>NC_083364.1:64412500-65060000 GCF_030254825.1 Meriones unguiculatus | reverse complement strand
AAGGTCTGTAAAGAATTGAGTTGGTATTTTGATGGGAATTGTGTTGAATCTGTAGATTGCTTTGGCAGGATCTCTGCCTCCCTTTTTAAGGCAATTGATCTTATTTGTTTAAAAAGCTACTAGTAAAATTAATGAAACACAAATGTCATATCATATATGGATGTAAAATGGATAGGTTAATCAAGAAGTTAGAAAATAAACTCAGCCACATTTAACATTCATCTTAGCATCACATGAGATAGTTTCTGGAAAATACCAAATGCAGCCTTATATTAGAAACTATCACCTTCAAAGAGATGATGTGTACAAAAAGTTACAGTGATGCACATGTCTATCCGTTGTACTTTCTACAGAAGAGTTTCAACCTATTGGTAACAGTTGTGTGGATTTTATATTAAAATTCCTATGTAAATTCCTATTTCTAAGTAAAAAAAATAAGAATGGGTCAGTCTTTAAACTTTTGTTCTTTAAAATTGTTTCCTCATATCTAGAGTATTATTCTGTACATTTATATATTATATAATTCCTAATTGATTTCTATCTTGGCAATTAACTATGATTTTTTAAGGTAGATCCAAAATAAAGCTATAACTGTAGAAATGAGAAATGTGAGGTTTGATGATATAAAAACATTGGCGTTTTCAAACTTATAACTGCCTGTGATTCATACCCAGGAAGAAAGAATGAGGTGCCTGTAGGTCTTAATGCTGAAGTAATTTGAGAGAAATTTGTCAGAAAGAAAAAGAAAAAAGCCTTGCAAATGAGTATTCATGTAATAAAACAAAAGAAAAAATAATGCAGAGTTATTCTCCATGTGGCATTCATCATGTATGTCAAAATAACCTGAGTTCTGAAAGGCTATTGTCAGTGCTGAGCAATGTCAGGGCCCATGCTCATTAGACAAGCTTTACTCACACATGTATCTGTCTATCCAAACCCTGCTGGCCATAAACATAAGCAGTTAGTGATTTAATGACAGGCAGGATTTCCTGCTGAGTGGGGAAGAAGATATGGTTTAGGATTAAGCCTAAAGTGTTAACCAAGAGACATATTTAAAGCAGCTAGTAATGATTTTTTTGTTTGTTTGGAGCAAGCCTGAACCTCTATTGGTTTAAACATATTATGACCCCAAAATGACATTTATCGTGCCTTTTCATTATGCACCAAACAACAGGGACAGGGTTGCTCTTCCCCCAGTGTAATGACTGTATCTCTCCCATCTCTTTTTTTGGAATAAGCATTGCTGAAAGAAAGGATTAAAAAGACACCCCCAGGATACTCCATCCAATGTTCTGTAAATTAATTCGGGTAGAAAGAGGAGCCAATGCATAAATATTTGTTTAAAATAAACATTAGAAATGAAAATATAGAATGAAAAGGATAAACTCTTCATCTTTTCTCCTCTCTGAACACAGACTGATGGAAACAGCCCAGGTATCACTCTTTAAGCACTCCCACAGCCCCTATCCTTACATGCTTGACTTTCTCCTTTGAGGTAACATAACAGACACATTTTACAGCAAGCTCACAGAGTGTGAAGTCCTGTGGGTATTGCACATTGTTATGTCTATGCATATATTTTAAAGACAGTTTTTATGCTGAGAACATGTTGTTTTCTTTGCAATTAAAATAACGTTTTTGAAAAGCAGACCCAAGAAAACAAGCGATTATAAATGAAATATATAAGAACCACATCTTCTTCACCTGCTGTCATTGTTGTCTACAAATTGTTCTAATTCAAACATTTTCTTTTTGCATGCGATATTGAGCCCATTGACCTGGAATCCATAAGCCTTTGCAGAATGCATCCCCTATGCAGCTAATACTTTGGCTCAAGAGTTTATTTCCTCCTAAGTGAGCCTTTCTTTTAAGATAAACTTGTGATTATGTTCAGTAAAATTCTATATGTTACTACAGAAAACTGAAGCTAAGAGAAACACAGCTAATTTACTGTGGGACACAGTGTTAATTACTGTGAAAGATGATGCCAAACTGTCATGTCTCTGCTTTGTTCTTTTTGGTTTTCATTATAGTGTTTATGGTGTACTGACTCTACAAAGGAAAAGAACAAAGGCAAAGATGGAGAAAGGTAAGGGGAAAACACAATGTCATTTGTACTTGTTTTGAGCAAGAATAAGCAAGAATTTTTTTTTCCATAATTGCATTCAACTTGACAGGGAAATGTATAACTTTCCCCAGAGCCTCTTGACACTACTTTACATTTAACCTATTATCCCCTATCTATTTATTGTGTCCTATTGTACAATATGCACCAAATATTTACACACTACACACTGTATTTGTATCTATAAAACATTTTTAACACAGTAACATTAAAACATACCTCAACACTGAGTTACTCATGTTAACTAAATTATTCATTCCCTAAGTCTATCATAAGTCACTTAATCATCCTCCAATACTATCTACTAAGGGAGAGTGTTAAAATACCACCTACCCTGGATAAACTTTAAATATAGCTAAAAAAATAAAATACTGCTATGTGGCATGGCACTAATTTTCTTTTAATTTATTCTTCCCCATCTATATTATATAACCATTCTGCTTCAGCAAATTTGAGAATACGGTCCGATTGAATAGGTGCACTTGCCTAAAGTTTTATTTTCATGCGTGCCTTGAGAGATTTTCTTTTAATCAAACTTTCAGTTTTATGCGAAGTGCATATGTTGCTGATGAAAAAAAAATGGACCCTTTAAAAGCCCCATAGCAGTTAAAGTTTATGATCAGATGTATGATGAGTTGGCACTCGATTGAATCATTACTGAACAGAGATATAAATTACCAACAGGACCAATACATGAGATTCCAACCTATGCAACAGGATGTTTAGCAATGGGGTGGATGGAAGGACAAAGTGTGTGTTCTCTCTTTCACTGTGAAATGCTTCTCCTCTAAGGCCCTTAACACTCACAGGCTGCTTTTCCCCACAGGTTTCTGGCCATTAATCTTACCACCTCCAACCCAGCTGAACCAGCTCTTACACATTCAGCACTTTCTACAACAAGCAAATGACTCTTCAGTTGTTAGATCTCACCCAAGAGGCATACCTAGCACAGCAGGGAATGCACAGGCCTTATGTATTTACAATTCCAAAAGAGCATTGAGCAGCAATTGTGGTCCAAGTAAAAAGCCATATTTGGGTATTTGAATTGTCTTCTAGATGGCCTTGAGGATGATAATGATGTGACTATTTCTAATAGCATAAAATATAATTTATTCCAGAAAAGACCCAAATCCTGAACAATCCCCATCTGCTATTCTTGGTACCTATACATTCAACAATTCTATAAGCTACTTCAGGCTTTGGGTTTCATTCATTCACCTCATGATTGTGCAAGGATACATATTCTGTTTTAGTCTAATCATTTTAAAATCTAATGATGCTTTTCTTATTCTATATGGATGCTTATTCTATATGGATGTTTTTCTTATTTTCATTCTATATTATATTCTATAATAATTTGTTTGAACTTAGATTTAATTGCAAAATAAGAAATAATGATAAATCACCTCTTGCCTTAAAAAAACACAGACGTTTTAGAAAAGGTATACATTTCCAGATATGCCAAGCTCTGCATATTTCACATATACGTATATATAGTATATGTATTTGAAAACAAGAAAATTTGCTAAGTGCGAACTTTCCCCCAGGTTGTTAGAAAATGACACTCTATTATTAGTCTTGGAAGTAAGATTATATCTTTCAAAAATATGACCTTCAGTTTTGATTCCAAGTGACAATTCATTATGAAACATACATAACCTTCGGGAATGTACTTTTAAAAGTAGTATCACCTTGCATAAATGAAAAGTGGTAGAGTTTACAGAACTGAGTGATGGGAAAACATACTCATCACCATGATAATTGAATGCATTCTTCTGTTGAGCTGGTTATTTCCAAACTTTGGTGTAAAAGAATTGTGAAGAAAGTCAGTGCAAATGTAAATTCAGAAACCTTTTGAATATGCAGGCAGTCTTCTTGAATTAGCTGGAGTGTGACCCTAGAATCTAAATACACAACAAACATCATAATACTATTGAAAAATATTTCCCAGACAATATTTAGAAAATACTTCTTTTTAAGAATAACAACACACTTCTCCATAAGTATCATGGTATTCTATCAGAGGTTAGTTGTTTTTTGTTTTTTTTTTATTACAATATATTCACTTTGTATCTCAGCTGTGGTCCCCTCCCTCATCTTCTCCCGGTCCCACCCATCCTTTCTCTTCTCCACTATTCTCCTTCCCTCGTCCACTGATGAGACCTGATAGGCTAGTGTCAGATAGAAGAGGTTAGTTTTTGTATCAAAGTCCTTAGTACTAACTCCTGCCCCTGGGGTGACCCATTTGTACATTTGTTTTTGCATGAAATAAGGCATGATGCTTATGCTTTTATTCTTTGAACATTTTACAATTATATATCATAAAAATATGTAGTCCTCATTGCTCTCCTTCCAACTCTCCCTATATCTTCTGCCTCACAGCTCTTTCCCAACTACAATCTTCTGTGTGTGCCTGTATGTAAGTGATAGCCCTCTTGAGCCAATTGACAACTGGCAAGCCTGGAAGGTTAGCACTAACTATCATAATGTCATATGTATGAGGAATTTTGAAAGGTGGAAACTAAAGTGCGTGTGACATTTTCTGCCAACAAATTATCTGGCTGATTGGAGTACACCATTGCTTATCAGGGTTGATAGTGTATAAGCTGATATTTGTTCAATTACGGAGAAAAGAAATATTGCCCAAAAGAGTTGCCTTCTTGGGCATAATTACTTAAGTGACTATATTCAGATTGGCAGGGCATGGGGATGTTATTCTATCTGTCACTCTAATTTTCTGAATGAAAGGTCTAATCCTGATGACTCCCACAATTTCTATTCTTCCTCTTATGTTCCTTGTTTGTTAATGATTGTAAGACCATACGAAAGGTTCGGGAAAACAATAGTTTAAGTTAGGAACAAAACTCAAATTATTTAGTTACAAGATGGGTTACTATTCTGACTTAGAACAGTCTTTGGTAGAGTAAAATACCCAACATCAACAGCAAAGATTCGTTGAAAGGAGGCCTTGCTGGAGAGACACTTCTGATAGACCTTACAGAGACAACAACAGGAGTCCATTGTTCCCGGGGTGAGAAGCCCTGTAGCACCTGAGCCTTGTGCCTGTGTCTCCAGAGCTTTGCCAAGGTCCACACATTTGAAGCTGCTCTAAGGCAGTGTCTCCTCCTTGTTTCTGTTTCCAGTGTTGGCTACACACCTCCCCCATTGAAAAAACACACAAGCATGGCTTTTATAAGCTCTCTGTCGCCTTCAAATAGTTGTTTGGAGCCCTCTCCTGGAAATGGAATGCCTGGAGTATTTATTACAAGACAAGTGAAGGCCAGGGCTGGAAAGCAGAGGCCTTTTCATCTGGTTTATATAGCCAGGAGTTCACTACCATCAACTGCACTGATCGCTGAGGACCTCTGTAGCTCTGTTCTGTGTTAACCCTCTCAGACCCCGATGGCCTCTGGGAGACCTGACCCCTACTTTGAGACACACTGAACTGGAAATAATAACTCCCATATGGGAGAAGAATACTCCAGCTTCGAAAGCTGGTCGGGCTTTGTTTTTTCTATGACTACTCAGAAAAGAGTGTGTATTGGAAGCAATTCTCTCAGCTTATGGCTATTTTCATAGGGGTTCTATATTTAATAAAGGTTAAATCCATTGAAACAGTGAGTCAAAGGCACTTTTCATGACCAACAATTTCACCTACTTCAGAAGCCCGCCTCGCTCTACTTTCCTCCTGCCTGCTCAAAGCAGGAACTAGCCAGCACCGGCTTTGTCTCCTAGGCAAATGGCCCTTTCCTCGAAGAATATAAATAAGAATTTTCAATCTGAACTTGTACATCACTCTTAGATGTCTAGCTCCTCCGCACAAAGGAAAAGCCTTTTGAGTAATTGCAAGACTTAATTAGCCTGTGTTCACACAAAGTCTTCCTTTGTTCACCTATCAACAGGGCTGCTTTCATCAGTGGTCCTCTGACTCTCTGAGGACCATTCTTTTCCAACGTTTATACAGCTTTCTATTTTCAGCTTTGGAGTCCTATGATGTAAGTCTCTACATTTGAGTACCCAGGCTCTCTTTCCTGATTCATTCCCACCACAAATAACTCCTTCCAAGCCTGACGGTGATCTGATCACCTCTCGAGTCTGCTAATGCCTGGCCTTCAGTGACACAGAAAGGACGTTTAGGACAGCATTGGTACCATGATGACAATGGGCTATGCAAGCTGGTTTCTTTCTAGTCCATTTTCCCATTTTTATGTCAAAGCTACAGCAAAACGAGGAAGGAGGGGGAGTGATGAATATGTGAAAAAAATACCATATACCAAAATGAGATACGTAAGAGTACCCTGTAAAAATGTAACCTGAATTTCTACTAGAGTGGTTTGAAATTTACTCTCTCCGTTTACTAAATTTTTGTTTTGGAAGTCTATTTTCTTTTAATTTTGGACGTGTTTGCAAACACATCTTAAGTATGAGAATTTTATCACTGTATTTCATGTATCAACAACATCCAAAAGAGATTGAAAAGAATGTTTCTTGAAGTTGTCAGCTTGCAGTTCTAGAATGTGGTGATTTGACACACTGAAAATACGATCATATTACACTGAGATTGAAATGAGATAAACACATCTGATTTTTTATCTCATTAAGTTATTTTTTAACTATTACATTTTGGGGTTATTATCAAAGCAGAAGTATTCAAATATGTAAAAATATATTTTAGTTATTTTACAGATAGTAGTGAAAATAAAGCTTCGCCTCACGTGTCTGTAATAGAGCGCGTTTAGGTCAACTTGGTTGGAGGTCTCATTTTTATTTTTAGTTTTGTTTTGTGCAAGTAGTTGAGATTATTGCTTAAATTTGCCTATGATTAGCTATAGTTAAATTTGAGAAGCAATTTTTCTTTGGGTTTTGGTGGCCTTCTTTTTCTCTGTCTTGTTTACATCTATCGTCCCCTCCAGAGAGGCTTCAATATCTCTTGTTAACTGCTTGGGATCCTGGACATTCCTTGTCCCCATTTCCTTGTACAGGTATCTGTAGTAATAAACGAGGAAAGGAGATAGAATAATTCATTTTAAGACCCAAGAATACAGACAACTTTTCTTATTAAACTATATTGCATATATTATCTGTAAGTATCACTGAGAAATGTGTCTTACTGAAAGAATCAAGAGTATAATTGTAATATGGAATTCTAAATAATAACTAATATCAATGCAGCCATGTTTTCTTAAATATAAGGGATATTCAAAACTTACACCCTTAGAGATTATTGTTTAAAAAAAATCTGACAAAATAAAGAAAACTTTGAGGCTGCCTATTTGGTTAATGGAGGGAAAATGTTACAAAATAAAGTTATTTTGTAATTCAGTTACACAGCACTCTTTCAGGTATTTGCTTTAGGAAGGATGTTTCCATTTTTTAAAAGCTCTTCTGTTTGGTTAGAAAGTGAAAATTTAATTCTGCCTATTCTGCAGTAAGTTAAAAGACACTTAAAACATTAGCAAAATGCCACAAGAGAAACACAGTGGAGTTGGATGAATTTAGTGTTAATCACAGAAATTTAGCATGCTTTTTCAATTTGTAAAAAAGCAGAGGATGACCTAATCCATGATCTTGAATGATATCTGTGCTCTGCTATACACAGAGGGCTGTTGATTCTCACAATTGTCTTTCCATGAAACTTGTGTGGTCCTTGTTAGGAAGTCTAACAGGGAGACAAAGACAATAGCACTTACTATAAAACGGTTTTGATCACTATGTTTGCTCCCTCAATTTGTGGCTCAAGTTACCCTTTATTAAGAAAAGCTGGCTGATGTAAAATCACTTAGTAGACAGTACAAACAGAGCTCCCCTCTTCTCCAATTTTCCATGAAACCATTGGCCACACACACAATGCTGTCAGAGGCTCTGCTCCTTGTCAGCTGCACATGGGGCAGAAGGACGAGACACTCGTTGTATGCTAAGTTGGAGGGCAGGCTTTCCAAATTCAGTTCATTTCAAGACCTATGGGCTCCAATTAGTACATCATTTGTAACCGACTCACAAAATAGAATTCATGTTGCCTCTGTGTAGGTTGTGAAGCCGGGCTTGAGGATGGCACCATTTGAGTGAAATTCTAGCCTGAAACAAAGAAAATAATAATAATAATAATAAAGTGCTAATCTGTAATCATCTTCAAATTGAAGGTTGTGGGATAAAAATTCAAAACTATAAAATGCTTTATAAACAGACTTGAAAGAATAGCTGTTTTACTGAGATAATTATAAGATTAAAAGATTCTATACTTATAGGAAAGACATTAATCTAATTTGACAGAAATAACAAACAATATACACCTAAAGTATCTTGATGATTACCACAACAAATATTTCTGTTCATATTGTAAATTTTATAGAAACACCATAATTTGAAGTTTTTTTCATTTGAAAAACAAAACTGCCTTATGCTAAACATTGTGCTATATAAAATTAAGACATACACAAAGGGTTAATTTAAAATATCTTATTTAGAATAATAAGGGTGTCATAAAGTGAAAATTGAAAATATAAAAATAAAGGAAAATCACACAAAATTGCACATGTGTTAAATTCTTCATAATATGTAAAAATATGCAAGTACAAAAGACTGGCTATTCACACAACATTAAAAACTGTCATTTCTCAACAAAGAAAACTGATGACAGCTTTTCCTGTATCTCTTATGAATCATACAAAAAAAAAACATTGTACAACTTTCATCTTTTATATGTTACTATTAGGTGATAGAACATTGAGTAGCAAACTTGAGTATAAAAAAATTTAGTTAAATAATATCCAGGTATAAGAACCAACTTTTGTGATTTCATACCTGAGTGCTAGCTTCAAAATGCTTGAAATTAAATGTGATTTTTAACAAGAAAAAGTACTCTTTTCCAATAATAAAATAAGTTTTCTGACATGATATAATATAGAAAGAAATTTATAATGTTTCAAAATATTTAAATGCTGCTAGAATTATAAGGAACTTTAACACAAGACAAAACTAAACACGAGTATAAGAATATTTGCAACTACAGTAAATTTGAATAACAAAACAAAAATAACTGTTTGGAACAAATTCAATGATAAATTCACTGAAAATACAGTCGGATTAGCATACTGCTAATTTTTGTAGATTTGGGATTGTATGGTGATTTCAAGTTCACTGAGCCTTAATTTTCTATACACATATAGACTATTAAGTCATATTATTTATCATCAGAGTATTATAAAACTAAGTTATAAATTACCATCAACAAAAATTAAGTAGGCAGGTTGTACTGTTTAGCTGAATTGTTCTAAATTGTCTGTGATCATCATGACTTTCTCCTCTCTGGCCTCAGCTTTGGGACTTGATGGATACATTGTCTAAGGACTCCATGGGTCCAGAAGATGCTGTGTGTATTGTGTCTGTTTGTCAAGGAAAGTGTAGCAGAAAAAGAAAAGGGGGAGGGGGTGTTTTGTCATATTTTGTTTTTAACATTTATCTACTTTTCCTTTAATTCATATGGGAGTATTTAGAAAATTGATGTTTTACAATTGTTTGAAAAATTTTCAAACATATCAGTTAATTTCTTTTTTTTTTTTTTTTTTTTTTAGATTATAGAGTAATTTACTTCTGAAGAGCAAAAACGTAGAGGTAAAAACATAGAGGAAAGAAAAACATGTAACTCTAGTATAGTCTAATATATTCTTTTTTTTTCTTTTCCATAATTTTATTTTTCTCATTAGTTACATTTTGTTAATTCTGTATCCCAGCTGTATCCCTCATTCCCTCCCCAATTCCACCCTCCCTCTCTCATCTCCTCCCTGCCCCTTTCCAAGTCCACTAGTAGGGGAGGACCTCCTCCCCTTTCATATGACTCCCTTTTGTCAGGTATTTTCAAGACTGGCTGCAAAGTCCTCCTCTGTGGCCAACAGTACTGCTCCTCCCTTGGTAGGGGGTGGTCAAAGAGCCAGTCATTGAGTTCCTGTTAGAAATAGTCCTTGTTCCCCTTACTATGGGAAACCAATTGATTACTGAGCTATCACGGGTCACATCCGAGCAGAGGTTCTAGGTTTTATCCTCTCATGGACTTTGGTTGAGTGTCCATCTCAGAAAAGACCCTATGCCCAGATATGTTTGGTCCTTGTGGAACTCCTATCCTTTCCACATCAAACTCCCCCTCTTTCATATGATTCCCTGCACTCTGCCGAAGGTTTGGTTGTGAGTCTTAGTATCTATTTTGGAGCACTGCTAGGTAGAGTCTTTCAGATGCTTTCTGCGTTAGACTCCTGTCATACGTTCAATGCATATCCCATTTGTCTTTCTAAATGAGGATAGATCATCATACCCCGTGTCCGCTTTCTTGATTATCTTCTTTAGGTGTATAGATTTCATTATGTTTATCCCATCTTTTAGGTCTATATAAGCGAGTATATTCCATGTTTGTCTTTCTCCTTCTGGGATACTTCACTCAGAATAATCTTTTCTAGATCCCACCATTTGCCTGCAAATTTCATGATTTCCTCCTTTTTGATTGCTGAGTAGTATTCCATTGTGTTAAAAATACCACAGTTTCTGTATCCATTCCTCCGTTGATGGACATCTGGGTTGTTTCCAGGTTCTGGCTATTACAAATAAAGCTGCTACAAACATGGTTGAACAAATGTCCTTATTGTGTACTTGAGCAAATTTTGGGTATATGCCTAGCAGTGGTATAGCTGGGTCTTGAGGAAGCGCTATTCCTAATTGTCTGAGAAAGCGCCAGATTGACTTCCAAAGTGGTTGTACCAGTTTACATTCCCACCAGCAATGGAGGAGGGTTCCCCTTTCTCCACAACCTCTCCAACATGTGTTGACATTTGTGTTTTTCATCTTGGCCATTCTGATGGGTGTAAGGTGCATTTTGGTCAGATAATTGCCTCTTTAAAATTATATTTCTTTGTTTAGTTGGAGTATATTTGGGGGTATGGTCCGTAACATAACTTAACATTTGAGTGTTTAAAAGTGGAATTTCATTATTTTTTAAAGCATATGGAAAATGAACATGGCTAACTTATGGTCTGAGCTTCATTTTCTTGACTGCTAGCTTAAGATTTAAGTCATTCTTACTTAATACTACTTTTAGATTTTAATTTATTATTTTAAATTGTGGATTAGTGTACAAGTCTACATGTGAGCACATGCCTATGAGTGCCTAAATCTGACAAGGCAAAAGTGATAGAAACCCATTTAACTGGAGACACAGGCTTTTGTGTGGTACCACTTAGCCATCTCTACAGCCAATTCCTTCTTAGATTTGGGTTTTCTCTTCAGTCATTCTTTTTCAGGCTTGTGTTTTAGTGAAGAAGCTTTCTTTCATTTCAGGTTCGGCTTTCAATTCTGTGATCCTGTGAATTTCTTATATTTGTATGTTCATGCTGGGCTTGAAGGATTTCTTGAAATTCTTCTATTCAGACTCAGGTCGTTTGTGTGTGTGTGTGTGTGTGTGTCGTGGGGGTGTACATCTGCAAAGGTCAGCGGTCAACATTGGTATCTTCTCCAAATATTTTCCTCTTTATTATTTGTGACAGAATCTTTCACCTGAACCACATTTCAGCAAGGTTGGTTGACCAGTAAGCCTTCTGTATTCTCAGGTTCTCAATTCAGTAAAACAGGTGCACACCATCATGCCTAAAGGCTACACTTGGTGCTGGGGCTATGAACCCAAGCATCCCTGCATCTTCTGATTGTGTACCATGTACTGCGCTGCCTTTCCTAGTCCCGTGTTCTCTTTGTATATGCACCCTTATTTCTCTTGTCCTTCTTTGCATCTTTGCCTGAGGGATACTGAGAAATTGCTCGATCCTTGTTGCTTGCCATGCTCTGACAAGAGTTATGGTCTCCCAGTATCTATGTTCATTCTCAATGTGAGATAATCCTTGGGCCTCAGAATTTGAGAAAATTCTTTAGGTGTCAAGTGTCATTTCTAAATAATCCCATTACTCTCCAAGTTTTTGGAAGTCTTTAACATTATTGCCTTAAAATTTCATCGAAATAATATATTCAGGAAAAAGGAAGACTTTGTAACTATACTGATGAAATTTGGCTATATTCATCTTTCTACATTGTAAGCAGAAATCAGACTCCACTTCTTTCTTTAAATTAAAACTATTAGTTCTACATATTTCCTTTGAATATGTCTGACCACATTGTATCATATTTCTGTAAAATGTAACTAAAGTTATTTTAATTGCTATAATATAGTGGTCTGAAAACTTTATTGTTTGTACTTACTCTTTCAAGCAACTATCTTATTTTAATTTCTGATAGTAGATACAAGTACATTACTAACTTCTTTGTGTTTGTTTGTGTTCCTTCGTGTAGCATGTTTAATGTTTATGTGTGTGATCTATGTATTTTTTAGTGTGGGTATGTATGCACAACATGTGAAAGCTAAAGGTAGTTATAGGATATCGCTCTTGAATCATTCTTTATCTCTATTTTTGAGAAAGTATCTTTCACTGAACTTGAAACTCACTGGTTTTTGTCAAGAAGGTTTTTCCACTGAGGCCCAGGCCCTCCAACCTCTGCCTACATCTTCTGCACAAGCCTGCTGGAGTTACAGGCGTGGGCCACCTTATCTGACTTTTTGTATTAGGGCATGAAATAAAAACTCACTTCCTCATGATTAAAATACAGATACATTTACGTATATTATATCATATCCAGAGGCTGTCACAACACTTGCAGCATTTGTTGTCTGACTTACAACATTACCTATTTTTTTTTTTAATTCACTCCTCTTGATTGGTGAGAATCTGCCTACTCAAGGAAACTGAACTTCAAATGGCACGGGGGAACTAACTGAAAATCCAATAACAAGATCATGATATACGTATCACTGTTTTTTATAATATCTTGAATATAGAGTAATTACATAAGTGAACACAAAAGTGCAAAAAAACCCACATTATTTTAGAATACACTCTATCTTATAGAACGCAACTTACACTAACCAGTTTCAGTATTTAAACTGCCAACATTGTTATGCATTACAATGCTCACCTAACTCAACCTGCCAATAGCTGGATTTGGGGGGACATTTTCTTTTTCTTTTTCTCAGTGCTGAAAATGTAACTCAGAACCTCATTCATGCTGGGTAAGTCTACCATTAAGCCTTGACACTTGGCGATTTTTATTTTATCCTTGTGTTTTGTGTCCATTTACATTAAAATTGATTCACTTGATCTAATTTTTTTTTCATCTGGCTGAGAACATATTTTAAATTATACTTACATCCAAAATACTATTTGTTCCCTCCAGCTCTGTGTCAACATTTATTTGAGTAATCATGTTTTCATACAAGTCATTGATAAATGGTGCTAAATATTAAACTGAACAGAACTGAGAAAACAGCCTTATGTGCTGCCACCAGAGCTGTCTCTTTAGGTTGACACTCTTTATAAATAAGCATGTTTGGATATGTCCATTTAACATATCACAAGACTGCCTAATTATTACCTTAACCCAAAATGTCAGTACGCTGACATCCTTTCCACACATATTATAGAAATATTCTGTTTTGATGACATTTGAAAAATTCAGATAAGTCTCATCTATTTCAAGATCTATTTAATTTATTCTAAAATATGGCTGAAATACATGTGTATATAGGCATAAAAATACTGTAGCAGACTGTTTGCAAAAATGATTTCATAATTTACCACTCCTCAATGTATAGAGTCCCTTTGCAGTGTAACTTACAGTTATTAGTATAGTACAGTACTTTTTCAGTCAAATAATAGGCACTACTGTTTATAGTCCTGAATCTAGGATGGCCCTGTGTGGTGATTTGGAAAAGGAATGCAGTTGACAGATGTAATTCAGACTAAGGCAGCACCATTCTATCTGCAGTTAGTCATAGTTCCAGGCACAAGGAAAATAAAAATGTCTCTATGTCCTGCTTCAGCTCTAAAAACACTAAGGCTTTACAATGAAATCTACACTCATGGAAGCTAATCCTGAATGCCCTAACTCACTAAAATGTCTACAAGTCATGACTTCCTGGTCCTCTAACCCAAACTTCTTTTGGAACTTTTTTGCACTCTTTTTCCTGACCTGTCAACCACTCAGAATTTCCAATATACATTAAAATAAAGCAACTGAGATCTGGAGAAATGACTCATGTTTGAAGAACCCTTATTACCTCTGTAGAGGACCTGATTGGTTCCTTCCACCTACACTAATGGAAACTTGTACAACCACTTTGAAAATCAATCTGGAGCTTTCTTGGAAAATTAGAAATAATCAAGATCCAGGTATAAAAATCCTAGGCATTTACCCGAAAGATGCCCCATCATTCCATAAAGACATTTGCTCAACTATGTTCATAGTAGCTTTATGCATAATAGCCAGAATCTGGAAACAACCTAGATGTCCTTCAAAAGAGTAATGGATTCACAAAGAGTGGTACATTTACACAATGGAATACTACTTAGCAATTAAAAACAAGGAAATTGTGAAATTTGCAGGCAAATTTTGGGAACTAGAAAGATCATCAAAAAATGAGGTAACCCAGAAGCAGAAAGACACATATGATATATACTCACTTACAAGTGGATATTAGCAATATATTATAGGATTAACATATTAAAATTTATAGTCCTAAAGAAGTTAAACAACAAGCAGGACTCTAGGGAAAGTGTTTAATCCTCATTCAGAAGGGCAAACAAGATAGATATTGGAAGTATGAGAAGACAAGGAACAGGATAGGACCATTCCACAGAGGACCTCTGAAAGACTCTACCCACCAGGATATTGAAGGAGATACTGAGACTCATAGCCAAACTTTGGGCAGAGTGCTGGAATCCTTATGGAAGAAAAGGGAGACAGAAAGACCTGGAAGGGACAGGAACTCCACAAGGAGAAAAACAGGGCCAAAATACCTGGGCCCAGGGTTGCCTGCAGAGACCTATACTCCAAGCAACAACCATGCATGGATAGGACCTAGATTCCCTGTTCAAAGGAAGCCTATTGGCTGCTCAGTTTCTAAGTGGGTTCTCTAGTAAAGGTGACAGGGGTTGTCTCTGACATGACTCAGTGACTGGCTCTTTGATCACCTCCCCCTGGAAGGTGCAGCCTTGCCAGGCCACAGAGAAAGATGATGCAGCCAGCCCTGATGAGACCTGATAAGCTCAGCGAAACTAAGCTAGGCTAGGGTCAGGTAGAAGGGGAAGCCATCCTGTCCTATCAGGGGCCTAGGGAAAGGACATGGGGGAAGAGAGGGAGGGTGGGTGGGACTGGGCGGAGGCTAGGGAACGGGCTACAGTAGGGTACAAAGTGGATAATTGTAATAAATTAATATATAAATAAAATTAAATTGAAAAATAAAATATAATTGTGTTGGTGTTTTGATGGGCATTGCATTGAATCTGTAGTTTGCTTTTGGTAGGATGGCCATTTTCACCATGTTAATCCTGTTGATCCATGAGCATAGGCGACCTCTCTATCATTGGATATCTTCTTCGGTCTCTTTCTTTAGAGACTTGAAGTTTTTTCTGTTTTTTTTTTTTTTTTTCTAAGAACTTTTTTTTTCACAATTTATTTATTATAAATTCCAATTGAAGCCCCCTCCTCAACTTTTCTTAGTCCCACCCTTACTCTCTCTTCCACCCCTTCCCTTACTCCACTGAAAGAGGAGTTCTCCTCCTCTGCTGTCTGCTCATATCTTACCAAGTCTCATCAGGTCTGCCAGGATCCTCTTCCTCGGAGGCCTGACACTGCCACATCACAAGGGGCAAGAGATCAAAGATCACAAGTCTTTCACTTGCGTGGTTAGAGTTACACCAAGGTACTTTATGTTATTTGTGTCTATTGCGAAGGCTGGTTTTTTTTTCCCTAATTTCTTTTGCAGCCCTTTTGTCTCTTGTATACAGGAGGGCTACCGATTTTTTTGAGTTAATTTTGTATCCAGCCACGTTGCTGAAGGTGTTTATAAGTTGTACAAGTTCACTGGTAGAATATTTGGGGTCACTCACACATACTATCATGTCATCTTCAAATAGTGATACTTTGACTTACTCCTGTCTCATTTGTATTCCCTTTATCTTGTTTAGTTGTCTTATTGCTCCAGCTAGGACTCCCAGTACTATATTGAAGAGATACAGAGAGAGTGGGCAGCTTTGCCTTGTCCCTGATTTCAATGGCATTGAGTTAAGTTTCCCTATGTTTAGTTTGGTATTGGCTATAGGCTTGCTGTATATTTCTTTTACTATATTTAGCTATGTGCCTTGTATCCCTGATCTCTCCAAAACTTTAAACATGCACAGGTGTTGAATTTTGCTAAATGCATTTTCAGCATCTAAAGAGATAATCATTTGTTTGTTTGTTTGTTTGTTTGTTTTTTCCAGTTTGTTCATATGGTGGATCACATTGATGGATTTCTACATATTGAACCACCCCTGCATACCTGGTATGATGCCTATTTGATCATGGTGGATGATATCTTTGATGTGATCTTGGATTTGGTTTGTGAGTATTTTATTTTTATTTTTATTTTTTTTTTTAGTTTTTGCATCAATGTTCATAAAAGAAACTGACCAGAAATTCTCTTTTTTTGTTAGGTCTTTATGCAATTTGAGTGACTGTGGCCTCATAGATTAAGACTGGTAATATTCCTTCTTTTTCTATTTTATGAAATAGTTAGAAAGATATTGAAACTAGCTCTTCTTTGAAGATCTAGTAGGATTCTGTGCTGTAACCATCTGGCCCTGGGCTTTTTCGGGTCAGAGACTTTAGTGACAGCTTTGATTCCCATAGGTGATATGTGACTATTTAGTTTATTTACCTGGTCTTGATTTAACTTTGGTAAATGAATTATATCAAGAAAATTCTCCATTTCATTTACATTTTCAAATTTTGTAGCATATAGGCTTTTGATTCTTCAGTGTCTGTCAATATGTCCCCCTATTCATTCCCTGATTTTGTGATTTGGATAGTGTCTCTCTGCCTTTTAATTAGTTTATTTTGTTGATTTTCTTAAAAAAAATAAAAATAAAAAAACAGCTCTTGGTTTCATTGATTCTTTGAATTATTATCTTTGTTTCTAATTTATTGATTTCAGCCCTGAGTTTGATAATTTCCAGCTGTCTACTCCTCTTGGGTGTGTCTGCTTCTTTTTCTTTTTCTAGTGCTTTCAGATGTGCTGTTAAATTGCTTGTATGAGATGTCTCTAATTTCTATATAAAGGCACTTAGTGCTATGAACTTTCCTCTTAGCACTGCTTTCATTGTGTCCCATAAGTTTAGGTAACTTGTGCCTTCATTTTAATTGAATTCTAGGAAGTCTTTGGGGTTTTTTTGTTTGTTTGTTTATTTGTCTGTTTGTTCTTTATTTCTTCCCTGACCTAGCTGCTGTTGAGTAGAGGTTTGTTCAGTTTCCATGAATGTGGAGGCCTTTTGCTATTTCTGTTATTGGTGAGATCTAGTTTTAGACCATGGTGGTTGTGAAGTTATATTTATCTTGTGTTTTCTTTGATGTTGTTGACCTCACTGAGTTTGAGTTTTCCTTTAGGTATATTCTGTAGGGCTGAGTTGCTGTGTTTATATTGTTTAAATTTAGTTATGTCATGGATTATTTTGTTTTCTCCATTAAGTTGATGGAAAGTATTGTTGAGTATCGAACTGAGTTGGCATCTGTGGCCTCTTAGTGTCAGCATGGCATCTCTTCAGGCCCTTCTGGCTGTCACAGTCGCTGTTGAGAAGTCTGGTGTGATTCTGATAGGTCTGCTTTTATATGTTATTTGACCTTTTTTTTTCCTTGCCGCTTTTAATATTTTTTCTTTGTTTTGTAGATTTAGTGTTTCAATTATTATGTCACCAGAGGAATTTCTTTTGTGGTCTACTCTAGATGGTGTTCTGTAAGCCTCTTGTATGTTTAAGGTCATCTTTATCTTAAGGTTGGGGAAATTCCATTCTAGGATATTCTTGAAATTGTTTTATGGACCTTGGATCCTGGAATCTTCTTTTTCGTCTATTTCTATTTTTCTTATGATTTATCTCTTTTATGGTGTCCTTGATTTCTTGAATGTTTTGTTTCAGGAAATTTTCTGTTTTTATGTTTTCTTTGAGATATGTATCAATTTCTACAATTGTATCTTCACTGCCTACATAAATGACCACAAAAATTCTACTAGAAGACTCCTACAGCTGATAAACACCTTCAGCAAAGTGGCTGTATACAAAATTAACTCAAAAAAAAAATCAGTAGCCTTCCTGTATACAATAGACAAAAGGGATGAAAAGGAAATTAGGGAAACAACATCCTTCACAATAGTCATAAAGAACATAAAGTACCTTGGAGAAACTCTAAGCAAACAAGTGAAAGACTTGTATAAAAAGAACTTCAAGTCTCTGAAGAATGAAATTGAAGATGTCAGAAGATAAAAAGATCTCCCATGCTCATGGATCAGTAGGATTAACATAGTAAAAATGGCCATCCTACCAAAAGCAATCTACTGACTCAGTGCAATTCCCATCAAAATATCAACACAATTCTTTAGAGACCTTGAAAGAACAATTCTCAACTTTATATGGAAAAAAAAAAAAAACAGAATAGGCAAAACAATTCCATATAATAAAAGAACTTCTGAAGGTATTTCATTCCCTGATCTCAAGTTATGTTATAAAGCAACAGTAACATAAATGACTTGGTATAGGCTTAGAAACAGACCGAAGAATTAATGGAATCAAATCAAAGTTTCAGAAATAGACTAACATACCTATGGACACGTGATTTTTGACAAAAAAACAAAAAACATACAATTGAAAAAAACAATGCATCTTCAACAAATGGTGGTGGTCTAATTGGATGTCTACATGCAGAAAAATGCAAATAGATCTATACTTATCACCCTGCACAAAATTAAAGTCCAAGTGGATCAAGGACCTCAACATAAAACCAGACACACCAAATCTGTTAAAAAAAAAAAAAAAAAAAAAAAAAAAAAAAAAAAAATCAAGGAAGACCCTTGAACTCACTGGCACAGGATATAACTTCCTGGACAGAACACCAAGAGCTCAAGCTCTAAGATCAACAATCAATAAATGGGACCTCATGAAACTGGAAACTCATCTTTGTAAACCTGTCCCCTTGCTATAGGGAGATATTCCTTAACTTCCCAGTAAAGTTCGCTTTCTTTCACTTCTCCTACTGTCCTGACTTGTCATTCATTGAAGTCATGAGACACAGACTCACTTCTGCCACAGAGAACCATTAACATACTCAAAGTATTGTTTTGATAAGGCTGATTCTTTATTAAGTCTCCTGAAGGCTTGAAGTCTTCCATTGTTCTCTGAATGCTGAGCCATTGTGAGAAAACTTCACAAATAGACCCTTGGTCAATAGAAAACTAGTGGAGCCAAAGGGATGGTGCCCATGTTGCTGAAAACAGGCTAAAAACTGATCCTAGAAAGTAAGGGACCATTCATCCACTAGTTCTGGGCATGTTTTATTATTTAGCAGCAAAATGGACGGACTATCAATTTTTACCTCAGGAAAACTCAGACAATGGTGATGTGTCTTAAATTCTAATTATTATTCAGCAATCATTTGTTAATTTAGTTTTCAGAGTGCCAAAAAACTCGAGATAACCAAAATTTTGTTAAATTTTATAAACTAATTTTTAGTAGGAACACCATAATAAAGAAAACAAAAATCATAAAATGCTTTCTTATAAATTTTTATAGACATGGAATAAGGTGTTTGGTAAAATTCACACTACCATACGTGCTATCCTTAGTTTAAAATCTAGTGTGATTTGCATAAGTTGATTTTCCATAGCAATAATAACTTCAGAGCTAATATTGCAAATATGTTTGGATATTGTTCAGTCATTACTACTGAATTTATATTTCTTAGAGAAATGTTTCTCCATGACTTATTTATGCATATGCCTTAATTTTCCAGATTAAGCCATTTTATTTTATAGTAAATATAGACTGTACCCATAACATGTCTGTGCACAACGAAGAAAAGTGGATTATTCTGGCATGTAAAAGGAACATCCTCTCACCTCTCATCAGTTGTCTCTGCAGCAGTGATCATAGCATGGTGAATGCTGCCAGTGAGCAAATCGGAATGAGCCACAGAGATTATCATTGTTTATAATATGCTTACATGTACTATGTGGAGTAATAATTTGCATATCATACATTTTTTATTGAGGCAATATAGGATGAAAGGCAATAAAACAATGGGATCCTGGAGATGTTTTCCAATTTATAGCCAAAATTTAGAAATTTAAGATTTTATGTTTAGGACCTTAGATTTGTGCTTTATTAAAACTCTCAGATAGTAGATTAAATAACTATTAAGATGTTTCTCTTAACATGTTAGCATCTGATATACAATTAGCAAACTGAAAATCTGATGCGAAAATAAAAAGATCAAACTTCTAACCCATTTAAAATCTATAAAACTTAAACTTAATATCCTTATAAAACTGCATATGATATAAGAACAATGCAAAATGTTTAAAAGCAATAGTATTTTACTTAAACCACTTTGGGGAGGTTAATGGACACCATTTTTGTTTTACACACCCCCTAGAATAGTGGTGATGGCAATATCTCCACATAACTACCTGTGGCATACTGTTTCACCAGTAGAACATCTATTTTTTATGCATGTTTTTCTCAGTCAAACTCTAACAAATATTTTAGTGTTATTCTAGAAATTTTGATGGATTAACAAAAAGTTACAATTACTACCACAACCTTCTCAGACAAGGCTTTCAAGTTTACCAGAATATTTGCTAGATTTCTGAACTGAAAGAAAACATATAATGATATATTTTAGGTAATTGTACTGGAGAATTCGACACTATGATGGAGCAGCTGAGAGTGGCCATTGTCACAGTAAATTCTACCGGAGTGGACGCAGGACTAGCCACAGGATTATCAACATGGATTGCTGCAGCCATGAATCATCTGAAGGAATGGGCGGGCATGGGAGTGTTAGCAGGCCTTCTGGTGTTGGTCTCCTTGGTTTGCCTGTGGTAGATATGCAAGATTAGAGTCTCACAACAGTGTGATGCAGCCATGATCATTCAGGCCTTTACAGCCATTGAAGCAGGACATTCTCCCCAAGCATGGTTGGATACCATAAAAAGCTAAAATGATACGCTCAGGATGCGAGGCTAAGCACTGCACTCAGGGTCAGCCGCTTTGGACCCAGAGAAGAGCATGTCTGATTGCATGCGGGTTGATGCCCCAGGTCCCGCCTCTGAAAAAAAGGTATTGGACGGGTCTGATGCTCTTTGGGTGGATGACACCTAAATGAACATCTGTACAAAGTCCCAATTTATTTCTAATATCAGAGATCAGACCTCTACTCTTGCCTGATGCGTCTAAAACAAAAAGGGGGAACTGTAGAGAGCTGCGGAATGCTATGCCTTAAAGATGGAGCTGGTTTCCGCCTTCCACCTTCCCGATGGTGAGTGCTCTCTGTCACGAACAACTCCACATTTGGCTAAGGCCGAGTATCTGGCTTGCTTCCATGTATGTGGACCTATCTGCATTGCCCCCGTGGCACGCCTGGGTTGGCTACCCAGAGGCTATTTAAGCTGTGGGCTGGCTTTCCCCGGGGTCCGAGGATTGTTCAATGTTCCTGAATAAACTGCATTGAAAAAAAAAAAAAAAAAACATATAATGAATGGACTCATACATATCCTGATAAATAACACATTAGGTAAATTTTTCAAGTATTTTTATTAATGTTTTGTCATGATGATTTTATCAAAGTTATTAGTGTTGCTCTCCTTTCTCTGTCATTTAGAAGTGAAAATTGTAAATGATATGTGTTTCAAGCATTTGCCCACAATTTTCCTGTTTTCATACATATAAAGGCAAATCTATAGTCGTCATTGAAAAGAAAGTTTCCTAAGAACATATTTTTGTTCTCCTTTTCTTCCCTTACAGTATTTTATACTTTCATGGTCCTGTAAAGTTCAGAGTTTATTCATTAAATGCACATTGAGAGAACAGCATGCTTAATAGTTTATGACTTTAAGCAAGGTAGCATTTAAAAAAAATGTATAGAATGAATAAGCCAAGTGCCAATGTAAAGTGTTGATGGGAAATGAGACAAATGACACCTCAAAAATTACCTTCTGATAAAGTGTATCCTTATGCACCAAATATCTTCCAAATAAATAGTTCAAAGTCATTGTCAAGCTGCCTTGCCTAGTTGCATTGCATATGCAGATGAAAAGCACTTAGGTGAATGTAGGTTGAGATTAAGAAATGCATACTGTATTTGAAGGAGATCTCTCATTGCATATTGAGACTGCAAAATATTTCCTTAAAGTTGATGAAGGTTTGATGAGTGCTTTCCTTTCTTATACAATGTAAATCAAACTACCAAGTGGGTACCCAGAATCCTATACTAATACATCAAAAGAAAAGTCTGCCTGTGCCTGTAAGCCAATAAAACTAAGCATATTGAGATGAAACCAAAGTTCCAAATTATGACAAAATTAAAAATTATTGTGGAGAGTATGTATGTACAGGTATATCTAATGAAACCAACTATCTACCTAGTCATGCTCACAATATGTATATATAAATATTAACAGTATATATAATTTACCTATACACAGATATACAGACATTAACTTTAAAGCATAGATATAAATTCACATAAATTTTTGTATTTCCTTGGAAATTTTTCTTTGAGATATAATGATCATAGATTATTAAAATTAAGATTGATTTGACTCATGCTCAAGTCAGTTGTATTAATGGATATCTTGGGCCACAGCCTGTGCCCAATGTCAAGTCCAGCTACCCAGATTTAATAAGCCAATTGAAGGGGAAAATAAGCCAATGAAGAGCAGAAGAGTAGCAATCAAAAAATATTTATTCAGTGTAGCCACATGGAGAAGAAAGATAAGAAAACTAGCAAGGCCCTGAAGTCCATCCTCTGTAATTTCTTACTATCACACCCAGGACTTTTATGTGATTACCCCAATAATTCCAACTTCTTATGTTAAAACACACACACACACACACACACACACACACACACACGCAAAACAATAAGAGCAAAAACTTAAAAAAAGATCCCATGTCTGCTATCCAGAATAACTTCTCTTTCCTGACCTGAAAATTGACCCATAACTAAGAAACTCTTGGCGTGTTCACTGTGTCAATTAGAAGATAAGACTGATATGAAATATCCAGACCTCACACTGTGTGTGATAGGAATTCATCTGCAGAACAGCTCTGTCAATGCTGTGCTAAGGAGACAATTTTGGGTCTGTAATGGAGACTAAATAATATTTGCCACTTGATAGGAGCTAGAAAATTCTCTGAACCTTTATCTTTCTTTCTTTCTTTCTTTCTTTCTTTCTTTCTTTCTTTCTATCTCCATTAATTCTCTTTCCTACTAGATTTCAAGAACTCAATATGAAATCTACTTTTTCAACACATATTAAGTATGTTGGAATACACTTAAAATTGTGAATGGATAAAGAGTCTTTTTTTTTATCAGTTACATTTTATTAACTCTGTATCCCAGCCGTGTCCCGATCCCTCATTCCCTCCCAGTCCCTCCCTCCCTCCCTCCCTCATCTCCACCGTGCCCCTTTCCAAGTCCACTGATGGGGGGGACCTCCTCCCCATTCATCTGATCCTGTTTTATCAGGTATCTTCAGGACTGGCTGCAAAGCCCTCCTCTGTGGCCTAACAGGACTGCTCCTCCCTTCGGGGGTGGGGAGACCAAAGAGCCAGTCATCGAGTTCCTGTTAGAAATAGTCCCTGTTCCCCTCACTTTGGGAAACCAATTGGTTACTGAGCTACCACAGGCTACATCTGAGTGGAGGTTCTAGGTTATGTCCATACATGGTCCTTGGTTGAATGTCAGTCTCAGAAAAGACCCTGTGCCCAGATATATTTGGTCCTTGTGGAGCTCCTATCCTTTCCCCATCAGACTAACTCCCCTTCTTTCTTATGATTCCCTGTACTCTGCCAAAGGTTTGGTCATGAGTCTTTGCTTTGAAAACACTGCTAGTTAGAGTCTTTCAGATGCGCTCAGTAGACTCCTGTCATACGTTCAATGCACATCCCATCTGTCTTTCTAAATGAGGATTGATCATCTTACCCCATGTCTTTTACTTCAAAATAGCCATTTATTGTAAGTATGCATCCTGTCCTTATGTGTGTGCATATGTGTGTGTTACATCTACTCCAAGGTCTTTCTTGTAGTGAAATCATTTTAAAGTATTAAATATTTTAACCACGTAAGCTATATATCTAGAGACAGATGATATTGGCTTAAGCTCAGGCTTCTCTTTTAACTTTTCCTATTCCTTATGTGGAAAATAAATGTCAAACTCCATACCTTTCAGAGTTTGAGTCTGGATTGCTCAGGATATGTATGTAATGGTGTTTTTAAGGCGCTACATGCATTGTAGATTATAGAGGACACTGGCTAGCAGCTAGACTAAGAAGTATTGTCATGGCATAAATTACAGCAAGGAAAATAATTGTGTTAGGTAAATCATGGTTCTTTCCTAAGTTCTTAGACTTTTTAATAAAAGAATTTTAAAAATTGGTCATAAGGAAGCTGAAGGACCGATATATTAGGCTATAAAAGAGAAACAACATGGCAGGAAAACTAAAAATACCAGCATCTTACTTGCAGAGGAAGATGGAAAAAGACTAGAGAAAGCTATGTTTTTTGAGTTACAAGCTGAAGTAAAACTCAGATTTGATTTTTTTTTTGAGGAGGGAATATGTTTCTTTTAATGCCCCAACAAAGCCCTAATAATTTGCTATTCTATGAGGGATTTTAAGTCATAAGGAGAAGCACTGGTGAAGCCTCCTTTTCTATTGCTGCCAGGGAGACAAGAAAGAAGTGGAGTTCAACGCTGATCATGAGGAAAGGGGTCCATCCTCAGTGACCCCCTTGCTTGCTAGTCTCCATAATATCCACCTATCAAGAGCTAAGACACTGAAATCGTTTAGTTGTTGAACTAAAATGGGCCATGTTAAGATTTACAGTCTCTACATTTGTTGATTTTCCATGTTTCATGGGTGATAAAAAAAAAAACATAAAAACTCGTATAGGTTACAGCAAGAACAGCAGAGATCAGCTCCATTGTTATTGAGAGAAAATAAATTCAAGACAGCAGTTGAGCATACTAAGTTCAATGATCCATAGTTTCATTTTTAATATTATAATAAATATAACCCATTACTACTATGAAAATTCATGGGGGCAATTACAAAACTCTCCCTCCAAGACCAAGAGAAGGTGATGTATGGACTAGAATTTTGGTCGTCCTCTCAGATATAATTTCTAACTTATTGTGTTCAATGAGAAGAAAGAAAACAAGAAACCGGTCCAAACATTGCTATCATTTCTGGCTCTTGACAAGGACAGGACCTAGGTCATTTCCAGCTCTGACCACAGACATGAATGGAATAATTCCTGTTCCAAGCCTAGAGCAGTGGTTCTCAGCTTCTTGGTTTCCACTTTTTTGTGGGTCACATGAGACATCCTGCATGTCAGATATTTATATTAGAAATCATAACAGTTGCAAAACTACAGTTATGAAGTAGCAATGAAATAATTTTATGGTTGAGGTCACTACAGCATGAGGAAAAGAAATAAAGGGCTGAAGCATTGAAAAGGTTGAGACCACAGTCCCAAAGCTCTTGAAAAAAATCTCTCACTTGGTTTCCTTAGCATCTCAGTGCTCAGTATTTGGCATCTCTCAGAACATTCACTTCACAAAGTTCCTTGAGTCTGAAAAGCCCGGAATCAAGTTTACATCCATAGAATAAGCAGGGTGGATGAGCAGAAAGGAAAGTCAAGAGATGTTAACTTAAGTTATCATGACTGCCCTCCCCACAAAGGAACCTTAGAGATTTTGGTCCACATGGCTGTTGGAGTTTTATTGTCTATGTCAGAAAAAGACAGAGAGTGTAAATTTTTCAAGTGCTACAGAAAGTGCCTGTTTCTTCACTATTGGAAATGTAAATAAAATGGCTGGTTTTTATCCTAAAGGGTTAAATGACACAAAGGAACTTTCTTATTTAGAGAGATTTATAAAGATGCCATCTTGTAAAATACTTTGCTTACACCTTCACATTAGTTTACCACTGAAAGTCAGGGTAGGAATTCAAGGAAGAACCTCAGCAGCTGATGCTGAGGCCATGGAGGGGTGACACTGACTGGCTTGCTCCCCATGGCTTACTCAGCCTGCTTTCTTACAGAACACAGGACTATGAGCCAAAAGAGTGGTGCTACCAACGATTAGCTGGGCTCTTCCACTGAGCAGATGACCTACAGGCTTGCCTACAGCTACAACTTGTGGAGGCATTTTCTCAGTCAAGGGCTCCTGTTCTCTGATCATACCAGCTTGTATGAGGTGGACATACAGCTAGCCAGCATAAGCACCTACCAAGATGAGGCAGAGCTCTGGCCACTCAGAAAGAGCTGGAGACCACTTTGCCTTTGTGATAATAACCCTACAGGAAACACACTGGTTTTGCTTACCACCCTGAGTTGGCACTGCTTTATATACTTGTGTTGATGTAAAAATTTTAGCCTTACTAAAATATTTTGGATTCTGTGGTCATTTCCTTAAGACTGTGGATCCGTTCCTTGCATTCATTATAGCAACATTTCAAGAAGTATAGTCTCTGCACTAATTGTTAGTTGGTGTTTTGCTTGTCTAAATGTCTGATTAGAGTGCTGGAGTGAAACTACTGAACAAATCTCAGAATGGCACTTCCTGGAATCTGTTATTAAACAAGCATCTCTAGTTCATAGTGCTCATGATTAATATTGGCTTCCATGTCTAGGTCATTTCAAGGAGAAATCCTTTTACTCTAACACACTCATATGCTTTACCTCTAAGGCCAAGGCATTCATAAAATAAATTTTAATCTGTTTCCAACAAAAATTAAAACATAATTAGCCTTGAAGTGCAAATATCTGGTAGAGTTTTTTGTTTTTGTTTTTGTTTTTTTTTTAAGTAAATGACAGCTTTGATTTTTCGATGTTCTGTGTACTTCCTCCAGTTTATTTTCCACTACAGCCTCTTCACAGTTTGGAGCTATTTTTCTGTATTTCATAGGATGCTCTTCAGGATTCATTATTTTATAATTTCTTGTGTTGGAGTTTGGGACTGACACAATTTCTTCAGTTGAGAATAAGTCACTGGTTCATTTACTTGGTTAGATCCTAATACCCTTTCATTTAGAATGATCCATTGATTCACTCACCTGGTTAGCTTCCCCTACCCTTCTTTTTAAAATGATTCATTGATTCACTTATCTGGTTTGCTCTTACTGCCCCTCCATTTAGAATGATCCATTGACTCCATTGGTTAGTTCCTACTACTCTTCCACATTCCTTTCAAAGAGCACCATCCATGAGGAATATTTCTCGTTCTATTAGTCCAGGATTTTTACTTCTTTTTATTTACTCTCCAGTAGTTTCAGGTTTCACAAATCATGAGACCTATCATAAATACATGTACCTCTCATTTTAACACGAACAGACCAATGACAATAAGTAACACTGTTTTAGGCTAAATGTGTATTTATTTACATAAACAGTCAGTGGGAGATTTACTCTGTGGGTCACTGTTTTCTGAGCCCTGCACTGTGATCAAACTCACATATTCTTTTTTTTAATTTTGTTATTTATTACAATTTAGTCACTTTATATCCCAACCGCAGACCCCTCTCTTGTCCTTTCCCAATCCCACCTCCCTTTCTCTTCTTTTCACATGCCCATTCCAAAGTCTATTGCTAGGAGAGGTTGTCCTCCCTTTCATTTGACACTAGCCTATCAGATCTTCTCAGGACTGGTTGTATTGTCCTCCTCTGTGGCTTTGTAAAGTTGGTCTCAGCCACAGGGAAGAGGTGAGCAGCCAGCCAGCCAGCCAGCTAGCCACTGAGTTCATGTCAGAGACAGCCCCTGTTCCCCTTAATATGGAACCCACTTGTATAATGAGCTGCCTTGGGCTACATTTGGGCAGGGGTTCTAGGTTATTTCATGAATGGTCCTTGGTTGGAGTACCAGTCTCAGAAAAGACCCCTGTCTTTTGGTGCCCAGATTTTTTCGTTCTGTTGCTTTCCTTGTAGAGCTCCTGTCTCCTCCAGGTCTTTCTTTCTCTTCTTTCATAAGATTCCCTGCACTCTGCCCAAAGTTTGGCTTTGAGTCTCAGCATCTGCTTTGATACCCTGCTGGGTAGAGTCTTTCAGAGGCCCTCTGTGGTAGGCTTTTGTTCTGTTCCCTGTTTTCTTAGTTGCTATTATACCTTCAGTTAGTCCCTTGACCAAATAAAGCACTCTGTCCTATTTGTAATTTAATACATACTATATAAAGAGCTTGCATCAGCTACTACTAGTCAAACAAAATAATTTATATAAGGTGACAAATTTCTCCAAAGCAAATTTTAGATATATAAGATGCCAAACAGGATGGATAGGTAGCTTCATGGCTGTGGTGTTTTCAATTTCTGGCTCCCAGTTTTGTGTCTGTTTATTTGTCTACCTCAATCTGTAGCTTCCACTTGCAAAATGATTTTGCAAATGCAAGAGATTTGGAAGGAGGGAGTTCTGTTTATTCCACTTTCTGAAGTTTGACTCCTATCTACTTACATGCAACTGTCTTGAAGTTAATTGCATAGCCATAGTTTACAGGTATGACAGGATGGGAAATACAGTTCTTCAGCAAGGAGTAAACTAAACTACAAAGAAAACTTCAACTACAAAGAAAAATTGATGATGACATTTAACAAATAAGCTAATGCCCATTATTGGATGTTGCTTGGTGTTTTGTTTCAGTATTGTGTCTATGTGTCAACAAAAGAAGACCAAATGGCATTTACCTGGAATAGAAGAGACACAACAAAGGGAAAGAGCAAATGCCTTCTCCAACCTCCTGTCCTGTCCTACCTGCTGAGTGTATTCACTCATAGACATAGGGGGAAAATCAAATACCTGGAAAACTTCTATTTCTGAATGGCACACGAAGTTCACAAGTGAGTGACCTCCTTATAAATTTCATCTCATGATTAATGTATTCACTCTCATCTCCTGTTCTACACTTTGAAAACAAATGGTGTTTGTGTTAGAGTAGCCCCACCTACAATTTTTAAAGCAACTGTTGGTTTTGTGTGTGTGTGTGTGTGTGTGTGTGTGTGTGTGCATGGAAGGCAGCCTGAAACATATAGAATATGAAATGTTGGCATCTGTTTCCAATCTCTGTACTTGAGCACAGAATCCTGATTGTACTGGGATAACACACTGGGATCTATTGTTTATTTCTGTTTTGGTTCTCGATTCGTATGTAAACAAACATACAAGGGCAACCCTCTTAAAATACCTAATATCACTCGGAGAGTCAGATTAGCAAACAGGCAGATATTTGTATGTTTATGAGCCTTGGATATTTGATCTCCTACAGAAGTATAGTATACTATAAAACAGAAACTTGCTAAAATCATACCTTTTCATAGTAAATCACAGATTTTAATAAAAATATTCACATGGTAGTATGGAAAAAGCTAAACAATTCTTCAGACTTCTGTTCCTATTTCTAGTCTGTATCTACCTACCGACCTACTTGTGCCGAGCTATGAAGTTAGATTTTGTTATGGCCTTGCTTTTCTTTAGACATTACTTAGATGGTCGCATTTTCTCTACTTTTTTGAACTGAATGCAGTTTCCTGCATTGCAAGGTAAACACTCTACCAATGAAATATATCTCCAACCATCCAAACAATCACATGTTAGATGAAATTAAAACTCTTTTATTTGAAAATAAGCCTTCTAGTTCTTAGCTGACAATTTCATGGTGAATTTGTATAATTTTGTGTACTAAGACATTAAAATATCTTTCTTATAAGTGGATATTAGCCATACAACATAAGATAAACATACTAAAATTTATAGTCCTAAAGAAGCTAAACAACAAGGAGGACCGTAGGGAAGATGCTCAATGCTCAATCAAAAGGGCAAATACTCAGATATTTGAAGCAGAAGAAGACAGGGAACAGGGAAAACCTACCACAGAGGGCCTCTGAAAGACTCTACTCAGCAGTGTATCTAAGCAGATGCTGAGACTCATAGCCGAACTTAGGACAGACTGTAGGAAATCCAGCTGTCATTCTTACTTTCTATTTACACTACTGTTTTCTTTTTTTATTCTTTATTAATTACACTTTATTCACTTTGTATCCCCCCCTGTGGTTCTCTCCCTCCTCCTGTCCCAATCCCTCCCTTCCTTCACCCTCTACATGCATGCCCCTTCCCAAATAAGGGAGGTCTTCTTTTCCTTCCTTCTGATTCTAGTCAGTTAGGTCTCATCAGGAGTGACTGCATTGTCTTCTGTGACCTGGTAATGCTGCTTTCCTCTCAGGGGGAGGTAATTAAAGAGCAGGCCAATCAGTTCATGTCAGAGACAGTCCCTGTTCCTATTACAATGGAACCCACTTGGATACTGAACTGTCACGGGCTACATCTGTGCAGAGGTCTTAGTTTATCTTCACAAGGACTATGCACTACTGTTTTCATCCTTTCTCTTTAACATGTGTATATGCATTTTCCCCTTTTATATACTTTTATTATGTTTTTGCAATCTTTTTTTCATAAGTCACATTGCTTTTATTGACTGTATCTTGCCAAACGGTTCCATTTTTTCTTGTTATTTGGCTACTGGCATAATACAGAATCTTTAGATTTTTTTGTTAATTACAGTTTATTCACTTTGTATACGCCCTGTAGCTACCTCTCTCCTCCCCTCACAATCTCACCCTCCCACACCTTCTTCACCCATGTCCACTGATAGGGAGGTCTTGCTCTCCTTCTTTCTGATCCTAGTCTATCAGGTCTCATCAGGACTGGCTGCATTGTCTTCCTCTGTGTCCTGGTAAGGCTGCTACCCCCTCAGAGGGAGGTGATCAAAGAGAAGGCCAATCAGTTCATGTCAGAGACAGTCCCTGTTCCTATTACTATGGAACCTACCTGGACACTGAACTGCCATGGTCTACATCTGTGCAGGGGTTCTAGATTATTTCCATGAATGGTCCTTGGTTGGTGTATCACTATTTGTAGATGATATGATAGTATACCTTAGTGACCCCAAAAATTCTACCACGGAACTCCTATAGCTGATAAACACCTTCAGCAAAGTGGCTGCATACAAAATTAACTCAAAAAAATCAGTAGCCCTCTTGTATACAAAAGACAAAAGGGCTGAGAAAAAAATTGGGAAACAACACCCTTCATAATAGCCACAAAGGATGTAAAGTACCTTGGTGTGACCCTAACCAAGCAAGTCAAAGACTTGTATAAAAATGTTTACAGTCTCTGAAAAAGCAATTAAAGAAGATATCAAACAATGGAAAGAGCTCCCATGCTCATGGCTTGGCAGGATAGTAAAAATGGCCATCTTACCAAAAGCAATCTACAGATTCAATGCAATTCCCATCAAATTACCAACATAGTTCTTTACAGAACTTGAAAAAACATTCTCAATTTCATATGGAATAACAAGAAGCCCAGAATTGCTAAAACAATCCTCTACAATAAAAGGTCTCTCCATCCCTGATCTCAAGCTGTACTATAGAGCAACAATACTAAAAACTGCATGGTACTGGCATAGAAACCGACTGGTGGATCAGGGGAATTGAATAGAAGACCCTGAAATAAATCCACACACTAATGGACACCCAATTTTTTTACAAAGATGCCAAAATTCAATGGAAAAAAAAGATAGCATCTTCAACAAATGGTTCTGGTCTAACTGGATGTCTACATGTAGAAATAGAACTATACTTATCACTCTGCAAAAAACTAAAGTCCAGGTGTATCAAAGACCTCAATATAAAACCAGATACACTAAATTGGTTAGAAGAAAAAGTGGAAAAAAGTCTTGAACTCATTGACACAGGAGACAACTTCCTCAACAGAACACCATCAGCACAGGCTCTTAGAGCAACAATCAATAAATGGGACCTCATGAAACTGAAAAGCTTCTGTAAAGCAAAGGACACTGTCATCAGAACAAAACAGCCTATGGACTGGGAAAGGATCTTCACCAACTCTATATCTGACAGAGGCCTAATATCCAGGATATATAAAGAACTCAAGAAGTTAAACAGCAACAAATCAATTAATCCAATTAAAAAATGGGGTACAGAGCTAAACAAAGAATTCTCAATAGAGGAATATCGAATGGCCAAAAACACTTAAAGAAATGGTCAAAGTCCTTAGTCATCAATTGCAAATCAAAATGACTCTGAGATTTCACTTTACTCCCACCAGAATGTTTAAGATCAAAAACTCAAGTGAAAAAAACATGCTGGAGAGGATATGGAGAAAGGGGAACCCTACTCCACTGCTGGTGAGAATGTAAACTTGTACAACCACTTTGGAAATCAATCTGGTGCTTTCTCAGACAATTAGGAATAGCTCTTCCTCAAGATCCAGCTATACCACTCCTAGGCATATATCTAAAAGATGTTCAAGTATACAATAAGGACATTTGCTCAACCATGTTTGTAGCAACTTTATTTGTAATAGTCAGAAGCTGGAAACAACCCAGATGCCCCTCAGTTGAGGAATGGACACAGAAATTGTGGTACATCTACACAATGGACTATTACTCAGCAATAAAAAAATCAAGGAAATCATAAAATTTGCAGGTAAATGGTGGGGAATGAAAAAGAGTGAGTGAGGTATCCCAGAAGCACACACAGGGTATGTACTCACTCATAAGTGGATATTAGATATATAATATAGGATAAACATATTAAAATCTGTGCACCTAAATCAAGAAGGAGGACTCTGGCTAAGATGCTCAATCCCCGTTCAGAAAAGCAAAGAGGATGGACATTGGATGAGGGAGAAAACAGGGACCAGGACAGGAGCCTACCACAGAGGGTCTCTGAAAGGCTCTACCCTGCAGGGTATCAGAGCAGATGCTGAGACTTAGCCCCAAACTTTGTGCAGAGTGCAGGGAATCTTATGAAAGAAGGGGGAGATATTAAGACCTGGAGAGGACAGGATCTCCACAAGGAGAGCAACAAAACCAAAACCTGGGCACAGGGGTCTTTTCTGAGAGTGACGTTTTTGCAATCTTTATTCCTTTTCGTTTTTTCATTAATTACAGTTTATTCATTTTGTATCCAAGCTGTAGCCCCCTCCCTCTGGGGTGGGAGGGAGCAGCCTTACCAGGCCACAGAGGAAGACAAGGCAATGAGTCCTGATGAGACCTGATAGGCTAGGGTCAGATGGAAGTGTTCTTTTTTTAATCTTCCAGTTCCTTTATTTATTTTCTTACTTACTTTTTTTAACATTACATTCTTGTAGCTCTTCCCTCCACCCCTCCAAGTCTACCTCTTTCCTTCCTTTTCCCCTCTCCTTTTTTCCTCAGAAAAAGAGAGATCCCTTTCCCATCCACCCCAGCTCATCATGTTTCATCAGGACTGGACATGTCCTCTTTCCCTGTGGCCTGTCAAGGCAGTCCCTCCAGGGGAAAGTGATCAAAAGCTAACAAGTGAGTTCATGTCCCATGCAGTCACCACTTTCATTACTAGAGTAACCACTTGAAACCTAAGCTGCCCATGGCTGCATCTTTGTAGGAGACTTAGGTTCAGTTCAGGCATGGTCCTTCGTTGATGCTTCAGTCTCAGCAAAATCCTCTGGTCCCTGGTTAGTTGGCTCTGTTGTTTTCTTGTGGAGCAACTATGACTTCCATATCCGTTTTGCAGTGCTGTTTTGTTGAGCCTCTCAGAGGATAACTTTGGCATGCTATGGTGTGCAGACTTAGCAGAGAATAGTTCATAGTGTCAGGGGTTGGAACTCTCTGATAGGGTAGGCCTTTGGTTGAGCCACTCATTTGTTGGGCATTCCCTCAATCTCTGCTCTATTTGCTTTGTCTTTTTTTTTTTACTTTTTTATTGATTTATTATTTATTTCAATTCATTCACTTTGTATCCTGGCTATAGCCCCCTCTCTCTATCTGCTCTATCTTTAAACTTGCACATCTCCTAGGCAGTGTAAATTTTGGTTCAAAGTGGCATATGTGTTCTTAATCAACCAGAAATTTAGTCCTTGTGAAAGACTAATTTAGTCACAAGGACTAAATTTCTACATGCTAATAGCTTTTGAAGCAGTTCATTAGATGGACAAGCCCTAAGGATGCTTTTATTTAAGAACTGTTTGGTTTTGGGTTTTTGTTGTTGTTGTTGTTTTGTTTTGTTTTTCCTGGAAAATCACAGAAACCTTTAAAGTATGCTATTTGATGATTTTGAGAATTAGCTGTTTTGGCAATTCGTAAGCATTGACATTTATAATGGCTGAGGAGGCAGCTTAGTAAGATTGCTGAATCCCACAGACCTGTAACAAGCTGGCCAGGCTGGATGGCATCTGCCTGTAAACCCAGCTCTGAAGAGGTGGAGAAATGACAATTGCTAGGGTTTGACATAGCCTATTTAGTGAATTTTGGATTCAGAGTGAGCATGTCTCGCAAAATAAGATGACAGGCAACTGAAGCTTTCACACACATGTGCAAGTACACCTGCATACACAAAAGTCCACACAGAGTAACACATCCACACAAAGAAATTATTAACATTTGAAGAATGCTGGGGATTGCCCTATGTATGCTGATAAAGTTAGACAAATGCTAGAACATTCATTTTATGCCTTTCTTTTCATGCCTAATGGAAAGGACATTTTTCTGCAAGAGTGTTTTTTCCAGAAATGGTATTATATACAGCAACAAGCCTTCCTGGTAAGTCTGATTAAATATGCTAAAACATATTTAATCAGCTGACTTATCTTCTCATGGAAGTTTCAGGTATGTGAGTAGGTTCAGCTCCCATTTTTGTAGTAAAAAAAGAAAAATCTGATCAAAACGCATCCTGGAGATACTTGACCAACAACTTGGAATGAAGGAAACACAGTCATTTTCCAGTGAGACATCTCACCCCAATTTACAGAACACTCTTTTTAGGATAGGGCTTTTAAGCAGATTTTAGATAATGCCAACAAAAATAGGAGTGGAAAAAAAAACCTGTTTCTGCACTTGCTTGTATAAGAAGGAGCTAAGCCACATCACAGGGTAATAGGGAGAACAAGTAAAAACCAAGTCTAATGGTATGAATTTATAAAACGTCATAATGAGATGCCATTCCATACACTAACTAAAACATTAATAAAATTGCTAGAAGTTTATTGACAATTAGCCACCAGTTTACATGATAGTTAAATTACACTTTATGTAATTTCTATTTTAAGAAGTCTTGTTCAAAGTAAGGTAAAAGTCTATTTGGAATATAAATATTGGTTATTAAGTTACCCACATTTATGTTAATCACTGTTGCTTATCAATTCATGTATCTGCTTTTTTGCTATTATTCTTAGGTATGTGCATTGGAAGACAAAACAATGAAAACAAAACAACTTCTTTTGATAAATTAAGCAAAGAATGTCAACTTACCAAAAGATACCACTGTGTGTTGTCTGAATTGTTCTTTTCATCATAGATTAAAGTCAAGGGGATGATGCTTCTAGAAGACTGAATTCTAGCACTGAGTTTCCACTTAGGTGTTCCCAGTCAGCCTGATCAAGCCAATCAGAAGATATTTACAATTTTATAGAAACAAACGCTATCTTTTTTTTTAATTTTTCATCAATTACACTTTATTCATTCTGCATCCCCCCATAAGCCCCTCCCTCCTCCCCTCCCAATCCCACCCTCCCTCCTCCCTCTGCTTGCATGCCACTCCCCAAGTCCACTAATAGGGGAGGTTCTCCTCTCCTTTCTGATCTTAGTCTGTCAGTTCACATCAAAAGTGGCTGCATTGTCCTCTACTATGGCCTGGTAAGGCTGCTCCCCCCCCAGAGGGAGGTGATCAAAGAGCAGGCCAATCAGATTATGTCAGAGGCAGTCCCTCTTCACATTACTATGTAACCCAATTGGACTCTGAACTGCCCTGGGCTACATTTGTGCAGGGGTTCTGGGTTATCTCCATGAATAGTTCTTGGTTGGAGTATGAGTCTCTGGGAAGTTCCTTGTGTTCAAATTTTCTTGTTCTGTTGCTCTCCTTGTGGAGACCCTGTCCTCTCCAGCTCTTACTATTTCCCAGTTCTTACCTAAAATTCCATTCACTCTGCGCAACAGTTGCCCATCAGGCTCAGCATTTGCTTTGATAGTCTGAAGGGCAAAGGCTTTCAGAGGCCCTCTGTGGTAGGTTCCTAGGTTGTTTCCTGTTTTCTTCTTCTTCTGATGTCCATCCTCTTTGCCTTTCCGGATGGGGATTGGACATTTTAGTTAGGGTCCTCTCTCTTGCTTAGTTTCTTTAGTAAACCACGTGTCCTGTCTCCAAGGCAGACAAAAGGCTGTTGAAGGTAATGCTGGTGAGATCAGAGAAAACGCAATGGAAGAGAAACAATCAGGCAGCATTCATGTCATCATGTCTCTTCTCCCGTGGAAAAAGTAAAAATGAAAAAGTAATAACATCCCCATTATTCTTTCCTGCATGCATGTTCTTCCTGTTCACTAGACTTTTACTGTGTTTTTTTACTTTCATCTACGTTAAATCTTTATTACTCAGAGACAAAAGCTGGCATTCACTCAAATAAGCTTATTTTCTGCAGATGTCATTTGTCTTTTTCAAAAAGCCATTCAATAACTAGTTCTTTGAGAATTCAATTCTCTGAAATTAGTAGTCTATGCTTTTGAGATTCCTTGTACTATTGTATTTATTTTTGTTGTGTGGTCCTCCATGGTTTAGCAAACCTTATTTTGTGACAAAAAAAAAATCTATGTCATCCATTTTCTAAATTCACTGACATACTCTGCAGGCTACTGTCCCTTACTTTTTTGTCACCCAGGCATTTAGGAGCCTCTGTTTGCTATAGAAGCTTGTCTCTTTTGGCTTCAGAGTGCTCAGTCTTCCCCAAGCCTTCACTCTATTTGAATTGTCAGGTTCTTCATTTTTCTAACATAATAGATCTCTACTTCACCTGACTCTATGCTGTGATCTTTCAGATGTTTTGGTTTTGGTTTTTGTTTTTTTGTTAGACGAAGTGTCGTGTAACCTTTAACTCACTACTTAGCTGAAGATGACATGATGTGCCTGATATTCCCACAAATGTGGATAAACTTGACTCCTGATCGTCTTGCCTTTTAGTGCCCAAGTGCAGGATTACAGGTGTGTTCACCACACCCAGCTACCCCTGAGTGTTCTTAGGTGTAATATTCTTTATAGTTTAATTCATAAAATATATCTGTAGTTCCATCCAAAGTGTACAACATTCTCCTACATTAGTGTGTGTGTACCACCTCTCAGGGCCTAAGCAGATGAAAGTATTCAGAATGTTCCATACATGTTTCTTATAAAATTATTACCTTTAGAGCTATATTAAAGGCTCAAACAGCCTATAACCAAAAGCACTCAATTTTCCAACTGAGAGCTTCCCTGAAGACATGAATATATTGTATATTATATTTGACCTCTTTGTTTTTATTTTTACAAAACACATCTTATCAGCATTAAGGCTCTACTGGTTCCCTGTTGGAATGCAGTTCTAACAGTCTGCTATGTTTATGATTCTGTCATCTATTATTATTACATTCATCATATTTACATGTTATTTCCCTTACCAAATTGAAAACTCATGCAGTAAAACCCAATTTCTCTTTCTTCTAATTCACCCTGCTTACCGTATTTACGGGATGGATTTTAACTTCTTATCTTAACTTATTGGATACTTAGGTAGTAAATAAATGGTTCTTTTAACAGAATTTGATATATGCATGCTTGGAATTTAAATGTAAACCACTTACCAATTTGTTTTCTTTCTCTGAACCTTAAAACTAATAAGGTCTTCAAGGTTGTAGACTTCATTACAATAGCTGCTGTCCTCTCTATGGTCCTTTCTGTAACAAGAACACTGGCCTTGAAGAAATTCGAAGCTATCTTTATAGCTAATGGGATCACTGGAGCGCCTATAAGACTGCCAAGGCACTGCAGAGAACAGCAAATAGAAATAGCCATTTCATTTTTATTATGAGCTTGGCTGTAGAAAATCTATATTTCCAACACACTGACATAAAAACAGAAACAGGCATGCTGTGTACCTCCCCACAGAAAACTAAGGCAGCAGAGTCAGGGGATTTTGTTAGTATGGGGCTCCTTATGTGACCTTGCCTAGACGGTTATGAAAGATGATTTGAATCAGTGCACAGGTTTGTTTATTACTATGTGGTTTTTTTCATTGTTTATTTTTGTTGTTTATTTTTTGTCTCTGTTTCTTTGTTTGTGGTTTTTTGTTTGTTTTGTTTTTTGGTTTTTGTTTTGTTTTGTTTTCTTTTTTTTTTTTTTTTTTTGAGGATTTCTCTGTGTAACCCTTACTATGCTAGAACTCTGTAACTCATTCTGTAGAGCAGGCTAGCTTTGAACTCAGAGATCTGCCTACATCTTCCTCCCAGTTTTAAGAAAGCAGATGCTGAGACTCATAGCCAAACTTTGGGCAGAGTGCAGGGAATCTTATGAAAGAAGGGGGAGAAAGACCTGGAAGGGTCTGGAGCTCCACAAGGAGAGTAACACAACCAAAAAATCTGGGCCTAGGGGTCTTTTCTGAAACTGATACGCCACCCAAGGACCATGCATGGAGATAACCTAGAAACTTTGCTCAGATGTAGCCCATGGTAGCTCAGTCTCCAAGTGAGTACTCTAGTAAGGGAAACAGGGGCTGTCTCTGACATCAACTCAGTGGCTAGCTCTTTGATCACCCCTCTGAGGGGGAAGCAGTTTTACCAGGCTACAGAGGAAGACTATGAAGGATAGTCATGATGAGACCTGATAGGCTAGGGTCAGATGGAAGGAGAGGAGGACCTCCACTATCAGTGGACTGGGGAAGGGGCATGGGAAGAGATGAAGGAGGGAGGGAGGCAGAATTGGGAGGGGATGAGAGTGGGGCTACAGCTGGGATACAAAGTTAATAAATTCTAATAAATAAAATAATTATACTTTTTAAAAAGAATATTGGTGAGCTGGGTGTGGTTGAGAACAAATGAATGAATTGGAAGACAATTTGTATGATGCACGTCCAAGCTAAAAAGTAAAGAAAGGAGGATGAAAAGAAAGAGGAAGAGGGAGATGAAAGGAAATGGGCGTAGACATTACAAAGATATCCATATGAAAGTCTCCAATAAAGATTTAATTTTGTATTATTTTAACTTGAAAATTTTATTTCCTACACTCATATAATCTAAGAAGTAGCACTGAGACCACGGACTATGACCCAAAACATATGCTTGCTTGGCATCTGTGAAATCTGCAAGCACTTATACCCCATATCAGTACCTACTCATTGTTGATGCAACTAATATTAAGACTAATCCTAACAGCAAGTGAGTAACAGTTTCTCCTCAGGGGTCTGGAGACCCACGCCGGCTGCTTTGTACCCTACAAACTGTCTTTACTGAATTTCATCAGCTACTTGGGCTTCAGACAGCTTTTCTTATGGTAAAACCTAAGACCATTTTGTTGGTATATCTAAAAACTGTTTTTCCTTTGTGTCTGGGGAATATGCATTTCCCAGAAAAATACCCCCATTTGTATTAGAAGTTTTGGTTTATTTAAAAACGCAGTTATATCATGTAAATATGTTTTTTTTATTGTTGTTTTAATCCCAAGTGTGGGGTTTTAGTTTGATCTTTAGTTTGTCCACAGCTGATAATTGTCTCAGCATGATTTTTGACAGCTGGTAATGGCTTGCCTCATTCGGCACAGAGAGGGGTGTGGTCTGGGCTCTGAGAGCCCAGAAAGAGAAAGTGTGGAATGCAGTGGTGGCATGTGGTGAGTGGCAGTTTGGAGGACCAGAGACAGATGGCGTGGCGTCTTAGAGACAGAGGGAGAGAAGCAGTTCAACACAGTGGCTTGCAGGAGACTGCTTGCGGCTTTTGCTGTTGACAAAGAATTGGCATAGCCCTAACAGAACCACTAAACAGCTGAGAAAAGTAAAGGGGCCAGCACTCCTCTCCACCAACATTCTCTCTCCTACCTGGATTGGGGGATTGGAAGGGAGAGGTTTTAAGGAACTCCAAATAAAATAGAGTTTAAGAATGAAAGTTACACCCAATTTTTATATAGCATCATTTCTAAATAGACTTGCTTTCTCTATTTTTCCCAACCTCACCACTCCTTTCCCAATCCTTACATGCTAGGAATAGTAACTAAGTACATTACCAGCTAATACTTCATGTTTTTCTTCTCTAGACAAGAGTTCAGTATTTTTAGAAAACAGATTTTGGGGGAGACTTCTTAAAAATGAAATTTACATCTCTGTAGTTACCTAAATATTAAAAAAATAATAGTAAGTCTAGCTATCTGTTGTTCATGCTCCATGTGTTGAAAATTTTAAAAAAATCAAGGGCTGGGAATATAGAGCTGATGTTAGGTATTTGTCAAGAACCTGTAATGCTCTAGGTTCAGTCTTAAGCATGCATAGTAGACACATATATACATACATAGATACATAGATAAGCAGGCAAACAGGTAAATAAGTAAAAAAATAAATAGGCATGCTGGTTCAAATGTCAGTTCTATTTTTAATGTTTTGAGAATGTTATTATATGCCTCCTATTTTCCACAGTGGTTGTACTAATTCAAGCTTCCATACAAGGGCTTGCTTTCTTCCATATTCTCACGTCACCTTGATTACAGTCATTCTTGGAGGGATGAGCTGGTAACTACATTTTGGTTATGTTAACCTTTTGTGATGGTCTATTTTTTTTCTTATATGTATGTTGTACAATTATTATGTTTTCTTTTGAAAATACTTATTTAGTTACATTAGCCCATTTTAATTAGTTGATTTCATGTTGTATTTTGTAGCTGCTTCTACATCTTGAACACCAATCCTTACCAAAGGCATAAGCTATGACTTTCTCAACTTTCTATAAAGTTGAAAGCTGTTTTCACCACAGGATCATAATAACATTCTAAACCAGCACCTAATCTTTGCAATATATACTCTTAGCAATATAAGCGCGTATATATGTTGCTCATATATATTACTTATATATGTGGGTATGTGCATGTGTGTATATATATAAATATATATATACACATATATAAGAATTTATGCATATATATAGTACATAAATTCTTAGCTGTAAACTTATTAGAATACCTATCAACTTTAAAAGTTTCCAAAAATAAATAGTTGAAAATAATTTAAGATAATGAGTTTTTAGATCAGAGTAAATCACCCTGATTTTAAATATTCCCAGCCCTCCACTCCCTAAGGAAACATAACCAGGTGGTTAGTTAATGGAATTCTCACCCTTTACTGTGTCTAAACAAGGTCCTAGGGATTCACATGCTCATTCTGGACCAACGCATGCTCTGTTTCTTCTTATTTAGCACCACAGGAGAAGGTGATAGACTACTGAGAAACTATATAGGAATTCAAGGTGGTATCTGCCTACTGACAAAGGCTAATATGGCTCAAGTGAGAGTTAAATGTGAAGGCAAAGCCTGCCTAGTGTTAGAAGACACCTGGTAACTTAGACAAGTGGAGTACAGCAACAATCTGGAGAACTCAATGCCCAAATGTGTAACAGTCTGTTAATAACAGTGAAAACAAGGACTCTACCTCATATCCTCCAGTGGGTGAAGGGATAAAATATGATGTGCTCATAGGATGCTTCAAATAAGTGACACTGACTTAAGGGAGAAAAGATTTGTTTTGGATTATGGTTCTGGTGAGTCTTAGTCTCAGGCCAGAAAGACATGGGGGAGAGAATCAGCCCATCGAGCCTGGATTTCATGACGGAGTAGTTTAGCCCATCTACAGGAAAAACACAGAGGAGTGGCTCAACCCACCCATCAGCCAGGAAGACATGAAGTAGTAGCTTAGACCATCTAGTGGGGAAAACCTAAACCAGTGTCTCAGCCCATCTATCCAGGAAAGAGTAGGGGATGGTTCAGCCCATGGTGCCAGAAGCATGTGATCTTGGATTGTTTGTATGATGGTGGACCAGGAAAGAGAAGGGAATAACAGAAGCAGGGACTTGTGCTCTAGTCATCATGGATCATTTATCCTTGGCAATGTACTTCTATGTCAGCTAGGCCCCAGCTCTTTTTTCCATATATTTGTTAATATTACAAAGTTCATGTTTCAGATCCCAAAGAAAGAAATGGTTCAATGGCCATCTATCCATCAGACTGTATTATAAAATTCTGATAATTCCATGATCTTAAGGAATCCTAACAAGGTTTGGAATTTACCTCTTCTGCAGGCCTTCTTCACCTTTTGGGTGCTGTATGCGATTAAACAAACATCTGTATCATTTCACTTCTCAAACCATAACACCAACCAAAAGGTTTTTTTGGTGGGAGAAAGCATACGTTAAGGAAAGTATGTGGCACAAGGTCAGAGATTTCATGTTAGGGTTTCTGGCACCCAAATAAATCCTCAGTTAACCAAGAAGCTCAAATTCCTGTTGAGTCACCCAACCCCCTGCTGCTGCCTCGGATCATGCTATAACATTATTGCCCAAAAGAGACTTGCACTCTGCTCAGGAGATACTGGCGTGGTGCTTTCCCACACTGTTAGACTCACTCACTGAACTGCAGGAAATGCTCTAAATCTTGGAGTCCTTTCCTCACCACCTGTTTCACTCCTGGCAGAAGTGAGCAATTCTCAACTGCATTTGTATGTCCTAATACTTAAGCCTCCCTACAGTACCACTAAACTGGGGAACAAGCGATCAAAATATGACCTTTCGGGAGGGTCATTTTGGGTTCTATCCATAATAATACACGAAGGACTATTACTCATACTTAGAAACAATGAAATTCTAACACCCACAGCAATGTGAATGGAACTAGAAGAAATAACTTCAGTTCTCCTATATCATAGTAGAGTTGACAGTGTTTAAAACAATATAGAATAAAGTTCAACATGACAAGAAGGGGACAAAATTCCAGGCACATAATAACAATATTTGAGGTGACAGAAATGCTAATATCCTTGGATAAGTACTACACAGCACGTGGATATACCAAAAGTAACATTCCCCATAAAATGTGAAGCATATTGAAGGGACTGAGTCCTACAGTATTTTTGTAAAAGACCTCAAAGTAAAGTCTTAAAGCTGCTTATCATAATGACATAAAAATTGCCTAGAAGAATGTAAGTCACTCAAAAATGACTTAGCACCTACAAACCTGAGGGATGGGATCTTTTCTCGAACCTTAAAGGAACACTACTGAAGAGCCCAACCACTAGAGAGAAATGAATTCTGTCTGTTCTCTCGCAGAATTCTGGGATTCCATTAACCAAGACCTGTCTTTTGCTTCATGCGAGGACCTTAAGGGGAAGAGCTGCCAGGAGATCTGAAGAACCACTGTCATTCAGGCTTTGGGAACTTCTATGATTTCCTTGAGAACAGCCACATAGACACACATACTCACACAAGAACGCACCTGGCAAAATTAGGCTTCAGACTTACCTACTAACTTTTTATTATATATCCCCATGCTGTATTAGGAAAAAAAAAAAGAAAAAAAATTAGTTTCAGGTCAAACTCCTCTATAGCATCATGTTTGACAAGACTCACAATGGGGAAAGCCATACCTGCCTGCTGTACACTAGACCTCTGTTTTGGCTTGTGTGGAGATTCCTCCTGGATTCCATTGTGGCAGATGCAAGTTATTTCTGGCTAGGTGTTCCCATTCCCAGGCTTCCTTATTAGGAGCAATGGACTAACACTCTTTTTTTTTTTTTTTTTTTACACTCAGTACATTTCCACTCCTGGTTTCTTCTCTGCCTTTCTCTGGTCTCTGTATCCATAAAATATCAAACCCTTTGTTTTCAGGGATCCTGAAGAGATCCTCCAGCCTTTCATGATGCACTAGATATTTGCCTAGTGGTCTCCTGGGAGATGGGAGCTGTGTGTGTGGGGGGGGGGCGGGGGGAATAGAGTACTAAAGAGCCAGTGCCTGCTTTTTTCTCCTGTTTACATGATCTCAGAAAATGAGTATAATCTTAACTGCTACCTTCAGTCTGAGCTGTATCTAATCAGCTACATGGGAACCTGTCAGGTTCATAGTGAAGCACAAAGATCTGTCTCCCACACAGCACTGGGAATGAACAACATAGTGTAAGAACTGCATGGGAGTCAGTAAATCACCCTTTAACCCAGCTAGTGATTAACACATCTGAAACAGGTTTTATTTGTTCCAAAGCTGGCCAGCTGTCCACAATGTAATTATTTTATTGTGTGTTTCTGTGGAAGAAAAACATGTAAGTAGCATCTATCTATGGAAATACAAAGTGCATATTTCTTGGTACTTATTTTGCTATCACACACATGTTCTTTACTTTCACCCCCACTGAATGCTTCTGATGAAACTAAGCCAGGTCTTAATGCTGTGTCTTAAAAAAATGCAAGTAGCTAGGGAGAGAGAATTATCAAAACACCCTCTCAACGGCATGAGTAAGACAGTGATTTTTTTCTTTTGCTGCTGTGGCTGACATGTTTAATCTGAGGCTGACAGATGAAACCCAGAAGAAAGTATTGGGAAGGAGGGAGGGAGGGATTACAGAGTAAGGGAAATTCTTGGGGCTACAGATGTTCATGCTTGGCTGTTCCACAGCCCCAACCCAAGAGTTAGAAGTCTTGCTCTTCTATGAAGACCCTTTATCATGCTGCATTATCAAAGGCAGTCTTATACTGCTAGGCAAATCAGGAGTTCTGATTATAAAGCGTTAGTTAAGTACGTGCTTCCTAAATGTAAATAGCACGCACCTACTTATGCATCACCTACGACTGTGCCAAAATGCAAATTCTGAATTAGAAAGTTAGACTTGAAATTCTGTATCTGTTTTTGTCTTGTGAAGGAGTATCTTATAAGCAAGTCTGGCCTTTAATTTACTGTGTAGTAGAAGATGTCCCTGAACTTCCGACCCTTCCGCCATTACCTCCCATGTGCTGGGATAACAGGTATGCAGCACTACAGCAGGTTTTAAAAAGAACTTGAGAGAGATGACGGGGTGACTTGTGCATATTAGGTGGACATTTTGCAAAGGAAACCACACCTCCAGCTAGCAATTCTGTCTTCTGAACAGCTCTCAGAAGTGATGTGACATATGTGAAGCTCTGGATCATATTTAAGAACGCAGCTTGCTGAATATGACAGAAAGCCATCATGCGGATGTAGACCACACAACCTGCACAGAAGGTTATGATGGCTACACATCAGCAGTAGGAACAGGAGAAGCCATGTCAGCTTTTAGATTTCTCAGATTTCTTTTTCATACAAGGGGGGGAATCAAGAAATGACGGTTTACTCTCTCAACTACCATATTTTTTTCACCTTGTAAACAGCTCTGTGCAAACCTAGTTTAATACTCATACTGAAGAGGAGGTGTTTTTCTTCACTCTATGCAAAATGAACCCATTTTCTCTTCCCTACACTACAGTCTTAACATTCATTTAAGCGTGTTCCTAAAAGGACTGTAGAGTTACCATCACATTTACTCAAAACACTAAGTAGAAGACAGAAAGTAATACAATTTCTAGGGAAGAAAATGGGGCTAAAATATTACTGACTTTATTTTGAAAATTATTTTATGAATAAAAATAAAAATTATGGCCAAGGAGTAAAATCTTGATGGATCACTCCTTCGTAACAGCCTAATAATGCTTTTGTTCTTTAAAATACACATGGACTTATAAAAGCCAAAGAACAAAGAGACATTTCAAAATATTGCTGTCAACAGGATTTTACATAGACTATATTAATCTTTTCCAACTAAATAATAAGGCAGCAATCCCAATAAAAACCCACTCAAGCACTCAAGTCTTGTGAATGAACACTTGACACAAAAAGATATATAAACATCCCACAAACACATATACAATGTAATTCTAAATTTTAAAAGCTGTGTTAAATGAAATGAAAACGCTAATAAGACACCCCTACAAAACATTAGAATGCAGAAAATTAAAAGATTGAGCAGATCATGTTTTGTTAAGGATTGATCCTTGAAGCCAAGCATGGTGGCACACACCTTTAATCTCAGCTATCAGGGAGGCAAAGGCAGGAGGATAGCTGTGAGTTTGAGGCCTAGTCTACAAAGGGAGTGCAGGATAGCCAAGGCTATAGAGAGAATCCTGTCTTAAAACATCATGCACACAAAAAATTGATCCTCATGATGAGGGACCTGTGGATATTCAGTCACCTATAATTATGTAAAACAGACCAGGGTCATATGTTCTTACAGATCTCCTGGAAGCAAGAATTATTTTTGAAAAGACATGAAAACTTTTCTCTGCAATTACTTATTTTTATTACTTTGACTATAGTGATCCTTTTGGATATATTCTTATCCAAAGAAATAATCAAGATGGACTCTTTAGATATGTGCTATTTATGGCCACTTGTTTGTCAGTTGTTTTCAGCACACTCCTGTCAACAAAGGCGTCAGTAATAGGATCAGTGATTATAGTTACTATGGCAATTTTGGAAGATAATAGCCAGAGCAGCTTAAGCCAGTGTCAGTCACATTATCACCAAAATATGGTTAATAACATGTCTCCAGTATTATGGTGAAAACCCTTTCCTAATTTACTTTTACAGGTTTTTAATTTATTGAAATTTTTAAGTTTCTATGTGTATGTAAAGTTCTCTTTGAATTTCTAATGACTCTTTAAATTGTTTCCATTAAAATTTATGATGAACAAGAGGACTAAATTAACATATCAAAAATGTTACTCATTATTATAAACTTATCTTATGACTCAATTCCTTCATAATAGCAACTAAATATTTTATGTGAATAATCTCTAGGTCATCGTATATAAGTGTTGCATGCAGTTGGGCACCATTTGTTGTAAGCAGTGATTAATATTCACTATTAATTATCTTTTAGTAACACTTGCTGTTAACCCTAAACAGCTGTATAACCAAATCACCACACAGACACTGGGTAGAACACAATGCTGGGCAATAGTTACTCCATCCTAAACCTCCAAGCCCTGATAGTTTCCTAACATTTAGATTTCCCACATTATACTTGCTTTCTGTGAAATCTTAGGTCCAGTCCATCTCTTCTCTCCTCCAGCTCTGCTCCTAGCTCTCCTCTCACCCCTTCTCCTCTCACTCATTTCCTGCCCTCTAGTCACTCCTTTCTTTCCTGTCCTTTGGCTTCTCCCAGCTCAACATTGTCTACTTGTGTCTACTTGCTTTATTTGGAAGTTTACACCAACTTGAGACAGGATGCTTAGAATGAGTATCACAATGCAATATCCAGATTGAAACCAGAGAGTAGGGGGGAGAAATCAGCATTTGAATGAACAAGGGTAAGGTGTATACATTTTAAAAGAACATTATACCAACATATAAGAAAAAATATTATGCACATTCTGAACTGTCAATAAGTACTACCTAAATGTTGACTGAAAATTGCCATAAAACAGGAATCCATTTTCTTATAAACAGTCCTGCAAGGTCCTGAATAGCGTTCATGAACAATTTACTAAAAATAAAAACAAAGAAACAAAGAAAAGCAAAAATTAGATGTGATATAATTCTAGATCAGATCAGTCATCTTCACTAATCAATCTATGGAAAATCTGTAGTTTTAGTATCATCAAACTCAGTCAATATAAAGTCATTTATCATTTTAAAGCATTTTTAAATATTTTGCATTCACGTGTGTGCCTGTGTGTGTTCGTGTGTCATGTGACTGTACGTGTGCGTGTGTTTGTGTATGTGTGCATATGTCCTTAGAAAAGCCAAAGGCCATCCTTTGAGGAGCTGATTCCCTCTTCCACCATTTAGTTGCATAGAATGAAACTCAAGTACTCAGCTGGGTGACAAGTGTCCTCACCTGCTGAGCCATCTCATTGGTCCAAGATCTTTAGTTTTAAACTGTAAAACTGACAATACTATGCTTCATTTCCCCTAGTGAATATAATACTATATAAAACTCAAAATTAGAGATAACCTGTGAAGTAAAAGTTTTAATCTTTTCATTCAATAAAAATAAACTGTAACTTACAGTCAGAGTTGCTTTTAATAGCTTCACTTTCATTTCCATACTCCATCCATCTCACACGCTCTCCCCATTCTCCTGATGATATTTGGTCTTCCATATTTAAGAGTTTTCATATTCTTTTTTGTACACTATCTTATCCAATATTTTTCTGCCTGACTCTAGCTTTCATGTAATAAAATCTCCGCAAATTAATGAAAGAAGAAATTTTAAAGCTATATTCTTTTGTTCCCACTGGAAATATGTGTGTCTAAAGAATGGGTTGTTATTTACAAATATTTTAGCATGAGCTAAAGAAGAAGGCATTTTGTTGAGAACTAAATGATTCTGAAGGTGTGAGGCAGGAGGCATAACAAGGAGTGAGAGGGCAGCTATGTTATATGCCCTGCTGAGTTTGGCTACTCTTCCTGAAATGGAGCTTCAGAGATGGCCTTGTCTTTTCATATGGGTGTTGAAAAAACAGATGCACATGCCCAAACCTGGAAATTGAAATCATTTTTTATCTGTAGGTTGGGCTAAAATCTAATCACCAAGTGGGAAAGTTGTAAGAATTCATCTATGTTCTTTCCTCAGGCTTGAAAAGCTTGTGTGTGAGAAAGGGCTATCTCGGAGGACAATGTGGTCTTGAACTACAGTAAGCATGTTCTGAATTGCAAGAAGGACTCCACAGCCAGTGCTCTGACCCCTTCAGACAGACTGCAGGATTACATGCTCTGTCAACTGACAATTCTTTCAATAGGGTTATACTCTAATGTAGTGCCTGAAAAGCATTTAAGAAGGGTTTCATGTGGGAAAGAAGAACAGGAGTTCCATTTTCCATTTGTATTTGCATAGTGTATTTCCTATTTATGTTCAGCTTTGGTTTTTTTTCTTCCATTATTCACTCACTGCCCCTATGTAAAGAGGCAGAACAATAAATGGATACACTAGGACATGGATGGCTATAATTCCTTGAAAAACAATCAGAAAACAAAACAATTCCTGTATAACCCACATTCCAGACTTTTATAGACCTTTTATTTGATTATATTTAACCAGCAGCCCCAGCATTTACTATTTTTATGTGCTTTAAGTGAACATAAATAGAAGTTAACCTCACTTCAATTGAAACAGCCTCTTTATTTCTGGCTTATATCTGATAAAATACAATATTCAGACACATTAAACTGTGATTCTCATACTAAAATAAAAATTGCCAAAGGTTTTACTTAAACCTCTGATTAAAGAGGAATGTTATAAGATATTAAAACTGTCTCAAGTGAGAATTACGGAGACTGATATTCAGCATAAGACTGTTTTCACTGCCGAGAGCATGAACTATATGCATTTCTGTGTAATGCTGTGCCAGGAAATACATACATTATCGAGGGTTCATCCAAGTTAACTCCTGTCTATCGTAAGTAGACTCACACATAATCACATAAAACCACGGGGGACCTCATGCAATTCTTGACATTCTCTTCAAAGGGCGTTCTCTTATCTCCTCAACACATTTATTGACTTACCTCAGTTTTCCTGATTAAGCACATGAAATGTTATACTAGTCTATCATGGTTTTTAATTTAAATATAATCTAAGTTAAAGGTGAAATAAGTCAGTTCTACAAAGGTTTGAGAATTACTTCCTTTACATTGTGGTAGCTTATAAATATAGTGTCTCAACTGGGAAAGTGACCATGGCTTGATTTTTAATAAATGTTGCAAATTTGAGTTAAATTATTAACTATTCCTTCAAATTAGAATAATAATAAATCATTTGGGGCAAATAAAAAAATCCTAACTGAACTGTAATTACTATAAAGGTCAGCATAATTTATCTTCAAGCAACCATAACTGCTTATCTCATTTTTTTCTCATTGTTTTTTTTTACAGGCCAGTAATTAAAGAATGGTAGGTAATTTCTCAGGTTCCTTTTTCCATCTTCGAAAAGTAAAAATTAAGTGATTCATGTACTGTGCCATATTTTGAAATTTATATTTACTATTTAAAATAATACAGGCAAGAAATAAAAACCAAATCTCTTCCTCCAGTGGTGGCTAACCATAGTTATTGTTCTTGGAGAAACATTGTAAATTATATGTCAAAATCCACCTCAAAAAAAAAAAAACCCTCAACTTTGGGGTTCTATTGAACTTATTTTAACCCCACTTTAAATATAGCTCTGCCCGTTATACAAATTCATGACCTAGGAGTGCTTGTTTATATTTTCTACCCTACTGTGACATATCAGTATAGAGATGAGCGTTCACCTAGTCATTGATGCACACTCAAAAGATAGAATAATATTACCTTCTACCAGTCAAGTAAAGCCTGCATCAGGCTCATAAAGAAGCCTTTTTTCCTTTTTCGCTAGGACGGACAGAATGCAGTCAATTCAACTTATCCTCTAATAGCAGCATATTTAGAATATTTCATAAGAGATTAAAGCCAAAGGAAAATCTACAGCTATGCTCTCATCCTATTTTGGGAAGCACCTTGCCAGAGTTTTGGGCTGGCACCTCCGTACCCTCTGGGTTTCTCTGCTCTGTAGTGCACGGCACTTTCATTTCCAGTCACGGATTCTGGTTACCAACCAAGCTGGCAAATGAAAAATAACTCAGCCGGGGCCATTTCACCCACCAGTGAGCCCTGTCTGTAGCTAATTCCTCCCTGAGGTTTCTTTCTCTCCACTAGCATGTTCTTAAAGGCCTAACTCAGGGCTGCAGCCTGGTGCCACTTGTCTGAGGTTTCAATTAAGACATGGAAATATCAAAGAAGAAATAGGCAGGCCTGTCCAACAATGCTTCACATTTCCCTCTCAGTTCGAATTCAGAGATGGCAAGATACTAGAAGGAAAAAAAAAAGTGACTCATTAATCCTCACAACAGACCCAGGAGGTTTGGAAGACAGAAGTGAAGCCAGCAACAAGATCAGTCTGAATGGTTCCTCTGTTGGTTGTATACATTGGGAGCTGACTGTGAAATCTGTATGGACGGGCTGAACCCTATGGCTAACCTCATGGTGCAAATGTGTTGATCAAAGGCCCTCTGTCAGTATCTGATTAAGAGCCATGTAAGAGCACTGAAGACATTTCCTTCTGCTTAACAACTCTGATTACAGGGGTTCCTGCAGTGAGTGTTCCTGTAAGCAGTCCACCAGGTCCCTGGGCTCCAGCTGTAGCTATAGGGTTTCCCAATGGCAGAGCTTCCTGTTGCTAAAGGCTTCAATTCATTCACAGCTTGTAAATCAGTAGCCTGTAAATCAACAGATTGAGCTACTACTGTTTAAAACACAGTTTCCTCGACAAGCTTCCTTCTGGTTTTGTTTTCATCTATCAAGGGCATGAAAAAAAAAAAAGGTGTCCAAATTTTAACACCTGGTCCACGGGGGCTCAGCAGGAGAAGCATGTTACACTAAGCCTCAAGGTTTTGTTTTTGTTTCAGTAGAGCAAGGATTTCGTGGCTAAAGTCAAGATAGCATTTACTTAGAGAAGTGATAGGAGCCTATTTCAAGGAAATATAAATTACTCATGCTGTATGTGTCTCATCAACTTCAAATGTCTAACGGGAAATTGTAAAAAGCTGAAATGAACCAGAGTCAAGACCTTCATATTTGTTTTGCTTTTCAGAAGGAAACATGTATACATAAAATTAAAATTAATCTGACATGTGTAATCCAACTATTTTGAACACTTTGCAATGAAATGTCTGTCAAAAATGGATGGAGACAGGATTGGTTAATTACAGGAAATATCTGTTGGGAATGATCATTCATACAGAATAAAGCATTAAAAATTCATAACTGAAAATGTGTAAGATGCCAGACTTCACCCTTTTATCTATCATCATGGAACATTTTGGATGACAATAACAGAATTTACATAGTCTGTACAATAAAATAATTCGTTCCAGTCATTGTTGTTATGTTTACCTGAAAATAGTGATTTTTGTGAGATATAATTTGTGAATTTTTGTGTCCAAAATCAACCTTAAGTGTTGACGCTAAATATCAAAGGAAATTGTTATTTACATTTTACCCTGTCCCCAAAACTAAATATAGTAAAAATAAGGCAGAAACTTAATCTACATTCCTTTCAGAAACTGGGGGTGATGGATGCATGAATTCTGTGACCATGGTTGTCCTTAGGCCCTCAGAAAAGAAGGGGATTTTGGAAATAATTCCTAAAGTCTTTCTTACCTTTGAAGATACAAGGGTTATACAAGCCCAAAGCAGCTCTTCGAAAGGAATTTTTGTAAGCTAGAAATTCCCCTGGCTCTATTTTTTGATAGAAAAGACCAAGACAACTACTCAGGTGGTCACACAGACCTAGCACACAACGTCGTTCTAAAAGAACTTGGTTTAGCTCTCTAGACAGAAAAGTATAGTTATCTAGAGAAGCATCCAAGGAACAGAAAAAGCGTCAATGGAAAGGCATGCTTTACTTGCAGGTAAACTGTATTAGTATGAACAATTCGAAACTCAAAAGAATGGAATGAGTCTGTGGGTGATGAGGAAGGGAATAATTTGACTCTCCCAGACATTTGGAGAAAGGAAAAACAGATATGCTAAATGCCCCTTCTTTACAATAGATGAACAAGTTTTCAGATAGCATCTTGGCATTCCTATCCTAAGAGAGGGAATGTGTAATCACATCCCAAGAGTGACCTTCAGTGTGGCTGGAATTTCAGGTAGGCAGCATGGAGGCTAAACCCTCACTATGCCTTGCAGCTCATCTATCTGAAAAATAGCCACACATTTCCATGGAAGCAAACAAATGAAAAGAGTGATTTTTTTTTCTCCCATTTGTCTTCAATGTTTGTAGCTGTCTCCCTGGGTCTCCAAGTCCTCTGTACTTCTCTAACTCTCTTTCCTGCCACTTACTAGTTTGTTTCTTTGTGTGATTAACACATCCTACTCCTTCAAAATAACTTAAATTTTCATAATTATAATTTTATTTGCTATACAATCCATATGAAGTCTTAAGTATGCTACTTCTGTATTGCGGCTTTTCTTGCTTAAGCCCCAAACATAGCACAGATAACCCAGGCACTCATCTATTCTTGCCCACTACAGGGGAGTCAAAGTTCTTTTCTTACTGTCAGGTAAAAAAAAAAAAAATGCTTTATGATTTTTTTTTATATTTGTTCATAACTGTTGTTTCTCTGACTGACTACAGTCATCATAAAAACAATACAGTAAATAACAATACTATTAATAAATTAACAGTCTTTTAGTTTTTATTGTCATAATGTATGTCTTCCTAAATATTAAACTGAAAATAAATCATCAAAAATATGTAAACTTCAGTTTTCTCAGAATGTCTCACCTGGCATTCCTGTTTGCACTTGCCTGTGCTGGATAGATAACACTTCTACCTTTTCCATTTCAGTTCTTCACTGATTTCAAGAAGAAATAAATAAATGAACGAATAGATGGATAGGTAGATGGATAGACAGATAGAGTCATTGCATAGTATTCTGAGACATGCACCACCAGTAACATGGCCCAGATCTGTTTTCTGTGAAACACCATTCAGTAATCAAACTTGTAATATACCTATGGTCCTAACAGTCTCTCTGGATAACAAAACCTAAACTGGAAACAATGAAGGAGCTATAGAAACCCTTTTTGGACTCTAAAGTCTCATATCTTAATAATTATTGGGAATAGTGTTTCCAAATGATGCATAGCTAAATTTCAAAAGTAAGATAAATCTTCCTCTCCCATCACCTCCCCTGCAAGTCTGTGATAGACAAACAGAAAGTCTGAGTGTATCAAAACTGAGACTCATAGCTAAACAAGAAGGAGGACCGTTGGTAAGATGATCAATCCTCATTCAGAGATGCAAATGGGATAGACATCAGAAGAGGACAAAACAAGGAACAAGACAGGAGCCTACCACAGAGGGCCTCTGAAAGACTCTACCCAGAAGGGCATCAAACAGACTTTGGGCAGAATGCAGAGAATCTTATGAAAGAAGGGGGAGGGGAGATGAAAGACCTGTAGGGAACAGGAACTCCACAAGGAGAGCAATAGAATCAAAAAACTGGGCACAGGTATCTTTTCTGAGACTGATACTCCAAACAAGGACCGTGCATGAAGATAACCTAGAGCCCCTGCATAGGTGTATCCCATGGCAGCTCAGTTTCCAAGCGATGAACAGGGCCTGTTCCTGAACAGCCAGGAAATCAGTGGCTGGCTCTTTGATCACCTCCCCATGAGAGGGGAAGCAGCCTTACCAGGACAAAGAGGAGGACAATGAAGCCAGTTCTGATGACTTGATAGGCTAGGGTCAGATGGTAGGGGAGGAAGACCTCCTCATCAGTGGACTGGGAAAGGGTCATGGGAGGTAATAAGAGAGGAGGCTACAGCTGGAATACAAAGAGAATATTCTGTAATAAAAAAGTTTAAAAATATTTAGTTAAAAGGGGGAACTGTAGAGAGCTGCGGAATGCTATGCCTTAAAGATGGAGCTGGTTTCCGCCTTCCACCTTCCCGATGGTGAGTGCTCTCTGTCACGAACAACTCCACATTTGGCTAAGGCCGAGGATCTGGCTTGCTTCCATGTAGGTGGACCTATCTGCATTGCCCCCGTGGCACGCCTGGGTTGGCTACCCAGAGGCTATTTAAGCTGTGGGCTGGCTTTCCCCGGGGTCCGAGGATTGTTCAATGTTCCTGAATAAACTGCATTGAAAAAAAAAAAGAAAGAAAGAAAAGCAGGGAGGACTAAAACAAATTAAAAAAAAAAAAAAAAAGGGCAGAAGAGATGCCTTAGGGATTTAGAGCACTCACAACTCTTCAGGAGAAAAACGGTTCACTTCCAAACACCTATGTACACACCTCACAATAGTTTATAACTCCAGCCCCAGGATATCCAACACCTTTGGTCTTCACAGACACCTGTAATCATGTTCACATACCTGCAGACAGATGGACACACACTCACAGACAAAAACACTCACATAAACAATGAAAATGAGATAAGTAAATCCTGGTTTTGAAAAAAAAAAAAACTTTCAACTTTTTTGAGATTATACTTACAATCTTTCTCTATTTTCCTTTCTTACTCCAAACCCCTCCATCTTCCCTGCCTTAAAGATATTTAAACAAGATTGTAAATTATGAGTGTCATTATCAGTGAGCATTTTCATACAAATTGCTGGAAAAAAATCCAAGTAAGTATAAGTCATATGGGAAAAATAATAAAAATAAGTTTAGTTTTGCAAAAGAACAATAAAATCTATAGTAAAAATGAATACTAGAAATCAGTCCTTCAACTACTATTAGTAACGGCATACATAGTATTCAGTCCTCTGACTTATCTACTGATATTAATGTAAACAAAAATCTGTGAATTCAGTGGACTTGGGGAGTGGCATGCATGCAGAGGGTGGAGGAAGGAGGGATTGGGACGGGAGGAGGGAGGGAACCATGGGTGTGGGGGATACAAAGTGAGTAAAGTGTAATTAATAAAGAAAAATAAAATAAAATAATCAAAAAAAAGGAGAAAAATATCTGTGAATTCTAGTTGTAAGAACTTAACTTACATCTAAAAATTATTTCTCTTTGGAATGTACATATGTATGTAGTTTTAATAGTTTATAATATGACAGATAAATATGATATTTCAGTGAGATTTAAATAACTTAAGAAACGTGTGTTGATTTAAACTACTATGTTTGAATTTACTACAAGGTCCTTTACATTATTTGTCTTTAGCAATAATGTTTTATTTAATAGACACCAAATTCTTGGAACAAAGATCTTATACAGCATCTGACTTTAAATGTATTAATTAGTTTATGAAACTTCTGTAACTATGTCACTTTTTTCAGCTTAATTTTAATGAACAAGTGCTAAGATGTTTACTGTTTCTAACTGATTGCTTCAATAATTTAAAGTCTCTCTTCCTTGTTATTTGATGCCATTCATGTGCCACGATGGAAGAAGTCTTGAAGTTACATGAAAAATGTTAAGTCTCAAGCCATCATATGTGATATATGATGATTATTTTCTTCTCAATTGAACTAGATTCTCCGGGGAACGGGAAGTGAATTGTCAAGTTACCCTCAGGCATCTGCTGCAGAGGCAGGAGAATTGTGAGCCCCTTGTAACTGCCAGATGACATTTCCTCCCAAGTGAAAAAATATGTCAAAACTGGTCTCGGCAAAGTAAATATTTCTAAATGTCCTTGGATTTTTCCAAACGATGTACTTCAATTATAAAACTAAAAATAAAATAAAATGAATAACTGGATGTTACAGTAAAAAGATTCAAAAAAAATTTATCAAGATTTCTAATTGTGATAGCGATAACTGAAATTTTATTCATATTGAATGTTTCTCTATGAATTTTTAAATTATCAATAATCTCTCTTTTGTTTTAGAAGTATTTTAAGCCCAATCAAATACAAAATTATCTATTAACAAGTTCAGTCACAATTAGTTGAAAATGCACTGTGGGTTCAATGATGGCAGGTGCTGAGATGAGACACCATTGTTAATATTATAAAATCAGTTGTTTTCTTTATATTTTTCTTTTTTATTTTATTATTATTATAATTTATTACAATTTATTCAATTTGTACCCTGGCTGTGTCTCCCTCCCTCATTTCCTCCCAATCCCACTCTCTCTCCCTCTTGCCCCTCCCCAAAGAGCAAATTAATATACACTTTGAAAAATGGCATGAATGTTGTAATACATCATAGCTTATGTTCTATAATATTTGAATCACTTATTTAAAATCCCTCTAAGTGGCTTTGGATCATTGCTGAATTTACTCTGAGGCTCACTGTAAATGTCAGTACTGAAATAGACCTATTAGACCTGGCATTTCTGACTTTTGTTATTTTTGCCTATCTTATGAGATTTAAACTTTGCATACTTAGTTAATATTACTACCTATACAAAACGAGTTCCTAAAAAGACTTATACTCTGCATTGGACATCATGCATTCATTATTATACTAAACAAAATTCTGTTAAATATAAATTAGATAGCTAATTATTGACTAGTAACCATAAAAAATGCAATTGTATTGTGTTAGACCACTGAAACTCATTACTATTCATAGACTAAATGATATTCAAAGGAGATAGAAAAACCTTAGTCTATAGATCCCCAGGTGTTTTGGATTATATAGTCTTGGCAGCAAGTACTAAGTATTTCTGTTGTAGCACAAATACAGCCAAAGACAGTGACCACATGAACAACTAGCACTGTTTACTAGTAAAGTCTATTAATGAAGATATTCTAAGGGCTGATATGTGAACTACAGCTCTAGTTCTAACAAAATTGAGTTAAATTTATTTTCAATCAAAGCCAATTAGGTCACATTTATTAGCATAGTCAAATATGAAAAACAAGAGCAAATGTGCCAAATTAGAGGGAAGAATGAAATATATTTCAATTCCTCTGTTAGATACACATATATACGTGAAGGCAACAGCTGGGAGAAATACACATATGGGCAAATGTTGCATGGCGAAGATGTGTGTGTGCCAACCAGGAAAGATGGATTCATCAGTGACATTTAGACAATGTCATGTGTTTCAATTTTCATATCTGAAAATTCTCATGGAAATGTTTAAGTACTATTTTTAATTGAACTCAAATGCAGGGGGCAAAACATAGAATGGTGTGTTATATAATTAGAATGTGTGACAAGAATGACACCAATATACATGCTAATGTGGAAGGTGAAAATGCTAACAAGGCCTGAACCCAATACAAATAACCAGAGTCAACTTGAAAATGCTGAGAGCGTGGCAAGTAGTCTCCCCAGAAAAGAACACATCAACTGGTTGTCCAATACCAAGTCTTCAGTCCTGAATTTATATACATACAAGTAATATTATATTAACTGACTAGGTTGTGTTTATATATGTAGGAATACACAAAAATGTAACAGCAGTTAATGAAAGAGAGATTATGTATTTGAAATAAAGTGGAAGTAGGTAGGTGAAAAATACATCTGTTTACAGCTTTAAATTAGTGACACAGAAAACTTGATTATTTTCTATGTACGAAAAGAAAAAGATAAATGTATTTTCAAAAAAAAATAAATAAATAAAATACTGACGGTTCTGGGGTAAGAGCCGAGTTGGTACTGTGCTTGGTGCACAAATATAAGACTCTGAGTTCAACCTGCAGCATTGGGACAGCAGCCATGTGTGACAGTATTATGACTATAACCGCAGAGCTGGAGAAGCAAACCCAGAAAGAACCCTGGAGTGTGCTGCTGGCCAGTCTAACTGAGCCAACCAGTTCCAGGCTAAATAACAGGCAAAGAGTGATTAGGGATGCACTTGAGATCAGTCTGTGGCCTCCATATGTATACACACCTGTGTACCTATGAATATATCCCACATGCATGCACATATGTCAATACACACAGGCACAAACACCCACTAAGCCAAATTATCAGGTTTAAGATGCAGTGATGAAGGATGCAATAGTGGTGACAATGTCCTGGAAATGATGGTGTACTAAAATTTGATCATAAAGAGGTTTTTTTCTTCATGTATTAAGTTATAGTGTAAGTAATGAAGTGGTGAAAATGATATTTTTCTTTGAGTAAATCAGAAGGAAGAACATTTTCGAGTTGTTCATTAAATTACCCTGATACTTTGAGGACAGCCAGTTGGGCTAATACTTTGAGATTAAAGGATAAATGACAGATTTATTGTTTTCAAGAAAGTTGTAAGTGTAATTATTTCATTAGTGAAGGAAACAAAACAATTAACAGGGAGATGAAATGAAAACTGTAGTCAGATACTGTGATCCTGGCATTGATGTTCTTTTTCACTTTCTTGGTTAAGGTCTTGTGCTGTAGGTTGTCAAACAAAAGGTCGGATCTTATTTTCAGCGTTGTGGGCTGCTCTTAGGCAATCCATATAATCCTGGATTTCATTTCCATTGCCTGGAAACCAAGATTACCCTGTAGGGAAGTCTACACAGATTGCTTCTCTGGATTTCACTCAGCTGTCAAGGCAGTTTCTTAGAAGATCAGGCTGCACAGACCTTTATATCACCAACCTGTACCAATAGGGTTACCGTAGGTTACCATGTAGATAAGCACATTGCTTGAAAAAGAATGTGAGCTTAAGCAAGACGTTTTGCTGTGGATTAGGTAAAGATTGGTAGCTGAAAAGGCCATTCTCTTATATGATCTGAAAAGAAGGAAATGTTCCCAAGGTAAGTGTTCCCATCAAGGAAGTCTTTCCTTCCAGGAGTCTTCACAACACTTCCAGCCCAACCTTGTAAGTATATAGCCTCCTTAATGAAATAGCCTCTTTATGTTTGGAAAATAACCACATCTCTGCAAAGGAAAAGCAACATTTCTTTTTTTATATAAATTTTTTTCATTAATTACAATTTATTCACTTTTTATCCCAGCTGTATCCCCTTCCCTCCCAATCCCACCCTCCCTTCCTTTTCTCCTCCCATGACCCTTCTGCAGTTCACTGATAAGGGAGGTCCTCCTCCCCTTCCATATGACCCTAGCCTATCAGGACTGGGCTGCATTGTCTTCTTCTGTGGCCTGGTAAGGCTGCTTCCCCCTCAGGAGGAGGTGATCAAAGAGCCTGTCACTGAGTTTATGCCAGAGACAGTCCCTGTTCCCCTTACTAGGAAACCTGCTTGGAGACTGAGTTGCTGTCACCTACATCTCTAAAGGGGCTATAGTTTATCTTCATGCATGGCCCTTGGTTGGAGTATCAGTCTCAGAAAAGACACCTGTCCCAAGATTTTTGGTTCTGTTGCTCTCCTTGCGGAGCTCCTGTCCCCTCCAGGTCTTTCATCTCTCTCTCCACCTTCTTTCATAAGATTCTCTGCACTCTGCCCAAAGTCTGTTTGATACCCTGCTATTTAGGGTCTTTCAGAGGCCCTCTGTGGTAGGCTCCTATGCTGTTCCCTGTTTTCTCCCTCTTCCTATATCTGTCCCATTTGTCTTTCTGAACTTGAATTGATCATATTACCAAGGGTCCTCCTTCTTGCTTAGCTTCTTTAGGTATACAGATTTTAGTATATTTATCCTATATTATATTTCTAATATCTACTTATAAGTAAATATATACCATGTTTGTCTTTCTGCTTCTGAGATACTTCACTCAGAATCATCTTTTCTAGTTCTCACCATTTGTCTGGAAATTTCATGATTTCCTTTTTTTAAATTGCTGAGTAGTATTGCATTGTGTAAATGTACCACAATTTCTGTATTCATTGCTCCGTTGAGGGTCATCTGGATCTTGAAGTGACACTATTCCTAATTTCCTGTGAAAACCCCAGATTTATTTACAAAGTAGTGTACAAGTAGATATTCCTACCAGCAATGAAGGAGATCCCCTTTATCCATATCCTCTCCAGCATGTGTTGTCACTTGAGTTTTAAGTCCTTGAAAAATCATGGATACATGGCATTTACCCAAATATTATAAATATATTCATTTATTATACAATATACAGTAAGCCTATAGCCAACATAAAACTAAACAGACAGAAACTTAATTCTATTCCACAGAAATCAGGGAGAAGGAAAGGCTGCCCACTCTCTCTATATCTCTTCAACATAGTTCTTGAAGACCTTGCTAGAACAATAAGACAATTAAAGATCCAGGGGATTCAGTTCAGAAAGGAAGAAGTCAAAGTATCAGTATTTCCTGATGATATAATATAAATGAATGACCCCAAAAATTCTACCAGGGAACTTGTACAGCTGATCAACACCTTCTGCAATGTGGCTGGATACAAAATTAACTCAATATCAGTAGCCCTCTTTATAAAGAAGACAAATAGGCTGATAAAGAAATTAGAGAAACAACACCCTTCACAATAGCTACAAAGGACATAAAGTACCTCTGTGTAACCCTAAGCAAGAAAGTCAAAGATTTGTGTGAAAAACAACAACAACAAAAACAAACTTCAAGTCTCTAAATAAAGAATTAGAAGAAGATATCAGAAGATGGAAAGATCTCCCATGCACATGGTTTGGAAAGATTTACATAGTAAAAATGGTCCTTTACCAAAAGCAATCTACAGATTCAATGCAATTCCCATCAAATTTCCAACACAATTCTTTACAGACCTTGAAAGAAAAGTCTTCTAACTAAATTTTAATGGAGTAAGAAGTTCCTTCTTTCCTTGTCAATAGCAAACATCCCTGGCATCAAATGCTGTATCCCATGTAAGTCCTTTGATTTCCTATTCAAGTTTTTAAATAAGAAATCAATATTGTCATTTATTTGAAAGGAACTATAACTGGCTTACCTCCTAAATGATTTTGATGTACAGATTAGAGTTGATTACACAAAATCGCATTGTGTCAGCTGAGAATTAAGTTACTTTAAATCAGATTGTAATATGGTCATTGACAAAACCATGACCCTTGATTCTTATTCTTTGGAAGTTCTCAAATATACTTTTTAAAAGTGAAAGTGATCATTTCTAAAATCTATCATTTTCTTCTAAATTATTGCTACAATTTTTCTTGGACAGCTATTGTTTGAAATGGTGACATTTTTATAAAAGACAATTTAGTGTTTACTTTATTAATGCTAAGTTGAAATTATTTTGAGAATAGTGTTTAATTATAAAAACAAAACAAAATTCAATTATGAAATTAACCACTTTATTTAATACTTAAATGGCCCTATGTATTGTAATTTATGCTACCTTATTACATTTTTCTCTACAAAATGCTTTGTGCATGACTTTTTACTGCCAACAATCCAGCTGAAGCACAATGATGTAAAATTCGTTGACCTTCCTTGGCCTCTCATTTATTCCTTTACATTCATTTTGTGTTTTGCTGTTCATGGTTTCTAAGCATCACACACTTAAAGCTCAAGTCTAGTGAAATAATTGGTATTGACTCTAAAAGTTATTGAACATTTTATTTTGCAATTAATTTAAATAATCATATAACAATAAGAGATTTACACTGTGCTTGTAAAAGCAAACAACAGTGATGATAATAGAGACAGTGCAGACACTTACAGCTTTGTTGCAGATTCCCAAAAGGTATGGAAGATGAAATTAACTTTTCCACAGATAGTTCAAATCAATTTTAGTTCCACAGTAATTGTGAGGAATTAGAAATTAAGGTCAACTGATAGGGGAGGTCTTCCTACCCCCCCGCTTCTATTTGACCCTAGCTTATCAGGTATCATCAGGGATTAGGGGAAGAAGAGGGAGGGATAGTGGGTTTGGGAAGAGACAAGAGAGGGGGCCATATCCATGATACAAATTGAATAAATTGTAATAAATGATAATAATAATTAAAAAATAAATACAGAAATTCCAAAACTTTACTCTTCTTTTTGATTAGTGGTTCTAAACCTTCCTAATGTTGTGACCTTTTAGTACAGTTCCTCATGTTGATCCCTAACCATTTGATTATTTTTGTTGCATTTTCATAACTATAGTTTTCCTACTTTTTTTGAATCACAACATAAATATCTATATTTTTCATGGTCTTAGATGATCTGGTGAAAAGTTCATTCCACCCCCAAAGGAGGCATGAGAAATGCTAATTTAGATGTTTCATGAGTCCAGATAAAAATTGTGTTTAAATGCTGGAGAGGTTGTGGAGAAAGGGGAACCCTCCTCCATTGCTGGTGGGAATGTAAACTAGTACAACCACTTTGGAAGTCAATCTGGTGCTTTCTCAGACAATTAGGAGTAGTGCTACCTCAAGACCGAGCTATATCACTCCTAGGTATATACCCAAAATTTGCTCAAGTACACAACAAGGACATTTGTTCAACCATGTTTGTAGCAGCTTTATTTGTAATAGCCAGAAGTTGGAAACAAACCAGATGTCCATCAACAGAGGAATGGATACAGAAATTGTGGTATTTTTACACAATGGAATACTACTCAGCAATCAAAAAGGAGGAAATCATGAAATTGGCAGGCAAATGGTGGGATCTAGAAAAGATCATTCTGAGTGAAGTATCCCAGAAGGAGAAGACAAACATGGTATATACTCGCTTACATAGACTTACAAGATATGATAAACATAATGAAATCTACACACCTAAAGAAGATAATCAAGAAAGTGGACACGGACGAAGATGATCAATCCTCATTTAGAAAGACAAATGGGATATGCATTTAAGGTATGACAGGAATTTACCGCAAAAGGCATTTGAAAGACTCCACCTAGCAGTGTTTCAAAGCAGACACTAAGACTCATAACCAAACCCTCGGCAGAGTGCAGGGAATCATATGAAAAAAGGGGAGTTAGTATGATATGGATAGGATAGGAGCTCTACAAGGACCAAATATATCCGGGCACAGGGTCTTTTCTGAGACTGACACTCAACCAAGGACCATCTATGGATATAACCTAGAACTTCTGCTCGGATGTGGCCCCTGGTAGCTCAGTAACCAAATAGTCTTCCAAAGTAAGGGGAACAAGGACTATTTCTAACAGGATCTCAAAGTCAGGCTCCTTGACTCCCCCACCCCCTCCAGGGGAGGAGCAGTCCTATTAGGTCACAGAGGAGGACTCTATAGCCAGCCCTCAAGATACCTGATAAAACAGGGTCAAATGAAAGGGGAGGAGGTCCTTCCCTATCAGTGGACTTGGAAAGGGGCAGGGAGGAGACAGGGAGGGAGTGTGGGGTTGGGGAGGGAATGAGGGAGCAGAATACAGCGGGGACACAGAGTTAACAAAATGTAACTAAAAAGAAAAATAAAATTAAAAAAAAATTGTGTTTAAAAAAAGATATTTATAAATGTTTGTTATAATAGGATTTAAAGGTTTTTAAATAAAGGTTTTTAATACATTGCTTAATTTAAAAAGAGAAATTAAAGACAAATGCTAAGAAGAATCATTAAAAGACATTTTGGTCCAAAAAAGAAACAGAGAAGCTGAAGTTTTCATTGCTAATCTGTTTCTTTCAAATGGGTGGTTTTAGATATTTTACGTGAACAGCTTCCCTATTTTATACCAATGAGTGCATCAATCTACTAACCTAATCTTTTTTCATAAGCTATATTATGAAAATTAAATACAAATAACACAAACATTACAATTCATAAATAGATAGTACAATTAAATAAGGCATCATCTTAGTATTCAAATTAATTAATGGAACAAACTTTAGATAAGCACCAAGTGATTGCTGTCTTATTTATTTGACTGCACCTTATTGAGAAAACAAACTTCATTCATTAAAGGATGTACTGTGGATTTTGAGCATGACATTTTCCTAGGCCATGCAAATGCAGTATGGTTTTCTCTCACCATGCTGAGCAGATACAGGAAGCTCTGTCCCTAGCCATCCCAGAAACTACAATTGCCAAAAAGAGGTCCTGCACAGTAAAAGTGTGCTGATGAGCTATGGGTCACGAAATTGTGTAGTTAGTGCCTATAAAGTCTGAACCTGTAATCTCAGCTATTAGCTGAGTCCTTAATGGCCATCTCGCCTCTACTATTGATTTGATAATGTTTGAACTAGTTTGCATTTCTGACTTTCAAACATTGGTCTCTGTCCTCTCATTAGAGAACTGGTCTTTTAGCAAACAAGAAGGAAATTTCTGGGGGAATGTAGTTCCAAACAGCACAGAGGAATCTGAGGTTTGGTGATGTCTGGTTAAAACTGATAAACCAGAAGTGCATCATAAGGAAGAACATTGCTTCTTTTCAGTTTTCATTTCTGAATAAACTTTAGATTAACTCTACTCATCCCATACTTATACTATGTGGAAGAGGGGACATGGAGTCTGATATGCTATGCATATACTTCAGTGTAAATTTTATTTGTCTTCTGGATCCATTTAAGACAACCCATGTTTGCATATTTGAATATATAGATACCCGTAATTGAAGCACTGAATACGGTACTAAACAATATTAATGCATTTATATTCAATATAAGGAAATGGATAACCATAAAAATGCCTTAAATAAATGCAAATGCATAAATATCAAATCATAAAAAGTAAATATATAATATAATCACATTTGTGAAAGTACAGTTATGAATATTATTTAAAACTTATTTTATTTAATTTTACTTTTTATGTTCACTTTGATTTCAGCCAACAGCTAAGATAATAAGGGTGCCTTACCTGGCACAGTGCTCAAGAATTTACTTCTGAAAAGTCCACTAACTATTCTGCCTGTGCTATGTTCTTGTAAATTGTATTAGCTTTCACTATTGAACATGAGCAATGCTACATTGGTGCCCAGTTTGCATGCTCACTTCCACTGACCCTTACTGCAAGAGCCAAATCAATTTTCACCTTTATGGAATCTTATTCTAAAATCTCTTCCACAGATCTCATCATCAATGTTGTTTCTTACAAGTATCAGAACAGAATATCAAACTACTTCTCTTTTTCTTTCTGCAAAATTATGGAGAATTGGGCCTCTGATCATTCTTTCATTCAAAAAAATTAACAATCCCCTTTCTCCACAGCCTCTCCAGCATGCGTTATCACTTGAGTTTTTGATCTTAGCCATTCTGATGGGTGTAAGGTGAAATCTCAGGGTCGTTTTGATTTGCATCTCTCTGATGGCTAGGGATGTTGAACATTTCCTTATGTGTTTCTCTGCCATTCTTTATTCTTCTACAGAGAATTCTCTGTTTAGTTCCATACCCCACCTTTTAATTGGGTTACTTGAATTATTGCCTTTTAACTTTTTTAGTTCTTTATTTATTCCAGATATCAGCCCTCTGTCAGATGTTCGGTTGGTGAAGATCCTTTCCCAATTTGTAGGCTGCCCTTTTGTTTTAATGACAGTGTCCTTTGATTTACAGAAGCTTTTCAGTTTCATGAGGTCCCATTTATTGATTGTTGCTTTTAGGGCCTGTGCTGATGTTGTTCTGTTCAGGAAGTTGTCTCCTGTGCCAATGAGTTCTAGGCTAAAATACCCTATTCCCCACTATTTCTTCTAACCGATTTAGAGTATCTGGTTTTATATTGAGGTCTTTCATAAACTTGGACTTTAGTTTGTGCAGGGTGATAAATATGATTCTATTTTCATTTTTCTGCATGTAGATATCCAGTTGGACCAGCACCATTTGTTGAAGATGCTCCTCCATTGCTGGTGTAAATGTCAACTGGTACAACCACTATGGAAATTAATCTGGAGCTTTCTCAGACAATTAGGAATAGTGCTACCTCAAGATCCAGCTATACCACTCCTAGGCATATATCCAAAAGATGTTCAAGTACACAACAAGGACATTTACTCAACCATTTTTGTAGCAGCTTTATTCATAAAATAGCCAAAATCTGGAAACAACCCAGATGTCCATCAACAGAGGAATGTATGTAGAAATTGTGGTACTTTTACACAATGGAATACTACGCAGCAATTAAAAACAAGGAAATCATGAAATTTGCAGGCAAATCATGGGACCTAGAAATAATCATCCTGAGTGAGGTATCCCAAAAGCAGAAAGACACATGTGATATATCCTCACTTATATAGACTTTTAAGATAGGATAAACATTCTAAAATATGTACACCTAAAGAAGGTAAACAAGAAAGGTCCAGGGGTAAGATGATCAATCCTCATCTAGAAAGACAAAGGGGATGGACATGGATGTAGGAGAAAACAAGTAACAGGACAGTAGCCTACCACAAAAGGCACCTGAAAGACTCTCCCTAGCAGTGTATCAAAGCAGATGCTGAGACCCATAACCAAACCTTTGGCAGAGTGTAGAGAATAATATGAAGGAAGGAGGAATTAGTATATCCTAGAGGGGACAGGGAGCCCCACAAGGTCCAAATATATCTGAGCACAGGGGTCTTCTATGAGACTGTTTATCCAACCAAGGACCATGCATGAATATAATCTACAACCGCTGCTCAGACATAGCCCATGGTAACTCATTATCCAAGTGAGTTCCCTTCTAAGGGGGACAGGAATTGTTTCTGACATGAACTCATGAGCTTCCCCATGCTCCTCCCCATGGAGGAGCAGCCTTGCTAGGCCACAAATAAGGACATTGCAACCATCCTGAAGATACCTGATAAGCTAGGACCAGAAGGAAGGAAAGGAGGACGTCCCCTCTCAGTGGACTCGGAAGAGGGCATGGAGGAGATGAGGGAGGGAAAGGAGGATTGGGAGGGAAAGAGGGAGAGGGCTACAGCTGAGATATAATTGAATGTATAAAATTATTTAAAAATAAAGATATTAAAAATTATGAAATAAGATTGAAAGCAAAAAAATATGTAAGAACTACACAAGAATAAATATACAGTATGGCAGTAACAGGAAGCTCATATCTTTATCGCTCATACGCTATGTATGTCTTCCTGTATATTTGTTTCTGATGGCTGTGTTCTCAATATTAATTTTACTCTATTTCTGGATATAACATAATGTCTGAGAGGCTGGAGAGGAGCTCAGTAACTAAGAGTGCTTGCTATGCAGTCATGAAGACTGGCCTCTAGACCTTAGTATTCATTTAATAAACCAACTATCCCATGAACACTGTAACCCCAGGTCTAAAGATTGAGAAGGAAGGATTTCTAGAGCTTGTTGGTTTCCAGCCTACCCAAGAAAATATTAGCCTCAGGTCAGAGAGAGACTCTGTCTCCAGTGAACAGGTAGAAAATGTTAGAGAACACCCGACACCATCTTCTGGTCCCTGTGCATGTGTACACACCATCCCTATATGTACATGTATGCATACAATCACACACACACATGCATACATACATAAATCTATCCACAACTACACAAATATGCTAAAAGTCAACTTAAAAGGTGAGTTAGGAATAAATTTTAAGTGCAAAGATTAAAAACATAGAACCATAAAAACTCCACTACTGAGGCTAAGCATATAAATGCTGAATGCACTTATCAAAACATATACTTTGGAATACCTTGTGACATTCTACAAATATAGGCCTAAAATCAACTGTTTGATCCATTAATAAAATCAATAAGTTAATCATAACAAAATATGATTACTATATTTATTAAGTTAAAATTATGTTCTCACTGTTGCTAAAATTATAATTCTTGAATAAAATTTTACACAATATGAAAAAAAGTTAACAATAGGGAATGTAATCCTTTATAATTTGCTGACAGTGGAGGCTGCAAATGAAAATGTACACTATTAGTAGATGCAGCCATGACAGCCCTAGCAATAATAACCAGCTTTCATTAAAATGCTCCTGTGGATGAAATAACTCTCATGGCTAACTCATTTTTGTTACCTATTTTATCAGCAAAGCCTAGCTGGCCTCTAGAGCTGAGGTACTTTTCTGCTTTTCTGAGGTGTTTTTCTGCTTGTTTTTTTTTTTTTTTTTTTTTTTTTTGGTTGTTGTTGTTATTGTTTTATTTTGTTTACTGTGTTTATTTAATCAGGTAGTGAATTAACAGTAATACCTCACAATGCAGCCACTCCTGATGAGACCTAATTGACTAGGATCAGAAGGAAGGAAAAGAAGACCTCTCCTATCAGTGGACTTGGGGCAGGGCATGCATGCAGATGGTGGAGGAAGGGAGGGATTGGGACGAGAGAAGGGAGGGAACCACAGGGGGGGATACAAAGTGAATAAAGCATAATTAATAAAGAATTTAAAAAAAGAAAATAAAGGAAATGATAAGAGTAAAAAAAAGAGTAATACCTCAAATAATTATATTTAGGAATCAGATTTTAATGAGGATATCTTGTAACACAATTTCTTGACTATACCAAACTATTGTAAAGAGAAGATTATAGCCACAGCCAGAGAAGAACTGCTTCTGCAATGTGTGGAGATAATGGCTTTGTTGAGTGTTATGTTTATTCACTTTCTAAGGCTACTAGGGAAATTTTTCTCATGAATTGAGTTCCTGGCACAATAAAAACTATTGTCTCACAGTTGCAGAGGATGAAAATCTGAGGCTAAGCAGTGGCAGGCATGGCTCCTTTTGAAGGTTTTGAATGGAAATCTTCTCCATCTGTATGTCCTAGTGTCTGACAATCTTTGGCATCTCTTGGCTTACATGTGCATTGTCCTGATCTATGCTTTCACACTCAAATTGCATTCTTTGTCTATGAATACAAACTTCACTTACTATACAGAAATCAGCCATTGCATTAGAGTCTAGGTGATTAGCTGCACTAACATACTAAATATATAAATTATGTAAATATAAAATTTCCCCAAACAATGTCATACCTTCAGGTCTTAGGGTATCTTCAGGTCTCAGGTGGCAGAATTCCAATAAGTGAATTTGAAAGAAAACATTTAAGCAGTATGGGCAGTCAGGATTCAGGTTTACCTGAACATCCCATTCTTATTATCAAGGTTGTATTTACTATAAACTAACTGCATAGCAGAGAACTGACAAGAATATAAATTGACTTCCTTCTTAAAATAAAATGACTGCTTTGTAAAGACTAAATAGATCATTCTGTTCTCATTCTAGTTTTGATATTTTGCTGTCAGATATTGATTTTGAAAATTAAAACATTATCCTATAATATGTTATGATACTTGTAATATAAATGAGGTAGGCTCATAAATAACTGACTTTCCGTTTCTGGACATAATAACCTCCCTTTCTTCATATTTCCCAATAATTCAATAATTTTTGAGGTAATAATAGAATCACATCATTTCTGCCCTCAATTTTCTACTTTCAAGCCTTCCCATGTATTCCCATGTTGTTCTCTTTCACATTCATGGTCTCTTTTTCTTTAATTGTTGTTATACATTTGCACATGCACACATACACACACAGTTATATATTTCTAAGTACACAAATACAACCTGCTCGGTATATATAAATTTAGTTGTATGTGCATATTTTCAGGACTGACCACTTGGTATCAGATAACCAATTGTTGTACTTTTCCCTGAGACACTTTATCTCATTGTAAGCATTTCTCGGTTGCTTCATAGTTCTTTGTCTTGGGTTGAGGTTTCATGAGCTTTATCCCCTCTCTATTGGCATGTTTATTGGCGTTGTCCTTTTTCAGCTCCTGTTTCAATAGCCAAGCTGGTGAAACTTCATGGATGTAGCTTCTGACACTTCTAGGCAATACAATATCAAGCAAATCCCCTGCTTCTCTGACTCTCACTAACTTTCCTACCCCCAACCCCTTCCAGCAGATTCCAAAGCAGGAATCGGAGTGTTTTGAGGATGTATCATTAGGGACAAAGTTCCACAGCTCTGCATCTTGCTCCACTGAAGTTTTCTGTAGTGGTCTCTTTCTGAAGCAAAGAGCAATTTCCTTGATAAAGGGGAGAATTACACATATCTGTGGAAATAAGGACAAATATTTAAAATGTAGTTGGAGATTGTGGTTTTAAAAAGTGATGGTTGCAGGTTGTCCTCCAAGTTTCATGATTTTACAAGCCATGGTTAATTGACTAGGTTTCCAGTACCAAACATGATTTTCCTCCGATTTAACAGGCCTTAAGTCCAATTAGAGATGAGTTGGTTACCACCAACGTGTGCATGCCACTACTCTCCTCTTAGGGTTAGCACGTTTTGTTAACAACCTTCTTTTCTTGATCTTTGTAAACTATTACATTTTTCCAACAAAACAGAATTCAGGTCTAAAAGAACTAATATGAAATTAGAGAACACTGACACTGTAAATATAACCAGAATTCCTAAGTGATTTAAAGTCCATTGGGAAATATAAATTATTTTTGTTCAGTTAAGCAAGTTTATATTTCAATGAAAACTTTTCTTTCCCACTTACAGTGGATATTTCTTAACATGGGCTGCTTTCCATTCCCCCAGCAAACTCCCACAGGCATCAGATTAATCCTTATGTTTTTCTTGAGAATCAGCTTTCATTTGTACAGATTCCACCCTAGATGCTAGACCATTAGCAAAAATTCCAACAAACATAATTTTTGATATAATTATATGAATACATATTATTATGCATACTGATGAATGTAAATATAGGTATATCATTCTATTTCTGTCTTAGTGGTAGAACTCTGTTACATGAGTGAAAAATAAATGGTTGTGAACATGAACACAAAATATTGAAACACTTCAAATTCAAAAAGATATATCTTGAAAATAAAAAAATGAGAAATTATGTAGGACACAATAATATTAACAGCTACCTTCTAAAGAGAATGAATGAAGGCCAAGAGATAGTGAGCTGATACATTTAAAGTATTGAATGAACAGACAAAAAATGGAGCAAGATAAGTAATCAACCATCAGAACAAATATCTTTTAAAACTGGTGGTAGAACATATTTTCATTAAAAAAATATGTTATGACTTAAGAGATACACACAAGTTATTCATTTTTAGAAGACATGGATACAGACACTAATAATTATCCATAAAATAAAGAATAAAGAGCTTTATTAAAGATGATTACATAAGTAAATGTAAGCATAATGTAAATATATAACATTTTCTTAGTTGCCTAATTTAAAAGAAAATTGAATAAGCTAAGCATAAAACTCTATACTTACAGATATACAATGTACACTACTAAACTTACTTAATAATATGGGATATTTTCATATGCATACAATATGAATTTATATTATTATGTATATTAGCTAACAAGATCCATACATACGAAATTATCTGGAGGAGAACACTGAAGGTATATTATAAAAACTTTATACATTTATTTTAATTATTTTGCATTAATTGAAAGTATAGCATATTAATTTAAATGGAGCTCATTGGTTTTTAAAAGGAAAGTATCTATTATGATTTCTGGTACAATCACTAAAAAATTGTGTATTTAATTCAGTCTTATGTATTTAATGAGACAAACATAGAAATGGAGGGATATTACAAAAAAATGAGACAATACATAAAAGTAGATTTAAATCCAACCATACCAATAAGACAGATCCAATAAAATGAAACAAAATCAAACAAGATCAAACTCTTTATTACTATAAGAAAAAATTTAGATTAAAAAACATGAGTACATTTTAAATAAGAGTCCAAGAATCATTCTGTTTGTTTATTATTCAAGCAGGATCATTAGAGTAATTAGACCACTATCAAACACAAAACAAACCAAAACAGAGCTTAATCAAAATAGATGGACATTTTCCAATATTAAATTCTCATTGTTATATTAATAAGATATGATTATTTTAAGCATATTTGTGTGTACAATAAAACCCCAAAATAAATGGCCCACAAAATTTACTTAATTAAAATATAAATGACATAAACAAGATAACATTATGGAATACATTTCTGAAATGAATATTCTATCATGAACAAAAGCAAGAGAAAATATTCTTTATTTCATAGAAGAATGCTCACTATGAGGCCATATATTAATTGAGTAGCCTAGAAAAAAAAGGCATACATTCCACAAGCAATCAAAATCAAGCTAAGACTTGTTAAAGTTGTATTCAGAAAAAAGAAATAATATAAATAATCCTGTAATGAGAATGGATACAAAATTTTGCATTGAGAAATGAAAGAGTAAGTAGACATTAAGTAGAGTGGTATGATTGATATATTTATTATTACTATTATTGAGGAAGGTCAAGCTGTAATCTACAATCTATTATGGATTTATGCTATCAATATAACAGCATATAATTTTAAAAATAATGTAACTCAGCAAGTAGTATTTTTAGAGGAATTATTAAACACCATTTGTCAAGTTATGGTATAATAGTCAAATTTGCTAACACATATACTCACTGTGTGATTTATACTAATTTAAAATTGTACAACACAGCTGTGTGTTGAAATAGAATTCTGATTTTTTGTGTGAAACAAAACCTTATAAATACCCTAATAGATTCCACCTCCAGGAAAGAAGGCTCAATTTCACACTTTTAACCACTGACAAATTGTCCTGTGTCCCACTTTATTGTGAATTTGTTATGTGTTCATTATCTTCTTGTAAAAAAAAAAATATCTGTATGAAATGGACCTTTTCCTCTTGTGAAAATAGATTCTCCGTAGTGGAAAAGCCCAATTTACATATAATTACATGTGTGCCTATATATTCAACATTTATTAAATAAAATGAGAGAGTGTCTTCAATTTGATCAACATGATGATACACATTAAAAGGGTGAATTTAGCATGCTGTGTACTAGCCGTGCTTGGAAATATTCAAATACACTTACACTTTGAAATTTGTTACAACATAGTGAAAAAGATTGTGAAAAGGGAATTAAGTGTTTACATGTTAATCAATTAAGTCTAGGAATCATTCATCATTTGAAATAATTTACTCATCCTCTGTGTGGTTCAAATTCCTTATCTACAAAATAAACACTCTCCTTTACATGCTTGTTTTTTTTTTTTTTTTTTAGAGCCTAAAATATAAATCTCTTATAAAGTATGCATTACTGGTTCATCACGTACAATAAAAAAGGATCAACTACTGTCACAGTAATTAATACTGTGAAGAATAGAACTTAAGAAGCACATTTTCAGTTATATACTTTTCATTTCATTTTTTTATCTTGTGTGTGTGTGTGTGTGTGTGTGTGTTTGTATACCAAATCCAAAATCTAGTATATCCTAGGCTGATATTCAACCCTTGAGCTACCATCTCAGACATTTATTAGCTGATTTTTGCTAGAAATATTTTCCATTCTACCTCTTCTGCTACTTCTTTTGTTCACTATTGTACAAACTCTAATATTTTACAACATTTTGAATTGCTGTCTTAGGGTTTCTAATGCTATGAAGAGACAATATGACCAAACAACACTTATAAAGAAAACATTTAATTGAGGCTGACTTACAGTTCAGAGGTTTAGTCCATTATCTTCATGGTGGAAAGCATGGTGGCATGCAGGCAGACATGGGGCAGTAGTGGTAGCGGAGAGTTCTACAACTGAACTGGAAGAGAACAGGGGGAGCATGTCACATTGGTCCTGGTCTGAGGCTCTGACACCCTCAATCCCCCCCCCACAATGACACACTTCCTACAATGATGCCCCACCTACTCCAACAAGGCCACACTTCCTAATAGCGTCACTCCCTATGAGCCTATGCTGGCAATTTTCTTTCAAACCACCACACTAGGTATATCAACTAATATAAGGAATGCTTAGTAAATACCTGCTGTATTTTAGTCATTGCTACTGATTAAAGAAGTAATGATAGAAGAGAGTGTGTGACCCAGCCTCATGGTATATTACTGCAGGATTTAGGTCAACACAGAGTACATTGCCTACTTCTTATGAGAAAACTGCCAGCCTCTATTTTACTTGTTAAAAAAAAAAAAAAAGAAAACGCTGGCATATATAACTAGTTGCTATATATAGAAAGCATCTACTCACCGAGTTCCAAATCCGTCTCCAGACTAATTGCCTACGATAGCACTAAATTTGGTTTTGGTATATGTTGCCATTTTCTGCCTAGCACCTGCATGCTGCCATTCATGTAAGCACTATGTTTATTCTTGCAGCTAGTCTACTAAATTAAAAAGTTGTCAGATCTTTCTATGATCCATGCTCTGAAGGACACCCTGACCCAAACACTGATAAAAGTTTCAGTCCTTGCCTCCAGAGAGTGGTAGGGAAAAAGGTACATAAACAGAGCATGAGCTCATTTATACTGAGAGCGTGAACAGATTTCTTTGGGGGTTGTGGAGGAAGACTAGAGTTTAGATTTTTAGAAAAGGGCTAAAATGTAAATGTAGAAAAATAAAATGTATGAAACATGGAATCTATGAGAAAATTTTACATCATTACATATATTTCTAAAAAATCAAAATGAAAAATGAGAACAGAAGACATATTTTGAAAGTAGAATTGGAATTCTAAAGATAATGGGAGAAACTATCAAGCAACAACAAGTAAAACAAAACCAACCAACCAAGCAAACAATGAAAAAAAAAATGTTGTCAGGGGAAAAACAGTGAATAATAATATTGTTTTAACAGACTACACTGTGAGGCAAATCCTGCCTATCTTCAGATTGGAAAAAATTCTGCTACGGTCCACGAAGGAATTTACAAGGTGGTGAGGGAATATTTATGGATACTTAGCACTTATAAAGGTTCCTTTTCATGGAAAAAGAAAAAAATGCCTTTTGCATAAAATAGATCAATTAGCTGTCTGAAAACTCTTTTAAGGCTGAACAATACCATTAAATTTTTACTCTTATCCATCACCATGGTCCATTTTATAAGCTTAAAGAAAAATATACATATGTCTGATGTTTGACATTCTTATAGATAAAACATCAAGACCACTCATATGTCTGGCATAAGATTGTTGTACAAATCAGTGAAAAAAATCCTGATTAATAGTTAAAAGAGATAGATGGAAGTTACAGTAGATAGAAGACAAAGGCCTGTTCTGATGACGTCCACTTACTGATTTTTTTTTTTTCCTCACCAACCCAGGCAGCAATAACAGCATCTACCTGAGACTTGGAACAACCCAATTTCCCAATTAACTGACCTGACTAAACTCTTCTTTAGTTTTGTAAAGACTGAAAAGCTGGACTGAATTTTGGTCACCTTAATGTGCCTTTCTAATGTTATAAATATCTAAAAATGACCCACATAGTCATTTGCTTATGTATGTCATCTGATTATGAAGCATGAGTTCTGAAATTTCCCCCATGACTAAGAGTTTTGGTTGGAATCTAATTCACAAGGACTTGCAAAATAAAAAAGGAAATGCCAGATATGAACCCTGAGTGTATAGCTAGGAACACATGAGAGGTTGGTTTTGGTTGAATTAAATTTGACCACCTAATTAAAAGTAATAAATCTTATTCTTTCACATGGTGTTTGAGATCGCTGCCTTGTTTCCCAAGAACTCATCCTGAAAAGAAGGAAAACTACATTGGGAAGGAAGTAAGAAGTTAAATATCTCTGTCGAGACATGATCCCTTTGTGGTGTAACAAGTATTAGGAAATGAACCCTTAAATTGCTTCTAAGTGAACCAGCATTCAATGCAGCTGATTACCATCCACTATGCCATGGGATATTTGAGCTCAGATGCATCACTCCTTTTCTACAGCTGTGTGTATCCTCAGACACATGTTATATATCCAAAGCTGTATCCTTTAGACTCCTGTGTCAAGTAGCTTCAGGTTGAATATGACAAAATAATAATGAACAGACAGACAGACAGGACCCAATGTTATCTGTAGAGTCAACTGATTGAGCAATTCTGACCTCCTGTGGGCCAAAATTCCTAGAGATGATGTTTCTGATCTCTGAAAACAACATTCTATTTTGTTCCTCCAGTATAGTCATGATAAAAGACACCTGTTGGTGTTCTCCTTTAAAATCTTCTGTAGGTTTGTTTCTATTGTTTGTGCAACTGTTTTCCTTGGGTAAATTATAGTTGCTTTAAATATTTAGAATATTATTTGCCATTTTTGCTTAAATTAACTGGCATCATTTCTGGTACCAGGGGTAGTCCAAGGTTGGAAAATTGAGCTAGGCTTCAGAGATGAAATATATCTACTTGAGCAGGGTATTGTTGAGTTACAGTAGTGCTAGGATTATTTAAATGATTACCTATAGTTTCTGAGATTAAAGTGTAATCTAATGGAAGACTGCAGAAGAGCTAGTAGTGGTTCCCTGTGACTATTCATGTGAGAGTTATGATGTTTAATCAAATTGCAGTGGAAACCCTGTTTTCTTTGGCACATGAACGGACTTACACAGGAAAAAAGTTATAGAAAATGCGGGTTCAGGTCATTAAATTTTCAACTCAAATATCTAAGAAGAAGCAAGTTCTACAAACTGATATTTGAGCTAGCTAACAAGATGGCTCAACAAGAAAAAGTATGTACTGTTGCAAGCATGAAAACCAGAGTTCCAACCAGAAAATCCAGTACAGGAAAAAGAACAGAAATGACTCTACAAAGTTGTCTCTGATCTCCACATGTGTATCATGTCATGCAAGCATGAACAAGTACATGCACTCACACATTTATATTCACAAAATAATAATAAAGATTTTAAACAGTCTTATGGTTCTGGAAGTTGTAGAGAAAGCATACTGCTCATCTAGTGTTCACTGACGACACATGAAAATCAATTGTCTGCCAATTATATAAAATGAAGGCATTTATGAAGATGCAATAGGGCTACAAATTTTAGGGGGAATATTTTACATATTAACAAGTGAGTCTAAGAACCATTGTCCATCCTCATTAGCAAGCAGAATCTAGTCATCTTTTCTTTGAGGAAGCTAGCTTGTTAGTTTCCACCTATTAAAAAGAGAATGCATACTTGGGAGGAAGTCTGAAGCATTTGCCCAGTGTTTAGGAAAAGAGATGAGTCTTGCATCTGCAGTAATCTACCAACCACAAAATGAAAGAAATAGGAGAAGGCCCTGTTAAGCTTCTCAGAAACTCAATAGCAGCTTTACAACCTGAGGAATGCAATCACTTCTAGAATTACAACACAGCTTTCTTTCTACAGACTATTTGATTACATCACCTTTTAGTATCCACATGTACCAAATGCATTAAGAGATGACGGTTAGAGAGGCATGGTTGATCAACAAAGGCAGGACAGTGTGAGAATATCCTGAACTCAGAGGAAAGCAATGGAAATTGTATATTCCATTTTTGCCCATCTTCAGCCATTCCATGTTCAAATCTTTTGAAGGCCCCACAGAGCCAGTGTAGGCATGGAGCATTAGGAGTCAACTCTTATCCCACTGGCATAGTTACTGCTTTTGTCTTCTCTCTCCTTTCTGTTCTCCTACTACTTTTGGATAGGCTGCTGTGTATGCATCTTGGAAGCAGAAAAATTGTTTTTATAGATGCTTATTTCTATGTTTTCCCTCAGTCTCACAATAGATTGTGGTTTTGTACTGTGGGACAATTCTGGAATAATTGAGGTTCGGTAACTCTTAGGAATGGACTGAATAGCTTTTTCATGATGAGGTAAGCAAAAGCCTTTGAGGATGGGGAATAAACAGAATGTAACAGATTGGATCTGGATCTTTCCCAAAGGCCTGTGCCATAAAGGATTTGATTTTCAGCCCGTTCCTCTATCAGAAGGAAGTATCATCATTAGGAAATAAGGCCTAATACACAGCTGTCTGGTCACTGATGACAGGCCTTTACAGGGAAAGTGGGATCCCCACCCATTCCCTTCAGTGTTTAGCAATGAAGTGAACTGTGTCCCTCTGTCATGTAGTCATGCAATGACGCATTGTGCTACAGCAATCCATAAGTAATTTGTCTTATTGTTTATACCTAAAACCCGCAAAATTATAAGATAAAATAAAACTCAATTCTTTATAAGTTTGTGATTCCCAAGTATTTTGTTACAGTAATAGAAACCTGGCCAACGCAGGAGATTACTAAGTGTATCAGTGAAAGGTGCCTATGTTGGACTTGTTTTCCAGACTTATAACTATCACCAGCGGATAAAAAATTGGAATCATAAATTAGACTACAATATAAGTCTCAGATATAAATAAACCTTCAGAAGACCATAATACTCTTTTAGGAAAAACTTTTTGTCTGAGTGAAGAGTTTGTGGTAAAACTAATGAATCTCTTGCACTGAGCTCACTCTTACTTTTCCGCGATTGTGAAATGAGTTCACTGTTTGGAAACAATCATATACAGAAGAAACAGCTATAAATAAGGCATTTTGCAAATCTGCTAATGGATGTTCTGGCACGAGTACTTCAAACAAGGAAGGCAAGTTCATATGTTCGTAATCCCAGGAAGAAGAACCGCTGCCTCACACCTGTGGAAAAGAGGTCAAATCTAATCTCTTTGCAACAGCTACTAGTAGGTTGACAGCTGGAGCCCAGAACAGCCTTAATGAGGACAAGCCTATGTTTTTTGAAACCATGTCTAACCCATTTCCCTCTGTACATGTACGTGGGCTCCTTGAGGAGGCTTTGAGGTATTTGGAAAGCAAGGTTGAATTACTTATGCAGAATGGCCCACCTGATTATTTAAACCATCCCTTGGAAAAATGTTGGAAAGTAACTGGCTGGCCTATCAGACTTAGCCTTTTACTCTCATTCTAGGTCTAAAGATATATTTCCTCTAGTACTTCTTATTTCAAATATTAGAACCTTATGATTCACTGTCTTTTCCTGGTAAGTTAAAACATAATCACTATCAATAAGTTAATATATATTAATAATAAATATCTGTATGTATATGTGTGCACACACACATCAACTAGCTATACAGCTTGGCATTATATTCAAGAACTTTCTTTTTCAGCTTTCTAAATCATTCTATTACGTAGCATTTATGCTGGGCCAGATGCTAATGTGCAAATCCATTTGTAAGGCAGACCCATGATTTTATGTCAGTCTGTTGGTCTTTAAGAACTCACTATGAAGGAACATGGAGAGGGTTAAGTGAAAAGTGATAAAACTGCTAGTGCTATGTTTTGTGAGACTGATCCATATGCTTATGCTAAGTGCCTGTGTCCTCTGTATCTGCCAGAAACCTGGTCTTATACACAGTATTTTCACGTTACAGTGAAATCCTGCAGCTAATGTCAGACACTATGTTTCTATAGTTATTATAGACTCAATAGGTGAAGGCAGAAAGATGCATGAGTTCTACATTCCATTATTCAAGTGGAACCAGCCAGAGATCCTCCCAGCAAGCCAATCTGCCACAAAGACTCTCCTTACTATTAATTGTGCTGTGTCATTAGGTAAAGATGTCAGAGCAGACTGCAGTTCAGAGTCAGTCTGCTGCACAGCATTCTAACGCTCCATGTTTTCCTCCAAGCTGACATCATTATGGATTTCCTAATAAATATAACACAGAGCATGACCTGAAACTCCATAAAAAATTAGAATACTGTACCTTAGATTCTTCCCAACAGCAGCATAATGAATACTAGGTTGCGTTAATTTTAGAGAAAGAGCCCCGAGTGTATAGTATGAATTGAATGAATCCAACCTTGCTTTATCCAAGCTACACACTACATTCTATATCTCTGATCTCTATTCTAATTTTAGTTTGGCATTTTTTAAGTTCAAAATTATGAAAGACTAGCAATGTAATTTTCTCTGTATCTGACTTGTTTAGGCTAACATAATAACTTGTACATTTATCAATTTTGCTGCAAAGTTTGGGATTCCATTCTTTGTGAATAAATAATATTCAACTGCACATTTATAACACCTTTTCTTTATTCTTTCTTCTGCTGAATGGTATCAAGACTGCATATCATAGCTCTGGTTAAAAGAGTGGCAATGAGCAGAGCTGGGCAGGTGTCAGTTTGGACACTGGTCCCCCTTAATCTCAGGTCTATTAGAGTTATGCCCGCATGAAGAGAGGGGCATCAGCAAAAACAATGTGTGCCGTTGGCTGCAAAAATCAGACTATCAGAGAGGTGTTCTAGTTTGACTGGTGGATATCTGGAAAACAAGGAGTATTTAGTTTGCTTTTTGTTGCTGTAATAAAATAACATGACCAAGGGCAACTTAAGGAAGACTTTTTTTTCTTTTTGGCTTAAAGTTCCAACAGAAGAGCCAACTGTCTGTAGTAGGAGAAAATATGGTGACAAGTGCAGCAGAGTTCACAACTCAAATGCACACAGGAAGTGAGAGACGAAGTGAAGAAAGCTTATAAAATCTCAAGACCCACCCACAGTTATGTAATTCCTCCAGGAAGACTGCATCTGTTAAAGGTTCCATGACCTTGCCAAAAAGCACTACCAACAAGGGAATAAGCTTTCAGATATGTGAGTCTATGGGAGACAGTTCTTATTCAAGTCACACCAACAGCTAACTGGTTGAGGACAAATATATTTCACCTAAAGTGGTATCAAGAAAACAGATGCCCATGGGTAACTGTGTCAATGGAATTTTGGACATTCGAGAATAGAAAAGAAGGCATTGATTCGTTCAACTGGGTTGTTTAGTTATAGTGATTAAACTAAAAAGATCCATAATATATTGCTTAACATATTTTAAAAGGTGATATAAAAGAGAAACTAATAATCCACATCTGAAATTAGGATTTAGGGATCTGAAGAAAAGGCTCAGTAATTGAGGGACTGTCTCTGACATGAACTCAGTGGCTGGCTCTTTGATCACCTCCCCCTGAGGGGGTGCAGCCTTACCAGGCCACAGAGGAAGAAAATGCAGCCAGTCCTGAGGAGACCTGATAGGCTAGGGTTCGATGGAAGGGGAGGAGGGCCTCCTTTATCAGTGGACTTGAGGAGGGGTATGAGAGGAGAAGAGGGAGGAAGGGTAGGATTGGGAGAGGGCAAAGGAGGGAGCTACAGCTGGAATACAAAATAAATGAATTGCAATTAATAAAAAAATTAAAAAATAGCCCTAGAGAAATTTTTCATTTGAATACACATGTAGAATATAGTCAGAAGTGTTCTCCTACTCTTCTGTCCTAAATTTACATTTCAGAAAGAGCAGGAGACATGTTTTCCAACGTTATGTTCTAAAATATGGCTACGGAAATATCCACTGATCACTCTGCTTTGTAATCTCACACAAAATCAACAACAAAATGAAGTTGACACAATGAGTAGACAAGCTGTAGATTAGAAGAAATAGCAAGGCAGAGCTAGAGAAAGTACAATAACAAAAATTTGTGATATGTACTTAGAACTAGATTCTAAATCACACTCAGAACATAAAGTAGATGTTAAAAGCTCCATGCAAGGACATGTAGTTTATTTAAAATATAATGAGGAGACCCAGGGGGAATTTGAGTATGGAAAGAGTTATATTCTCAGTTTTGTGATTTAGATAAACGTAAGACTGGATTATGAAGGTGTCCTAGTTGGGAGTTCTATTGCTGTGATTAGCATCATGACCAAACCAGCTTGAGGAAGAAATGCTTTATTTGGCTTACACTTACACATCTTAGCCCATCATTGAAGGGAGTCAGGACAGGAACTCAATCAGGGTAGGAACCAGGAGACAGAAGAGAGGCCATAGAGAACTGCTCCCTAACTGGCTTGCTTTTACTAGCTTACTTTTGGTGATATGTATACAAATGCTAAATTCTGGCTACCAAGACCTGGCTGCAGTCCAGAGGGGTACATTCTCACACACACTGGGCATTGCTGTATAAACTTTGTTTACCAATTATCTCTGATTGGTTAATGAAGTTGCCAACAGCCAATTACTGGGCAGAATAGAGGTGGACTTCTTGTGCTTGGGGTCTTGTGAGGTAAGGACTATGAGGCCAGGAGAAGAGGATAGGAGAAAAGACTAGAAAGAAAAAAAAAGAGGAGGAGGAGAAGGAAGACAAGAAGGAGGAAAAGAAAGAAGGAGTGAGAGGACATGGCCTGATGTTGCAGATACAGCCCAAATGGGAAGACAGATTGGCAAGTAAATTGGTGATTGCCACTGGCAGGTAGCCAGCCTAGCTTAGACGATTAGTTTCAATTATACCTGACCAGTTATTGTGCTAAAGTGTTTAAATAAATCAATAGGTCTCTGTCTCAATTACTGGAGAACTAACGAGGTCACATAAAAGCACTATAGAATTTAATAACTACTCAATAACAGCTTACTTGTCAGCTGGCTTTCTTACAGAACTAGGACCACCAGGCCAGGGGTAGCTCTTTAAGCTTGCTTTCAGCCAATCATACAGAAGCATTTTCTTCATTGAACATTCCTCCTCTCAGGTGACTTTAACTTGCTTCAGGCAGCCAGCCCTGTTGAGACCTGATAAGTCATATAGAAAGGAAGACCTCGCCTATCAGTGAACTACGGGAGGGGAAGAGGGGAAGAGGGAGGGAGAATGGGACTGGGAAGAGACAAGGGGGTAGTCTACAGCCAGGAAACAAAGTGAATAAATTGTAATACATGATAATTAATAAATAAATAAAATGACATAACCAGACCAAGAAAAAAAAAACTAGCCAAAATAACTGACCCCTTCTCATTTTAACATACATCATTTCAATTAACTCTTTATTCCTCTTTATCCCTAAGATGACATGCTAATATTAAAATCACAATTACAAAACACAAATAATTTTAACACACTAAAAGTTCAGTCTCTTTAAAAATCTAAAATCTATTTTAAGAGTTCAAAGTCTCTCAAGTGTCTGCTCCTGTAAAATCAAAATTAAGTTAAATGATTTTTTTTTTTTTTTTTTTTACTTCAAGAGGGAAAAGCCAGGGCACAGTCACAATCCTAACAGAGGAAAACCAAACTTCTCAGCATCCTATATCTGGGATCCACTCTTGATCTTGAGCTCCTTCAAAGCCCTTGTGTCACTTCTCTGGCTCTCTTCTCTATAGCTTTGTCTTCTAAGCTCCAGCTGGCTCTGCTCCCAATGATGTTTTTCTTGGTGGTTATTCCAAGGTACTGCCATCTCCATAATGCTGGGTTCTTGTGTTGTAACTGAGCTTTACCTCCACCAACAGCCTTACGTGGGCTCTCTTCAGGAACTCCATACCTGCCATAGTGCCACACCTCAGCTGCTCTCCATGCCCTCTTTCTATCTTCAAAATCAGTACCTTTTGTGTGATTCTAGAAACCACCAAATTTGGCTGCTTCACTTCTGGCCTCCAGTTCCCTTTCTGCCATGACTGCCCTCATGGTGGACTGTAACTTGTAATCAAATGAACCATTTCCTTCCTCAAGTCATTGTGTTTCTGCTAGAAACAGAAAGCAAACTAAGGTATAAGTATTCTGGTTTGATTGTTCTCTGTAATGTCCTCAGTCGCTAGGCTATTTTCTTACATCATGATCAACTGTAGTCATAGTGTATAACAACCCAGACTATAGACCTACACATTTTTGATATGTTAAGCAGAGCTAGTGGCCTGGCTAGAATATTGTGCTTAATCTAGATGCTTTTCATGTGCAACCACCCAACTCTATCATCCAACTTCATGTTTTTTCTCCCTCAAAAAAAAAAAAAAAAATCAGAATGTAAAGAAAAACTTCAAAAGGCAAAAACAGCAAAACAAAAAAAAATGGCATACAACAAACATAATAGTCCATTTTTTATTGGCTGTCTACTCCTGAGCATGGACCTTGGACTGGAATGTACCCAGTGACCTTCCATTGGAGAAACTGAGTTTCCCTTTCCCAGTAGACAATGTTGGAAATGGCTTCTTGGTCAGGAGCGGGACTTTATGTCTAGTTACTCATTTCTGTGCTGGGATTTTAAGTGGTGTGAGTGTGTGTAGGTCCTGTGCACACTGTTACAGTCTCCATGAGTTTATGCATATGCATCAGCTCTGTTGTGTCTGGAAAACACTCTCATCTGACACCTCTGGCTCTTTGCAGAAATTCCATTTAGTTTGGTAGGCCTGATGTCACTGGGTTATCATCCAGGAATAAATACTTTGTTTGAATAATTAAGCGTTTATTATCTGGAAAGTTTTAATTGTCCCAAATGCTAAAATACCCCTGGAGTAAATTGAAAGGATAAGTTACAAAAGTATCGAAAAATGGTGACCTATTAGGGTCTATGATTCATTAGCACAAAGAAAACTACCATTAATTTCATTTACCACTTGCTAGCAAGTAAAGCACAAGCCATTTCTCAACCAATAATTAGAACATAGTTGCAGCTTATTCACATAGAGTCAATAGGTACAAAATTTTATAAAGCCATTTTTTATACAGTTGTTGCTTGAGGAAAGAATGATATATAGAACTAATTAATTTAAGGCTCACAGATAAACATACATTTATAACTTCAGACTATTAGATATAGTATTTTCTGTATTTCCACTAGTCTTCTATTTGTTTATTAGCATAATAAAAATGCTGTGTATTGGTTTATTGAGTGTGAAGCAGTATACAGATAACATGCAAAGTCCTTCAAGATAGACACAAATATTTTCCTTTAAAAAATAAATGAACTAATAAATAACTGATACATTTCTAATCTAATTTGATGAGTAAGTATTTTTGATTCAAAGACCTTTAGAAGGGTTCTTTTGTTCAAAACTACTAGTAAAGGAAGTCACAGTTTAGAATCTGGCAACATTGATTTCATAGGTCTATGTGTCTCAGTGTGGTTCTCCCAATCAATATCATCAGTAATCTCTAAAAGTTCATTAAAAATGCAAATCAATATACTGAACCCAAATCCACTTGATTACACACTTAGAATCAAAAAACTGTGTGCTTTATTCTTCTGGGTGATTATAACTCCATCTGATCAGAAACGACCTGAAAACGAAAGTTCCTTGCTAGGTGTCACACAACCCCTGAGATTTAAAGGGATACATATCACAATAGATTCATGGTCTGCAGCTCTTACATTCACAGCTCCAGATCCACGCCTATGTTTCTGAATCTGAGTCTACCCAGAGAGAATGATTTACACAGATCACTGCCCTTTCCTTGAACGTGGACTTTATTTAGTTGCTAGTAGTGAAATTGATAGTAGTCCATCCAGGGGATGTGAGGAAGGAAAAAGAGGGATTGGACATGTTGATTCACCTAGTTTATTGCTTGGTGTGTGGCCTTGGCTGAGTTTTTCCCTTAATTCTAACACCACCTGAGCAATGACTTGATGAGCTGTTTCTAGAATATGGCAATTTTGTTATTGTCTATGACTACTGATTAACTTATTTCCATCATTGCTTAATTATACAAACTGTCTCCTTTTGCTTATTTTTTAAAGTCTATGTATTGATGAGTTTTCTCATTGTTATGACAAAAAAAAAAGAATTAAAGAAGAAGGACTTACTTGGGCTCATACTTTGAGGGCACAACCAATCATAAATGGGCAAGATGGTGGAAGTGGCTAATACTTGTGACTCCTTAGCTATACATGCTGCTGCCTGGAGGGAGTGTATTTCCTCCTCAGTTAACCTCTCTGAAAACTCCGTTGGAGATGTTCCAGGTGATTCCAAACACAGCAAGATGGTACTGATGACTAATATTAGCCTAAACATTGCTGGATACAAATGTAGTATATACTTAATTTAAACTATATTCTAAAATAACTTACACATAAAAATTTTCTTGGGCTTGTCGTTAGTATGATGGTAGCCTTAAGTGGTCAGGTTAGGATGATGTATACTACAGTAACAAATAGTTTCAAATATCTCAGTGGCTTAATAGGAAATAACATATTTGGGAGCTCATATATTACTGAGTACATTATAACCATCTCATGGCTATGAAGAGGAATTTTATTGTGAGTTTAATTTATATTTCATTGAAAATTAATAATACTGAAAAATGTCTCTTTCTGAACCTATATATGTTCTTTGAAGAAATATATATATTCACATCTTTGCCTAATTTTTATTGGGATTTTCATGGCTTTATATTGAGTTGTAGATTCCTCAACCATGCTATCAGCTCTGCTTCATATATTTGGTCTCTAGATCAGAAAGAAATAAATTTGTATCACTGGACCAATTGTCGATGTTGTTTTGATATGTCAAGCCAAACTCTCTAGACACTAGCAATTTTGGTGTTTGTTCTTACAATATGTTAATGCTATTGGATGCTTTCCTGGGTGCTCTAATGAATTCTGCCCATTATAGAGGCCCTGTCTTTGGAAACCAAGAGTTTCCTATTTAAAATATTAATCCTTGATTATAAAAAAAAATTATTTTTCATTATGGGATTTTTAGATAAACAATAAATTTCTTTCAAGTAAATGTCAGTTGGCCAATGACCTAGTTTATTTTCTATTGCAGTGGTAAAACATTAATCCAAACTAACTCGGGGAGGAAAGGGTATACTTCATCTCACAACTCCAAGTTCACCATCTGTCACTAAAGAAAGTCAAGCCAGGAGCTGAAAGCACGAATCTGGAGGTAGAAACAGAAGCGGAGTCTGTGGAAGCTTGTTTCTGTTGGTTGGCTCTTTATACAATCCAAGAACACTTGTCCATGAGTACCAACCCCCTCCATGAATTGGGACCTTGTACATAAATCATTAGCCAAGAAAATGTCCTACAAGTATATCATTTTTATCTATCTATCTATCTATCTTGTTTTTTTGAGGCAGTTTTTTTTTTTTCTCTGTAGGCTTTACTGTCCTAGACTCTCTTTGTAGATGAAGCTGGCCTTGAACTTACAAAGATCCACTTGTCTCTGCCTCCCTGATTGCTGGCATTACAGGTACATGCTACTGTGCCTGGCTTCTTCAAGCATATCTCATGGAGGCATTTTCTCAATTGAGTTTTCTCTTCCTAGATGAGTCTAGCTTGTATTAAAATGACAAATAATAATAAACAGCACAGTCAATGAGCTTCATTGGAGAAGTATTAATTACATTGTCCCTGTTCTGGTTAATCTTTATTACAATCACCACGGAAGCACACCTCTGGGTATCTTGGTGAAGGTGTTTGCTGAAGTGTAATTCAGAAATAACTCATCATGAATATGGGTAACATCATCTAAGGCCTGATCCTTGGACCAAATGAAATGAGGAAAGCAGCCTGCACACCATCATTCACCTCTCTCCGCTTCCAGACTGTGAAAAAGGTGCCTCCAGCCAGGTCACCCTTCTCCTATCATATCTTCCCCATCATGATACACTGTGCCTTGAATTCTGAGGCCGAATGAGCCTTTCTTCCCTTAAGTTACTCTGTCAGTCATTTTGCCAACAGCAGCAATAAAAGCCATTACCACATAGAAAGAAAACAAATAGTCTATGTGTCAGTCCTTTTCTTTGAAGGGAGTTTGCTTTGCCCAATGCAATGTGTCTCCTCACTTACGTACTAAGGAGTCGAGTTCTTGAGAGTAGTAGATTGAAAATCGAGGACACAATTTTCTTTTTTTTTTCATCAATTACACTTTATTCATTCTGCATCCCCCCATAAGCCCCTCCCTCCTCCCCTCCCAATCCCACCCTCCCTCCTCCCTCTGCTTGCATGCCACTCCCCAAGTCCACTGATAGGGGAGGTTCTCCTCTCCTTTCTGATCTTAGTCTATCAGTTCACATCAAAAGTGGCTGTATTGTCCTCTACTATGGTCTGGTAAGGCTGCTCCCCCCGCCCAGTGGGAGGTGATCAAAGAGCAGAACAACCAGATTATGTCAGAGGCAGTCCCTCTTCACATTACTATGTAACCCAATTGGACTCTGAACTGCCCTGGGCTACATCTGTGCAGGGGTTCTGGGTTATCGCTATGAATAGTCCTTGGTTGGAGTATGAGTCTCTGGGAAGTTCCCTATGTTCAAATTTTCTGGTTCTGTTGCTCTCCTTGTGGAGACCCTGTCCTCTCCAGCTCTTACTATTTCCCAGTTCTTGCATAAAATTTCCTTCACTCTGCCCAACACTTGCCCATCAGGCTCAGCATCTGCATTGATAGTCTGCAGGGCAGAGGCTTTCAGAGGCCCTCTGTGGAAGGTTCCTAGGTTGTTTCCTGTTTTCTTCTTCTTTTGATGTCCCTCCTCTTTGCCTTTCTGGATGGAGATTGGACATTTTAGATAGGGTCCTCTCTCTTGCTTAGTTTCTTTAGATGCACAGGTTTTAGTGGGTTTGTCCTATGTTGTATGTCTATATGAGTGAGTATATACCATGTGTGTCTTTTTGCTTCTGAGACAACTCACTCAGGATGATCCTTTCCAGATCCCACCATTTACCTGCAAATTTCATGATTTCCTTATTTTTCATTGCTGAGTAATATTCCATTGTGTAGATGTACCACAATTTCTGCATCCATTCTTCAGATGAGGGGCATCTGGGTTGTTTCCAGCTTCTGGCTATTACAAATAAAGCTGCTACAAACACGGTTGAGCAAATGTCCTTTTTGTGTACTTGAGCATCTTTTGGATATATGCCCAGGAGTGGTATGGCTGGATCTTGAGGAAGCGCTATTCCTGGTTGTCTGAAAAAGCACCAGATTGATTTCCGGAGTGGTTGTACAAGTATACATTCCCACCAGCAGTGGAGAAGGGTTCCCCTTTCTCCACAACCTCTCCAGCATGTGTTGTCACTTGAGTTTTTGATCTTGGCCATTCTCATGGGTGTAAGGTGAAATCTCAGGGTTGTTTTGATTTGCATTTTCCTAATGGATAGTGAGGTTGAGCATTTCTTTAAGTGCTTCTCTGCCATTCGATATTCCTGTACAGAGAATTCTCTGTTTAGCTCTGTTCCCCAATTTTTAAGTGCATTACTTGGTTTGCTGCTTTTCAGCTTCCTTAGTTCTTTATATATACTGGATATGAGTCCTCTGTCAGATAAAGGGTTGGTGAAGATTCTTTCCCAATCTGTAGGCAGTCGCTTTGTTTTGATGACGGTGTCCTTTGCTTTGCAGAAGCTCTTCAGTTTCATGAGGTCCCATTTATTGATTGTTGCTCTTAGAGCCTGTGCTGTTGGTGTTCTGTTCAGGAAGTTTTCTCCTGTACCAATGAGTTCTAGGGTATTTCCCACTTTTTTTCAAGCCGATTTAATGTGTCTGGTTTTATGTTGAGGTCTTTGATCCACTTGGACTTCAGTTTTGTGCAGGGTGATAAGTATGGATCTATTTTCATTTTTCTACATGTAGACATCCAGTTGGACCAACACCATTTGTTGAAGATGCTATCTTTTTTCCATTGAATGGTTTTGATGTCTTTGTCAAAGATCAGGTGTCCGTAAGTGTTTGGGTTTATTTCTGGGTTCTCTGTTCGGTTCCATTGATCCACCATTCTGTTTTTATGCCAGTACCATGCAGTTTTTAAAACTGTTGCTCTATAGTACAGCTTCAGATCAGAGATGGAGATACCTCCAGAAGATCTTTTATTGTAGAGGATTGTTTTAGCAATTCTGGGTTTCTTGTTATTCCATATGAAGTTGAGAATTTTTCTTTCCAGGTCTGTAAAGAATTGTGTTGGTAATTTGATGGGCATTGCATTGAATCTGTAGATTGCTTTTGGTAAGATGGCCATTTTTACTATGTTAATCTTGCCAAGCCATGAGCATGGGAGATCTTTCCATCTTCTCATATCTTCTTCTAATTCTTTATTCAGAGATTTGAAATTTTTTTCATACAAGTCTTTGACTTCCTTGGTTAGGGTTCCTCCGAGGTACCTTATGTCATTTGTGGCTATTGTGAAGGGTGTTGTTTCCCTAATTTCTTTCTCAGCCCTTTTGTCTTTTGTATACAGGAGGGCTACTGATTTTTTTGAGTTAATTTTGTATCCGGCCACTTTGCTGAAGGTGTTTATCAGCTGTAGGAGTTCCCTGGTAGAGTTTTTGGGGTCACTCACGTATACTATCATATCATCTGCAAATAGTGATAATTTGACTTCTTCCTTTCCAATTTGTATCCCCTTGATCTCCTTCAACTGTCTTATTGCTCTAGCAAGGACTTCCAACACTATGTTGAAGAGATATGGAGAGAGTGGACAGCCTTGTCTTGTCCCTGATTTTAGTGGGATTGCTTTAAGTTTCTCTTCGTTCAGTTTGATGTCGGCTATAGGCTTGCTGTATATCGCCTTTACTATATTTAGATATGTGCCTTGTATCCCTGATCTCTCTAATACTTTAAACATGAATGGATGTTGGATTTTGTCAAATGCTTTTTCAGCATCTAGGGAGATTATCATGTGGTTTTTTTCTTTCAGTTTGTTAATATGGTGGATCACATTGATGGATTTCCACCCTGCATACCTGGGATGAAGCCTACTTGGTCATAGTGGATAATATCTTTGATGTGTTCTTGTATTCGGTTTGCAAGTATTTTGTTGAGTATTTTTGCATCAATGTTCATAAGGGAGATTGGTCTGAAATTCTCTTTCTTTGTCGAGTCTTTGTGAGGTTTAGGTACCAAGGTGACTGTGGCTTCATAGAATGAGTTTGGTAATGTTCCTTCTGTTTCTATTTTGTGGAATAATTTGAAGAGAATTGGTGTTAGCTCTTCTTTGAAGGTCTGGTAGAATTCTGCACTGAAGCCATCTGGTCCTGGGCTTTTTTTGGATGGGAGACTTTTGATGACTGCTTCTATTTCTTTGGGGGATATAGGTCTATTTAGTTGATTCACCTGGTCCTGATTCAGCTTTGGTAAGTCAAATCTATCAAGAAAATTGTCCATTTCATTTAGTTTATCAAATTTTGTGGCATATAGACTTTTGAAGTAAGTCCTAATGATTGTTTGGATTTCCTCAGTGTCTGTAGTTATATTCCCATTTTCATTTCTGATTTTGTTGATTTGGGTGGTGTCTCTCTGCCTTTTAGTTAGCTTGGCTAAGGGTTTGTCGATCTTGTTGATTTTCTCAAAGAACCAGCTCTTGGTTTAATTGATTCTTTGAATTGTTTTATTTGTTTCCAATTGATTGATTTCAGCCCTGAGTTTGATTATTTCCAGCCGTCTACTCCTTCTTGATGTGTCTGCTTCTTGTTTTTCTAGGGTTTTTAAGCGAGCTATTAAGGTGCTTGGATGAGCTGTCTCGAATTTCTTCTTGAAGGCACTTAGTGCTATGAACTTTCCTGTTAGCACTGCTTTCATTGTGTCCCACAAGTTTGGGTATGTTGTGTCTTCATTTTCATTGATTTCTAGAAAGACTTTAATTTCTTCTTTATTTCTTCCCTGACCCAGCTGTCATTTAGTAACAAGTTGTTCAGTTTCCATGTGTGTGTAGGCTTTTTGCTATTTCTGTTGTTGTTGAGGTCCAGCTTTATTCCATGGTGATCAGACAAGATACAAGGGATTATTTCAATCTTCTTGTATCTGTTGAGGCTTGCTTTGTGACCCACTATATGGTCTATTTTCGAGAAGGTTCCATGAGGTGCTGAGAAGAAGGTAAATTCTTTTGTGTTTGGGTGTAAAGTTCTGTAAATGTCTGTTAGGTCCATTTGATTCATGACCTCTGTCAGAGACAATGTTTCTTTGTTTAATTTCTGTTTTGTTGACCTGTCCTTTGTTGAGAGTGGGGTGATGAAGTCTCCCACTATTAATGTGTGGGGATCTATATGTGCTTTAAATTTTATCAATGTTTCTTTCACAAATGTGGGTGCCCTTGTATTTGGGGCATAGATGTTCAGGATTGTGATGTCTTCTTGGTGGAATTTTCCCTTCATGAGTATGAAGTGCCCTTCCCCATCTCTTTTTCTTAATTTTGGTTGAAAGTCTATTTTATCAGATATTAGAATGGCTACTCCTGCTTGTTTCTTGGGTCCGTTTGCTTGGAAAGTCGTCTTCCAACCCTTTACCCTCAGGTAATGTCTATCTTTGTGTCTTAGGTGTCTTTCTTGTATGCAACAGATTGCTGGGTTTAGTTTACGTATCCATTCTGTTAATCTGTGTCTTTTTATTGGAGAGTTGAGTCCATTGATGTTGAGAGAGATTAATGACCAGTGGCTGTTAGATCCCTTGATTTTGATATTGGCTGTGGTCATCAGGTTGTGTGCTTGGTTGCTTTTTGTTTTACTGAAGTGAGGTTATTTATTTCCTGTATTTTCTTGAATGTAGCTAGTTTTCCTGGGTTGTATTTTCCCTTCTAGTGTCTTCTGTAATGCTGGATTTGTTTGTAGGTATTGTTGAAATTTGTTTTTGTCATTGAATATCTTGTTTTCTCCATCTATGAGGACTGAGAGTTTTGCTGGGTATAGTAGCCTGGGCTGACATTTGTGTTCTCTTAGGGTCTGCATGATATCCGTCCAGGCCCTTCTGGCTTTCATAGTATCTGTTGAAAAGTAAGGTATGATTCTAATGGGTTTGCCATTATATGTTTCTTGGCCTTTTTCCCTTGCAGCTTTTAGTATTTTTTCTTTGTTCTGTATACTTACTGTTTTGATTATTATGTGGCGGGAGGATTTTCTTTTCTGGTCAAATTTGTTGGGTGTTCTGTAGGCCTCATGTATTCTAATTGGCCTCTCCTTTGGCTTGGGGAAATTTTCTTCAATGATTTTGTTGAAAATATTTTCTGGGCCTTGAAGAAGGAAGTCTTCTTTTTCCTCTATACCTATTATTCTTAGGTTTTGTCTTTTCATATTGTCTTGGATTTCTTGGACGGTCTGTGTCAGGAATTTTTTCGGATTTAACATTTTCTTTGACAGATACATCGATTTCTTCCATTGTATCTTCTATACCTGAGATTCTTTCTTCCATCTCTTGTAGTCTGTTGGTTATGCTTACCTCTGTAGTTCCTGTTTTCTTCCCTAGATTCTTCCTTTCCATTATTTCCTCCATTTGTGTTTTCTTTAATTTTTCCAATTCTATCTTCAGGTCTTGAGTTGTTTTGTTTACTTCCTTCACCTGTCTGATTGTACTTTCCTGTTTTTCTTTTAGTTCCTTCAACTCTGTTTCTTTCATTTCATTCAGTGCTTTAAGCATTTCCTTTCTAAAGGCCATAAACTGTTTGGCTGCAGCTTCCTCTTATTTCTTTACGGATGGCAATATTCTGTTTGAGTTTATCTTCCTCTATGTCTTTATGTATCTTATTTGTTTCCTCTGTTATCATCTTCATGAGCATAGTTGTTAGGTCATCTTCTTGGATTTCAGTTATGCTGGGGTGTTCAGGGCTACTTGCCCCTGGGTAACTGGGTTCTGGAGATGCCATATTGCTCTGTCTTTTGTTGCTTGAGCTTTTACGCTGGCCTCTACCCATTATGCTATCTTAGGTGTTTGGGGTTATTTTCTGGTGGTTCCTGGGGATCCTGTGGTGGAGAGAGTCCCCTTTGCAGAAAGCTGGTTTTTCCTGAAGGATGTCTTCTCAACTTTTTGGGTATAGTCCTTGGATGGCTGGTGTTTTTTCAGGAGTTGCTCACCTCAGGGATATAGACCTGAGTGGTCACTGTGGTCTTTGTTAGTCGAGAGGGTTCTCCTCTCACCCAGGGAAGTCCTGAGGGCAGCTGCCCTGTTTCTGGGTTTCTTGTTGTAAATTTAGTGATCAGCTGCTGTGACCCAGTTGGACATCAGGCGCGCAGCAACTGTTTGTGCCTGTGTCTGGAGCACAGCTGAGTGATCGCGCCTCGGCCCCACTGGTCTGCTAGACTTTTTCTAGGGAAAGATTGGGTGATTTAAGTCAGTACAGTTTCCTTCCTTCCCTGTGGATTCTCTGGAGACAGGGACTCCCAGTGTCTTTTTTTGCCCTGGTGCACACTGCTCATTGTCCACCAGCTGGCTGGCCACAGAAACTGCCTGTACCTGGAGCACAGCTGATTGATGCCGGCTCAGTCTCCGCCAGCTGTCTGGTGCACAGAAACTGCCTGTGTCTGCCTTTGCGGCCTTTTGGAGCCTGGGTGCCTCCCTAAGCTGGGTAATTTTCCGGGGACCTTTTCAGGCTGGGGGTGTCGGCTGAGTGCTCTGAGATCAGACCAGCCGTTTCCCTCCCTGTGTGTTTGCACTGGACAGTGAAACTCATTCGCTGGTGCCCTGGTGCCCACAGTTCTATCTCAGGCGGTGAATCAGGTGTGCAGGCAGGCAGAGCTCTGTGGTGCCGGAGCCTGGGTCCCCGGCTCTGGCTCCGGGCTGGCTCCTGGGGTGCCCGTGGAACCCGTGTCTTTTCCAGGGGGTGTCTGGGTGACCTAAGGCCGGTCCCAATCGTTTCCTGTACCCTGGGGTTATCTCTCGACTGAAAATTCCAGTCTCTGATAGTGTGGTGCACATGGTTCAGTCTGGGACCGTGACCAGAGACACTGGCTTGTGGCTCTGGGCTGGGGCTGGGGTTGGCGGCCAGCAGCCAATCATCTGGCAGAACCGGGATCTCTTCCAAGGTTTAGCCAGGTGAGTTAAAAGCTGATTGAATCCCCCACCGTGGGGTATCCTCTCACCTGGGAAACACAATGACTGTGTTTTATGGCCGCGAGTTCTGATTACTGGTCTCTGTGCTGATCCTGCTGCTGCTGCTCAGAATGAGAGTCCTCCCAGCGCCGCCATCTTGCCCCTATCCCCACAATTTTCTTATTATACAACACTCAGATGTAATGGCTTCCTGTGGGCCTTTTAGTTGTGTAATAAGGTATATTCTAGTAACTCTTTAGTGAACAAATTCTCTTTTGTTTTGGTTTTTTTAATTTAACCTCTTTTTTTTGGAATTTTATATGTGAGTACTGCCATTCCTTCTTAATCTTCTCTCATGCCCTCATGTGTTTAGGGCTGACCATGTAGTATGGGATAATGTATCAGGGCACTCATCTCAGGAGGAGACTGATTCCCATTCTCTTATCAGCCATTATTTGGCTGTAGCTCTTCATTTAGGGGTGAGACATTGTGGTACACCCCCATTTGAGCTGGCTTTTCAACCACTGTTGTCAGTATGCAAATCTTGCCAAAGAAACTATATTTTTGTGATTTTTGGTGAACACAGAGTCTCTGCCATGTCTAGAAGACACTATCTCATAACTTGTCTCATGATTCTGAAATTCCCCCCCCCTTTTTTTGAGATGTTCTTTGGAGCTTAAACAAATTCTATTTGAAGGTGAATTGCTCTGTACTCCAATTTAAAAAAGCCAATGGCACCATTTTAAAAGACATTAAAGATATTTTCATTTATCTTTCCTCTTTTGCTAAGATGTTCCATTAGATATTTAAGAACATTTTAATTGAATATTATCAAATCTAAAAACTGTTAAACCTTCAAATTTATTCAAAACATGGTGCTGTTAAAATTATGGTAACATTTTATTACTGCTATCAGTTATAAACATTGCTTTTTGGCTCTTGTCCTCACATAGTTCATAAAGATGTTGGTAATCCATTTTGTTTACAAATCACTGGAAACAATTTACATACAGAGCTCAGATTTTTAGGCATTTCTCCCTAGAGGGCATTCATATTTGATAAATTGCTGATAGAAATGCAAGGCAATTAAGTTGTGATGACCTTGGCAACCAGGAAATATATTTTTCATCAGCACAATGTCACTTCTTTATTATATCCTGTGTACGAGATAGCAAGTCAGACCACTATCACGTGTCACTTCTTATCCTTCAAATGCATGTTAAGCTTTTATTTCACAGTGATCAAATTTATGTGACAGCCTGTTTATTAGGCCAGATTGAATGCTTTTTAAGAAATGTCTACTTTTTAACTGAAATAAAAGCCACACAACTATCAAAAGTCAAAACAAGCATGCACCTATGCTTTGTTTTTTATCTCACATTTTATATTTTTGAAGCTATCAATCAAATATTCTATTATATTCAACATTCTTATCTTACCACATTTGAAAAAGCTTTATGAAGTATTCCATCCATCTCCATACCTATAGAACACTTTCATCCTGCATTCACATTGTCTCCTTTTTTTCCTCAGAGGTAACCTTTCCCCTGTTTGCCTGCAGGCCTTTCTGTCCATATCTATCTATATCTTAAGTTATAAAAATAAAAAATTTTAGACTTCAACTTAGAAACTCAACTTACAATCTTAGTAGAAGTTCAAAAATTCAAAGTTCTACTTATCCTGAGATGGCTGGAATGCCATAAGCTCATTAGAGAATAAGTGAGAATGTCCTTGATATTTTTGCCTAGGGTGATGAATCATTTTAAAAATTTACCTGCAAATATTATTTAGTTGAACTTATATATTCCATTCCTTTTCAGTCTGAGGCCCGTACAACAAGTGAAGACAGGACAATTTGCCTCATGTTTGCTACAGCAAGCAATACCCAGTGCCTACTAGGAATTTGGCTCTCTATTACTAGAAAAATATATATTTCTCCAAGGATCTAGTTCAGATCATATTTCAGAAATATATGGATTTTAATAATCTTATATGAACCAATGAGGTGAAGTCAAGTCCATCCTTAAATAGAGTTGTCTAGATTTCTAATTTGCCAGATGGCTTAAACCAGATATGAATGAATGAAAAAAAAATACATGTCAGAAACTTCCTTTTGATATTGCTGTCCCTTGGCTACACCTGTGAATATAAATTGTATTTAAGTGTTTCCGGTTACAATTCTCAAAGTCCTATGCTTTCACTTACATGAGATTAAAAGAAATCCAATATTTTTTTTGGTATTTCCTCCATCCATTATCTGCGTATCCGGGGAAGGGTGTAGGTTCAGATATGTAAGCATTCTTAGCCATAATTTTGCAGTTTTTGTAATCCAACATCATGCATCATTTGCCCGAATATTGCTCATTAGTTAAATAAACATAGATTGAACATCTACCATAGTTCAGAAGAGAATTTTAATACTAGTTATAATTAACACATGACATGTAGATGGCTGGCTTCGTGGAGGCTTCTCTTTCATATACCTGTCACTGATATAATGGCTTTATTTGGTTTTTTTTTTTGAGATTTATTTTTATTTCTAATTATGTGTTTTTGTGTGGATGTGTGAGTGGATAAGTGGACATAGGTACAGAGGACAGAAAGACAGGAGACACGACAGATATCCTAGAGTTGAAGTTATATGCAGACTTGAGCCACCCAACTTGAGGCTCAAGAACCAAACCAAAAACTTCCTCAGGAGCAGTACTCAATTGTTAAAAATTGAGGCATCTTGGCAGCGCCTTGTTTTGTCCTTTGTTCTGTTTGTTTTTCATCTGATTGCTTCATTTTGTTACCCTTACTACTACCCAATTTGGGGAAGGGTGGTTACTGTTATAGTGACTGTTCTTCAGAGAAACAAAGCCAATAGAAAGCATATGTGAATATGGATATGTAGAAAGGTATTGATAAGAAATTGGCTCACGTAATTTTTTGCAAATATTATGTCATTGAACTTCATAATGTTATGTTGTTTCATCCTGAAGTCCTAAAAACAAAATAAAGAGAGCAATCGATTTTTCCTGCTGTAGCAAGAATGCTAAATGCCTACCAAAATCTTGGATCTTTATTTCACTGAAAGAATATATTTCAACAAGGATCTAGTCTATTCATTCCTTAGTGAAAAAGCAGATTTTAATATTCTTACATTTGTACTAAATTAGCCATTTAGACATCTGGAGGATCAAAAAAGACAGTGATACAATTCTTGCCCAAATCCAAGACCCCCAAAAATAAAAGGAGCTTACACTATAAGTTCTTATCCATTTCTGACAACCCAAGAAGCAACACATTAGAGGAAGCAGAAGATAACCCAGACCATAGAGAAAGAAGAGAAGTAACAATGCCCTTTGTGAACTTTTCTACTTTGATCTTTAAGGGATTAGACAATGTTGCCCATACTGATAAGGACAATGTTCTTTATTTAGCCTCCTGATTCAAGTATCAATGTTTTCTCCACTCTGAGAGACACAGTCACAAGTAATTTTTTACTCTAGATATCTGTGCAGCTTTCACTATGCCTAATACCTGTTTCACTGTTGCTGTAGATATTTGTACATTTCTCATAGAACTCCTCCTGTACTCAGGTTAACAAGGACATCTCTTATATGGCCGTGGGCAATTGCTATCAGAAGTATTAAACAGAATCTATATGCTCTATAAAGCAGTTATTTCATTTATGCAGTGACTCCTAACCTTGGATCTAGGCCAGAATCTGATTGAGTGTGATTTAAATGATGCAGAGCACAGGGAATCATATGAGAGAAGGGGGAGTTAGAATGACCTTGAGAGGACAGGAGCTCCACGATGAACAATTATATCAGGGCAAAGGGGTCTTTTATGAGACTGTTTCTCCAACCAAGGACCATGTACGGATATAACCTAGAACCCCTACTCGGATGTAGCTCATGGTAGCTCAGTATCCAAATGTATTAACCTAGTAAGGGGAACAGGAACTGTCTCTAACATAAACGCAATGGCTGGCTCTTTGACCACACCCCCTCCAAGGGAGGAGCAGCCTTGCTAGGCCACAGAGGAAGACATTGCAGCCAGTCCTGAAGATACCTGATAAGCTAGGGTCAGATGGAAGGGGAAGAAGACCTCCCCTATCAGCGGACTTGGGAAGGGGCAGGGATAATATGAGGGAGGGAGGGTGGAATTGGGAGGGAATGAGGAAGGAGGCTACAGCTGGAATACAAAATAAATACCTATGATTAATATAAAAAAATAAAAATTATTTTTAAAAAATAATTAAATGATGCAGAGCTTCTGAATTCATTTCATCTTTACTGACTGCAAGTAACCTGTGGCAGAAAATAAGAGCTGCATGTCATAAGCAAGTCCTTAGACGACTGTAAGATGAACAGCCTCATATTTCAGCTGGACCCATGAATCCCTTCAATCATAAACCAGTTTTAAGTTTCTCTCATCCTAGGAAAAGAAGTCATGTGTTTGTCTGCAACTTGTTTATTGCTCTTTTGTTTCCAGACTTCATTTTTTTTCACTTCTCTGATCAGATGAGTGGATTTTCAGTACATCAAGAGAGTATGAACACACCCAAGATCAAACTGTGGAAAACTTCATTTTCACAGGAATGCATAAAACTTGAGACTGAGGTTTATATTTTTATGTCTCAGGCAGAAACTATCTTCCTACATAGGTACAAATTTATTTCAAAATTCTCTAAAGATGTAAATACCATGCTTGGTTATCAGAAGGTCCAGATCATGTTGTTATCTAAACACAACAAACTTAATACATGTCATTTCCTGCTCAGCAAAATTGCAGTTACTCATAAAATTGTTTTGGAAAGAACATTATTTGAGATAAAAATGAAAATTAGAACAATAATCTATAAAAATATCTTGAGATTCGATTAACTTCTCATTCTGAAAATATGAAATTATCTAGATAGCAGAGGAAAGTCTATGGTTGGAAAGTCAGTGCCAATACAAAACAACTTGGAGTCAAGCACTGGAAAGAAGCATTCTGACAGAGTGGCTGAGATAAAATGCTCAGCCTTTAAAGCCAAGTTTCCTTCACTGGAAGCGAAATGTTTACTATGCCTACACTACAGAGTTAATATGAATATTGGTTAAGATAGTGTACATTGGGGATGTGCTATAGCTCTTAATGGATTCTGAATACTTTTTAAAATATTAACTCAATAATATAATCATTAATGATACTGCTCTCATTATCACAAGCAAACATATAAAACTGGAAGTCTTAGTAGTATTATGTGGTTATTTTTTTAATTCACTTGGAATTTATCAGATATTTGCTAAAGTTTTCCGGTTTTTGAATTCCAAAATGTGATAAAAAGGTTCTTGAAAATTTTTGTTTTCAAAGTTATTTTGTAAATTGATTAGTATAAATCAGTATGCTATGAGGTTAAGTAAAAATAATGTAATCTGTTATTAAAACATAAAATAATGAATGAAAATTGTTTATGAATTTTTCAAAATTTAATCAAGAATTATTTTAATTAAAAATTAATATAAAGACTAGTACCAAGTTAGTGACCTAATTTCATTGATGAGCATCATAAGAGGACTGGTAAATCTCTCTTCTGCCAATTATAGTTTGCTATTCAATATCCAATAAAAAGTAGCTCATAGACACTGAGCTAAAACTGAATTAGCAGAAATTAATGGATTCTAGCATAACTTTTTTTAAAAAAATCAATTGTTTTTACACAAGAAAAACTATTATGGAAAAAGACTGAGTATAACTATTTGTTTATTTCAGAAAAAAAGCAGAGAGTATATTGAAAACACAAAGAAAATTGTTACCCTACACGTACAGGCAATAAAATAAAAACTTACATATTTATTTATACTAACAATATACTTACAGTTTTTTAGAATATATAATTTTTTACTTCAAAAATCCATTTGTAAAATATATATTAACTATTTCTAAACTATTAGCTATAACTGAAAATGTTCATGTTTCTTCTAAAGATAAATACAGAATTGCTGTATAGAATATTATGAGTTGATATTTGGACAGAAGGAAAAATATGTCCTTCCGTATTGTGAGAAGCCAGTTGTTGTAACACATTGCTTTTCCATTTGTGATGGTTGTCTGAAAACCTTGCTACTATCTTGGCAAAGGTGGTCAATGATAGAACATCTCTCCTTGTGTCATGTTGGTTCTTGCCTTTTACCAGGTATTATGATGATAAGTTTCACTTCAATTACCTAACTACAAAAATAAAAGAATAATTAAAAAATCATAAGCCTCTCATACTTCGAGTGATAAGTTCTCTCCCTTTATATAAATGAAAGAAGATATCAAATACAACCAATGGCAATTCAAGTAAATAATGAAACATAACTTTCCTAATAATTGATTTAACAACCTCTTTTGTATTGTTTTGTTTTGTTTTGTTTTTCCCACTTTGTGTTCTAGTGTGTCCTGCACTAGAACAATTGTAGATCTGGTGAATATCTATGACTTCCAAAAACATTTCAATATGGGAAATAATAATTTTACCTCAAGAAAGGAAAAAGAAAATTAAGCAGAAGCTTTTTGGTTAATAAGCATCATGAAGACTCAGCCTCAGAAGACAGATGATAAGAAAAAGATATAATGAAAATAGAAAGCTGTTCTGAAACTTGCTGTTCCCTTGAACATCAAAGTCCATTTTTTCCTTCTAGTACAGAGACACTCTAGAAAAAAATGAAAGGAACATGCTAATTTCTCTTCAGAGATACATCAGTATTTTGAAGAGTTAATAATATGTAATAAAGCATCCTGTGTTAACAATAAATTTCAGGCTAGCTCTCACAACCTTTTTTTTCTTCAATGCAGTTTATTCAGGAACCTTGAACAATCATCTGACCCTGGGGAAAGCCAGCCCACAGCTTAAATAGCCTCTGGGTAGCCAACCCAGGCGTGCCACGTGGGCAATGCAGATAGGTCCACATACATGGAAGCAAGCCAGATCCTCGGCCTTAGCCAAATGTGGAGTTGTTCGTGACAGAGAGCACTCACCATCGGGAAGGTGGAAGGCGGAAACCAGCTCCATCTTTAAGGCACAGCATTCCGCAGCTCTCTACAGTTCCCCCTTTTTGTTTTAGACGCATCAGGCAAGAGTAGAGGTCTGATCTCTGATATTAGAAATAAATTGGGACTTTGTACTGATGTTCATTTAGGTGTCATCCACCCAAAGAGCATCAGACCTGTCTGATACCTTTTTCTCAGAGGCAGGACCTGGGGTATCAACCCGCATGCAATCAGACATGTTCTTCTCTGGGTCCAAAGCGGCTGACCCTGAGTGCAGTGCTTAGCCTCGCATCCTGAGCGTATCATTTTAGCTTTTTATGGTATCCAACCATGCTTGGGGAGAATGTCCTGCTTCAATGGCTGTAAAGGCCTGAATGATCATGGCTGCATCACACTGTTGTGAGACTCTAATCTTGCATATATACCACAGGCAAACCAAGGAGACCAACACCAGAAGGCCTGCTAACACTCCCATGCCCACCCATTCCTTCAGATGATTCATGGCTGCAGCAATCCATGTTGATAATCCTGTGGCTAGTCCTGCGTCCACTCCGGTAGAATTTACTGTGACAATGGCGACTCTCAGCTGCTCCATCGTAGTATCGAATTCTCCAGTCCAATTACCTAAAATATAGCTCGACAATTGTTTAGACAGATTTGCAGCGCAGGAAAAATTCTCATGTTGTATGCTAGTGACACAAAGTCCAGCATACTTTCATTGACAGCCAGGTTGAGCGATTTGCCATAGAGTATCAATTTGCTCCTGCAAGAGGTCAATCCTCTGATTGAACACCATCAAGCTTCCTTTTAGTTGAGCATTAATTCCTTTATGTACAACTAAGGCATGAGCTACATTGGCTAAATGATTATTCAGGGTCTGAGCAGTCTATGAAAAATAAGGAAATCATGAAATTTGCAGGTAAATGGTGGGATCTGGAAAGGATCATCCTGAGTGAGTTGTCCCAGAAGCAAAAAGACACACATGGTATATACTCACTCGTATAGACATACAACATAGGACAAACCCACTAAAACCTGTGCATCTAAAGAAACTAAGCAAGAGAGAGGACCCTAACTAAAATGTCCAATCCCCATCCGGAAAGGCAAAGAGGATGGACATCAGAAGAAGAAGAAAACAGGAAACAACCTAGGAACCTACCACAGAGGGCCTCTGAAAGCCTCTGCCCTTCAGACTATCAAAGCAGATGCTGAGCCTGATGGGCAACTGTTGGGCAGGTGAACGGAATTTTAGGTAAGAACTGGGAAATAGAAAGAGCTGGAGAGGACAGGGTCTCCACAAGGAGAGCAACAGAACAAGACAATTTGAACACAGGGAACTTCCCAGAGACTCATACTCCAACCAAGGACTATTCATGGAGATAATCTCACACCCTTTTATTAGGCTTTTCTGTATTGCTAACTTAATAAAGAAGAGAGTAGGCTGGCAGGATGGTCCAGTGTGTCAGTGAATAGGCTACCAAGACTGTTGACATGAATTCTATCCCTGGCACTCCCATGATAGAATGAGGGAACAGAACTTGAGAAGTTGTTCTCTGACCTGCACACACACGCCATGCTACATACGGGCTCACATACATATGCATATACTGACAGACAAGAAAAAAAAAAGGCAGACAGACAGATACACACACACACACACACACACGACCTGTTTAGGACTGGAAACAAGAGGCTCATTTAAAACAGGATTCAAGGATAGCCTGAGAAACACAGCAAGAACTTACTTCCAATAATGAAAATAAAGACAGATCATGAAAGAAAATAATAGTTCCATCCCCCTCTTATCTTAGATGTAAGATTAAAAGTTCTTCCTCAGCTGGGCATGGTAGCATATTCAGGTAATCCCAGCACTCAGGGTGCAGAGACAGGCTGATCTCCAGCCTGGTCTACAAAACAAGTCCAGGAGAGCCAAGGCTGCACAGAGAAACCTTGTCTCAAAACAAAAACACAAACAAACAAATAAAAAGCTCTTCCTCATTTAAAACAACTACAAATTTTCTGCTTTATAAAAGCATATGGAAACACAGTTTGATTTGTTTTATTCACACCAATCTATGACACAAATTGCTAGGGTACTTGAACAATTTTGTCATCCCTCATTACTTCCTTTTATGAAAAATATCTTCTATAGTTCATGCAAAACCTCATGACTTCATAATAAGGTGAGCTATCATAAGATGAACATCTAAATCTAAATAAATAAGAACAAATGGTAGACTTCCCCCCTTTAAATTCCTAAATGAGATAAACAAAAATTGTGAAATAAAATTATTATTAATAGGAAAACAAAGCTTACAATCTTACCCTAATGGGACTTACAGAGGAAATATGAATTATATCTCATGAGGTTTAAGCTGGTACAGTGTGAACTTGACATATTCTTATGAAAAATGCATGTGCTTCTTCAAAGGGAAACACAGCCACGCACTCAGAGCTTCCACAATATACTTGAGTTATGTTTCTTTGTTTGCTACATAACCAGTCAAAGTGGGTGAATACATAATGGTGGATTTTCCATTGTTGCCTGTTGATTCCACTCCAAGTATTCAGATGTTAGTTTGTGAATTTCTCTCTCAGAGAAATGGCTGTAATAAACATGGGTGACATCACTGCTGCAATTTGTCCCTGCTCCTGCCATGCTGCAGTGCATACCAGCTCTGTTTACCAGTGATAACTCAACTTCCAAACAAAACCTGCATTGTTTAACCACCTCCCAAACCTTCTTGACTCTTTTTGGCTCATGGCTCACTTTGTACTTTTGACATCACAGACCAAAGATGAAGAGATTGGTCCTAGTGCAGATCAGGTTCTCATTAGAGAAAATTGAGTTCTTTAATCAACAACATACCTTTTATAAGAAATTAAAACCAATGTTTGGAGATTTCCTAGTTTTCCAGTGCTTTCCTTTTCTCTTTGTAAAGTAGCCTAAAGCCAAAGTGAAGTGGAAAAGGCAGGGAAGTTATGCAATCCAGAAGTTTGTTGACAGAAGGTTTTTGATGTTTTCCAATTTATAATGGAAAGTGAACTTCTCAGAGTCATACAAAAAGTAAGTGACTCACATTACTCTTAGTCAAAAACTTAAATGCAAAACAGTTCAGAAAATACATATAAATTTTGGACTGTTGTATCAAATTCTTAGTTTACAGCAGTTTATTCTATAGGAGAACAAATGGCAATATCAGTAAATAAGTACTAAATAAAACAATGTAAATAATATTTATAGTAAGTGACATCCTACCTTGGTGAATTATCTTTTGTGTACACTTGCCTTTAAAATTGAAGTCTTCTTCTTTACCAAGGAGTAGAATTAAAATAATGTTTCTAAATGTTGCCTTTTCAAAAATCCTATTTTCTGGAATTAGATGATTCAATAACCTATATATTTGAGTCAAGTTTAGGTTCCTCAACTCTATCCTTAGAACACCAGCAATAATTGTGATGCCTTTAAATTACCTGCTTTTTAATTTGATTTTTATTTTCAATTATGTGAGTTTGTACACAATTTGATGCCTACTGATGCCAGAAGAGTGAACTGAGACCACTGGAACTGGAGTGACAATTAGTTGTGTGTAACCCATGTGGGTTGTGACAACAAAACTTGAGCCTTCTGCCAGAGCAGCATGCACACTTAATAACTGAGCCTTTCAAGTACGCAATAAGGACATTTGCTCAACCATGTTTGTAGCAGCTTTATTTGTAATAGCCAGAAGCTGGAAACAGCCCAGATGCCCCTCAACTGAAGAATGGATGCAGAAATTGTGGTACATCTACACAATGGAATATTACTCAGCAATGAAAAGTAAGGAAAATCATGAAATTTGTAGGTAAATGGTGGGACCTGGAAAGGATCATCCTGAGTGAGCTGTCCCATAAGCAGAAAGACACACATGGTATATACTCAGTCATATAGACATAACATAGGATACACCTACTAAAAACTGTACATCTAAAGAAACTAAGCAAGAGAGAGGATCCTGACTAAAACGCTCAATCCCATCCTGAAAGGCAAAGAGGTTGGACACCAGAAGAAAAAGAAAACAGGAAACAAGCTAGGAACCTGCCACAGAGAGCCTCTGAAAGGATCTGCCCTGCAGACTATCAAAGCAGAAGATGAGACTTATGGCCAACTGTTGGGCAGAGTGCATGGAATCTTATGTAAGAAGTGGGAAATAGTAAGATCTGGAGAGGATGGGAACCACACAAGGAGAGCAACAGAACCAGAAAATTTGAACACAGGGAACTTCCCAGAGACTCATACTCCAACCAAGGAGATAACTTAGAACCCCTGCACAGATGTAGCACATGATAGTTCAGTGTCCAAGTGGGTTACATAGTAATGGGAAGAGGGACTGCCTCTGACATAATCTGATTGGCCTGCTCTTTGATCACCTTCCCCTGAGGGGAGAGAAGCCTTACCAGTCCACAGAAGATGACAATGCAGCCACTCCTGATGTGATCTGATAGACTAAGATCAGAAGGAAGGAGAAGAGGACCTCCCCTATCAGTGGACTTGGGGAGGAGCATGCACGAGGAAGGGGGAGGGAGGGTGGGATCAAGAGTGGAGGAGGGAGTGGCTTATGGGGGAACACAAAATGAATAAAGTGTAATTAATAGTAAAAAAAAAAAAAAAGAAAGAAAAAAATAACTGAGCCTTTCTTTAGCCTCGTTATTTATCTCTTTCTTAATATATTCTTCAATTTTAAGGCCATCCACTACTGCTTCTGTTTAATACAACACTGCATGTTTTCATTATTTGCATGAAAACGACATGTCTAAAATATTCTTATATTTAAAAGACAATTATTCAACTAGGTTTCATTAAAATTCAAAGATTTTTTTTTTAATTTGTCTGTTTGCTTTTGCCAAACACTTGTGGAGATAGTAGAGAGCAAAAAGCACAAGTGGAAGAGGACCATGATCCCAAGTATGCAAACACTGGTAAAACTCACAAATAAGCAACAAGACAGCAACATAAAAACATTAGTGAAAAGTCTGAACATATACTTAACCAAAGATACATAGAAACTGCAGCCATATATAGGAGATGAATTGACTTAATGAGATATATTTATAACCCTGACAAAACCAAATCTCAGTAATATATAGACTGTAAAGTTCATCAACACCCTGCAAATGTGTGGTCAATATGTTGACTGATAACATGCAGGATCACATAATTTTACCTTAGAATTTATTCACAGTTTACCTTAGAATTTTGTGTTAGCTTTACATCCCAGATAAATGCTCAAAAAAAATAATCTGTAATGAGCAGATTTACATTGATCCAAGATTTCAGAAGTTTCAGTGCAATTTTAGTATAGTTTGTTTCCTAACACAAAGCAGGAAATACCCAGAAAGGGAGCATGGTTGAAGAAAGCTAGCTGATCATTCCATAGCTACCAGGGTAAAGATGATAAAGATAAAGATAAAGATAAAGATAAAGATAAAGATAAAGATAAAGATAAAGATAAAGATAAAGATAAAGATAAAGATAAAGATAAAGATGATAAAGATGAAAGTAAAGATAAGATAAAGATAAAGATGATAAAGATGAAGATGAAGGTAAAGATAAATATAAAAGATAAAAGATAAAGATAAGGTATAGCCACTGAGGATATACCTCACCTTTATAACTATTTCCTTCAATGTAATATTGAGCAACTAATGTTTCCAGAGTCTTCCAAATATATGAACAACAGGTCAAGACTTAGACACAGAGCCTTTAGGAAAGCACTTCATATTCAAACAATGACAAACTTACTCTTGGTTCTGAGTATCCTATTGGTTTTACCACATGTGTTGTGGCAAGTATCCATGACTGGAATATTATAAAGACTAATGATCTAAAAATCCTTTGTGTTTTATCTATCCAGTATTCATGACTCCAAGCCCCAGGAATCACCAGTATTTTTAATATTGGTCAACAAAGCTTCTATCTCTTTGTGGCACAAATAATCCTTCTCTCATGGTGAACCCAGTACCATGTTCTCAGAATCTCTAACATACCATAATTTAAATTTTACCTTCACAGCTTTACATAATGGCCTCTTAGGATCCTCTGTCATACATTATTTACTGGAACCTTTGCAAAAAACTGCATGATATCCTTACTCGTGAATTTTAATACCTAATGGATGATGTTACTGTTATGCTGTTATGCTGCCAGCTCAAGTTATAGTGTGGACATTTAGAGCAAGACAGTTTTGGTCTCTGTATGCTTTGGTGGCTCAAAGACAACACATTATTAGGAGTTTTCAATCAGGGAAATCCTTTACTACCATTCTTACTGGGCACTTTCTCTTCATAATTATGTCTATTTTTTTTTTCAAATTGGAACCATGGGTAAACATGAGATCTCAACCTCAAGGCAGCTTTCTGATGTTGAAATTCAGAACAGTAGCTTTTTCTTTAATGGAATTAATTTTTTAATAATTAAAATGCTTTTTCATTTAACTTGTTTAAAATTAAACTTAATAATGGTCTTTTTCTTATTAACTGCACATTTTCCACATCTCCTTACTATCTCTTATTATAGAGCTGGATGAAGGTCGTGAGCAGTAGTTGTGAGAAAGCCTAAATGTTACTGAATCTTGACCTACCTATGCCAAGCAAATCAATTCATTACTTCTGAATTCCACCTGGTTCAGTTTCTCAGGACATAGGCAAAATGGAACCAGTTCTTTGATAGAATAATATGAATAGCCCAGTTCATAAGAGTCCTTGTTTCTGTCTGAAACCTTTTGATCCAGGGCTTTTACTATCTGTGTTTCTTTCAACATTCAGGTCTTCCAACACTCCTCTATAACACTGAATTAAAATTAACTCAGTGGCAGTCTCTTTGATCACCTCCCCCTGAGGGAGAAGCAGCCTTACCAAGCCACAGACACATTGCAGCCAGTCCTGATGAGACCTGATAGGCTAGGGTCAGATGGAAGGGAAGGAGGACCTCCCCTATCAGTGAAGGAGAAGAGAGAGGGAGGACAGAACTGGGAGGGGACAAGGTAGGGAACTATAGCTGGGAATCAAAGTGAATAAATTATAATAATTACAAATTAAAAATAAATACTTTTACACAAAGAAAAAATATATATGTATTTCATTTTAGACTTTTTAGTCTAAAGTTTAAAATTCACATTTCATGGTGAAAACTAGTTCCAAATGCTTATAAACTCCAGGTCAGGTATATCATAGCAATTATCCCACTCCTGGTAACAATATTCATTAATAGTTAGGTCTCATTGCTGTGAACAAACATGTGAAAAAAGCAATTTGAGGAGAGAATTTGTTGTGACTCACAGCTTGACGGGATAAACTCTAGCATGAAGGAGTATGAAGGATATGCTCTAGAATGCTCACATTATTCTTCACTTACTTATGCATGTTGCTGCTTGCCTTACCTTCTCTTTTTGTTCAGCCTTATACAACAACCTCTGGTGTAGTGATGCCTACGTTCAAGGTGAGTCTTTCTTCAACTCAACCTTTTTGGAATCACCCTCATTGAAAGACCTAGAGATGATTTCCATGGTGATTCTGAATCAAAGTTAAAACTAAATGTCACAGGAAGATTGCAAAAATATTAGGACAGGAAGTTTAAGGGTCAAGTCTATTTTTCATTTTAATTTTGGTATGAATTTAAAATGTCCCTAGATAAAGTTTATGGCCTTTCATTTTTAACAACTTGATCATTCTTTTTAATGAAAGAAAATTATAACACTTTCTTTCTCATTTTTCTCCCTCCAGCACCCACCTCCAATTTTACTGTGAATCTGGTTGAGATCAATAGTGTCACAAAAAAATTACATAGTCTTGAAATTTTAATATAAAGTTTATAAGTTTATAATTTTAAGTTTATCTTTCTACAAATTTTCAAGGCATAAACAAAACATAGGTGGGTAGTTTGCAAGAAGGCAACATGAATGGCCCATTCTCAAATAAGTGATAGAGTCTTCATTGTTCTCTGAAGTTGCACAAATGTAATATTTACTGGCAACATTTTTTATCAATATTCTGGTTTTCTACGTTTTCACTAGAATTACTAGTTAAGATCTTCCTGCAACATTGTAAGTTTTCTCTTGCTTGAATCTATGAAATTATTTGAATTCTTCTTGAGAAACAATTGCAAGAGTTTCTGAATCCCACTGTTATGCATAAAGGATATTACGTCACTAAGTTTATAAGTAAAAGGCACCAATGATCATCACAAAGAATAGCTGTTACTAAACTTTGTGTACATCAGAATCACAGTTAGTTGTTTTTGTTTTTTTTTTTTATTTTATTTTTTTCTTATCAGTTACATTTTATTAACTCTGTATCCCAGCCATGTGCCAATCCCTCATTCCCTCCCAGTCCCTCCCTCCCTCCCTCATCTCCACCGTGCCCCTTTCCAAGTCCACTGATGGGGGGGGACCTCCTCCCCATTCATCTGATCCTGTTTTATCAGGTATCTTCAGGACTGGTTGCAAAGCCCTCCTCTGTGGCCTAACAGGACTGCTCCTCCCTTCGGGGGTGGGGAGACCAAAGAGCCAGTCATTGAGTTCCTGTTAGAGATAGTGAACTTTTAACAGCTATTTAATCATTTTGCCTAGTCTCAAGTTTATGTCTCCTCTCAATTGGGTTTTAATACTAAAACATTTTGTTGGAAATAGATCTAACCAAGCTTGGTATTTGCACAAATGAATATAATAGTAACATCTTACAGGTCTATTCTCTCTTTGCTTGGATGTTTATAGTGTTTTTCTTTCAGACCATAATCTATATGACACTCCTGCTATTCTTAGAACTTTACCTCAGAGCAATTTTGTTTCCTAGCAAGCGTGTTCCAGATTCTTCTGATTCCTTTTGGCCACGTAAAGAATCACATAAAAACTGTTCTGCTTTTGTCTTCTTTGTTTTACATGTTTTGTAGAACATTCCAAAATTCTTCCTCAAACCAAAAGCATCTATGACATAAAGAAATTTGCTTCTGTGGTCTATGAATTAATTGTTTATTGACAGTGAGGATTCCTAGGCCATAAATGCCTCCATCTGTTTCTTTGTGGTTTATATTGTAATGGGTATTTGAATCAATATGTTAAGGTAGTGGCTCAGTAAAATTTGGATTGTGAAAACGAATACCATCCTCTCTGGTCAACAGTATTCTAGCATTTTGAACTCAGAATAGATCCAAATTAAATCTATTTCTTTCTAGATTCCATTGCATTTTTACCTACTCTAGTGAAGCTCCTTTTGTGAACAGGTAGTAGCATTTTTTTATTTACCAATCTAGATCAACTTGCTACATCTCTAGGCCATGCATACTCAGTCTGGCAGAAGATCTAGCTGTCCCCAGAGTTTTTCAGTTCCGAAAATCACTAATGATAGTCATGTCACAGATTGAACCTGACAATAGGAATGTCAAGACTATGCCCATGGAAGCCTGAACTGATTTTTGCCTAGATTGCTCAACTTAATCAAAAGAGGTATATGGGTTATTAATACTCTAAGTCAAAGAATTTGGCCAAGGAAATAAAGATAGCAGAAATATTCAACAACTCAATTCTTTTTTCTTTTCCTCTGGCTTACAGGTCTTCATGTAGCCTCTTTATCTTCTGTGTAAAAAAAAAAAAAATGCACTAAGTATGTGTAGAAGCAAATCTATGGGTATTTGACAATACAAGGTATTTCCTTTTGCTCTTTCCAGCTTTTGTGTTTCATTTTCTGTCAGCCTTGCCTCTGCTTCTCTGACCTTGGGTTCCCAGGAGCAACCTAAATCTGTTAGTTTGTATATGGCTATTTTCCTACAATATTTAGGATTAGCTATCTCCCTCGCTCCCTTCTTTTCTCTTTCCTTCACTCCCTCTGTCCCTCCCTGACTCTCTTCCTCCTTCCTTTCATCTCTCTCTCTCCTCTCTTTGTCTCTCTCTCTGTCTCTCTACTTCTCTGTGTCCCTCTTTCTGTGTACCTACATTAAAACTGCTTCTTGCTCTATTTTGTTTTAATATAATAAAATTAAATTCATAACTAGATTTTTTCTTCTGTACTTTTCTCATGTAGTACCTAGATACAATGAGTCTAGAAATATTTACTTTAATTTCATAGTTGTCTATAAAGAATTGTTATGAAACGTCTAAATTATCATCACTTTATTCCACTCTACAAATATTTTATCATTTCAGTAATACATTGATATTTGATCAAATAAAATCTTCCTGATGTAACATTTCATTCTAAATGTTATGAAAGGTTAAAATGCAATTCTGAATATTAGACATGTAAATACATTGCGGGGAATAAAAAGAGGGACTTTGGGTACCTGTGTTTAAGATGCCTCGTATTCGTACATGAGCCTGTCAAAGAATAAATAAAAGGCATGTAACCCAGAGGCTGTAGTTAGAGATAATTTTGAGTTGTCAACGGGTGTTAGGACTTGAATACAGTTCCACTAGAGAAGAAGTAAGTGCTCTTAACCATTGACCAAGCTATTCAGAACTTTACCATTCCTTCTCATGGATGCTGTATTTCAGCAAAACTGTACTTGCCACTGCCCATCCTTTTCAATTTCTTTCTGCTCTTCTTTACTAGAATTTTTCCTTTCCATTTTATATTTCAGTTAATATTCAGAGCTCAACTTTTTATGCTGATTTAACTTATATAACTTACATATTTATGTATTTTGTTCTACAATAGTCTTTATAAATTCATAGAAAATGTTCCAGGCCAGTGTTTCCTTATCTTTGTTCTCTTTTTTTTCTCTTCATCTTGGATATTTTGGTAGTATAGCAACTCATAAGTCTCTTTGTTATCAGTGACTATACTCATCTAGTCAAATATTTTTAGTTCAAGTTCTACTTTATATCACTAAAGAGTAAGTAAAACATTAGATATCTTGTGTTCAGAAAATGTTATAAATGTTTATAATTTTGACACATGAGAAGATTTATTAAATGAGATACAAAAGAAAAGTCAAAGCATTAACTTTTTTACATACATTTTTTAATGGCAAAAAAAGCATACATCAGAATAAAGACTGGGGGGAAATACAATGGCACCGTATCAGCAGAGATTTATATCCTGCGTATATCTATACCTAAAATCATTAGAGAGGTGATTATTTTGTGACAATTTTCCTAGAAAGAAATAAGGGAAAAATCTATTCATCCATATGGAAAACACACACTCAACCAAAGTAAGGGCACCATAAACTAGGTGGTACGAATGAGTATTTTTGGAGGGTTTCACGTAAGAGAACAGGTAATGGGTTACTTAATTAAAGTAGAATGACTAAAAACACCTGCAATACTAAAACCCATTGCAACATGAGGGATTATTCAGGAAAGTTGAAAACCTAGAATTCAATGCTTGACTACAGCAATCAGCATCTCTACATGCTGAATGTCTCCTTTAGGCAGCTTTCCTGGTCTAAGAGTGTCTCTTATCAGTCCTTTCTGCTTGCTTAACTTTGGGAAGGAGGAGCCTACTTCATCTAGTCAGCTTCAAGGACTTCCTGAAGCTTTGGAGTTGTTTACTTCCTTAGCTATAGAGCAATATGGGATGTTTCCCCTCTTTGAGATTCTGATTCTTAAAGAGCTTCTTTTTGAGTTTTAACAGAGGAAAAAAAATCCTTGCACAGTGTAATAAAAATATAATGTGTAGAGAGAATGATACTATGGGTAAATGAAAGTGGTCTACTGACACTAATCAACTGAAGAAAATGAAAATAAAAGCAAGAAAAAACGCCCCTTTGTTCATATAAATGGTCTATGTGAAAGCACATTGTTAAGGTATGTGGAAATATACATGGTTTGTAGACTTTTAAATATAGCAGATACCTAGAAAGTTATTTTAGTTATGTTCAGCATTTTTATGTAAAATAACAGTATCCTACATCTGCCAAGAGGAAATCTTAAATCAACACACAGCAAGACCTACATTATGTTTTCTGATTCTATAGCAGAAATTTGTATGCATTGATATTCATACCATATCAGCTCATATCATAATTATGATGAATGACACAGATAAATAAATGCTGATATAGAAGGAAAGCAAATATTTAAAAGCAGTCTATAAAGAGCAAAAAAATATCTTTTATGCACACAACACATTTTTTGGTTACTATAGTCATATAAAATATTTGGTTCTATTATCAATATATATGAAATTAATTAAATAAGCAATGAATTATATTACATACATACCAATTGTATTTTGATTGACTATATCCAGCTAATAGTCTTCAGGGAGGTATATGGTTAATTTTTTCTCAAAATAACCCAGGGCTAGTAAAGGAAGAGCCATGAGCTTATATTTGAACTTGTAAAAGCAACTAGTTGGATTCCAAGATGGCAATGACCAGCACACACCATACCTGAAGGACACAGTATCCGAAATTCTGAAGCTGGTGAGTGGAAGGGCAGATGAAGCCAGAATATCGATCCCAACAGCTTCATAGTGGGAGACTTCAACACTCCACTCTCACCAAGGGACAGATCATCCAGACAGAAGCTGAAGAGGAAAATATTGACATTTACAGAGCTCCTAAATCAAATGGACCTAATAGATGTCTACTGAACCTTTAACCCAAACTCAGGACAGAATGAGGGAGGGAGCTACTGCTGGAATACAAAGTGAATAAACAGTAATTAATATTTAAAAAAGCATCTAGTTGTCAGAATGTAATAGAGTTAAGGTTAATCATCATAAGCAAATTTAATCTAATGAACATTTTTTGTATTTTATAATGAAGATATTTGTGTATGGCTTACATAATTAAAACAATTGAAAATTGAAAGACTATACTGTGGAAAATGATAGTTGTGGGTTGGCCTCTAGGGTATGTGTACATTACTCAATCAGTTTGTATAGAACCATATTTTTTCTAAAGATAATATAACATAAAGTGTTCAAAGTGTGGGTTTTATTTTACAATTTTTATTTCAGGCAAGGTGGTTTTCAACATTGTCAGAATATGGTGAAAGCTGTCAAGAAGAATATTAATAATCACTATGCTATTAGAAAATGCCTAGAGGCACAGAATATTTTCCTATACAATTATTTTTTCCAGAGCTTTATGAAGAAAAAGAAATTTTATGAGAAAACAGACTCCAAAACTAGTAAGTTTATTAGATGGAATTAGGGACACAGAAAAATGAAACAAGCAAAAATGGATAAGTTTTACTAACAGAAAAATGTTAAAATTGCCATGTTTTGGAAAACTAAGAAAGCAAAAGTTGATTGAAGGTACAACTTGCTGAATTAATGATAAATTTTTTCAAGGATATGTTTTTAGTTGTGAGGCAAAATAAAATTCTTTGAGCTATTCTTGATTGACAAAGTGTCACCCATATTATTCTGCTAGACCTACCTAATCTGTAGTGGGACATCATTTATATAAAACTTGATGTGCTATATGAGTTCATTAAACTTATGATACGCGAAACAAATATTTAGAAACCTAATCTCAATGCTGTATTCAGTGAGATTTCCTCCTGCTGGTACTATCCCTTGTGGAAGATAATTCTTTTCCATTTCATGCCCTGACTTATCTCAAGCTTAAGCAAATCTTTCTTAGCCTTCTAGTCCAGATTATAATAAAGACTTTTGGATCAAATTTCACAACTACTATTTTTCACTTATTTATGAGTAATAGTTCTTTGAATGGATACTTGACAGCTCATGCTTTTCTATGAATGATGTGCCTTTTCATTTCTTTTATAAAAAAGTGACCATTCTCAAAATACTTCTTTTGATGGACATATAGTGTATTTATGCTCGGCATATGTATGCTTAAAAGTGTGATGCTCAGCCAGACATTATTGTCCATGCATGTAATCCCAACACTTAAGGAGACAGAGGCAAGGGGACCTGTGTGGGTCTGAGGCTAGCCTGGACTACAAAGCAAGTCTAGGACAGTCAAGGCTACAGAGATAAACTTCATCTCACAAAAGAACAACAAAAACCAAGAGTGTGATGCTCAAGCAGAGCATAAGTGTGTTAAAAGTTGATTCTCAATATATGAACTAGATAAAGTGGTTTTGTTGAGAGTTCCAACTGGCCTGTTCAAAGCACTAGTTTGTATAGACAGCACCAACATCTGCATCTTTAAATTTAGTCATTATCAAATACAAACCTAGACTTCAAGGTGGTTTAAATTTGCATTTCACTTTTGAATAATAATGTTGAAAAATTTCTATAAAAATACTTTTTCTATGAATAATCAGTGAATTAATTTTTGTTTGTATTTTCCTAATTCTTTTTAAGTATATGTATCAAATCTGCAGCCATGTTTAGCAATAATATATGTAAATTTCATGAAGATATAATTTCAGTAAATTGGGAATTTTTATGTAATATATATTTAAGTTTTGTTTTAGGTACATTAAAGCTTATATATTCTCATTATGTTAAAACATAAGACATATACAATATGTATATCTAAGGTCTATACAATATGTAACCTAAATATATTACAGATATTGTTGTAAAAATTACATACACTAATGTATGTATAAATATGTTCCATATAAATTAATATATATCTACAAGCATTGAAGTGTCTATTAAATTATGCGCAGTTGTAAGTATAATATTTACTAATTAACTTGGCTTTTCACTATTTTTTTAAAATTTTCTTTCATTTATTTATTTTTATTTACTACAGTTGGCTTTTCAGTATTGAAGGGAGTTTCTAATTACCAGAACTTTTCAATTTCAGTGAAATCCAACATACACCTTTTATTTCTTGTGTTGTTACTGCTGTTGTTTGTGTCTTCTTGTTTTCCCTTTTTTCTTTTTCTTTGATGTGGAGTTGAGTATATTGCCCTGACTCATCTCAAGCTTAAGCAATTCTTTCTTAGCCTTCTAGTTAGCTGGAACTTCAAACACATGCCTCAGCGTTCAAAACCATTTGTTTGAAAGGTGAACAGTTCTTAGATTTATTTCATGTGTCTTTGTTTTTCTCTCTTAGAAAAAAAAATCTTCATAGATTACTTTTAGAATTTTCAGTACCTTTTTTGGATTTACTTCTAAAATCTAGTTGAAATTGTTATGTATGTCATAAAACAGATCAAATATTAAATATTAAATGGAATCAACACCACTTACTAAAAAGATTGTTGTTGTTTTTTTCGTATTTGAGACAGGGTTTGCTTTGTAACTGAGGTTAGTCTTGAAATCACATTTACATTTAGTAAAAGCTCTCCTCAAACCTAAGATCCTCCAGCCTCGGTCTCCTGGGGTAACAAGCATGTTCCACCACATATAGATTAGTTCTTCCGGACATACAACACCAAACTAACGTGTTTACAGATTAAAGTTACATACTAAGCCTTGAAAAATGGTATAGAATCTTTTTAACATTTTTCTAAGACCCTGAGACTGAATCATTTATTAACATATAGTCTATTATATTTCCATATAGATTTTTGAACAACTTATACAGCATCATACCAAAGAGAAAGTAAAACTTATTGTAAGTGTGATATATATTAGATTGAATCTATAGATCAAATTGGTGTGGTTAAAATATTCTTCTAATTTAAAAATGATACACTTTTTATGTTCCCTTCTTTGCTATTTCCATCTATTGCAGATTTCGTTGTAGGATGTTTTCAGAAACCTTTGTCAGGAACCAAGGAAAAAGACTGAATACTTATCTTTACCCTGGTTTCCCAGTGGAAGCATTTCTACATTAATGAAGGAACTTGGATCACGTAGTGGAAAAGAAACTTACTCCTGAAAGTTATTTGCTTACCTCTATAGGCACACTGTGGTGGGAATCACACATATTCATAAATAATAATAATAACAACAATAAACATTTTACATAGATTGATATTCCACATTCATATCCGAAGAACTTCTAGCCATTCCTTACTCCATTAGTTTTCAGCATCACATTGCTTATACAGTTAAACCAAACATTCAAATTGTTATTCAGTTGTTGAGGATAACCTGCTAATCTCATTACTGAACTTGAGACATTATAGTGAATTATACTGCTCTAAATGCCAAGGGAAGTTCTTAAATAAGCCATCAGCTGAAATGGGATTTTAACCATAGCTGCCTTGCCAAAGCCATTTTAAAAGCTTGAGATGTTTTGTTGGCCAAAACAGCTAGCAACAGCAGTAAAAAAAAAAATCTGAGATGCCCTTATTTTTTAAACTAAGGTTTATTAACACCTATTTAGAACTTTTACAGAAAAATAATGCCTGAAACAAATATCCTGTCAATATTTAGCCCAAATTGATGTAATAAGAAGCATGAAATCAAACGATCAAATGTTTTTGTTTTGTTTTGTTTTAATTTTTGTTGTTGTTGGTTAGCTATTCAGACAGCATGAAAATACTGGGATTGGACTACACATCAGTAAACCTTCCTCATCAAGGAGTGGGAATTACACTGCATGCAATTATAGCGTGACTTTAATTTGTGAAACAGTAGAGTCTTGTGTGCACCCATCTCTTTGCACAAACATGACTACAAGCCTTGCAAAGATAATTGGCTCTGGAAAGCAGAGGGGAGGGAAAGGAAAGGCAAGCACAACACAAGAAAGAGAGAGAACAGAGAGAATTGCATGAGAAAAGCATTTCAGCATTTACATTTTACTCTCCAATTTTAGTGTTCCTCCTCAGCTGACAAGTTGAAAACAAAGAAGCCAAAATTAGCAGTCTCTGTTTTAAGAAGGGACTTCAATTACTTTTCAAATTTCATAACCTTCTATTTTTTTTAAACCTGGTATTTGACTTTCTTTTGAGATGAATGATTGATTGATTTCTTATGGTTTTGAAAACATTTTCTACCCTTTTATTTTACATGGATCTAAACATTGAAGAAAATTTATCTAGTTCTTCTTTCTTAACAGTACTCACAGTAAATCTCAGAAGTTCAGAGAATAGAGTTTACAGAAAGAATATTACAAGAAAACTGAATATACTCATCACAATAAGATCCTTAAAGCATTTTGCAGCTACTTGATTCCTTGATAATCTGGAATTTCTTTCATCATTATCTTATATATAGCCAGATTTTAGTCTACATTCTTCTGGTTACATCTTTATGGCAAAGCTCTATATATTCCAGTTTCTTGTCTCTTTTATATTAAAAAATGTTATAAGCCTACGAAAGGTGCAATTTTGTTTGCATAATCTTCTTTCAGTTTTAATCTTTGGCATTTGAAAGGAATGCCAGCTAAGTTGAATCTATGATCAGGAACATCTAAGGACACACTCCACATTTTGACAGGGCTTTTTAATCCACCAGATGTTCATGAGACATATACAAAACACACAATCAAGCCAAGGAATGCATTACATCCAAATACTAATTAGAGTTCATGCTTAGTCTTCCAGTGGATTATACTGCTTACCAGCTGATTGACTGAGAAAAACCAATCTGATTAAGTCAGGGCAGTAGAAAGCTCAGGTACTTCAAAAGAAAATGTACTGTAAAATAAAAGCACTTTGATAAATAACAAATTGCTTCAAGATACAAACATTGGTACACTGAAAAATGAGACATTCTTAAATGGCTTTTGTAACATCCTAAAATTATGAGTCATAACATGCTTTTTCTCCCTCAAGTAGTAGATTATGTCACCTTAGACTAACCGTTCTATCCCAAGCCTCTAAATGATTTATTTGGGTTTTATTATTTCACCAATAATGTCAGCATAAAAAGCTAAAGAAAACACCAACTTTTACATTCAAAATAGACAAATACATATGACACAAACCTTCTCTAGCAATTTAGTGGCTATTTTTGAAAGTCAGGCTTTTCTAAATTTCTCTAACTTACACTCTAAGTTTAGGAATCTTTTTAACCTATTAACCCTTTTACATTTTCAAGGGCCTTTTCATATGGTCATGGAAATACTAAGCCTAGAGAAAACCTTGATTAGAACTTGTTCTGTGAACTGGTAATCAGTAGATGACTGATTTTGGAGTGTTCCTAAGCCCCTATAAGAACAGTTTAGGGAACTGTAGCTTAAAATAAGTTTTAAGCTTCACTTTAGAGTCTAATTTAATTCTAAGACACATGTAAAAATCAAAATTTTAGAAATCAATCTTATCAAAAAGGTGCCAGCTCCTTATGAAGATGGTTAACCTATATTGAGTAAGTATATAAAAATGAGTGGTTCTATGACTACATAAAGATCTACCACCTCATTTTTATACATGTTCATTTAATGTACTTGTGTATTTCCCTATTATTGTTGAAATATCAGCAACATTAATTATATAATAGCTTTATAAAATTTATATATAACAGCTTTATTTAACTCTTAATTTTTTATAATTCTTTATTAATTACACTTTATTCACTTTGTATCCCCCCTGTGGTTCCCTCGCTCCTTCCATCCCAATTTCTCCCTTTCTCCCTCCTCTGTATGCATGCCCCTCCCCAAGTCCACTGATGGGGGGAGGTCTTCTTTTTCTTCCTTCTGATCCTACTCTATTAGGTCCCATTAGTAATGACTGCCTTGTCTTCTTCTGTGGCCTGGTAAGGCTGTTCCCCCTGAAGGAAGTGGGAAACAGTAAGATCTGGAGAACTCAACAAGGAGAGCATCAGAACCAAAAATCTGAGCACAGGGGTCTTTCCTGAGACTGATATTCCAACCAAGGACTATTCATGGAGATAACCTAAGACCCCTGCACAGATGTAGCCCATGGCACTTCAATGTTCAAGTGGGTTTCATAGTAATAGGAACAGGGACTGTCTCTGACATGAACTCTTAACTTTTATCCATCCTTTGTTTATTATTAATTTCTTACTGAGTTTGCTGAGCCCCCAGGGATACATGGCTGATCTGAACAGTGCCTCTGTGGGAGCCTTCCTTTCTACTGAGGTAACAGACTGCATTTGCAATCCAACAATGTTTCTTATCTTGCTTGTTCTTGCAGATTCTTACTATGCCATGTCCAGACAACATTTTTCCATTCTCTTGGATGGCACAGACCTGTGTTATCCAGGAACAGAAAAAATTTCAGAGGAATTGTAAGCTATTAGTGACACCATCGTTTGCATCTATGTTTGTGTGTGTGTGTGTGTGTGTGTGTGTGTATGTGTGTGTGTGTGTGAGCACGTGCATGTGTAAATGTGGGGCGAGAGCAGTTAAAGAGAGAGAGGGAGTGGGGAGAGAGAAATGGGGGAAGGAGAGGCAGAGAGAAACTGATCTACTGTCTACTCCTAACTTGGTTTGTAGAGTAGGCGGCCCTCAAAACTTGCAGCCTGTGCCTACGTCTGCATCTCTGGAATTATAAATGAGTAGCACATAACAAAGGGAGGTGCAGTACAGAGAAATATGCCTGAGGAACCCCAGTTCTTCAGATCCAGGATGTGTCTTCTTGGCCAGGTTTAGGAGATTTATGAGCAAAATGTATAATTCCTGCTGTTTCAATCTATATTCTGCAATAGGAAAATATAAATATGCTAAGGAATGTAGATTATACCCCAGTAAATGAGTAAAATAAAACAATTCAAATGAGTTAGAACTGTTTGCATTTCCTCAAATTAGGGAAAAGACTACAGTTTTAGCATGAAACAGCCTCACACTAACACCTTCAATCTTTGTCAGCTTTCAGCACTCCAGTTCGGTTAATGACGATAGCTCTCTTTAGCTTGGCCTAAATTCATTTTAGGTAGTATCTGCATGCTAATTACTTTTAAATGACTCAGAAAACACTGCTTCTGACGCAGCTTAAAATTGTAAGAAAAAAATAAATTATAAAACACAAATTTTAAAGCACACTCTAAGAAACAGTCCTCTTTTAGACTTAATGTCTTGCTAGGATGCCCTAAACTTTAAGGTCTTCCAGAAGAGATAACGTTAAACTCGCAATTTTATAGATTATCTGTGAGACCAATGCTATCTTGAAAATATAGCCAAGGAATAGGAAAGGATCTTTTATCTGTGGCCCTGATCTTTTCATACTGGTTTATCGTTGCCAGAAAATATGCTTTTGTCTGTCATTACTGGAGTAATATAAACTCACATAAGCTGTGCTTAAGGGATTGTGTTAGTTGACATGAAGCACTGATTGAATCTGGATTTAGATACAGCTGTCACAGGGACCTCAAGAAAATGTGGTGAGGCTTTGGATTTGGGAAAACACAGATAAAATAGATAAACATTAATTCCCTTCCCAGCATCACTATACACGTGTTTCTGAAAGAGGCTACAGATGTTATTTGCATGGGCTTTATGTAACAGGGGGAAAAAAAGCTGAGACTGCTATATACTATGTTCATATAATTAAAAAGCTGTTATCTGAAAATATGTGGCTATCCTTGACTGTTCCTTAATATAATCATATCCAGTTTCCAAGTCATGACCAAGACATCAGATTTAAATGAATATTTCCTTTCGGAGGTAGAAGGCCATGTGTTTATGACAAGGTTAATTTTTGTTGCTTCCTGGCTCCTGGAGTCTATTTTTTTTATTTATTTCTAGGATAATAATAAAAACTTTTCTCTGTGAATACTCTTAAGACTGACTAACAGGCCCATGCATCTCTAGGTCTGAAGAACAGGAAATATTAAGAAGGAGAATTTTGTTAAAATGAGTTCTTTGATTATTTTTTTTTCTCTCTGAGAGGCAGCATACAGGAAATGCAAAAAGCATAACCTCTAACCACAAAGATCTGAGCATTGCTTTCTACATATCCATCATACCTGATATACTATGGAACTTCTTTAAAACCTCAGTTCCTGAATATTAAAAATGATGCTAACCGATAGCACTTTGTAAGATTTGAATGAAGTAACATGTAAAATGCACAACACAAATTCTATTCTACCTCCTGTTCCCTCATTCAACCAAAATTTGGGTTTTGTTGTTGGTTTGGTTTGGTTTGGTTTGGTTTGGTTTCATCACATTTGGCTTTATGAACAGACATTGTATAGATTCCTTTTAAAAAATTGGTAATGTATATAAACTTTTACTTTAATCCTTAAGCATAGAGGAAGAAGGGGAATTAGCCATGACTTCAGCATATAATATCAGTTTGTTAATATGTATGTATGAATACATACACAAATCCATACTATGAATACCAAATGAGATAAAACATTCAGTGTGTGTAAGCATAAAATACTTCCTTTTGATTCTAAAATAATTTCTGAGTTGAAAAGCAGGTGTCAAAGGTAGAGGTTATAACAAATTTAAAATAAAATGCTTTAATGGACTTTTGCAGCCAAGTGTATGGGATGAATATACATCTATCTCTTCCTCCTATAGCAGGGGGAGGCTCATTCAGAGAATACATGGACTCTAAAGATCATAGAACGTTTTTAGTTGCTACCCAAAGGCTACACAAGAAACTTACCCAAACTGTGGAGTCACAAGGCTTACTGTTCTTGAATTTTATGCACAAAACTGTATTATGACATATTTCAATTAACAAGAACCATTAACAACAAGCAGAGCTACAGAAGCCAAAAAACAAGGCTAGTACCTATAGGGACTTATCCTAGCAGTATGTACTGTGATGAATTAGATCTTTGTTCTCATTTTTGTGTGTGTGGTTTTCTTTTTCTTTTCTAATTTATTTATTTTTGTGTAAACTATAGTTTATTCAGTTTGTATCCCAGCTGTAGTCCCCTCTCTCATCTCCTCCCATGCCTCTCCCCAAGTCCACTGGTAGGGGGAAGTCCTTCTCCCTTTTCCTCTGACCCTAGCCTAGAACTCAGTGGCTGGCTCTTTGATCACCTCCCCGTGAGGGGGAAGCAACCTTACCAGGCCACAGAGGCATACAAAGCAGCCAGTCCTCCTGAGACCTGATAGGCTTTGTTCTCATTCTGGCAGGTGAGGAGGTCTATGTGCTAGGCTTTTAGGTTAGAATGGTGACCATGTGGCTCTAACCTGTCATCAGCTGTGCTAAAGTCTGGGGCCTCTTACACTCCCATTACCCAGAATTAAAAGCCTGGGCAGTGCACAAAAGACAAACATGAAAGAACTTTGGTAATTTTAGAGAGAATATGGAATCTCAAAAACATCATAGTTATTAGTTTCCTGGATATTACTTTTGTGTATGTGTGTAAGTATGTGTACGCCTCATATATTGTTTCATTGAAGCCGAAGAAATCAGAAACTCAAAATGCTAATAGGTGAAAATACAACACAGGAAAATATACACATAGAAACTCACAGTAAAGCAAGACATAAAACTTTTAGATAATGAGTTTCCTATTCTACAAAACATTGAAACCAAAACTATGGCTTGACTTCCAACAATAGGAACAAAAGCAGTGAGCAAACTAGATATCAGTATTCACCAGTGATGGGATATTTCAACTTCTCCTAGAAGTGATAGAAAAGAAATTTGAATCAGGAATCAGGAGCCAGCACTATAAAGGGGATATCACCCACAAAGAGATAACACATGACTTTCCCATCTCTCACTCACATCATCTCCCATCATGGTGTGAATGCTGATGCTTCTACTTCTGCTGTCACCCAGGAGTGAAGACGAACTTCCTACATCCCTACCTGAGTATTAATAGAGCAGATATAGCAGGCAGTTATCCACCAATATCCTTGAGACAAGAGGATATGAAGCTAATTAATTTTGATAGGGGTATACTTTCTTCCTATCTCAGAGTAGGAGTCAGGTTACAATACAACAGAGACTTTCAAAGGACTCTTAAAATAATATGCTGGAGTGTAGACAATGAGTCTTCTTCGCCTCCAAAGTCTGATTTCAACAAGCTCAAGACGCTCATGGAAATTAACTGTATAACTCATATTCTCATATGTTTCCAGAAATCTAGATTTGCCCTATGTAAAAATCATAGCCACATACCCAAGAGACAGAAGTACGCGATCTCTGAGTTTGAGCCCAGCCTGGTCTACAGAGGTAGTTCCAGGACAGCCAGGACTACACTGAGGAACAAAAACCAAAATATAAAAGTAAAAAGTGAAAAAAAATTTAAGAAGAAGCATGTTCAAGTATATCAAATACCCTCATATAAGACCTGGAACTTTATCCTAGAAGAAAAAAAACTTAGGAGGAACATTTTAATTTCTATATATAGGCAATGATTTACTAAATCAAACAGTAATAGCTCAGAAGGTAAGAATAAAAATTAGTACATTGTATTATGTATGTTTTGTCTTTAAAAGTTTATGCATGAAGAGATGATAGGCATAAAATATAAGAAATAGACTATTTTATTACTTTAATTTTAGACAGAACATTCTGTCTAGTCTTCCTTGCAAAAACTAATGTGCAGCTATCATTTTGAATCTTACGTGCTGAATAACTTCCTAATTAAGTACAAGTAAAAGACACAGCATCCTCAAGATTTGTTTGTTTAAAAAAAAATAACTATTGTGTAATGCAAAATCAAGTTTAATTCTCAAAATAGTTCTGGTAGTTTTGTCAATTCTTTCTTTCTAACAATTTCTTACTTGTATTAAATGAATTGTGACTATAAACTTTTCTCATCATTCTCCCATATCTAATCCCTTCTTTTCTTTTTTTAATTTTATATTTTTCTTTTCTTCACAATACTTTGTTTTTATTGATCCTCCTTGCTCATCCTCCCTTCAACAGTGTTTTTCAAGGCCTCTAGGGTCTTGAAAGTACTATACCCATAGAGTGTAAATCAAGTTAGAAGAAACACATTATGAAATATTTACCAGTATGCTGGAGTTGCATGCACCTTCAAAGTTAGTTGATAGTATTTTCTCACTATGTCCTTGAGGAAATTTACACCCAAATTTGAATTCTGTGTCATAGAAACAAAACTAAATCCTAGGAAAGTTATTTACCATCCAAATGAGAATCCATTAAAGTTGTGCAGTCTATGATATATAAAAGAAAACCCTTTCTATTATGACTAATATCATTTTATTAAATCTAACTCTAGTTCCTTGACTTTCACCAGAGTTTAGTGCCATCTCACCTTATTTCTCCTTAGGGATACCTGAGAAGCTCTGGAAATAAGATCACTGAGCCTCTGCCACAGCAGGATAGATAGCCAGTCTGTAGCATTTGCAGAAACTTTGTAGCCTGCATTTTTGTCACAGTAATACTTTAGTGCTCTCATCAGATCTTACTCTCTCCCAGGTGGATACTGAGTTCCTTGAAGTCAAAGGCATCATCTTACACACAGTGTTATCTCTAACACTTACAGTATTCAGCTTTTGGCAAGTCCTTAAAACAGATGTATTCCTAAAGCTAGCCCAGCTACAAAGAGGCACAGAGAGAGATGTACACTATTAAATCCAGAAACGTGCCTTAAGAACAGGGCTTTATTCATTTACTATGCCTGGTTACATTTTGCAGTTCCTATGACTTTATGACTGACTTGGCCATCAGTCTGACAGTACATCTTTACCCAAATAGCTCCATTAAAGAGTGAGAGAAATTAGATGATCTATAGTTTTTACAAAGAATGTGAGAGAGAGAAGAAATGCAAGTCAATCAGGATTAGCATGAACAGTAATTGAACTTTAAAAGACAAGTATTTATGGAGCTGGAGAGATGGCTCAGTGGTCAAAAGTGTTCTTCCTCCAGAGGGCCAAGTTAGAGTTCTGAGTAATGTCATCAGGCAGCCTCACAAAAGGATTCTGGGTATCTGATACACTTTTCCAAGCCACTGCAGGCACACACACAGACACACAGACACACACACACACACACACACACACACACACACACACACACATAGCACACAGTTTTTGAAAATTTAAGTTGTTAAAACTTGTCTTAAAGGGTAATATTACATTTTTTTTTATTTTCATCAGGATTATAAGCATCTCGTTACTGTTTGTTTTTTCTAAAAACGTCCTGCAAGAATGAGCTTAAAGTGGAGTCCTGATTTATCCAACAAAAGAGAATACATATCTTAGCCGGAGACTTGACTGCTGAAACTTGTTTCTGTTAAGGGATTCTAGGAAAAAAGGGAAAAGTTAGAATAGGCAGAGATTGAGAGTTGATGCAAAAAATAAAAAAAAAAGAAACGTGTGCATATGCATGAGGATAGCTAATCTATGATGTCACCTGTAATGCACACATACAGACAAGAGTAATTTAATTTGCCATATTCATTTCAAATAAAGTCATACTTCAATCCTCTAAATTTAGTTTGGAAGGTAGGACAGAAATGACAAAGTTTGTTCACAAAATTGAGACTTCTTCTGTTCTCTTACTTCTGGAACAATGGTTGTGATGGTCTTAAAGCAATGAATATTTTAAATAAGGAAAGGCTAAAGTTTTCTCTTAAAGTTATACTGTGGTATGGCACAAGAAAATGTCTTTCTTTAAGAGAGTTTATAAAATAAAAATAGAAAATTTATAATGTACATTGAAGACATAACGTGATGTTATAGAATAATAGAGGAAATGGCTAAGGTGCCTCAGTGAGGCAAACTTACTCCAACTCACATAACTACTTGCTCTGTGAAAAGCTGAATTCTAATCTCTTCAAGGGAATTCTGTACACTCTACAATTTTTATACCTGTAGTGTGCATGTTGAAAATTAGATCTCAGCTACCTGTTCATCTTCCTCATGAGCTGCTCCATACCCTCTAACATATTTCTGAAGATGTTTCCACTTTTGGATTATTTTTTAAAACTACAGGGAAATGTCTGTCTTTAAAAATTTGCCTATGACTTTAAGACATGCTCTGTCATCTGTCTCCGATACACTTTTCAAGAGAACCTCATTTCTACCAGGAAAAGTCTTTATAGTGAGGAGATGAAAGCGTGAGTGGAACTTTCATTTGAGTTGCTTGCTTGAAAAACAGAAAGTGAAGACAGCTTTTAATCAATCATGCAATTTTGTGTGTTCTCACTCAGAATAAGTTACAGTTTTTATATCCCTTTTAGAAGAAAATGTTGGACACTGGATTAGCAAAAGCAACAGAATGAAATTCAGTATTTTTAAAGAACTCCTGCAGAGGCTTTTTGCTTATGAAAGGTTTCTGACCTACAGATTGCAGCTGCTATGTCAATCATTCACCCTTTGTTCTGTGGGTTCCATTGGAAACGATGTCTTTTAGCCTTTTTGGATTTTTTTAGGTGATTCCACTGCCTTTGGCTATACTAACCTCAGGTTAAGTACCATGTCACAAAGGGAAATTGAAGTCAAAATTAAGACAGTATTTCCTAATGCCATCTTTAGTGAGTGCAACATGGAGCAGACACTATGATTTTCCTATGATTACAGTGACAGCTGTAAAGCGTCTCTCTAAGTAATTTCTATAACTTGTGTGGGCATGTATACATTTGTCTACTTTTCTAATTTTTCAGTTGACCCAGTCTCAAATATTATTTTAGTATAGTAATCCATGTATTTTCTTTAGAATGGCAAAATTCTTTGGAAATATAGATGAATGCTTAAATTATGAACACAACATCATTTTGATGATAATGGTCATAAGAATCGAAGAGAAAAAAAATTCATCTCCCTTAAGCTGATCAAAATAAAATTAAGTAAGAAAATCTGTTTTGTAAGTCATCATTGCCTTAATTAAATTTCTCTGAACTTAATTATAACTATCAGCTCAAATATATTTGAGAGGTAAAGTAAAACCTTTGTTAAACTTATAGAAGGATGTTAAAGCAGTTTTCATTCATATGTCACCTTTGCTAACAGTATCTTTCATACCTTGATGCTATCTTATCACATAGCAAAGTGATATATTTTCAACTAGTGTTGTCAATTATATATCAGCATTTTAAAATATTCTACAGTTAATTTAGTCTTACTATGAACACACACAAGATAATGATATCTGCTAAATTTTATATTTTAAAGAAAATAGGAGTGATTGTTTTATTTTGAGTCTTTTTTTTTTTCCTAAGAAAATTTGTCCATTGGGAATTTGATTCCAGGCATTCTTTTTACCTTTAATTTTGTTTTAATTTTTGTGTGCATGTGTGTTTGGCTTGCATTTATGCCTGTGAAGCACATCCATGCACATGCATGCCAGAAGCTTACAGAAGCCAGGTGTAGGTATCAGATCCCATAGGACTGGAGCTAGCCACCATGTGGGTGTTATGAAGTGGGATCCTCTGCAAGAAGAGCCACTGCTTTAATCCTTTGAGCCATTTCTCTAGGTCTGCAATGTTTTCTATTTACCCTCAAACCTCAATCCATTCTGTTATCCCCTCCACCGCTATTAAGCCTTTCTTGCTCCCTAGAAAACCCTTTGACATAAGGATATATATTTCTGAGTCTTTAATAATAGTAATCTGTGAGACCGTGGGTTTGAAATTATCTGTTACGGCATGCTGTACTCACTGGTGGGCACATGACTGAAGGTAGACATTCATTCTTCCTAAATCTATCAGCAACTAAAAGATAAGCAAGGAAGGGGTAGGCCCATGACCCTCACCCCCTGCCCACCTCCTCTGCATCCATGACTGATGGTTGACGAGACCAGTATTGGGCAGGGCCACTGCAGCTGTTCTAAGTATAACATTGCAATGGCTGTGTCATGCAAAGATGGCGTATTGCAACCATTTGCCTATCTTCCAGTCCTACACGGTTCCCAAAGGCTTAGAGGGAGTGGCATACATGTCTTTTTGAAGACAGAACATTGACTCTTTGCTTATTCTCAGCACCGTAGCAACTGTGGGTCTGTGTTGCTTGCCTTGCCTTCACACACACACACACACACACACACACACACACACACACACACACAGAGTGAGAACTCTGATTAAGGCTGAGGATGTCGTTTGTATATGAGTTTAGATATTTAGGTAGTAGTTTGATGCCATGTCAACTTAATTCAAATTCTTCCTAAGGGCAGGTTAGGGCAGGTTAACAGTAGTAAGCATGGGTTTGTCTTGTGGAGCAGGCCTTGAAGACAATCAATATATGGTTTTTATTATTGTTATTCCAATGAGGCTGTGCCGCTGTTGCGATAGTGGGGACATCTTGTCTAGTGCATTAGTATTGAGGACTTCAGGCTTCATTCATGACTTCACTGTTGATGTCCTTTCTTCCTTAGCTGTCTGAGTAACACCTTCCAGCAGCTTGAAAGCTAGTCAACAGAGATAAAATTTCCAGCGGAGTTCCAGCTTGCTTTCTTCATATCTTGCCATCAAAGTGGGTGTTGTCTTATCATCTAGTTATGGTGGGCAACTAAAACAAATGGCAAAAGCATATGTTATTTTGCAAATCCTTTGGGACTTTCCGATCAACAGTTCACCCACAAAAGATGTATTCTACACTTGGCCCTAGGGTTTTTGTTTAGTAATTTATTGATTCTAGTAGTAGCACGTAAAATTATATTTTTTGATCAGATTGCAAGGTAGTAACTTTTTTGTATAGATATTTTCATACACCCTTCATTCATATCCCCTTTGGTATGGTTAATACTCTCTAGCTATCACGTGTCAGTGACCAAGTAACAATATAATTTGCAGATTCTATTCTTTGAAATGAAGGAAAGTAAAAAAATAATAAATTTTATTCATAACCAAGGGTACTTTAGAAAGTTAGAAAAAGAAAAAGAACAAGATAACTAGGTTACAGTAAATAAAGCAAAGAGTATAGGTTTAAGAGGGAAAAAAAAAAGGAATTACTCCTCATCCTGAGAATGAAAGCTCCTATGAAGAACAGGCTTGTCGTGATTCATGTTTTGTAATGCCTACACAATACATTCAAAACCAATTATAAAACACATTGTCATATGGCCAGGCCAAATTAATGCTTTAGAAATTTACTTCCAATATAACATATGGAAACTTTCATAAAACTATATTAACATATAAATATAATCAGGTTTACAGCTTTAAGTAGGTACATGTAATACAAATAAATTGTAGTTACTTCTAATGTGTACTTTGGCAAGTTTTGATATAAAATATATCTCTATATCCATGAACAAATGAAGAGAATGGAGTCTCCATTATGACAAAAATTTCTCTGTGTCTTTAGTTAGCCCTCTTTGAGTTACTTCTCCTATCATACCAGCTGAGAGCACAAAAGGTAGTAATGTACATGTCTTTACTTCTTTCTGAATGGTCTTTAGTATTTATATACTTCAGGAAAACTGGGTCTTTCATCTATGGTTTCTAATTTGCTTTTTTATAAACAGTCATGACTTCCAAAATTATTTTTAGTATTTACAGAATACTTAGTTAGATAACTTCTTTGTCCCAAATTTGGTATCTTGACAATTCTCTCTAGATTTTTTTCACATTTAATAATCTTCACTTAAAATTTAAAAATTCAACATAAAATAGGTTACATTGGTTTCAATAGTTTTATTTCATTATTATTCTTTAAAAATCACTTCTCTTTCTTATTTTGATTTTTTTTCTCTTTTTTTAATTGAGGAGAAAAGTGTTTTAGATTGAGCCTCTCTAGTAACTATTTTCTTGAGGTAGGTACAGAATTCATTGATTTGAGAACTTTTTTCAGCTGTTTATATGACTAAAAATCCCACTCTTTACACTACTTTAATTCTTTCAGACAAATTGTTGTATGTTGTATAGTTTTATCCAGTTTAGTATGTTATTTAATTTTGATATGTTCCACAACACAGATGATAAAAATATCTGCATAATTTCTACATATCATGGGCTCTTAATTTCCAAATTAACTTTGTTATCCTCTTGGAACATACTTTGATCATGATGGAATAATTTTAAATATACTGAAATTTGTTGCCCGCGATATGAGTTATGAAAAATATTTGTTAATGAATGTTTTCCATACAGGTATATGGAATTGTATGATGTTTTGTTACTCTCAAATAGGTCATGCTTTTTAATGATGCTGTTATTAGTTTTTATACTATCATAAAACACCAGAACCAAAGGCAGGTTGGATAGGATATGGTTCATATAATCTTGCACTTTTAGGTAACAGTCCATCCCTGAGGAAGACAGAGCAGAAACTCAAGCAGGGCAAAAACCTGGAGGCAGGACATAAAGCAGAAGCCACAAAGGAATGATATTTGCTGGCGTGCTCTGCCTTATTTCTTGTATAGCTCAAAACCATCTTCCAAGGAGTGGTTCTGGCCACAATGAACTGGACCACCCAATATTGTCTTGGTAACTTTTCTATTGCTGTGGAAAGACACTATGACAGGACAATTCATAAAAGAAAGCTTTTAATTTGGTGCTCACAGCTCCAGAGGGTTAGAGTCCATAACCATGATAGTGGAAAGAATGACAGTATGCCAGCAGTCATGAGGCTGGAGAAGCAGCTAAGAGCTCACATCTTGATCCACAAGCATAGGCATAAAGCAGCAAGATCTAACTGGGAATGGTCTGGGCTTTTTTTTAATTAAATTTTTATTTTTTACATTATTACATTTTATTTGTTTTGCATCCCAGCTGTAGCAACCTTCCTCACTCCCTCCCAATTCCACCCTCCCTCCCTCATCTCCTCCCATGCCCCACTCCAAGTCCACAGAGAAGGGAGGTCTTCCTCCCCTTCCATCCCACCCTAGCTTATCAGGTCTCATCAGGACTGGCTGCAATGTCCTCCTCTGTGGTTTGGCAAAGCTGTTCCTCCCTTGGGGGGTGGGGGGGTCAAAGAGCCGGCCACTGAGTTCATGTCAGAGACAGTCCCTGTTCTCCTTACTAGGAAACCCACTTGTAGACTGAGCTGCCATGGGCTACATCTGAGCAGGGGTTCTAGGTTATATCCAGAATGTACCTTGGTTGGATTATCAGTCTCTGAAAAGATCCCTATGCCCAGATATTTTGGTTCTGTTACTCTCCTTGTGGATCACCTGTACTCTCCAGGGCTTATTAACTACCTTTTCTTCCATATGATTCCCTGCACTCTGCCAAGAGTTTGGTTTTATAAGTCTCAGAATCTGCTTTGATACACTGCTAGGTAGAATCTTTCAGAGGACCTTTGTGGTAGGCTCCTGTCCTGTTTTTTTGTTGTTGTTTTGTTTTGTTTTTGTTGTTGTTGTTTGGTTGGTTGGTTTTGTTTTGTTTCTATCTATGGAAATAGAATAGAATTTATTTCTTTTTCAATTTTTATTTTTATTAATTACAATTTATTCATTTTATATCTCCCCTGTAGTTCCCTCTCTCCCCTCTTCCCAATCCCTCCCTCCTTCCACCTTCTCCACACATGCCTCTCCCCCAGTCCACTGATAGGGGAGGTCTTCCTCTCCTTCCTTCTGATCCTAGTCTATCAGGTCTCATCAGAACTGGCTGCATGTCTTCCTCTGTGTCCTGGTAAGGTTGCTGCACCCTCAGGGGGAGATGATCAAAAAGCAGGCCAATCAGTTCATGCCAGAGACAGTTCCTCTTCCCATTACTATGGAACCCACTTGGACACTGAACTACGATGGGCTACATCTGTACAGGGGTTCTAAGTTATATCCATAAATGGTCTTTGATTGGAGTATTAGTTTCTGCACAGTTTCCCTGTGCCCAGATTTTTTATTCTGTTGCTCTCTTTGTGGAGCTGCTGTCCTCTCCAGGTCTTACTATTTCACACTTCTTTTGTGAGATTCCCTGCACTCTGCCCAAAGGTTGTCCATAAGTCTCCACATCTTCTTTGATATGCTGCAGGGTGAGTCTTTTAGAGGCCCTCTGTGTCAGGCTCCTGACTTGTTCCCTGTTTTCTCCTTCATCTGATGTCCATTGTTTTTGTCTTTCAGAATGGGAATTGAGCATTTTAGCCAGAGTCTTCCTTCTTGATTACCTTCTTTAGGTGTACAGATTTTAGTAGGTTTATCCTATTTTATATGTCTAATATCCACTTATGAGTGAGTATATGCCCTTTATGTCATTCTGCTTCTGGGATACCTCACTCAGGGTGATCTTTTCCAGTTCCTATCATTTACCTGCAAATTTCATGATTTCCTTGTTTTTTTATTGCTGAGTAGTATTCCATTGTGTAAATGTACCACAATTTCTGTATCCATTACTCCACTGAGGGGCATCTGGGTTGTTTCTAGCTTCTGGCTATTACAAATAAAGCTGCTACAAACATGGTTGAGCAAATGTCTTTGTTGTATAATTGAAAATATTTTGATATATGCCTAAGAATGGTATAGCTGGATCTTGAGGAAGTGCTATTCCTAATTGTCTGAGAAAGTGCCAGATTGTTTTCCAGAATGGTTGTACAATTTCACATTCCCACCAGCAGTGGAGGAGGCATCCACTTTCTCCACAACCTCTCCAGCATGTGTTGTCACTTGAGTTTTTGATCTTAGCCATTTTGGTGGATGTAAGGTGAAATCTCAGTGTCATTTTGATATGCAATTCCCTGATGACTAAGGACGTTGACCATTTCTATAAGTGTTTTTTGCTCATTCGATATTCCTCTATTGAGAATTCTCTGTTTAACTCTGTACCCCATTTTTTTAAATTAGATTAATTGATTTGTTGATGTTTAACTTCTTCAGTTTTTTATATTTTCTGGATATTGGCTCTCTGTCATATATAGGGTTGGTGAAGATCCTTTCCCAATCTGTAGGCAGTCGTTTTGTTGTGATGACAATGTCATTTGCTTTACAGAAGATTTTCAGTTTCATGAGGTCCCATTTATTGATTATTGCTCTTAGAGCCTGTGCTGTTGGTTTTCGTTCAGGAAGTTGTCGCCTGTGCCAATGAGTTCAAGGGTCTTCCCCACTTTTTCTTCTTACAAGTTTAGTGTGTCTGGTTTTATATTGAGGTCTTTGATCCACTTGGACTTTAGTTTTTTGCAGGGTGATAAGTATGGATCTATTTGCATTTTTCTACATGTAGACATCCAGTTAGACCAGCACCATTTGTTGAAGATGCTATCTTTTTTTCCATTGTATGGTTTTGACATCTTTGTCAAAGATCAGGTGTCCCTAAGTGTGTGGGTTTATTTCAGGATCTTCTATGTCATTCCATTGATCCACCAGGCAGTTTCTATGCCAGTGCCATGCAGATTTTAGTATTGTTACTCTATAGTACAGCTTGAGATCAAGGATGGAGATACCTCCAGAAGATCTTTTACTGTAGAGGATTGTTTTAGCAATTCTTGTTTTCTTGTTATTTTATATGTAGTTGAGAAGTTTTCTTTGAAGTTCTGTAAAGAATTTTGTTGGTATTTTGATGGGAATTGCATTGAATCTGTAGATATCTTTTTGGTAAGATGGCCATTTTTACCATGTTAATCCTGCCAAGCTATGAGCATTGGAGATCTTTTCATCTTCTGATACCTTCTTCTAATTCTTTCTTCAAAGACTGGAATTTTTTTTTCATACAAGTGTTTGACTTGCTTGGTTAGCTTCACACCAAGGTACTTTATGTCCTTTGTGGCTATTGTGAAGTATGTTGTTTCCCTAATTTCTTTTTCAGCCCTTTTGTCTTTTGTACATAGGAGGGCTACCTTTTTTTTTTTTTTTTGAGTTAATTTTTTGTATCCAGCCACTTTGCTGAAGATGTTTATCAGCTGTAGGAGTTCCCTGGTAGAATTTTGGGGGTCACTCACGAATACTGTCATATCATCTGCAAATATTGATACTTTGACTTCTTTCTTTCCAATTTGTATCACTTTGATCTCCTTTAATTTTCTTATTTCTCTAGCAAGGACTTCAAGAACTATGTTGAAGAGATATGGAGAGAGTGGGCAGCCTTGTCTTGTCCCTGATTTCAGTGGGATTGCTTTAAGTTTCTCTCCGTTTAGTTTGATGTTGGTTATAGGCTTTATTGCCTATACTATGTTCAAGTATCCCTGATCTCTCCAAGACTTTAAATATGAATGGATGTTGAATTTTGTCAAATGCTTTTCCAGCATCTAAGGAGATTATAGATTATCATGTGTTTTTTTTCTTTCAGTTTGTTAATATGGTGGATCACATTGATGGATTTCTGTATATTGAACCACCCCTGCATATCTGGGATGAAGCCTACTTGGTCATAGTAGATTACATCTTTGATGTGTTCTTGGATTCAGTTTACAAGTATTTAGTTGAATATTTTTGCTTCAAAGTTCATAAGGGAGAGTGGCCTGAAATTTTCTTTCTTTGTTGGGTCTTTGCAAGGTTTAGGTACCAAGTTGACTGTGGCTTCATAGAATGAGTTTGGTTGTGTTGCTTTTGTTTATATTTTGTGGAATAATTTGAAGAGAATTGGTTTTAGCTCTTCTTTGAAGGTCTGGTAGAATTCTGCACTGAAACCCTCTGGCCCTGGGCTTTTTTGGATGGGAGACTTTTGATGACCACTTCTATTTCCTTATGGGATATAGGGCTATTTAATTGATTTACCTGGTCTTGATTCATCTTTGGTAAGTGGAATTGATCATGAAAATTGTCCATTTCATTTAGATTTTCAAATTTTGTGGCATATAGACTTTTGAAGTAAGTCCTAATTATTGTTTGGATTTCCTCAGTGTCTGTAGTTATGTCCCCCTTTTCATTTCTGATTTTATTTGGATGGTGTCTCTCTGCCTTTTAGTTAGCGTGGCTAAGGGTTTGTCTATCTTGTTGATCTTCTCAAAGAACCAGCTCTTGTTTCATTGATTCTTTGAACTGTTTTATTTGTTTCTAATTTATTGATTTCATCCCTGAGTTTGATTATTTCCAGTTGTCTACTTCTCTTTGGTATGTCCTGTCCTTTTTCTTGTTTTCTCCTTTTTCCAATGTCCTTCTCCTTATTTTTCTAAATTAGGATTGATTCTCCTACCCTAGGTCCTCCTTCTTGTTTAGCTTGTGTAGGTGTACAGATTTTAGTTTGTTTATCCTATCTAATAGGTCTATTACACACTTATAAGTGAATATATATCGTGTGTGTGCTTCTGCTTCTGGGATACCTCACTGAGGATGATCTTTTCTAGGATCTAGAAAAGTTCTGGCCTTTTGAAACCTCAAAGCACACCTAACATGACACATTTCTTCCAACGAGACTCTACTTCCTAATGCTTCCCAAACAGCTCCACCAACTGAGAAAAAAGTGTTCATATATATGAGCATATGAAAGCCATTCTCATTCAAACTACTATACATCAGTCATTAAGAAAATACTCCCAGCTGGGTGTGATGACCCATGCTTTTAATCCCAGCACTCGGGGAGGCAGAGGCAGGTGGATCACTGTGAGGTTGAGGACAGTCTGGTCTCCAAACAAGTCCAGGACAGCCAGGGCTATTAAAAAAGAAAGAAGGAAAAGAAAAAAGAAAACACATCCACAGATTGCCTACAGGGCAATCTCCTGTGCTATCGTCTCAGGCAAGATTCTGTCTTTCCAGATATACCTGGGTTTGTGTCAAGTTGACACAAACCAGCTAGGACATGTGTTTTCACAGTTATCTAAATCTCTTATTTTCTTTTTTTTTTATTCTTTATTAATTACACTTTATTCACTTTGTATCCCCCTTGTGGTTCCCCTCCTCCTCCCATCCCAATCCCTCTCTTCCTCCACCCTCTGCATGCGCCCCTCCCCAAGTCCACTGATAGGACTTGGAGATCTTCTTTTCCTTCTTTCTGATCCTAGTCTATCAGATCTCATCAGGAGTGGCTGCAATGTCTTCTTCTGTGGCCTGGTAATGCTGCTTCCCTCTCAGGAGGAGGTAATTAAAGAACAGGCCAATCAGTTCATGTTAGAGACAGTCCTTGTTCCTATTACAATGGAACCCACTTGGATACTGAACTGCCATGGGCTACATGGGTCTTAGGTTATCTCCATGCATGGTTGTTGGTTGGAGTATCAGTCTCAGGAAAGACCCCTGTGCTCAGATTTTTTGGTTCTGTTGCTCTCCTTGTGGAGTTTCTGTCCTCTCCAGATCTTACTGTTTCCCACTTCTTTCAGAGTGCAGATTTCCTGCACTCTCTGCCCAAAGGTTACCCCATGGTGTAAATCTCTTATTTTTTATAAGTAGTTCTGAAAAGAACATTGAAAGACTTTTTATATTCTGAAAAGTAGGGTGACTTTGAATGGTAACTGAATATTTTTTTGTTTCTCTTCAGGTTTTAGTTTTTACTAAAATATATACCATTCACCATGCTTTGCTTTTAAGCACTTATTTTCATCTGTGTCTTTATAGTCATATTTGAACTGGATTTCATATAGATGATTTCCACTGAGCATTGTTGTTCAGTCCCATCTCTGACTTCAAGTCAAAGTATACAGAACATTTGTTTCTAGCATGATTGCTGAAAGGGATGGACCTACATCACACCCACCATTGCTTTCCTTTGTTAAGGTATTCTCATGTCTTCTTTGTCACATTTCCCCTCCTTTTTTTCTATTCTTTGCTATAAAGAATTTTCTCATAATTATGTTATCACTTTTTATTATGTAACCTTTAATGATTTGCCTTAAAATATATAACTGCTTTATGTTTAAATAGTTTCCTCAGGGCTTATGGCCTTAATTGTTTTACTAATTGAAACATTGACATTTGACATTTTGGTTGGAAGACCAGGCTTTAATGGCTGAGACATCTAGTCAGCTCCTACAGTAAGTTGCCACATTCCTTGTAAACTTGATATTTTTATTGCTGTGTCTCTGGATACAATGTGCCTCTATAAGTCCTATTTTATTTTAAGCAGTGTGAGTGCTCTATGCATAGTACAATTTTCTTCAGAATTTATTCTTCATTTATTTATTTGTTTTTATTAGTGATAGTATTATATAGCCCTGGTTGGCCTAGAACTTACTATGCACCTGAGGAAAATCTTTTTTTATAATTTTTATTTTTTATATTAATTACATCTTATTCACTTTGTGTCCCAGCTGTAGCCCCCTGCCTCATCCCCTCCCAATCCCACCCTCCCTTCCTCATCTTCTATGCCCCTCTCCAAGTCCATGGATAGGGAGCTCCTCTGAAGACAATCTTAAAGCCCTTATCCTTGTTTTCTAATTACCAAGTGTTGAGATTAGAAATATGGGCCACCACTCTAGGACTCTTCGTGATTTTTGTCCACCTATTTCATGGATCTCCTCTTTTTCAAGGTATACCATCACACTGACTGTAGGCTATTTAACTCCATGGAGTACCTTAACAGTTTATTATTCCATGTTTGGTTTTGGTAGTTTTTCATTACAAAATTTCAGATTCAGTAATATTTTTCTGATAGGATAATATACTTTGAATAGTTCATCTTAGATATTTTAGCTTCCTTGTCTAGAATTTTTATTCTGATTTCTTTCATATTTTTTGTTTTGCCTTTGACCACATTCAATTTTCATTCTGATATTTGAATATATTGAATTCTGTAATATTGACTGCCGCTCATTCTGTATTGTTCTTACATCTTGGATTAATTTTAACTGTACCTTGGATTATGCTTTTCTGTTTAAGTACCTTAACAATTCTTTTGATTGTGATTTTTGCTTGAGTGTCTCCACAGAGATCCACCTATTTCTGTAAACATCCTTCAGCTTTGGGATGACGCTAAGTGACTTGGAGACAGCCTGCTGCTGCTCCTTCTCCTCTGCCTCCACCTCCTTTGATTCCTCCTCCTCCGCCTTTATCTTTTAAAGTACATAGCATTTGTTTGTTGAACTCAGAGCAACCATTACTCTACGGTGAATTCTTTCCAACTGCCAAGTTGATCTTTCTGTGCCTGATGTCTTGGGAGCTGTGAGACTTTTATGGCCTGGCTAATGCAAAGAAAACAATGTTCAGTCTTTGAATATGAAGTAATACTCCTTCCAAAACCCTGTCTTCCATTCTTTTCATAGACCTGGGTGTTTTTCCATTCACCCTTATGCTTTTGGCTGCCATCTCTGTATAAATGTCAAGGTCTATCACAATAGGTCTCACTTTTTCTCTCTTGTTCCTGCCCTTGTGACAATACCGATCTTATCTTCCTTAGGATATTTCTATATTCCAGCTTTTGGACAGTTTCCAGGCACTGCTTGAATTCCCTCTCCTCATTTTGTGGTTTGACGTTTTATCTACAAAAACACTCTGGGAATCTTGTAGGGTTATGTCTTTCTTTCTTTCTTTTTTGAAAAAATAAAATTTAATATGTATTATTTTTAAAAATTGTTAATTTTTAAATAATTTCATAATGGAGACAACAGTTTTTTATTCTATTCACTCACCACTCCACCCCCAGATCCTTACAGATTAATGCCTCACTCCATCCTAATTACTTTCAGATTCACTTCCTACTCCTCTTCCTCCCTTCAACTTAATCTCTCTCTCTCTCTCTCTCTCTCTCTCTCTCTCTCTCTCTCTCTCTCTCCCCTTCCCCTCTCTCTCTTTCCATAGAGTACAAATTATGATATCTAGAAATTTGTAATCCAGGCTCCATCCACTAGAGAATGATAGATCTACCAGGGGCCACATCTTTAGAAGTGGCTATTAGCCATATAATACAGGATAACCATACTAAGATCCATAAACCTAAAAAAATCTAAATAACAAGGAAGACCCTCGGGAGGATGCTTAATCCTCATTCAGAAGGCAAATAGAATGGACAAAAGAAGAGGTTGAAGAGAGGGAACAGGGATGGAACCTACCATAGATGTCCTCTGAAAGACTCCACCCAGCAGTGGAATCCATGCAGATGCTGACACTCATCGCCAAACTCTGAGCAGAATGCAGGGAATCTTATGAAGAGTGCAGGGATGGAGGGACCCTGAGGGTTCAGGAGATCCACAAGGAGACCAACAAAAAAATTAAACGATCTAAGCCCAAGGCCTTACAGAGACTGATGCACCAGCCAAGGACCATGCATGGAGAGGGCATAGACCCCTTGCTCAGAAGTAGCAGATGGACAGCTCAGGCTTCAAGTGAGTTTTCCAGTAAGGGGAACAGGAGTTATCTTTAACATGAACTCTGTTACTCGCTTTTTGATCAGTTCTTCCTTGTGGGGTGTCCTTGTCAGGACACAGTGGAGGAGGATCCAGGCAATCCTGATGAGTTCCTGTTTTTTGTTTTTCTTCTAGAAGGAATTTCTGTGTGGCTGTTGCTATTGGTGACTGAGACCAATGTTGGGAGGCCATTCCAGTCTTTGGGAAATTTTTTGGCTTAATTTGCAAGTCACAGGACAATAAACCAGAAGTCTTACACATTTTATTAGTTATTTAAAGCATTTATTTTCAGGGTTTAGTATATTTTATGCAAATGAGCCTGTGTTTAGGTGTGCTATAACTTCACTGTCTTGTTTATATAACTGAACTTTTAATAATTACTTTGAATATACATTTAATATCAGTATTTTATAAATACTGTTTCCTGAGATTATCCTGGTTCCTGAAAAGTTTCTCAAAAGTCTTTAGTATTTCAAACTCCTGAAGATACTTTCTTCTCTTCTGAACATGTTAAGATTCTGACTTTTGCAATAAACTTCATCTCAGCTATAAAGAGAACTACAATTCCAATTTAGTACAAAATATAAATTAATTCCATGAATGTTCTAAGGTAAAAAATAACTGATAGTTCTTATTTTTAATCATCTAGTATGTTTTTGTCTTTCCCTGTACCTAACAGAGATATTTTCAAGTTCTAACCAATTATTAAAGTTATAATATTAGTTCATTGATAATTTTATTTTTCATTTCATATTTTTGGGTTATATTGTTGTACTCAATTCAAGAGAACCCCAAAGACCAAGTCCATTACAAATCACACGAGGATATTTATTCAAGCATAAGCTCAGGCCCCCAATCTTTCCTAACTAGCAGGTTAGAAAGTAAGGCCCCAAATCTCAGGGGGACATAGTTTTTAAAGGGGAAAACCACAAGTGGGAATTCCAAGCCTTGGCGTTCCATGAAGGGTAAGATTGGGTGATTGGGTGAGGGGGTTCAGCAAGCGAGGTGATCTTTAGACTAATTGTTCCAAGCCACGTGGCCAAACCGCAAGATATCTAAGATATCTGTGTGATGGCCTGCTACGTGGAGGACCCATTAACACATTCTGTGGTATTTATGACAGCCTGTGGATTGGAGGCCTCATTATCCAGGACAACCTGCTGGGTGGAGGGTAAGGTAGACTTGCCCTCAGAGTCCAAAGGTAGAGCTAAGATACTCCAAGGACAATCAACTTAAGATAGGTTCTGAGAACCAAAATGGAGCCACCCCTGACATCCTCCATTCCTTCAATATATTCATATAAAAAATTAAAAAATTTCAAATGCAGCTATTTTACTTTAGAGAATATGATGTGTTTTGTGGCACATTATTTAAGTAGAAATTTTTTTAAAATCAAATTCTCAATTTAAATAACTATTAGGCAAGAAATTATTTCATATGAATATGTAAGTGGATAAAATGAGAAAAATGGGAAATTTGAACAAATGTTATATATAATAAAAACAAGTATTAGTTGATATGATTGATAAAAAAAAGCTATGCATTCAAAAAACCCAACCCAAAACAAACCCTAGCCAAGTAAAATATCTACCCTCTATTTATTTGGTCTACAGAAGCCTGAGTTTTTATTTCTTGTAGAAATGTTTGCAGTCAATACAGAAATAGTTTCTGATAGGTGAATATCAGAGAGAAGACTAATGTATCTTTTATATTCCAAATTGCTTTTAATAATGTAGTTTTAACATAATTTTAATTATCATCAAAATAAACTAAAACATAAAAGGATAGCTTCCATTTCAAAAATCATAAATAAAAAAATAAAAGCTTCTATCTCACCTTTTTTCCATGAGACTCCCTGTGATTTGCCCAAAATTTGGCTGTGAGCCTCAGCATCTGCTTCCATCCCCTACCCAATAGGGGAAAATTACAAGGTCAATTTTGATAAGACTTGATGAGCTGGGGTAGATGGGAAAGGAGGCTCCCCTTTTCTGAGGAATAGGGGAGGCAGGAGGGAGAGTGGACTGGGAGGGTAGGAAGGATGAGGCTACAACCAGGATATAAAGTGAATAATAAATAGATGATAGATAGATAGATAGATAGATAGATAGATAGATAGATAGATAGATAACCAAATAAATAAATAAAGTCACAGCTTGACTTTGGCTGGTGGTACAGACCTGCAATTATTCATTATGCTAAGGCAGGAATATCGCTTGCTCAAGGCTGACCATTCCCATGGGATTAGGACCAGGAAAGCCTGAGCAACTTACCCTGTCTCAACATTAAAATTAAAAGGAGCTGTGGACTGATAGGGGAGATCCTCCTCCCCTTACATCTGACCTTAGCTTGTCAGGTTTGGAAGGAGGCAGGGAGGAGATGAGGGAGGAAGAGAGGAATTGGAAGGGAAAGAGGGAGGGGGCTATGGCTGGGATCCAAGTGAATGACCTGTGATTAAAATTAAAAAAAAAAAGAAAAAGGATCTTACAATGTAATAGATATCCCATTGTAAAATTCGCAAGGCAAATAAATGTATCTAATAAAAAAAAAAGCTGTGGAAATAGCTCAGTGTTAGAGAACTCACCTAACACACTATCTATGACACAAAGCCCTAGGTTCAGTCTCCAACAGACAAAATTAATAATTATAAAACCCTGACATGAAACAAGGAAGAAGAAGAGGAGGACGAGGATGAGGAAAAGAAAATAAAAGAGGAAGAAGAAGAAAGAAGGAAGGAAAGAAGGCAGAAAAAAAGAAGGAAGAAAAGAAGAGGGAAGAAGAGAAAGAAGTAGTAGAAACAGAAAAAGCAAAGAAAGATTTGCATTGACATGTCACTGATTGATACAGAGAATAAAGTTGAATCCTGTGAATAGATGGATAGAATTAACAATCCCATCCTTCTTGGTGTAAGTAGAGATTTCATACTATGTTTCATAAATGACTAGTCAGATGGTTTTTGAAAGCATAAAGAAATACTATAGCTGTATGCTCTGAAGAAACAAAGAATAGATGATTAATCAGTATTTCAAAAACTACTTTTTCTCAGCTCAAAAAAAATGTCCTGTTCATTCTGAAAGAATATATATGGTTTATTAATAACTTATTTTGTTCATTTGTTCTTCAGTCAAGTAGGCACCTGTTTTCTTGCCACCCTCTTTGTTTTCAGCCACTTCATGCCCATGCTACTGTATAAAAGACAGAGTTCATCACTGCATAGTCATCCTCCAGCCAGCTAAGGTCTCCGAGGGGTATTTAATCACCCTTTAGCTACTACACTATAAACTGCCGGAGATGAACTTGCATGGCGCTGTTGTGTTTTCCAGCTTGAACTTCTCCTACCTTCACTCAAGAAACCCTCAGGGTTAATCCTGTCATTCCTCACATTCTGATTCTCCACAGCCATTTGAAGAGGCCCAGGATTCCGCTGCCATCCATCATCAAGTGAATGCGCATTCCCACACTGCACTGCATGTCCATTAATCTCCTCTAATCTCTTAACTCCCAAACCCTTCAACTCTGCCCTCTTTAAAGCACCTCTGTCAACGGGGAACCACTGATATGCCTAACCCCCGCTCTAAATGTTCCCTTGGTCCCTTTCTTTAACTGAAACTGGCTAGTCCATGAAAAGTAGCACTTCCTGTGAAACTCTTTTAAGGGCCAGATTTCACTACCATAGCTTTCCCACCTTTTCTGCGTGCAGCTCCCCAAATGATAGTCTCCCTTCTGCATGCCTTTCGAAACAAAGGAAAACATAAATAAAACATCCAACTTGACCTCCGCATCTTCCTGCATCCTTACTCACCCTGCCATCTTCTTCCTTAGTTGCTAGCACAGCAAAACTTACTAAGAAAGGCCTTCCGTGTTTTATTATTTATTCACTTATTTGTCACAAATAGATTTCCTTAAGTTCTTTTTTTTTTCTATATCTAGATAGAAATCACAGGTAGACAAATAGACTTCCATCAATTTGGAAGACCTGGGTTATGGATGCTTACAAGCTCAGCTTTCGAACTCGGAGGCAGGTGACTCTAAGCTTTGACAGCCAGGTGTTATGCCTAAGCACTGAGAGCTGGAGGTTGGTTGCTCTACACATTCAAGTACACCATCATTGCTCTGAGCTTAGAGTACCTACGCCCAGTGACTGACCAGAGATTACTTTGCCTGTTGAGGAACACAGCACTTTAACCCCTGGCAGTTTTCCTAAGCTCTCTTAGCAACGAAGGGTTTCAGTCTTTGAAGTATTGGCACTTTCTGCTTTTTACACCGGCCAGCCACCTTCCCTAGTCTCAAGATCCCCTGTCCTTCATCTTGCTCATTCCTGTTTTCGCCCCTGCAGAGCTCTCTCTCTCTCTCTCTCTCTCTCTCTCTCTCTCTCTCTCTCTCTCTCTCTCTCTCTCTCTCTTTCTCTTTCCTGGTCCTTTCAGCCATCTCTTCCAGCATGGGACACTATCTTCTCTGAAGCTTTCTTGGATTCTTAGACACACTTTAGTGTTATAGCTTTAACCTTTCAGTTTTAGACCCTTAGCATCTAGTGACTCCTTGAAACTCTTAAGCTTCTTCTTGAATTTGCCATTTTCCTGGCCACTGCCAGACTTAGGAGTCCCGAAGTTGTGTTTGCATGTATGTGTGTGTGTGTTCCTTATAGAAGCAGCTCAGTCTGCTTTACCCATAATAAACAACATATTTACAAAACACCATTTATGACAAATCTTTTGGAGTGATTCATACAGTAACATCCAATGTAAAATACAGAAAAAAAGCCTCATGGAATGGCCCAAAAATAGTGGAAAATAAGAGAAAAATGGTTTGTTTGCTAATGAGACAGGAAGAAGCTAGTGGCATGCTTTTGAATGGATTGCAATTCCACCAATATTAGTTCTGCTTTATAGGTTCAAGATCCACCCATCATAAGCTTTACACATAAATGAATACATGAGCTTTTCATAACAAAGAATTCATAGCCTTACATGGTGGTTCATGTCTCTATTCAGGAGGCTGAGGAAAGGATGTCCCAAGTTGAATGCTAGCCTAGGCAACAGTGGGATACTCTAAAAACAAACACTAAAGGCCAATCTCAAATGTCACATTCTATGAATCATAAAGAACTTTTGGCTGCATTATTGAGAGTTATAATGTTTTTCATTCTGAAGGGGGGGTGAACAAGAGTTTTCCCAGTTTGTATTACCTGGAGTGGAGTCTTTTGCTTTTAACACAAGTAGCCTGCAGCAATGCACGATGAATGCAAGGTCCCTTGTAACAGGAGGGTGTAGTAGCTGTGGTTCTAGTGGTCCTTGGAGCTACAGGGAGATTTTCCTGGATGGATCACAGAATGTTCAAGGCAAATGGATTTCTATGGATTTCAGTAGGTTGTCAAAGAAGAGTCAGTTTTGTTGACAGCTGCCTATCAAAGTCAGTTAGATGCAAGGGATGGTGATCTGGCAGTTGTCAATGAAGATAATTAATTTAACGTAGCACAACCATAACTTAATTTGAATGAAAAGTAGAAGGTAAAGACCTTTTTTTTTACAATAATGACCAATCATCAACGTCTACATTCTTGTCATTGCTTAGTAATCTTCTACTCCTGGATAGATTTTCATAGGAAGAATTGGTTCCTTGTTTCATTTTGTGGTCAATACTGCCAGTTATTTATTGACATTCTTTTCTTGTGCCACTCTGCGGGGGCTCCAAGTTTATCATCAGCAGGTCTATTCTTTGATTAAAGACAGTCATACATGCTATTAAACCCACAGTAAAATACCACTTGTAATGTCTGTTCTTCTGAACCCTTCAGGTTCCTTGCACACGACTTCTCAGTCATTGTCTACATCCACCCCTTCCTTGTTCAGTCTCTAAGTAACATCATAACATGCCTCTCCATCTCCCAGTTTTTCTCATCCGTAAGTCCAAGTCTCCTACCATTTCTATAGGATCTGATCTGTTATCATTTCTATATGATCTGATATAAGTTTTGTATCTTCAAATAAAATCACCACGTGATCTGGCTCTCTAAAACACCAAATTTGTTTTTTTCCACTGGAAATTCTAACAAAAACTTTGTGCACTGTGGCCAAACAACACTGCTTTCTTCTTTCTGCCCAACTATGTACCCATTGAGTTTACTTTTCAAGTTTACTAAACAGCTAGTTAGGTCAGCTCCACTTGGTGTCTGGTATAGAGTTGTGTCTTCTGGTGAAAATCATACATTTCACTGAAGAGTTTTACACTGTCTACTTGCTCAGTTTTCTACTAAAGTATTTCCATTTTTAACTTGCATAGAAGAGATAAACTAGCCAAATTCTAATATCATTATAGTGCAAGTATCTATCATTTCTTTCCTGACTAAATAACCCTCTAATTTTCTTTTTCCCATCAATAAAAAAAACCAATTCAATACACTTTAAATATAAATAAAATTGCCTTTTACAGTATATTAGTGCATGTCTTAAAAATCCTTACCTGATTCAAAATGCACTGCCAGTGTTTATGCAATTTTCTGTATTATCATTGTGAAAATACTCAGTGTGTCTTTTCTTCATAGGAGCCTTAATTTTTACAGTTCCATTGCTTAAATTTGCTTTTCCTTGAACATGTCCCATCTGGTTCTTTCCTGGTTAGTGCCTTTCACCATTTAGGTCTCAGTTTTAATTCTTGAGGTTTTCTTTAATGACCCATGCTAAAGTTACTTTCCAATTATTCGTACTCTAAACTATAAGTTTCTTGTACATCGTATTCAATATCATTCTCAGTATGTTGAATTGCACATGTCACAAAGTAATTATTTTATAAATACTTGATTAATGGCTGGTGGGGCATTTTAAATGCATGTCTAGCAAGTCACATAATGAATCATTGTGGGATATCATGCTATGTTTATTGTAAGGGAGGGAGCAAAGATAAACAGAGCATTTTTCTTCAATCTATAGCTAAAGATTTTCTATCAAAACCCATATCTATCTACACACACGCACACACACACACACACACACACACACACACAAACAAAACAGAAAATCGTTAGATAAAAAAATATTTTTATGGAAAAAAAGACAAATTTCTGTTTATCACTGTTTTCTTATACTTTGAAACTGATACAGTCTGAGTTAAAAAAATATGCTTTAATTTTTAAAACAAAAATAAGTGTAAATAGTGTTTTCTACATGGGGGTTGAGAAACCTACAAAAGATCTCACAATTTCACTAAAGTACAACTTTCTAGTGGAATAATTTAAATTGATTTTATTTAAATTTAAAATCAATTTAAGCCTGTTAGCATTTTTATAAGTTGTATATTTGCTCTGACTTTAGAAAAACCTCTAAATTTTTCTTGAATGTTAATTTCATTTGCAAATAATCTATACTTTTATATACAAAGGTGAATCTATCTAAAGCTACTGAAATGTTATCTAGTACCTCAGATCAATGTTCAATGCACAGAACCATCTATATTGAATATACAACTTTTAGTCATTCTCCATTGGTGCTTGAACTCACTGGAAAACGTAAGAATCTTTAGTACAATTACTAAAATGAAGCAATGATTGTCACCAAACCAAACACACATTCCTAAATTGTATTGTTACCAAGTAAATCACGTAGAGTTTTTAAAATATGATAATTGATTAATTCCCCTTACAATATTAGTAATAAAAATTGTTTGACATTATAAGAATTAAAAATAAAACACTTATAAGTGGGTATTAGACATAATATAAGATAAACATACCAAAATCTGTACACTTAAAGAAGCTAAGCAAGAAGGAGGACCCTGGGTAAGATGATCAATCCTCACTCAGAAAGACAAAAGGGATGGACATTAGAAGGAGGAGAAAACAGGAACAGGACAGGAGCCTATCACAGAGGGCCTCTGCAAGACTCTACCCAGCAGGGTATCAAAGCAGATGCTGAGACTCATAACCAACTCTGGCCACAGTGGAAGGCATCTTATGAAAGAAGGATAGTAAGACCTGAAGAGGACAGGAGCTCCACAAGGAAAGCAACAGAACCAGAAAATCTGAGCCAAGGGTTTCTGAGACTGATATGCCAACCAAGGACTGATATGCCAACCTAGAACTGCTGCACAGATGTAGCCCGTGGCAACTCATATCCAAGTGGGTTCCCTAGTAAGGGGAACAGGGACTGCCTCCAACAGGAACTCAGTGGCTGGTTCTTTGATCACCTACCCCTCAGGGGGGAACAGCCTTGCCAGGCCACAGAGGAGGTCAATGTAGGCAGTCCTGATGAGACCTGATAAGCTAGGGTCAGATGGAAGGAGAGGAGTATCTTCCTTATCAGTGGACTTAGAGGGGGGCATGGGAGGAGATGAGGGAGGTGGGGTTGGATTGGGAGGGAATGAGAGAGGGGACTACAGCTGGGATACAAAGTGAATAAACTGTATTTAATATAAAAAATAAAAATGTAATAAAAAATTATGAAACACTATCATCAAATCAATGTACAAATTGAAAGTACTCATATTGTCTCCTACTCAGTACTCAGTGTTTGAGTATAATTTGCTGTTAATCTTTTGTTACTATCTCAATAAAGGGACATTAAAGGAAAGTTTTTAAAGTGAATTTTCAGAAAAAAGGTGTTTAATTTTTATATTTATTAAAATGGAACAAGAAAATTTCTTGAGGTATGACATAGTCAGTCCTCACTCTAGACCATGACAAAAGGAATAAAATCTAGAAATTTCATTGTTTTCTCTTTTGCTTTCTCTCTGAAACACATTCAAAGCCTTATCAATCTTACTTCTGTCAAAGAAGATACAGAAGCTTGTGACAACATGCCTTTGAAATCCAGAACACATATGCAAGCAAACTTCACAGTGAACTTGAATGCTTCCCTTTGGCAACATCAGTGTTCACAATCCTGTATCCTTCAAGAATGTGCCCTCACCCTCCCTCTGTCTGCTGAACATGCAAACTGTATTATAATTCAGCCTTGAGCTGTGTGCTGCCCTGCCATGCATTATTTTTTCATGATCAGGCTTTGAAAAAAATAATCTCTGTTTTATACTATAAATGACATCCTGGGCTTGAGTTAGAAGTAACTGGTTTTTAAATATATAAAAAAATTTTTTTTTTCAATGCAGTTTATTCAGGAACATTGAACAATCCTCGGACCCCGGGGAAAGCCAGCCCACAGCTTAAATAGCCTCTGGGTAGCCAACCCAGGCGTGCCACGGGGGCAATGCAGATAGGTCCACATACATGGAAGCAAGCCAGATCCTCGGCCTTAGCCAAAGGTGGAGTTGTTCCTGACAGAGAGCACTCACCATCGGGAAGGTGGAAGGCGGAAACCAGCTCCATCTTTAAGGCATAGCATTCCGCAGCTCTCTACAGTTCCCCCTTTTTGTTTTAGATGCATCAGGCAAGAGTAGAGGTCTGATCTCTGATATTAGAAATAAATTGGGACTTTGTACAGATGTTCATTTAGGTGTCATCCACCCAAAGAGCATCAGACTGTCCAATACCTTTTTCTCAGAGGCGGGACCTGGGGCATCAACCCATATATAAAAATTATTAAAGAAACCACAGGGGGGATACAAAGTGAATAAAGTGTAATTAATAAAGAAAAAATTATTAAAGAAACTATAATAAAGAAAACATCTAAAGAAAATCTACTAAGTCCAATTCAAAGAGAATTATAGCTAGTCTTTGGCACTTCAAGCATCAAAAGCCAAGCCCTGTGTGTAATTCACCTGCCTAGACACATACCTATGACATCGAAGAAAAGCACAGAGGTATATTTGTGAAAGAACAAAAGAGTAACAAGCAAATTTCCTTGAAGTAACTTTACATTGAAAGAAGAGGTTAGTACACATTTTACTATGTTTTACAGAGTATTTTAATATTAAAAATTCAGATGAAACTGTTCATAAGCATCGAACTTAAATTCAACTGAAAAGATTTTAGTATAATATTACAGCTAATAGGGCATGAGTTTAATACATAGTATTCCAAAATTTCAATATATTCTATTGTTATATGTAAAATTACCAAATGCTTTACACTAAATACCTTGTTATGAAAGAAAGAAATCCCAGATATATTTGAACCTTGAGGAGGGTCTTTTATGAGACTGTATCTCCAACCAAGGACCATTTGTGTATATAATCTAGAACCCCTGCTTGGATGTAGCCCATAATAGCTCAGTATCCAAGTGGGAACCCTAGTAAGGGGAACAGGGACTATTTCTGACATGAACTCAATGGCTGGTTCTTTGACACACCCCTCCCCCAAGGGAGGACCAGCCCTGCTGGGCCACAGCAGAGGACTTTGCAGCCAGGCATGAAAACAGCTAAAAGCTGGGTCAGATGGAAGGGGAGGAGGTCCTCCCCTATCAGTGGACTTGGAAAGGGGTAGGGAGAAGATGAGGGAGGGAGGGTGGGATTGGGAGGGAATGAGGGAGCAGGATACAAAGTTAATAAACTGTAACTAATATTTAAAAAAAGAAAAGAAAGAAAGAAAGAAAGAAAGAAAGAAAGAAAGAAAGAAAGAAAGAAAGAAAGAAAGAAAGAAATCACCTAGTATGACTCAGAAATAGTGTCTGGCATTTTCTGAAATCTATTGAAGCTGGTGATGTTCTAGGATATATTATTGGCAACTACTCTCATTTGGTTAACCCAATACTGTACTTTGCCGGATATAATTTGGTTTGTTTAAAAGGGCAATTCCCCATATACTCAGTTTGATATTTTTGTTTTACCTGTTTGCATTAAGAAATAGCTCCATTCTATCTTCTGTTTGAGAGCTTTGATTTTCTGTCTCTCGGGTACTACCCACCCTATGACACACTGCAAAATTCATCAAAATGATGCACAAGAGTTCTTGTACTAGAAGTAGTAACTTTCAGATGAAGAACCAGTCTGGAAGAAGGTTGAGAAATGTGGAAGAAACCATGGAATTTCACTTCATTTTCTCAATAACAAAGCTCTTTGGAAGCATACTTCTGTCATTTAACCACTACACGACATCATGGTGACTGTGTAAGAGAACTCCATTTTGGAATGCTTTTAGACATTTACTTCCCACGATTATTAAAATCAAATTGGTGTACAGAAGATAGTAAACAGAAAGTGGCCAATAAGTAGTAAAAGCATCATTATTCACCATTAGATACGATCTTCCTACATCGTATTGAGTTGAGACATGACTCTCAGTTCTGGGTGAGGTTGAAATCAAGTTTTGGAATGCATGCCATTCCCTGCCACCCCTGAAGTATCTGAAGTAAATTGGCTTGCATCTTAGTGAAGGAGGGAAAGCCTTTAGTTATCTTTGGGGAAAGAGATCCTCAGAATACTGATAGGCTATTAAATGGTATCCCTATTATTTCAAAGCTGATCGGTATGTGCAATTTGCATCCACTTTGCATGTTGCACAGGAGGGAACTTTTAAAGCTGTACTGCACAAAAAGATCCATTTGAATGGTGGCATATATAATGCTATCTGAAATCATTTATTTATTTGCCTACATGTTTTTTGAGAGTGTTATATCTAAATATTATCATATAAATTCATGATCAAGGAGACTATTGTCTATATTATTAAAAGAAGGAAGGAAGGAAGGAAGGAAGAAAGAAAGAAAGAAAGAAAGAAAGAAAGAAAGAAAGAAAGAAAGAAAGAAAGAAACTGTTTTTCAACTGCTTATCCAAATATTTGTATATTGTTAGAAGAGGAAGCCTGGTTCATTTTGGAAATGCTTGACCATAGTCTGGATTGAAAATGGATTTTGTTTACAAAAGCACAAATTGATTTCCAAAGTGTGGTTTGAGATAATGATGTGGAACAAAACATTCTTTCCACTGTGAGGTTTCTGACTTCAGTTCTCTTCCTCGGTTCCTCTTTTTAATTGGCAAATATCAGAAAATTAAAAAATTGTTGGAAAATTCATTTGTTGGGTAGTGTGAGGAGAAGAAAGTATAGCTAGCACATTTATACATATATATGTATATTATATATATATATATATATATATATATATATATATATATATATGGCCGGATATGTTTTATTAAGTGACCACTTACTTAGGCAGGTAAGGCTGCTACACGAAATTTTTACAGACTCACTAACTTATAAAAGCGAAATTATCACACAGCATGGATAACGGGAAGCCTAAGATCAAGAGACCAAGTGAACAGCAAGTGCTGTGTTAGGTGAAGATGAGTCGCCTCATTTTAAGATAGCTCTTCTTTCTGTGACAGAGAGAGAGAGAGAGAGAGAAATCGAGAATCTCTGGGGTCTTGTTATATGGATATAAATCCCATACACAGGGTCTCTGTTCTCATGTTCAAATTATTTCCCAAAGGCTTCACTTCTTAATACCATTACTTTGGAGGCGGGTGGAACACAGATTGAATCCATAACAACCTGTTGCTAAATTTGAAAATACGGACACTGTATGGGTATGAAAGTGAAACATCTGGTCTAATTGAGAGTGGATTACTTGGGACAACAGACACACCTGGGTAGGAAGCATGCGGATGAAGAGGATCCCCGGGGGAAATCAGGTGGTGGGAAGAAAGAGCGTAGCGTGAGGACCTGAAGAGCAGGAATCATGCTGCCAAAAGGCAAGTATTTTCAACTTTTGAATGCATGTTTGAGGTTTCTTAGGCAAAAGAGTAGGCCTCAACGAGAGAAAAAGGCTGATGAGAAACATATAATGTCAAACTTTCTGAATAATAATATTATATGGAGGAGTTTCCCAGCCATCAGCGCTGTCCCCAAGGACCAATCCCACTTCACAGCATTAATATTCATTAGGTGCAACACCATATGCAGCACAGCAGGGTGCATTGCCAGCAGACTGTTTGTCATAAAGCCAGATTTAATAAAGCATTGTACAACAAACATTATGATGACAAATACAAAATGACAGGCTCATTAAGAGAAGCTTAATTGCCATTTGTCCATAACAACATTCGTAAAGTTGTAGCTGTCTTTGTGCTTGCATTCTTCTTGTTCAGCTTTCCTTCTGTGTACGTCCTCCTTTAAGTGGCTCTGGGAAAGAATAATTCCACATGTTATTTAAAATATTTGATGCCACCTTTCTCTCTGCCCTCCAAAATCAATTATATGTTAATGAATAGCTCTGTGCCATCCATGCTCACAAACATTAGCCCTTAATCCTGAAGGCATGAAAGCATCTCTGTGGAGTTTGCATTCCCCACAGCCAGGTGAAATTGGATTAATTTCAATGCTGACTTCAAATATCACTTGCATTCTTATATAGAATATTTGGAGTCAGCTGTTTTGCAGTGCTTAAGAAATCTAGCCTGAATTTCAGAACTCACCAGTACTTTCAGGAAGAGAAGCCAATAACACCTCACATCTCACTGAGCAGAGCTCAGGTCAGACAAGGCACTAGCCAGTTTATTGAACTTACATTGTATTACTGAGCAAAGGGTCACTAATTTTCACCCAAGTTCTGGGTAACACGATCTACTGTTATAGAATATCATTCTTAGAGAATAATTCTGTTGTATGCAGTCATTTGAAAAATATTTTTTCTCTCTTATTTAGCATAGCATTCAAAATGTGGAGGTGTTGTTGTTTGTTGGCTTCGGTACAAAATAGGAATTAATTGTCATGCTAAATATTTTTTGAAAATCTAGACTAAGGCATATCCAGTTTCCTATCAAACCATTATTTCTGAGTATTTATGAGAGTGTTCCAGTGGACTGAGTAAGGATGAGTTGCCCTCATGAAGGGCCAACTGACTTGGCCAGAGGTAGATCTAATGAGGTAAACTACAAGTAACTGGCTCCCAAGAGTCTCTGCATTGTTTTCTTGACTTATTTTATTGGGATGCAGTTCTGGGTATCAACACTGCCTAATGATCAAAGAGAAGGGGACTTGAAAATCAGAAGGACTCTGGCAAACATTTAATAATGGCTGAAACATGGGAACATAGAATTCTGATGTAAAGAGTTTCCTGGGCCCATGTAAGCAATGAGAAATCACTTAACAGGAAGATTTAAGGAGATGCACACATTAATTACCGTGGGTGCTGATATGAGTAAATCAGAAAAAAAAATGTTATCATATCTGGGTGTTCCATTTGGGGAAGAAAGAAAATATTTTTCTTCTTAAACACTCCATGGTTCAGAGAATATCTGAGTTCACAGACTAACAAGAACAAATATATATGTATACAAATCTAAGTAATGACAGCTTAGCTTACAAATCTTGACTTACTATTGCATAGTATAACTTCATAAACAACCTAAATGCTAATAATTCATCCTTTTACTGAGAATTGCAATCATGCTCAATGGAACAGGAAAAGACTGCAGTAGTTTCTCAAGTAGAATGTGGTGAACCCCCAGATGTACCTACACAAAGGAAACATAAAGGCTGTATTCTTTTTTTTTTTTTTTCAATGCAGTTTATTCAGGAACCTTGAACAATCATCTGACCCTGGGGAAAGCCAGCCCACAGCTTAAATAGCCTCTGGGTAGCCAACCCCAGCGTGCCATATGGGCAATGCAGATAGGTCCACATACATGGAAGCAAGCCAGATCCTCAGCCTTAGCCAAATATGGAGTTGTTTGTGACAGAGAGCACTCACCATCGGGAAGGTGGAAGGCAGAAACCAGCTCCATCTTTAAGGCATAGCATTCCGCAGCTCTCTACAGTTTCCCCTTTTTGTTTTAGACGCATCAGGCAAGAGTAGAGGTCTGATCTCTGATATTAGAAATAAATTGGGACTTTGTACCGATGTTCATTTAGGTGTCATCCACCCAAAGAGCATCAGACCCGTCTGATACCTTTTTCTCAGAGGTGTGACCTGGGGCATCAACCCGCATGCAATCAGACATGCTCTTCTCTGGGTCCAAAGCGGCTGACCCTGAGTGCAATGCTTAGCCTCGCATCCTGAGCATAACATTTTAGCTTTTTATGGTATCCAACCATGCTTGGGGAGACTGTCCTGCTTCAATGGCTGTAAAGGCCTGAATGATCATGGCTGCATTACGCTGTTGTGAGACTCTAATCTTGTATATACACCACAGGCAAACCAAGGAGACCAACACCAGAAGGCCTGCTAATGCTCCCATGCCTGCCCATTCCTTCAGATGATTCATGGCTGCAGCAATCCATGGTGATAATCCTGTGGTTAGTCCTGCGTCCACTCTGGTAGAATGGCCACTCTCAGCTGCTCCATCATAGTATCGAATTCTCCAGTCCAATTACCTAAAATATAGCTAGACAATTGTTTAGACAAATTTGCAGCACAGGAAAAATTCTCATGTTGTATGCTAGTAACGTATTCTTTTTAAAAATGCCTTTTTCTCAAGACATGTTGCTGACATTTTGAGGATTTTTCTATCTCGCAAAAAACAAAACAAAACAACAACAACAAAAATAACATCATCTTTTTATTTAAAATAAGATTGTGGAATTAATTTAAACTTTCAGGCATGGAGGGGAGGAGCTTCACATATCTCCTGCTAAGACATGTGAGGAATCAAAATAACTGAAGACTACTATTTCTCAAAAGTAGATACCAATGTTTTACACAGAAGACATAAAACAAAACATCTTTCCTCAGTACGATGAATGCTTGGTATTCACAAGGCTCCATACTTAGCGAATAACTGTGGTTGTACATTAGACCTCCTCATTCATGAAAGATTTGTTCTTAGGCATTAGTGCAGGTATGAACCTTTGATTGTACCAAAGCCTATATACACTATATTTTCTTCAGTGCATACATACCTCTGCAAAAAAATAATTCATAAATTAAAATTATGTTCAATAAGAAATTACCAATATAAACTAATAGCAGAATGACAGTAGCCACATATTCTAGTAAAACTATTTAAAACTAATGAAGTTTTCTATTTAATGCCTTCAAACTGCTGTTGGCCACAGAAAATGAAAAGATGAACGAGAAGGACTGCTAAGCTTCATATCATTCAAAAATACATGTAATTGGGACTGTAATTATGCAATTATGCATCAGCAGTTAAGAGCACTGGCTGTTTATCCAAAGGACTCACCCAGTGGCACACAACCATGTATAAAGCCAGTTCCAAGGGATCCAATGCCCTCTTATGGCACCAGTTATGCACATGGCTCACAACTATGGAGACAAACCATGCATAAACATACATTTTTTAAATTAAGAAATGCATACAATTACTAAATTATAAATTTAGTGTGTATCACATTATGGGAGAAGGCAGGAGTTGATGCTCCTATTTACAGCAGCATGCTGCAATGGTGTCTAATCTACCCTCTCCTGAGACAATTTAGTCTTTTGATTCATCATTAACCTCTCCTAAGAGGGACATTCTGTTATCAAGGTATCCTACAATAGGCTCATCTATGGAGGTTATACCATCTCTCTATATATTACACTGAGAAGTGTCTAACACAAGACCTTTTGGTACCATCATACCCAAAATATAACAGGACAATGTGTTTTAATGTGTAAAACTCATACTACATAAACAATTCAATGAGATTATCATTCTGAAAAGTAAATGCATGCATGTTCATATAGTAATATTATTTTATGGGTTCAATAATGTTGTCCAAAATAAAGACACTCAATATTATAAGAAAATCCAACAACTAGGCTTTGATTATTTATTCATAGTATAGCATCTTATTTTCCTGATGCTTCTATGTTACAAAACTCTTCTCCTTATATGATTTAATTTTTTAACATTTCTTTTCTTTATAAAATAATGTTTAAAATAGTTGTTTATAGTAATTGGAGAAAATAATACTTTTATAATACTTTCATTATTATAATGAAATTTCATCAGAAATCACATTTGGAGAGTTGTGATTAACAGCCAATAAAACAACAAAAATAAAAGAAAAATACCAATAGAAGGACAAAAATTATCAAAACTAATAATTATTAAATCTACTCTTCTTTACTAAAACAAGCTACTTATACAACATTAAAGAGATAACATTTAAAACAATTATGTAAAAATAAAAGAACAACAAAAAGAAGATTCCCAGAAATTGCTTCCCAGTGTAGATAATGTCTCTCTACATCAACTGAGAAACTAAGAAAATTACACAGCAGACACATTTAAAGTTTCTCTTTTCCATCTGAAATAATACAGGAGACAATGCAAAAGTGAAAGAACCAGTTTCATCCAGAGAGATAAGAAGCTTCACCCTAATTTTTTTTTAACTTTTTCTTCCCAGAATAAATTCTATAAATGTTGCCCTTTATTTTAAATGTTATGTTATTGTGTCATACACTTACATAATGAGTTTGATTATGTCCATCCCCACTCCTCTCTGCCCTAGAGCTACCTCTCCTAACAAAGGCCCCTTTTTCTTTTGTGTCTTTGTGCGGGGGTGGGGTGTGACCACCAGTTTGACTAGCTTCTTGCTGGAGAATCAGTGAATACTTACTTACTGGAGCAAGGGTCACTGTACTGGCTACAGAAATGAAGAAAACAATGAGGCCTCCTCCATCCACGTTGAAATGCCTATAGGCACAATGTTATGCAAGTCTTGAGCTACAGTGAGCCCAAGTGCAACAGCTATGTCTTTGTCAGTAGCTATCTTTTTTGCACATCTGCTGTCCACACATTTCCGCTCCACATTTGAATATTTTTTTTTATAAAATGATGGGTTTAAGTGTTTTTTTTTTCTTTTTCCTTTTTTAAAACTTTACAAATTATTTTTATTCACTTTACATCCTTGCTGTAGCCCCATCCCTCGTCCCCTCCCAGTCACACCCTTCCTTCCTTCCTTCCTTCCTTCCTTCCTTCCTTCCTTCCTTCCTTCCTTCCTTCCTTCCTTTCTTCCTTCCTTCCTTCTTCCTTTCCCCTTTCTTCAGAAACAGGGAGCTTCTGTACCCTCCACCCCAGCTCATCAAATTGCATAAGAACTGAGCATGTCCTCTTCCCCTGTGGCCTGGCAAGGCAGTCTTGCCAGAGTGAAGTGATCAAAAAGCTGGCAAGTGAGTCCCTGTACCATGTAGTCCCCACTTCCCTTACTAGAGGATCCATATGAAACCTAAGCTGCCCATCTGCTACATCTTTGTAGGGGCTTAGGTCCAGTTCCTGCATGGTCCTTGATTGATGCTTCAGTCTCAGCAAGCCCTTCTGGGCCCTGGTTAGTTGGGTTAGTTGTCTCTGTTGGTCTTCTTGTCGAACTCCTGTCACCTCTAGGTCCATTCCTTTTTCCTCCCACTTTTTGACAAAACTCCCTCAGCATCACCCAATGTTTGGCTGTGAGACTCAGCATCTGTTTTGAGACACTGCTGGATAGAATCTCTCAGAAGACAACTGTGTCAGGCACCTGTCTGCAAGCTTAACAGAGTACCCTTCATCATGTCAGAGTTGGCACTCTTTCATAGGGTGGTTCTTTGATTGGACCAGGCATTGGTTGGGCTTTTCCTCAATCTCTGCTCAATCTTCTCTATTTTTATCCTTGAACATCTTGGAAGGAGGATAAATTTTGGATCAAGGTTTTTTGTGGGTGAGTTGATTTTCCCTCTCTCTGCTAGGAGACATATCTAGTTAGAGCATGTCCTTTTCCATCTCTATGGACTGTGCTAGTAGGAGTCTTTACTTGAGACCTCTAATATTTTCTCAAGAGCTTACCATTACTTAGGTCCCCAGCTTGTCACAAAGATACTCCCATATACCATTTCTCTTTTTCTCTACAGGCCTTCTGTCCTCTCACCCTTGCTCTCCCCCGGTCTCCTCTCCACCCTCTCAATGCTCTGCACACCTTCTACTGCCTTGTTCCCTTTCTTCAGCTACTATCTCTGTCTATTCTATCTCCCCTTCCTAGTGAGATTTATGTATCTTCTCTTGGATCCTCCATGTTACTTATCTTCTTTGGGTCTGTGCCTATTAGTGTACTTATATGGCTAAAATCCACTTACAAGTGAACACATATGGGTGTGTCTTTCAGCTTCTGGGTTACCTCCATTAGGATGATCCTTTCCAGTTGCATCTATTTGCCTGTAAATTTCATGGTGTCTATGTTTTTTAATAGCCGAGTAGCATTCCATTGTTTAAATGTGCCAGCTTCTGGCGATTACGAATAAAGCTGCTACAACATGGCTGAACAAATGTTCTTGTTGTTTGGTGGAATATCTCTTGTGAATATGCCCAGGAGTGGTATAGCTGGGTTTTGAGATAGAGCTGTTCCCAATTTTCTGAGAAAGTACTAGATTGACTTTCAAAGTGGTTGTACAAGTTTGCACTCCTACCAGCAATGGAGGAGTGTTCCTCTTTGCCACATCCTCACAAACATGTGCTGTCACTTAAGTTTTTTTTTCCTTTGTTTGTTTTGTTTTTTTAATCTTAGCCATTTCGAGAGGTATGGGATAGAATCTCAGAGTGATTTTTACTTGAATTGCCCTGATGACTAAGGATGCTGTGCATTTCTTTAAGTTCTTTTTGGCCATTTGAGATTCCTCTGCTGACAATTCTCTGTTAAGCTCTGTACTCCATTTTCAATTGGATTATTTGGATTGTTTACATTTAACTTCTTGAATTCTTTATATATTTTAGTTATTATCCCTTTGTCAGATGTAGCGTTGGTGAAGATATTTTCTCAATCTGTATACTGCAGTTTTGTTCTGCTGACAGTGTCCTTTGACTTACAGAAGATTCTCATTTTCATGATGTCTCATTTATTAATTGTTGATCTTAGAGCCTGAGATGTTGATGTTCTTTTTAGGAAGTTGTCTTCTGTGACAATGAGTTCAAGGCTAGTCCTACTCCCTTCTATTAGATTTAGTTTTTCTGGTTTTATGTTGAAGCCTTTGATCCACTTGGACTTGAGTTTTGTGCAGGGTTATAAATATGGATCTATTTGTATTTTTCTACATGTAGACATCCAGTCAGACTGGCACCATTTGTTGAGGATGGGAAAGAGGACTCCTTAAGCAGTGTTGGCAATCACACTGAGGATTGTGCTACTTTGGAGAAAGATTAGGGGAATTTTATTGCCTGAGTCTAGTGATTAGCACTTTTTCAAAATTCTGAGGTTTAAGGCAGGTAGTAAATGACACATTATTAAATCATTTTGAGTACATTTCCCATTACACCAGAAGGAAACAACCACTCACTTTGCCTAGGTTTGGTCCAATATTGCTCAGAAAGTTTTCAGGTCTTGCCAGACTGGTTATAAACATTCACATGTTTGTTGTAAAAACCATGACTGCATCTTCCTAATCTTCCACTTAGTCAGAAAATTGAGCACATTTCTACTTCATTAAAAGAATATATCTATCATCAATCTAATCTTTGAAATACCCACCTGAGGCTGATTTTAGCATGGTGGACCTCCTCATTGGGGCATTGTACAGATGCTGAGTTTTCTAGAAAAGAAAGCCAAACTGCTTCTTGGCTATAAGCTCATCAATAGGAAGCAGGAAGCCCAGGCTCTACTCTTGGCCTTGCCACCATGTGGAACATTCATTTTTCACTTGCCTCAGGCTCCAGCTGGATGTCTTTCCTGCAGTTGTAACAGAGTGAATTTGAGGACTTGGTGAAACAAATAGCAATCCTTGGTAACAAGGATATTTTAGTAACTCTGTGGATGCACTCAAATTTAGTATCCACTAAACACGCATTATTAAATGGCACCTAGTTGGCCACACACGTAGACAGTTTCTGGTGTGCACATGTTTCACACAGATGGGCATAAGACTGTGCACTTCCAAGTTTTGCATCCCTTCTATCCATTGTCTCATTGTTGCTAGTGATAGAATGTGATTAAAGCTATGCTTCAAGTATGTAGTGTGCAAAACAAACCACAAAATATTTAGGTTTACCATATGCAGTATGTAAAGGATGTCTAATATTGTTTAAAATGTAAACTAATAAATTAAGCTGTAAAGAATGACAACAGATTTTTTTAAATTTTTATTTGTTTAATATTAATCACAGGTTATTTACTTTGTAGCCCAGCCATAGCCCTCTCCCTCGTTCCCTCCCAATCCCACTCTCCCTCCCTCATCTCATCCCTGTCCCTTTCCACGTCCACTGCTAGGGGAGGTCCTCCTCTCCTTCCATCTGACCCTAGCTTATCAGGTATCTTCAGGACTGGCTGCAATGTTCTCCTCTGTGGCCTAGTAAGGCTGTTCCTCCCTTGGGGGTGGGATGGGGGGTAAAGGAGCCAGTCATTGAGTTCTGTCAGAAATACTTCCTCTTCCCCTTACTAGGGAAACCCACTTGGATACTGAGCTACCATAGGCTACATCTGAGCAGGGGTCTAAGCTATATCCATAAATGGTCCTTGGTTAGAGAAACAGTCTCATAGAGGACCCCCATGCCCTGATATATTTTGTCCTTGTGGAGCTTTTGTCCTCTCCTGGTCATACTAACTCCTCCTTTTATCATATGATGCCCTCCACTCTGCCAAAGGTTTGGTTATGAGTCTCAGCATCTTTGAAAAGCTGCTAGGTAGAGTCTTTCAGAGGCCCTCTGTGGTAGGCTTCTGTCCTGTTTCTTGTTGTGGGAGCAGATTTTTTAAACAATCAGCAATTATTAAAATGGCAGTTTGTACAGATAAAATGACCATGAAATAAGATAGGTTTTACCGACTCTAAGATTTCACCTTACACCCATCAGAATGGCTAAGATCAAAAATTCAAGTGACAACACATGCTGGAGAGGTTGTGGAGAAAGGGGAACGCTTCTCCACTGCTGGTGGGAATGTAAACTTGTACAACCACTCTGGAAATCAATCTGGCGCTTCCTCAGACAACTAGGAATAGCGCTTCCTCAAGACCCAGCCATACCACTACTAGGCATATATCCAAAAGAGGCTCAAGTACACAATAAGGACATTTGCTCAACCATGTTTGTAGCAGCCTTATTTGTAATAGGCAGAACCTGGAAACAGCACAGATGCCCCTCAGTGGAGGAATGGATACAGAAATTGTGGTACATCTACACAATGGAATATTACTCAGCAATAAAAAACAAGGAAATCATGAAACTTGCAGATAAATGGTGGGATCTGGAAAAGATCATCCTGAGTGAACTATCCCAGAAGCAGAAAGACACACATGGTATATACTCACTCATATAGACATATAATACAGGATGAACCTACTAAAATCTGTACACCTAAAGAAACTAATCAAGAGGGAGAACTCTTGCTAAAATGCTCAATTCCTGTCCAAAAAGGCAAAGAGGATGGATATCAGAAGAAGGAGAAAAGAGGGAACAAGTCAGGAGCCTCACACAGAAGACCTCTGAAAGGCTCTTCCCTGCAGACTATCAATGCAGATGCTGAGACTTATGGGCAACCTTTGGGCAGAGTGCAGGGAATCTCAGGAAAGAATTGGGAAAATAGTAAGATCTGGAGAGGACAGGAACTCCACAAGGAGAGCAACAGAACTAAAAAGTCTGCACACAGGGGTCTTTCCTGAGAATGATACTCCAACCAAGGACCATGCATGGAGATAACCTAAGACTCCTGCACAGATGTAGGCCATGGTAGCTCAGTATCCAAGTGGGTTCCATTGTAATAGGAAGAGGGACTGTCTCTGACAAGAACTGATTGGTCTGCTCTTTAATTACCTCCCCCTGAGGGGGAAGCAACATTACCAGGCCACAAAAGAAGACAATGCAGCCATTCCTGATGAGACCTAATTGACTAGGATCAGAAGGAAGGAAAAGAAGACCTCCCCTATCAGTGGACTTGGGGAGGGGCATGCATGCAAAGGGTGGAGGAAGGGAGGGATTGGGACAGGAGGAGGGAGGGAACCACGGGGGGATACGAAGTGAATAAAGTGTAATTAATAAAGAATAAATTAAAAAAAGAAAAAGATAGCTTTTACTTTAATATAGAAAGAATGCATGAAAATATAAGTAAATTATACCAGAAAGAAATATCTAAAAGGAATGTGAAATAAGTTAATAACAAGATACTATGATGAGAAAATTGGTCAAGAGAAAAGAATCATCACATGACTATTACCTCACAGGTATCATAATAAATATCACTGGTCCAGCTATTGTTAATTTTTCTTAAGTATCACAGAATCAAGTTAACATTATTATGTCTCTATAATCTTATTTTGTCATTATTCCAAGCATGGACCTTAAAATTAACTCAAAACAAAAATAAAGTATATATTAAACAAATTATCCAGAGTCATTCTTTAAATACAAAAGGAACGATAAAAACAGCACATATAGGCAAAAAGTTATAAATATGTTACATAGGTAACATTTTATCTAACATTTAAATATATAGCAATTTAAAATTCATATAAATTTATTAAATTTATTTTGCTGCCATTCATGTTGTTTAATCAAGACCTGATCCAGTTAACTTGTGTGAAACTTTAATTTTCTCATTAAAACTGATAGCATATATGTGTATATGTGCTATGTATATGTGTATATGTACTATGTATATGTTCACATATGTATATATACAAATGAGAAAGAGCAGACTCCCAAAATAATGTAGACTATTGCCTTTGCTCTAGGTTGCTCCTAGAATTTGGTGTAAGACACTATTGCTGAAGATACTTTGCATTTCTAATATAGGATTTGGATGACTCAAGATCAAACTGACCCAGAAACTTCCTTCAAGACCAGCTTTAAAAGTATCCAAAGCTACTGTAAAACCTGCCAAGGGAGGAAAATAATTACTAATCCTACGCATCTGAGACCTTGCAAACCACAGCAGTAAGCAAAAGAGCAAGATATACCCAAGGATGCAATAGTGGCACTTAAACCTTGGGGTAACCAAAAGCTGCCTAATTGGAGTTAAGACCCATTCAACATGGGGTAAATCATTCCTGGCACTGTAAACCTAGCCAAGTACCTATGCCTGGTGAGATCATTGACCCTAGAGGAGACCCTCTCACTCTGTATCAAAGAAGCTCTTCCTTGCATTTCAGAAATCCACAAACTGGCCAAAACACAGAGAAAAACTGACCATGATGAGCCAAATCCAATTCATACACATAGAGCCATTACATCTAAGGCTCAGGGAACTTATTGGAAGGGAGCAAATGTGGAAAGATAACGAGAGGCAGAACACTACAGTTTCTGCCATTAGATGGTGTCCTCTGTGTGTGACAGGGAAGCTGCATTCATGACTATAAGCTTCTGATCCTCCTGCCCTCACCTCCCTGAGATTCCCCGAAGCATGTTCCACCTCGTCTAGCTTTATGAAGTGCTGGGTATCTAACCCAGGGCTTTGGGAGTGCAGTGCCCTACATGGCCAGTATTAAAGCTTCCAGGTTTTTTTTTTTTAAGCTTCTTTTTTTAAAAGGCCTTTCTGTCTACATTTATAGCAATAAAACAAAACCAAAGGAGGTGCCGAATTAGAACTGTTCACCTACGGAGCAGACAATTTCCCTTGCTTTTGTTCTTAATAAGCCTTAGAACTGAGAAGAGTTATGTCTTACTCACTAGTAATCTTTCCCTTCCATTTCTCACACAGAAACAGTTCTCTCTTCACACAACCGACTATGTTCCCTACATGCATTTGATTTTCACATAGAACAAAGAGTTTGAAGTTTTAAAAATAAATCGAGAGTTTCAGGGCAGAGTTTGAGGGGATGCTGAGCTTTGCTGTTGTTCTGGTATGTTTGCTGTTTTCTGTCATGTTAATTTCTCTCTGGACCTTGAACCAAAACCAATTTTCTGCTCCTGAGTGAATATTGGAAAGAAAGGATAATGCTGAGCCGAAGGACACAGATGACACCTGAAAATTTGTATTCCATTAACTACTCACCAGATTATTTTGCATGTAATTTTAATTATGAAACAAATGTTAAGTCATTAATTTTGCAGATAGTCCTTTCGTGATATGGTTTATTAGACACGGATCTCTTTCCATCTATCTGTCTCTCGATTTTAAAATATATATTAGATTCATACATTATATTTATAGATAGTCTTAAAAGATTATCCATAAAATTTGACATTTAATTTTAATGAAAACTGAACTTACTACAAAGTTAAACCAAATTATTTAAATCCTGAGCATAAGATTTAAACTAGAAAACTTAATTGAGTCCTTTCAAAAGATGCTTCTAATACAGGTCTAGCTACTATGCCATGCTAGTTAATGAAAACTGAATTAAATGGAACCAGGACTGTTAGTGTTACAAAGATCCATATCCATCATAAAAACCCGATTTCCTTGCATGTGGACACCAATGAAATGATAAGGACTTGATAATGCTCACAGCCCACTATATAAAGTCAGCCTTGACACAATTGGAGAAAAGTAATACTGATTGAAGGGATTATGTAAGTGTTCCATCTTATACAGTAAACAGAATATGGTACATGTATTAAAATTTTAAAATGTGTCTTCCCAACCAGTTACTTGTGGAAAGAATATTTGTATCTCTTAGAATTTTTTAATTGCTTAGGTTTATAAAGAAGTCCTATTTGTTTAATAATAGTGATAAGTCTGCTAGCCTCTTTTCAAGCAATCATGTTTTCACAATGATCTCTGCAGAGACTGACAGTAGGGTGTGACTTGCCCTTATTTCTTTGCTTTCTTCCAGATATGAATATACCAAATGGATATTTGAAACAAGTGAGTTTGAGTGTTGAAAGCATGACTCTAAACTCAGAGTAAGTAGCAAAAACAGGCAATGGTCTGCACATTGCCTACAAGAAAATATTTTGTGCTGAATAACTATACAAGTATAGAGCTCAATACTGCTGTTGTGGTGTGTGTGTGTGTGTGTTTGCCTCAGCGGTTTTTATATGTATATATCTCAGAATAGAAACATTTTCCTTTTCAGGTTCTTCTTTTATTGTTTATTTATTTATTCATTATATTTTCATTCCTGGAGAAAAGGAGATATGTGTTCAAGTAATCTAAAGAAAGAATATTTTTTTTTCTAACGCAAAAAATTCTATCAAAACTTTGTTACGGAAGAGATGAGCAGACTATGGTCTTTGACCCTGCTCACCTCCATCATTTTATAAATGAGGAAATGAGATCCCAGAGGGTATCCGCTGATCCAATTGAATTTATTATTCTGTGTTTATAACTTTTCCAAATATTATTTTAGACAGTTCACACAACGGGCAAATGTAGCCATATAGATGAAACACAACAAAAAATGAATAACTTGGATTAAATAGATAACCAAAGCAGTATGACCATAATATTATCTCTAACATCACATTGCATCAGCATAAACAGACGTAGGTGTGCTGTAACAACAGTGTGTGATATATATTCAATTACAATTGGAACAAGGTCAAGTTAGCAGGCAGCAGTATTGTCTTATTCTGCAGAAAGAACCAGGATACCCTCTTCCTAATAAAAGTTCACATGACTCAGTATACTTTGACACAGCAAAAACAAAGAATAAATTCTAAATTAAAACTCGGGGAAGGACATAAGGGGTAAGAGAGAAGGGGGGTGGGACTGGGAGGAGATGACAGAGAGGGCTACAGGCAGGATAAAAAGTGAATAAATTGTAACAAAGGATAATAATAATAATAATAATAATAATAATAATAATAAAAGAACACTGAAAACAATGGAAGTTTTGTAAGTTTTTTCCTAATTCCAAAGCTTAATCTGCTACTACTATCTTCAATACAAAGAACAAATGTGTCAAATGTTTCTTTTCAAATTACAAAGGAAAAAGCCTTTTTAATGACCAAGATTTTCCTTAACCATTGAAGAAAATTAAGTTTTGCAGGGACCATCAGAAGGAGAACTATTTGTTTGTTTGTTTTAATTTTTTATTTCGCATAGATGTTATTATTATTATTAATTTTTATTTATTACAATTTATTCAGTTTGTATCCCAGCTGAAGACCTCTCCCTCTTCCCCTCACAGTCCCACTATCCCTCCCTCTTCTCCTCCGATGCCCCTGCTCCAGTCCTCTGTTAGGGGAGGTCCTCCACCCCATCCATCTGACCCTAGCCTATTGGTTCTCGTAAAGCCTGGATGCATTGTCTTCCTCTGTGGTCTAGTAAGGCTGCGTCTCCCTCAAAGGGAGGTAATCAAAGAGTCAGCTACTGAGTTCATGTCAGAGACAGTCCCTGTTCCCCTTATTAGGGAAATTCACTTGGAGACTGTGCTACCATGGGCTACATCTGTGCAGGGGTTCTAAGTTATATCTATGCATGGTCCTTGGTTAGAGTAACAGTCTCAGAAAAGACCACTGTGCCCACAATTTGGGTTCTCTTCTGTTCATCTCTTTGTGGAGCTCCTGTACCCTCCAGGTCTTTCTATCTTCCCCTTTTTTCATAAGATTCCATGCACTCTGCCCAAAGTTTGGTTATGAGTTTCAGCATCTACTTTGATACCCTGCTGAGTAGACTTTTAGAGTTCCTCTGTGGCAGGCTCCTGTCCTGTTCCCTGTTTTCTCCATCTTCCAATGTGTATTCCATTTACCTTTCTGAATGAGGACTGAGCATGTTCCTCAGGGTCCTCCTTCTTACTTAGCTTTATATAAGTGTACAGATTTTAGTATGTTTATCCTATATTACATGTCTAATATCCACTTGTAAGTGGGTATATACCATATGTGTTTTCTCTGCTTCTGGGATATTCACTCAGGATGATCTTTTCTAGTTCCATCCATTTGCCTGCAAATTTCATTATTTCCTTTTTTTAAATTACTGAGTAGTATTCCATTGTGTAAATGTACCACAATTTCTGTATCCATTCCTTCTTTGAGAGATATCTGGGTTGTTTACAGATTCTGGCTGTTATGAATAAAGCTGCCATGAACATGGTTGAGCAAATGTCTTTGTTGTATAATTGAGAATATTTTGATATATGGCTAAGAGTGGTATAGCTGGATCTTGAGGTAGCACTATTTCTAATTTTCTGAGAAAGTGTCAACTTGATTTCCAAAATGGTTGGATGAGGTTACATTCCCACCAGCAATGGAGGAGGGTTCCCCAGAAAAGGTGCTTTATTTTAAAGTACGTCATTTGGTATGATGAATTTAGAATTAAAGTTAGTTATCTGTCTCCAGAATATTGATATGACTTTTGAACCTGTACATAAAGAAACTCAAGCAAGGAAACAAACATACAAACATGACCTTTGAAAAAAGATTAAATTCCTTAAGGTATTGCAAAAATGGCACAGGAGGTAAAATGTTTGCCTCATGGGACCATGAACCTAATTTTGATACCAGAACCTACATAAAACGTAGGTTCATGGGGTCCTGCAAAGACTGATGCACCAACCAAGGCCCATGCATGGAGAGGACCTAGATTTCCTGATTTCAACGTTTGTGTGCAGTGGCATGTTCATACCTCCAACCACACCCATCATGTACATATCGTGTCTCTACACACAAAAATAATAACTAAAATAGATCTAAAAGTTTCCAACAGTGTATAAAATCTCTGAAATTCTTCTGTTACATATAGGTACGTAACTGTGAGGAAAATCCTCTAAACTTTGGTTAGTAAGTGTAAATAAGAGCTATGAGCGGATGTGCTGCTGTACTTATGCTGCCTCTGCTCGTAATCAGAGCATCGCTCTAAGACAAGGACACTCCACTGTCTTGACAACATCTCTGAAACCATGGCTCAGAGATTTTACCAATAAGAAAAGCAGCCAAAAGCAGCAAAGTGGTTTCCACTTTCCCAAAAGAAAACAACCGCACACTGGAAATCACCCTGGAAGTCCATGGTATTTCTAGTGGGATGCATGTAAAATGAGTCCTATAGCTTCATGTGAACAAATGGAAGTGTAGGTCAGCTATTTACTGAGAATAGACAGCTCAGAACAAACCTCAAAAATCCTTTCCTACTTAAAGGTTCATATTTATTTTTTTATATAATTTATTCACTTTATATCCCAATTGTAGCCCCCTTCCTCATCTCCTCCTGTCCCATCCTCCATTCTTCCTTCCCCAATTCCCCTCCTCTAGACCACAGAAAGGGTGGTCTTGCCTACCATCTGATCCCAGACTATCATGTCTGCATCCTCTTCTTCTATGGCCTGGCAAGGCTGCCCTGTTGGTGGTGGGGCTGGGGGCAGTGATCTAAGTACAGGCAAGAGAGTCCATATCACACAGAGATAGCCCCAGCTCACCTTATTAGGTAGACCTGTGGTGTACATGTGAGCAGGAGGCCTAGGTCCTCTCCTTGCATGGTGCTTGGTTGGTACATCAGTCTCTGCAGACCCCCCATCAGCCCAAATTCTTTGACCCTTTTGATCTTCTTATGGAGCTCCTGGCCCTTCTGGGTTCTTCTATTCCCTCTTCTTCCATAAAACTCCCTGCTCTCTGCTCAAAGTTTGACTGTAAGTCTCAGTATCTACTTCGATCCCCTGCTGGGTCAGAGGACATCTCTGTTAGGCTCCTGCCCTGGTCCCTCTCTTCATGTGAACAAATGGAAGTGTAGGTCAACTATTTACCGAGAATAGACAGCTCAGAACATACCTCAAAAATCCTTTCCTACATAATGTTTCATTTTTTCATTTGTAGAGATTTATTTATTCGTTTTAGTACAGCTTTTCTATTGATACTGCTTTAATTATCAGAAAATTTGCTAATAGAGGCACAGAGAAGCCATAGACTTTTATGTTAATATTTATCCTGCTACTTTACTAAATTATCTATGTATTTCTTTTTTTTCTTCTTTTCCAATTTTTTAAAAAATATTATTTACAGTTTGTTGACTCTGTATCCCAGCTATATCCCACTCCCTCATTCCCTCCCGATCCCACCTTCCCTCCCTCCCTCATCTCCTCCCTGCCCCTTTCCAAGTCCACTGATACGGAGGACCTCTTCCCCTTTCATCTGATACTGATTTGTCAGGTATCTTCAGGACTGTCTGCAAAGTCCTCTTATGTGGCCTACCAGGGCTGCTCCTCCTTTGGGGAGGAGGAGGAGGAGGAGGAGGAGGAGGTCAGAAAGCCCGCCATTGAGAAGGTTCATTTTTTTAATGTAATTTATTCACTTTATATCCTGATTGTAGCCCCCTTCTTCATCTACTCAGATGTTTAAATCAGTGTGCAGAACAGGTCTTTGTTAAAGTACTTGATGGAGAGAAACTGAAACTAGAAACCAGTGGACTATCTATCAGAAGTGGTGACACCAAAGGAATCAGAGAACTAAGTAGAAATCACAGAAATAGACAGAGAGAGAGAGAGAGAGAGAGAGAGAGAGAGAGAGAGAGAGAGTCAAACAAAGTCCCTGCTACAACCATAGCCATCACAGGGAGACTACATATGCTCTGGATACAAGCCCAAGTGACTTGAGTTTCACACTTTGAGGAAAATAAGTTTCTTTAAATTATTAGCCAAGTCATTAAGCAAACTAGTAAGAAATACATTTCAGATATGGAATGTAATTAGGACCCACAATCGCTACAATGCAAGAACTAAAATTTTTAGGTTTTAGAAGGGGAAAAAATGAAAAGAAAACAAAAACAAAAAGCAAGCAGCATGTAAGGAAGCAAAAGGGTAATAGATACTCAAGGGCTTAGATTAGTGAGAAAGCCCAAATAGTGGACTAGCACTCAAAACTTTAGAAAAATCTTAGTAAAGAAGTTCAAAGAATGAAAAATGAAAAGAAGCCTACTTAACTAAGGAAAGAAAATAGGACAATGATAGTTCACTAGACAGAAAATATCAAAGGACAAAAAGTTACTATTCTCCATGTAGATACAGAGAAACTTCAGTATTTTTGTTAGATAAAAAATCATTGTCACAATTGCTAGTCACAAATATGCAAATTAACATGTAATTTTAGAGGGCCTAAGCCATTAATTGCTAAATAATAGTACAGCCTAACAATAGGATAAGTGTCTTAAAAATGCAAAAATCTAAGCAATTACTCAGTAGCTCTAATAAAGGGTTCTTCAAAATGATAATGAAAGGACGTGCCGATTTCCTTTTATACTATTTAAAAGTTTTCCTTTTAAACTACTTAAAAGTTACTTTGAACAAGAATATCTTCCTGTGACTAGGCCCTCTTCACGTATGTAACAGTAAAGCAGTTTGGTCTTCGTGTGGCCCTTCTAACTTCAGGAGCAGGGGCTATCTCTGGCTCTGTTACCTGTCTGGATCCCTTCCCTAGATGGGCCGCCTTGTCTAGCCACCATAGAAGGTATGTGTACCTATTCCTACATTCCTACTGCAACTTGACATACTGAGGTGGGGTGATATACGTGGGAGGTCTCCTGTAGGTTTGCATTTTCCAGACACCTACTTTATTTAGGGTTCTGGGGAGAGAAAGCAGTTAGTAGGGACAAGGGACACAGACCTCTCTAGCTATTTTCTGCAGGTTAGGGTTACTGGATTCTTGAGGGCAATACCAATCTCGATCATCCGGATTCCAGAAGTCCAATCAAACAGCAAACAGAATGAGGTAGTAGCAACTCGAAACATTGTCTGGAGCCTTTCGAGAAGCGTCTCGAAGGGAAGTGAAGCCATGCAATGCCAAACAGTTAAAAGCGTAGTGTAGCGAAGCAATGCAAAGCTACCTTTCTCTGTCTCTCGGCTCTTATTAATATGCTCTCAGAGTCCAAGCAAGGACGTTCTTCAGATGGCAAAAATCACGCCCCGTGCATGAGGTAGTTTCCAGCTGGAAAACATCACATGCCTCTCAGGAGTCTGTTTTCATCTGACAAAGCCCACACCCCTGTGCCAGTCTGTTTTCAGTGGTGTAGAAGCCATTTCCACATCCCACACTCGGGACCAAAATAAAAACATATTCTCATAACACAACTGAGTTTTTAAAGAACCCAAAACTTCCACTCCGTATCCCCCTTTCTGTTTAATAAAAAAATAAAAGTAAAATGTTGTCTTTGTTTTTTTAACATTTAGTCTACATACACAAATAATGGGAAGCATAAAACTAGATTTTTTTTTTAATTTTATTTTTCTTATTACTTACATTTTGTTAACTCTGTGTCCCAGCTGTATCCTGCTCCCTCATTCCCTCCCCAACCCACACTCCCTCCCTGGTCTCCTCCCTGCACCTTTCCAAGTCCACTGATAGGGGAGGACCTCCTCCCCTTTCATTTGACCCTGTTTTATCAGGTATCTTCAGTGCTGGCTGCAAAGTCCTCCTCTGTGGCCTAACAGGACTGCTCCTCCCCTGGGGGAGGGAAGGTCAAAGAGCGTGCCCTTGAGATCCTGTTAGAAATAGTCCTTGTTCCCCTTACTTTGGAAAATTACTTGGTTACTGAGCTACCACGGGCCACATCCGAGCAGAAGTTCTACGTTATATCCATAGATGGTCCTTGGTTGAGTGTCTGTCTCAAAAAAGACCCTGTGCCCGGATATATTTGGTCCTTGTAGAGCTCCTATCCTTTCCATATCATACTAACTCCCCTTCTTTCATATGATTCCCTGCACTCTGCCAAGGGTTTGGTTATGAGTCTTAGTGTCTGCTTTGAAACACTGCTAGGTAGAGTCTTTCAGATGCCTTTTGGGGTAGACTCCTTTATATCACATTTTAAAATGAGCTGCTTATATAAAATACATCAAACAATAGCCAAACAAAACAACCTAAAATTTCAATCAATGCATAATTAAACAAAATAGCCTTACACCTACAGCCTCCTCTTTTCTGAGAAGGGCAGGAGGGGAGAATGAGACAAGAAGAGATGACAGAGGGGAGATTGGGAGGAGAGGAAGGAGGGCATACTCTGATCAGGATGTAAAGTAAATAAGCAAATTAATTAATTAAAAAAATCTTAGATGACAAATAGTCATGAGCATTCAACATGAAACAGATGATTTGAGGGAGTGTTTATTTCCTTATCAGTGTTTCCATTAAGAATAACTAAATGCAGAAAATAAAGTTCACTGAAGGTGTAGGAGATAAGTCCAATTGGCAGAAAGATTACCTAGCACACACAAGGGCCCTGGTTTGATTATCAACACACACAAAGAATAAACAAATTAATCGAAGGAGTCATAGGAAAAAAATAAAAATAATGTGTTCCTGTGTGGACTAGGAAGAGACAAAGGAAAAGAAAATGGGGACATGCAGAAGTGCTTGAAAAGAAGAGCAGACAAGTCCGGAATAGCTGTTCAAAGGCTGCAGATGCGGCCTGTGAAGGCTCAACAACACAGCCATGTCTGTGTCTGAGAAGGAAGGGTAAGGCTTACAAGTCCCAAGTTAGGCTAGGCATGTTGTAGAGAGAGCAGTAATGAGAAAGACATCTGGAAGGATAATGTGGCAAATAGCAATCTGACCTTTGTCAGAATTAATATTTTCAAGATCTAACATGCCTGCCAGGAACTAAAAAGTAAAGCTTATATTTGCAGGAGAGCAGATGGGCCTAAGAACCTACATTTTTGACAAGCAATCAAATAATGACAATACTGGTGGTCAGTGGACCATGTATCGCAGGCTAGAGCCACGATCAACACTAGTAGAATTCCAGTCGGAAGCAGGAGAGACGTCTCAGCAGGTAAAAGCACTGGTTGCTCTTGCAGAGGACCCCAGTTCAATTCCTAGTACTCACATAACAGCTCATAGCCATCTGTAACCCAGTTCCAAGACATCTTTTGGCCTCTGGTGGGCAACAGGCACACACCTGGTGTATAGACATACACGCAGGCAAAACACTAATACACATAAAATAAAATCCATTTGTATAGTTAAGTTTATTCAGAAGATACATTTAAAAAGAATAAATTGCTAAAATTCACATCAATCTAGGATCTGATGTATATAAAATTAATATTTGATTCAACATTTCATAATATTTTGAAACACTGGTTTCCAGAAAATGTTCCTTATTTTGTTCATGCAAAGCATTTCAATTCTGACGCTACATGTTCACTGCAAATATTTGATCTTTAGAGTTCATAAAACTTCCAGTTGAAAAGCCTTTGCCTAACTGAGTTGATTTCTGTCAATTCCATTTCTTTTTACAGTAGTTAAATTTCATATTTTAAAAATTCACCAAGTACCAAAGTGACTCAGCAAATACAAAGTGCCACGTATGCCTAATGGCTGCAGTTCAGTCCCAGATCCCACAAGGGGGAAGAAAAGTGACTATTGGGTTTTCCTCTGACCTCTGCACATGGACTGTGGTGTACTTGTGCCTGTGATTACACACATGCAAAAATGTGCACACATATTCATGGACATGTATGTACACACAATCAATAAATAAGCATTTAAAAACAATGGATTAAAGTTAAACAAAATTAAATATTCAGATGACAACCATAATGGTCAAAAAGCAAAAGTGGTTTGTGACTACTACATTGAAAAGCATAAATCTGGAAAATAAGTTTTAGAACAAGGGTAAGTGTAAGAATAATGTTAAGAACCTTAAAAAAAAAACCTAACAGATAGTGAAAACACCAAAAGAGACTTGACATTCCTTCTTACAATTGCAGACACCCAAAAGGAGCAAGTCTTCTGTGTAATCCCTAAGACTAGGCTGGTAGCCTGAAATTGGCCATGCTAGGTGAACTTTCACCATAGATAACCTGTATTGACCTTTTACCTTATCTCCCTGATAGTATGTTTTTAACATAGTAAAATATGTTTAACATGTTAAAATATAGTATGTTTTAACATACTATGATGGCCAATACATTACTAGAGTTTAAATATTTAAGATATAAGGTCAACTTACTCTCATTTTCTAAAATTTGAGTAATTCTCCACCCAAATGTTATCTATGAAATCTTATACTATCCTAAACAGTCCTACCATGAATCTACCTATTCAAAGTCAAGTATTTGTTGATTATTAATATTTAGTATTGATATATCTTTTAGATAAACAGCAGCTATTCCTAAACCAGCTGAATACCCAAATCACCACACAGAGACTAGGATGTGTTTAATAAACCTAGAGCACAGTGCTGGGCAATAACTACTCCATTCTAAACCTCCAAGCCCACACAGCTTCCTCTTATTCAGATTTCCCACATTACATTTGTTTTTTAGTCATATCTTCGGTCAGGTTCATTTCTCCTGATAATTCCAGGTCCTCTCCTCTTGGGTATCTCCTCCCACCTTCTCATTCTCTTCTCCTCCAGAGCAGGATTTCCCACCCTAGTCTCCCCATTGGTCAGCATTGGCTGGTTGTTTGTTTTTGGTTTTTTTTTTTTTTTCTGACAATACAGAGAACAAATGGTGGTATGTTTACATAAACTTGAGACAGGTGATACTTAGAATAAACATCACAGTGCAATGTCTGGATTGAAGCCAGATAGTGGGGTAGAGAAATCAGCATTTGAATGAGCAAGGGTAAATTGTATACATTCCACAAGAACATTATACCAACACATATTTAAAGATTGATCTGTTTTTTTCTTCAACATCGTCCTTGTCCCACTTTAAATGTTGGACATTTTTCCATATATCTGTGAACATTGTTCTGTTGTCTGCTCAAAGGTTCAGTATTCACAGAAACCCTTAGGAACTAGTTATTTATTTACTGTGTATGAATTTTTGCATCTTGCCTTAATTTATATTTAAATAATTTTAGTATCTGGAAAGTTTTTTTCCAGTTTCATTGGACTATTTTAAGATTTATTTTAATAATAGATGATCTTCTACCTACAAGTGGAATTGCATCTTATTTTTATGTTGAATCATGAACAGTGACAAAACTAGACAGAATTAGCTACAACAAAAAGAGAACAAAACTAAATCAACTAGCTTTCTTTAAGCAAGAAAATATAAGCAGATGTATTCTCAAAAGCACAATGATTTAGCTACTTGGAAATTTAAATGTAATTTTGAAGAATATAGACAAATCCCAGGGAAGAAGAGGAGCTGAGCTACTATGTAAACATCTAGCATACTGGATCTTCTCAGTCACTAGCTTAATCTTGAACTAAATCAAGGAGGTGTGGAAAATTCTAAATTGACTTTGTCATTATAGGCAGGAATGGTTCTAGATATTAATCCCTTTCAAGTCCTTCACTTCTAGAAGGACTTCACCTTCTAAGAATTCTAAACTGGCATCATTTACAGAGATCACATCCCTGTTTTATTAAACACAGCATGTGGCAGAGTTCCCATGTGTTGGTGGTTCAGAGCCCGGAGGAACCAGTAATTGTGATGTAGACCTTGGAGGAATCTGTGATGCTGATGCAGAGCCTGGAGATACTTTCAGTGGTGATACAGTCCCTGGTACTGGCTTTTACCACCTCCTCCATGAGGGCTTCGTTTTCCTGAGGCAAAAAGCTTTTGATTCATACAATGTCCCCACCCCATTTTCATTCCATACATTCTGCTGAACTCATTGGACATCCTTGGAACACTTCCTGCTGCTCTTAGCATGGTGCTCTACTTGTTTATAAACTCTCCTATCAATCTGATTTGCACTAAGATATTTGGGCTAGAACGAGATGGGAAGTTATGTAAATTACTACTGCACATTACGTGCTTTTCATTCTCATAACCAGTATCATAATATATTAAAAGAAAATCCTTTGCATTGTTCATGCTGTGGAGAATTAGTCAAGGGTATTCAAGGTGGTAACCCACTGGTGGTTTAAGAAACAACCCACAAGGATACCAGAGCTAGAACACTTAAAAATTAAAAACTCATTTTTCTTTTAGTGAAAAGAGGAGCAGACAAAATAAAAAGTAATCCAGAATAATATATATATATATATATATATATATATATATATATATATATATTTACTTTAACTTGAATTACTATGCTACTTCTTTTTAATGTCTGTATGTGTACATTCACTGGGAAGTATTCTGGTTATTATTAAAACCTCTGTCAGCTAACGCAGAGATAAAAATAAAAATTGTAACACATAGGAACATTATGTGAATTTGTGTCGCTCCCTGGGGAAATTTAGGTTCATAAAGTAGAAATGTATGGATTATACAAAGACAAATATACTCCTGTGCTTTCTTCTCTGACAGCTCTACTCTTTGGCAATGTAGTCTTAAAAACTACACCACCTTAGGCTATGAGCTCATCAGAGCTCTGGAGCTCAAAAGGGGCAACTCTGGATAATGTTTGGGAGGGTGACCTCCAAAGAAAACCCAGGTGCAAGAGCATACAATGCTAATAATTCAAGAGATGTCATGGCTCCCTTTAAGTCACTAATAAGCAATTTCCTCTCAAGGCCATTATCAGATATCATGCTACCGGATGTTTCTCTGCAGAGATTTAATACATGTGGACATTTAAGATCTCATTTTCCCTCTTCCCTTCATCATCATGTTAGCCATGCTGCATTGGAATTTTTTTTTCGAAAACTTTTGTGGCTAAGTAGACATCGCATAAAAATATATTCCCTTAACCATCATTATTACACCATTCACTGCCCCTGAAGACACTTCTACTGCTGGACAACCACCCACCTACAACATCCTCTTCAGCTTACAAAGGTAAGACTCTAAACATAGAGCAATTTTTCACTGCCTCCATCCTGGAGCAAGCGCCATTGTGCTTTCTCTCTGAGCACTTCACGTAATGGAGTCAGGTAATATTTGTGCTAATATCTGTGATGGGTGAGGTCTTTTATCCCTTGGAAATCATTTAGTCAGGAGTTGGCATATTGGTTTGCTTGTTGTTTGTTCCTATAAGAAAACAGTAAGCATTTCAGGGTGTATATATCTCATCCATTTTCTGTCATATATTCTATTATTTCTTCTATCTTTTTTTTCATTTATTTTGATAATAATTAAAATGTTAAAAAAGCATGTTTTTACCTTAAATAGGGCCTTCAGACCAGATTTGTTCTATCATTCATATTTTATATATATGAAAATAGTCAGTAAGTGTTTATTTCCCTCAGGAATTAGCTGTGATCTTGAGCTATAACATTCTTTTGAGTTTAGGGCAAAGTCATTTAAAAAAGGCTAATTTGGGGGACAGACAATCTATCTAACATTGGGAGGCTAGGTTACACTACCTGTACTTGTGATAAATGTTAAATTCTAGCAGAAGACGTGAAGCCTAAATCAAATAATTGAGTAAATTAATAGTATATACTTGTAAGTGCTCAAAATTAATTAAAACAAAGTCAGATAAGGAGGATCAGGGGTGGAGATATTTCACTTCTATAGAGTAGCTGGACAAAGTTTATTATAAGAGCTAAGGATAAGCTTCTAATGAAGCTATGGTATATCTGATACTTTATTTCTCTAGTTTCAAGTTCTGACAAACTTATTCAATTCAAAAAACACAAATGTAGGATATAGACCTACTTTATGCAAAATTATTCTTTGTTTTTTTCAGTCAAAATTGGTCCCTTCTAAATTCTTGACAAACATACTTCTATATTCTGTCATTATGAGGTTTGTCTTTGCCTGAATGAATACCCATTAGCATATAATATGTAGCATTTTGCTTTCTTCTTAATATTTTTCAGATTCTTTCCTACTATTGATATATTAAAAAATTAATAAAATATATTTCCCAGTTTTCATTTCTTGAGGTGGAATTTCTAGTAGTCCTGGCTGGCCTAAAGTTCACTGAGAAATTGAAGATGATCTTTAACTTCTGATATTCCTGCTCTCATTTCTTCATTAGCAGGAGTACAGACTTGTGTAAAAATATTTGTTTAATATGTAAATAATTTATGTTTCAGCTCAATAATATTCGGTTAAATGAATGTACCAAAGTTTGTCTATTCGCTACCTAATGAATATTGGTATTTTTTTTACTACTACCAGTAAATCTTAGAAGAACATTTCCATGAAGGTTTCTGTCAACACATATTTCTATTTACCTATAAAAATGGAAGAGTTTTGAATTATTATTTTTATTATTTCTTTTATTGTTTTTATTAATTACACTTTATTCATTTTGTATCCCCCCATAAGCCCCTCCCTCATCCCCTCCCGATCCCACCCTCCCTCCCCTTTCTGCATGCATGCCACTCCCCAAGTCCACTGATAGGGGAGGTCCTCTTCTCCTTCCTTTCTGATCTTAGTCTATCAGTTCACATCAAAAGTGGCTGCATTGTCCTCTACTGTGGCCTGGTAAGGTTGCTCCCCCCTCAGGGGGAGGTGATCAAAGACCAGGCCAATCAGATTATGTCAGAGGCAGTCCCTCTTCCCATTGCTATGTAACCCACTTGGACACTGAACTGCCATGGGCTACATCTGTGCAGGGGTTCTAGGTTATCTCCATGAATAGTCCTTGGTTGGAGTATTATTTCTTTTAATTTTAAGACTGTAGCATAATTACATCATTTTTCTTTTCCTCCCTTCCAAGTTTCCATATAACTTTCTATGCTGTTTTCATATTCATGCCCTCTTTTACTCAATAAAAATATGTTACATGCATATATGTATATACATATACATTCTTATGTATAACCTGCTCAGTTTACATAATGTTACTTGTATGTTTGTTTTCAGGGCTAATCAGTTGGTATTAGATTACTAATTGGTATGTCCTTCCCTAGAGAAGACCATTTCTCCTGCTTTCAGTATTATGATAAAATGTTTAGTTGTTCCTAACTGTAAAAGCATTGGGCATTGCCATTTTAAAATATTAGCCTTCCTCAGACCTGAATAATGTTGTCACACAAGGCTTTTACTTACATTTGTTAAGCATATTCTTGAATGGTTTTAGCCATTTTCATGTTTCTCTGGTGAAAATGGCTATGCAAAAATTGTCTTCACCTCATGGTTAAACAGACATGTTTTTCTTTTAAGCTGGAATGATTTTTCATATGTTTCATAGGTAAACCTGGTATCAGATGTGTTTTATGAAGGTATTGGTTTCTGATCTCAGACTGTCTTTCTCCTTTATCCCCCATCATTTTACAAATCAAAGCTTTTTTGCACTGGCAAAGAATAATTTATTTTCTCACATAATTTATGTCTCTGAGAGATTCCTATTTAAGAAATATCCACCTAATGCAAAGTCAGTTTTGTTTATTCTCTCTTGACTTCTCAAGCTTTATATATCAGCACTTTCATGATTCATATTGACTTGGTTTTCATATGTGACACCTAATTTTTCCAGAGCTATTTACCAAAACACTGCATTAATATGATCTTTGCAGTACAGGTGGTGGCTCTTTCAGAGTGTTTTCCCATTTCATTAATTTGTATATCTATCCTTATATGTTGACCACTGACTATTATTATACATTGCTGTTGTTTATAACCAAGGCAGGCCTTGAACTCACATTCATCCTAGTATCTCCCTAGTTATAGGATTGTAGACAGAAGCCAACACACGTGTTTTCATTATTGAAATTTTATCAACAGAACTTTAAGGTAAGTGTAGAATTGGTATCAGGCAGGAAAAGAATAGCAAAAGAAGATACTGTTTCATTGTGAGCCATATGTTTCCTTTAGCTTCTTGTGAGCCATTGCCTCATAAATCCAAAACACAAATGGTGTTTTAATAAAGGCCCTGGATACCTTAATATCTGCTGTATATTTTCAAGTTAAAATTAAATAGCAGGGTCTATTAGATATTTAAATTTTGTAAAAGAGATTTCACTAGATGAATCGCAGGATTGGTCACAAACTTGTTCAGAGTGAATCAGAATGGCAATACTGCTCATGTTTGTTTCATTGTGTTGGTTCCTTAAATACTGGCTGGAATCGAACAGCAGTTGCCTTGAGTTTGAAGAACAAAATATAAATGTAATTTCCCCGCCTTAAGGATTTCCATGTAGTAAAAGAGCAATACACATATTCACAACCCTCTCTGATAATGACCACATAACCTTTACATTGAACTCTAAGAAGCTTGCCAAGGAGAAATTCTACTGTTAAAGCTTGAAGATCATGAAACATCTTTCTTCCTAATGAATCACTAGATGGTATTTTATTGAGTGAGTTAAAGATTTATGTGATAGTTGTTCTGTTTTGTTTTGTTCTGTTCTTGAACACCCTTTAAAAATAATGTATACCTAATCTTTTCCACAATTCATGTTGAGGGCATACAGACATTAAATTTGTTCTCAATATTGTCCCTTAAGTGTAGGAAGCACCTATCAAGTAATTATTTATCCACACTTTAGAAATGAAGACAGAAGATTGATATCCATTCACCCCAGTGCCTAATAAATATTCAGATCATGGACTATCTCTTTAATTTTTTATCAGAAGCTCAGAAATATGAAGATAGTTTTCAGCGTGGCTAACTTTCTCTGGAGCAGTAAATTATACTTTAGGAGATTTTGGCTGTCTCTGGATGACAATGATGATGATATAGAGCAGGTGATGTGTGATTTATGGCAAAGGGTGTTCGAAGTAACTACAGGGGAAGCAAAGAGAAGCTCTCAAGATCCTCCCAGCACACATCTTGAACACTGCATCTGTTTTCCCTTCTCATCCATCATTGTCACCCAATAAATTATTTAGGACGGAATGGATTGAGACAATCTTCAACAATATAGTCTATTTGATTATTAAATTGAATGAACTGTTAATTTTTTTTAAAATCACAAACTCATTTTAGCAAATTAGCCATAGTCTTGGCCATAGGAATAAAGACAATTAGATTATTTCTCATTGTATAAAAGTTCTGTTAAATAGACAATTTGGGCAGGGGGAGGGGCTTTTCTTATTATGACTTTGTACAACAACTTTTGAAAATCACCTTTAAAGTTAACAGCATATGTTAAATCTAACATTTATTTGTATTTCAGCAATGTGTAATATAAAAATTATCAGTTTGCCAAACATTTAATTAAAATTGTCTTTATTAAAAAAAAAAAAACAGGTTTCTCAAGTAGAAGCATTGGTTTGCACATGCAATTATACAAAGTTATAGTCCAACCAGCACACACACATATACATACACACACACATATACATATGTGTATATATATATATCTACAGTTCAAAAAACATCACTACATGAAAAAAAGAAGCATTGGGGAATACAAGCGAGAAAATAGATATACATTTTATCAACAATTATCCTTTGTTAGCTTTAAAAGACTGGCAAAGACAAATTCAGTCATTATTTATTCCTTTGCTTAAAAATCAAATGATGGTACAACATTTTTGCACAATACTTCCGCGTATACTCTTCTATTGCAACAATCTCTTTCTGTCTTCTTTCTCACTAATGATCCACAGTAATAAAATCCTAAATCCCTTCATAGTTTATAGTCTATAACCAAACAATCTTGGAGAAATTTAAATGATCACAATTTTTTGTCATAATATGTTGTTCTTAGGAGAAACAAACCTGTCTAGAAATACTGCTTTGCTACAGAAATAGTGAAGGTAATGTGATCGAGTTCCGGTATCTGGAGTTCATTTTTATTTTGCATGTTACATGAACTAGTACCTCTAGCGCTCTCTGTTTGTCCCTGTCCTTACTCCTCACAAGGATCTTGTTTAGCCTCCTACAAGTGAAGGACAGCTACTCTCATCTGCTCACTTTGCAAAGCAGTGTATGCTCACAGGGCGTCTCTACCACATGGACTCCAGTTAAAAGTGCAACTTCATGTAGTTGGCGTGAGGGTTGGCATTCTTTGTACCAGCTCATATAATTAAAGAATATTTTTGTCGAATCCAGGGTTTTGTTGAATACAGGGTTTCCACATTCACTGAGAGTGATAGTTTTACACCTTCCTTGCTTTCTCCTTTCATCCACAGTAGCACTTTGTATCCAATGCTGATCTTTAGCTTCCAGCATACTGAGATTGCAGCCCAGTACAGCCCATTCATCCAGCATTTCTTAATTATATAATTTGCCCTGGAAACCATCATTGTATGTTACAGCTAAAATGCTATTTACAATTATTTTTCAGACAAATCAACAAACTGATAATTTTCACACTATTTTTAAGATAACTTGATCTACCTTGCCCAAAACAATTACATTGCTTTTTTTTTCCTATAATTTTATTTTTCTCATTAGTTACATTTTGTTAATTCTGTACCCCAGCTGTATCCCTCATTCCCTCCCCAATCCCACCCTCCCTCCCTCATCTCCTCCCTGCCCCTTTCCAAGTCCACTGATAGGGGAGGACCTCCTCCCCTTTCATATGACTCCCTTTTGTCAGGTATTTTCAGGACTGGCTGCAAAGTCCTCCTCTGTGGCCTAACAGTACTGCTCCTCCCTTGGGAGGTGGGGAGGTCAAAGAGCCAGTCATTGAGTTCCTGTTAGAAATAGTCCTTGTTCCCCTTACTATGGGAAACCAATTGATTACTGAGCTATCACAGGTCACATCCGAGCAGAGGTTCTAGGTTTTATCCTTTCATGGACTTTGGTTAAGTGTCCATCTCAGAAAAAACCCTGTGCCCAGATACATTTGGTCCTTGTGGAGCTCCTATCCTTTCCACATCAAACTCCCCTTCTTTCATATGATTCCCTGCACTCTGCCGAAGGTTTGGTTATGAGTCTTAGTATCTACTTTGGAGCACTGCTAGGTAGAGTCTTTCAGATGCTTTCTGCGTTAGACTCCTGTCATACGTTCAATGCATATCCCATTTGTCTTTCTAAATGAGGATAGATCATCATACCCCGTGTCCGCTTTCTTGATTATCTTCTTTAGGTGTATAGATTTCATTATGTTTATCCCATCTTTTAGGTCTATATAAGCGAGTATATTCCATGTTTGTCTTTCTCCTTCTGGGATACTTCACTCAGAATGATCTTTTCTAGATCCCACCATTTGCCTGCAAATTTCATGATTTTCTCCTTTTTGATTGCTGAGTAGTATTCCATTGTGTAAAAATACCACTATTTCTGTATCCATTCCTCCATTGATGGATATCTGGGTTGTTTTCAGGTTCTGGCTATTACAAATAAAGCTGCTACAAACATGGTTGAGCAAATGTCCTTATTGTGTACTTGAACAAATTTTGGGTATATGCCTAGCAGTGGTATAGCTGGGTCTTGAGGAAGCACTATTCCTAATTGTCTGAGAAAGCGCCAGATTGACTTCCAAAGTGGTTGTACCAGTTTACATTCCCACCAGCAATGGAGGAGGGTTCCCCTTTCTCCACAACCTCTCCAACATGTGTTGTCATTTATGTTTTTCATCTTGGCCATTCTGATGGGTGTAAGGTGAAATCTTAGGGTCGTTTTGATTTGCATTTCCCTAATGGCTAATGACGTTGAGCATTTCTTTAATTGTTTCTCTGACATTCTATATTCCTCTACAGAGAATTCTCTGTTTAGCTCCGTTCCCCATTTTTTTATTGGATTACTTGGTTTGCTGCTTTTCAGCTTCTTTAGTTCTTTATATATACTGGATATTAGCCCTCTGTCAGATAAAGGGTTGGTGAAGATTCTTTCCCAATCTGTAGGCATTCGTTTTCTTTTGATGATGGTGTCCTTTGCTTTACAGAAGCTTTTCAGTTTCATGAGGTCCCATTTATTGATTGTTGCTCTTAAAGCCTGTGCTGTTGGAGTTCTGTTCAGGAAGTTGTCTCCTGTGCCAATGAGTTCTAGGCTGTTCCCCACTTTTTCTTCTAACAGATTTAGCGTATCTGGTTTTATGTTGAGGTCTTTGATCCACTTGGACTTTAGTTTTGTGCAGGGCGATAAATGTGGATCTATTTTCATTTTTCTGCATGTAGACATCCAATTAGACCAGCACCATCTGTTGAAGATGATATCTTTTTTCCATTGAATGGTTTTGGCTGTTTTGTCAAAAATTGAATATTCATAGGTGTGTGGATTTATTTCTGGGTCTTCTATTCGGTTCCATTGATCCTCCTTTCTGTTTCTATGCCAATACCATGCAGTTTTTATTACTATTGCTCTGCACAATTACATTTCTGTTGTCATTAAGTAAATTCATTCTTGGGTTAAGTGGATAACTGTTTGCACTGTGTTCTTACATTTTTTCACTGAGTATAGTGTCTTTAAATCATTTTTAATTTCTCTGAACCACAAGGAACTACATGCTGATGTTTATTTTGACAAAGAGGATGTTAAGACTGTAAGCTGTTACACAAATAACCTAGAAACTTAGTTCCACAATGTATATATGATTTTCATCTTTCTTATACTCCTCTTATCATTTGTAATTTTTGCTTCACTTGTGTTAATTCTCATCTAATTTTTACTTAGGGACGTTTTCTCTTTACATCAGCTATGTAAGGTATGTTTCTTCTGAGCTCCATAAAGCCCATCAATATGATAGAGCACATGATCAATTTATCAGATTAGAACATTCAAGTATATCCAACTTCACATTTATCCAAACACAAGAAAATGACAGCTCTTCTTTTTAAATTAGAATTTAGCAATTTTATGAATTCATATACTGAATATGCTGATATTCATGTCCCTTCAATTTCCTTCTATTATACTCCCTATCACCTTTCCCAGTAAAAGCCTTCTTTCCAAGCGCCCCTTCTTTGAGTGTATATGTGTGTGAGTGTGTGTATGAGTGTGTGTGAGAGAGAGGGTGTGTATGTGTGTCTGAGTATGTGTATGGGTATATATTATGAGAAATTGTGTTTGTATGTATATGTATGTGTGTGTGTCTATTAGACACACCTAGGGAGAGAGAACCTCAGTGGGGGAATTGCTTCCACCATAAGACTGGCCTGTGGGTCTGGCTCTTGGGCATTTCATTGAGTGTTAGTGGGCCAGTCCCACTGTGGCCAGTGCTAGTGAGCTTAAGCTGTATAAAAAGGCAGCTGAGTGAGCCAGACAGCGTGAATCATTCAGAAAGTAGTATTGCTCCATGAACTCTGCTCCAGTTTCTACCTTGAACTGTCCTGTCTTCCTGTGATGATTGGTTGTCAGCTATAAAACGAAGGAAGCTCTTTCTTTTTCCAGGTTGCTTTTTTTCAACATTTTCTCACAGCAATAGACAGTAAACTAGACCAGTATTGACTCATTGAGTTTTATTGCGATGGCTTGCATGGGCTGGGGCAGGGGGTTATTTACTGGAAAATAATCAATATATCATCGGCTATACCATTGAAGAAATTGACACCCCTTCCCTCAGTAACCATTAACTGTCCCTGGCCCCTCAGAGAGAAATGGGGCCTCATGAACCACTCTCCCATGAATGACAGAATATTGACAGGCACCGCTCATAGGCTCAATTAGTTGGGATGACCTGCACTGCTTAGGACTTGACCTGCCTGGGACAATGTGAAAATAAAGGACAGACGCAGAGACACAAGTCCAAAAAGACCTGGAAAATAGATGAGCCATGCATTCAGATGAAGCGAGACCAGCACCAAGCTAGAAGCTCACTTCCTTTATTGTATACAGCACGAACAAGTGGCATGCAGGTGAGCGAATCTCAAAAAGGCCTCTGTAGTGGAACAGTCTCAAGATGTGGTTATGAGACAGGAGGAATTTTCTTTGACTCCTCCTGCATACACTGGTATTAGCTAAAGCTTTTTGTTTTCATGGTCTAGCATAAGGCTTTGCCATTCCCCTGAGCCTCACCAAAGGAACATGACGCCATTTCTATGGGGTCTACAGCAGGAAGGTCCATGACTTGCCCATGTTCCTGTTAATGATACACTTTCAGTCAGAAATTAATTCAGCCCCCTCTGTGAGCTCCTAAGTTTAAAAGTGTAATGGCTGTGCTGCATCCTTAAAATAGTGCTTCACCAGAAGTGGCTACTTCTGATGAGAACTGATAGTCTAAGATCAGAAAGAAGGAGAGGAAGACCCACTTATCAGTGGACTTGGGGAGGGGCATGCATACAAAAAGGGGATGAAGGGTGGGATCGGGAGGGGAGGAGGGAGGTGCTTATGGGGGGATACAAAATGAATAAAGTGTAATTAATAATAATAATAAAAAAAGAAAAAAAACAAAAACAAATAATTTTCTCAAAGGAAAAAAAATAGTGCCTCACAGGGCTCCTCCCCATCCTCAGGCTCTTACATTCTTTTTACAACTCTAACTTTTCTGTAATGTCTCCCGAGCCTTTGGGGTGAGGAGATGCAGACATCCCATTAAGGGCTTCACTATCAACAATCACTAATTGTAAGACCCACAGGTGTGGGTCTCTGCAATAACTGCATGCCATTGCAAATGACGGTTACCTGGTTCGGGCTGAAAGCAACACTGATTTATGAGTATAAATATAAATATTCAGAAGGCACTTTAACAAAGTTCCAGTTAGCAAAATAAATAAATAAATAATAATAATTTTTTTTAAATCACAGATGAGGGGGGGCGGAGCCAAGATGGCGACTAGCACACACAGTTTCTGAGTGGTGGGATACCTGATCTTCTGAGTTGGAGAATGGAAGGACCCCCAACCCAGGAAAACCACAGCGAGGCTTTCTGAACACCAGAGAACATCGCAGGAGGTGAAAACTTTGGCCTCCAGTCACCCGGAGACTTGCTTGGGGAAGGAGAGAAATGATCCTTTGTTCTTGGGGCACTCCCTTCCCCCAGACCTCCTTCCTCCTCGGCACAGCATCACAGCGGACCCATCTTTCTCAGCACAGACCTAACTGCCTGGGGTATACAGCCGCTGAGACGGAGCCCCAAGCACTTTAGCAGCAGACAAAAGCCAGCAGTACGTGCCCCGGAGTCCCAGATTCGCGCAGCGGCTGCACCATCCTCCCAGGGCGCGAATCTGCTAAACACCATACTAGCTCCTCAGGATCGCCATCACTGACTGTACGGCCCGCCCAGTCCCACAGAGAAAGAGAATACGCTATATACTCACCAAAACCAGGCAGAAACGTCATACAATCTGGACACACCAGGCGTTGGGCCTCCCAAGCTTGGAGAGCACAACGAAGAGATCCCAGGTCTTCCCAGAAAGCATTGGGACTAGCAACCCAGTCTCCAGTTACAGCGGGACATGGCAGCGGAGCAGCACTGAACTGGCGGGGCACCACAGCCCTCCAGGTTAAGACTAACCAGGGCCAAACCAGAGAACAGAGAGCCTGGTTACCCCATCCCTGCTGAAGTGACCACCCTGAAATCTCCAGCTGCAGCAAGACCTCAGAACCTGGCAGTGACAGCAGCACAGAACTGGCGGAACACACCAAAGAAGCAGGGCCAAACCAGAGAGCAGAGAGCCCCGGATACCAAGATCTCTGCCAAGAGACCTGCCTGTAAGTGAGTGCACCCTTGAGAATCTGCAGTTGCCCAGATCCTGGGTCCTTCTAAATCAGAAGCCAGGCATCGAACCCCCCTCCCACCCACATACCCACTTTGGGAAACAGGGGCACTAGGGACATTGAAGTTCCTGCCCTGTGGGCCTGATTGAGGAGCTAAGACAGTTAATGCCAGAAATTGCGCTGCTATCATCATTAGCGCCTGCGACATATACAGTGCAGAGCCCCTCCCACACACTCAAGGGTTCAACATTAGCCATCACTCTGTCCCTCGAGAAACTCATCCATGCACACTTACACACACAGACACACACACACACACGCGCGCGCACACACAAGCTTGCATTTGCCCCGTTTGCGCCTGCGTACTTTCCTCCCACAGGTACAGCTAGTCCTCAGCACACGCTGAGAGTACTCAGCTTCCTGAAGAACTCTCCAGACACCAGAGAGAGACAGCACCAGTCTGATCTGCAGAATCCAAAAACAAACAGGGAAGGTTTCAGATAAGCCAATGGCCAGAGGTAGGCGAAAGAACACTTCCAACATAAATCAGGACATCATGACTTCACCAGCAAACCCCAATATCGATGGATACACCAATTCAGCAGAAGCACAGGAAAATGATTTTAAAGCCATGCTTGCCCAATTATTTGAGGCTCATAAGGAGGAAATGAACAAGTCTTTCAAAAAGATGGCCAGTCAATTGGAGGCAAAGAAAGAAGAAATAGACAATATCCTTAAAGAAACACAGGCAAACATAGCTAAACAAATAGATACACAAGTAGAGGAAAAATTAGTGGCATATAAGAAGGAAATGAAAAAAGAAATAGAGGCCATCATAGAGAGACAGGAATCCAAATTCAAACACATGAAAGAAATGGTGCAAGGCATGAAAACAGAATTAGAATCAATAAAGAAAACACAAAATGAGAAAACCCTTGAGCTGGAGAACTTGGAGAAAAGATCAGGAACCACAAAAGTAAGCATCACCAACAGAATACAAGAGATGGAAGAGAGAATCTCTGGAGCTGAAGACACACTTGCAGGAATGGATACTTCTCTCAAAGAAAAAGTAAAATCAGAAAAGTTCCAATCACAAAATATCCAAGAAATCAAGGATGCTATGAAAAGACAAAATCTAAGAATAATAGGAATTCACGAAAAAGAAGACTCCAGACTCCAAGGTCCAGAAAATATTTTCAAGAAAATCATAGAAGAAAATTTTCCCAACTTAAAGAAAGAGATGTCCACAAATATACAAGAGGCCTACAGAACTCCAAATAGACTAGACCAGAAAAGAAACACATCACGTCACATCATAGTCAAAACACTAAATCTACAGAACAAAGAAAAGATATTAAAAGCAGCAAGGGAAAAAGGCCAAGTAACATATGAAGGTAGACCTATCAGAATCACACCGGACTTCTCATCAGAAACTATGAAAGTCAGAAGGGCCTGGGCAAGTATCATGGAGACTCTAAGAGATCACAAATGTCAACCCAGACTACTATACCCTGCAAAGCTTTCAATCAACATAGATGGAGAAAACAAAATATTCCATGACAAAACTAAATTTACACAATATCTACACAGCAAACCATCCCTACAGAAGATACTAGAAGGAAAACTCCAATCCAATGAAAACAAATTCACCCAAGAAAACAGGGCATACAGATAATATCCCAACAAAAATGAAAAGAAAACAAGCAATGAAACAGGGTTAGATCATCGACTCCATTACAAAAGGAACTAACATGCATTGGTCACTATTATCTATCAATATCAATGGACTCAACTCACCAATAAAAAGACACAGGCTAACAGAATGGTTAAGGAAACAGGATCCAACATTCTGTTGCATCCAAGAAACACACCTATGCAACAAAGACAAACACTACCTCAGAGTAAAGGGCTGGAAAACTGTTTTTCAAGCAAATGGTTCCAGAAAACAAGCTGGAGTAGCCATCCTAATATCTAATAAAATAGACTTTCAACCCAAGTTAATCAAAAAAGATAAGGAGGGCCACTATATTCTCATCAAAGGAAAAATCCACCAAGAGGACATCACAATCTTGAATATCTATGCCCCAAATACAAGAGCACCGACATTCGTAAATGAAACATTATTAAAGCTTAAATCATACATTGATCCTAATACCTTAATAGTGGGAGACTTCAACACTCCACTCTCACCAAGGGACAGATCAACTAGACAGACACCAAATAGGGAAATAAAAGCACTCACAGAATCCCTAAATCAAATGGACCTAATAGACGTCTACAGATCATTTCACCCAAACTCAAAAGAGTACACCTTCTTTTCAGCACCGCATGGAACCTTTCCCAAAATAGACCATAGAGTGGGCCACAAAGCAAGCCTCAACAGATACAAAAGGATTGAAATAATCCCTTGTATACTATCTGACCACCATGGACTAAAGCTCGACCTCAACAACAACAGAAACAACAAAAAGCCGACAAGCACATGGAAACTGAACAACTTACTACTCAATGACAGCTGGGTTAAGGAAGAAATAAAGAAAGAAATTAAAGACTTCCTAGAATTCAATGAAAAGGAAGGCACAACATACCCAAATTTATGGGACACATTGAAAGCAGTGCTCAGAGGAAAACTTATAGCACTAAGTGCCTGCAAGAAGAAATTCGTAACATCACATACAAACAACTTAATGGCCCAACTGAAAACCCTAGAAAAAAAAGAAACAGATACACCCAAGAGGAGCAGACGGCTGGAAATAATCAAACTAAGGGCTGAAATCAATCAACTAGAAACAAATAAAACTATCCAAAGAATCAATGAAACAAAAAGCTGGTTCTTTGAGAAAATCAACAAGATAGACAAACCCTTAGCCAAACTAACTAAAAAGCAGAGAGAAACTATCCAGATCAGCAAAATCAGAAATGAAAATGGGGACATAACCACAGACATTGAGGAAATCCAAACAATTATTAGGTCATACTACAAAAGCCTATATGCCACAAAATTTGAGAATCTAAATGAAATGGATAATTTTCTTGAAAGATTCCATCTACCAAAACTAAGTCAAGATCAGGTAGAAAGACTGAATAGCCCTATATCTCCCAAGGAAATCGAAGCAGTCATTAACAGTCTCCCCTCCAAAAAAAGCCCTGGACCAGATGGCTTCAGCGCAGAATTCTACAAGACCTTCAAAGAAGTGCTAACTCCAATTCTCCTCAAGCTATTCCACAAAATAGAAACAGAAGGAACACTACCAAACTCATTCTATGAAGCCACAGTCACCTTAATACTTAAACCACAAAAAGACCCAACAAAAAAAGAGACCTTTAGGCCTATCTCTCTTATGAACATTGACGCAAAAATACTCAATAAAATACTTGCAAACCAAATCCAAGAACACATCAAAGATATCATCCACCATGACCAAGTAGGCTTCATCCCAGGCATGCAAGGGTGGTTCAACATACGGAAATCCATCAATGTAATCCACTACATAAACAAACTGAAGGAGAAAAACCACATGATCATCTCCTTAGACGCCGAAAAAGCATTTGACAAAGTCCAACACCCATTCATGTTTAAAGTCTTGGAGAGATCAGGGATACAAGGCACATACCTAAACATAGTAAAGGCAATATATAGCAAGCCTATAGCTAACATCAAACTCAATGGAGAGAAACTTAAATCAATCCCACTGAAATCAGGGACAAGACAAGGCTGTCCATTGTCCCCATATCTCTTCAACATAGTACTTGAAGTCCTAGCCAGAGCAATAAGACAACTAAAGGAGATCAAGGGGATACAAATCGGAAAGGAAGAGGTCAAAGTGTCACTATTTGCAGATGATATGATAGTATACATGAGCAACCCCAAAAATTCAACCAGAGAACTCCTTCAGCTGATAAACACCTTCAGCAAAGTGGCAGGATACAAAATCAACTCAAAAAAATCAGAAGCCCTCCTATATACCAAAGACAAAAAGGCTGAGAAAGAAATTAGGGAAACAACACCCTTCACAATAGCCACTAATAACATAAAGTACCTTGGTGTGACTCTAACCAAGCAAGTGAAAGACCTGTTTGAGAAAAACTTCAAGTCTCTGAAGAAAGAAATCGAAGAAGATATCAGAAGATGGAAAGATCTCCCGTGCTCATGGATTGGTAGGATTAACATTGTGAAAATGGCCATACTGCCAAAAGCAATCTACAGATTCAATGCAATTCCCATCAAAATACCAACTCAATTCTTTACAGACCTTGAAAAAAAGATTCTCAGCTTCATATGGAGAAACAAAAAACCCAGAATCTCCAAAACGATCCTGTACGACAACAGATCATCTGGAGGTATCTCCATTCCTGATCTCAAGCTGTACTACAGGGCAACAGTAATAAAAACTGCATGGTATTGGCATAGAAACAGAAAGGAGGATCAATGGAACCGCATAGAAGACCCAGAAATAAATCCACACACCTATGAATACTGGATATTCGACAAAGAAGCCAATTCCATTCAATGGAAAAAAGACAGCATCTTCAACAAATGGTGCTGGACCAACTGGATGTCTACATGCAGAAAAATGAAAATAGATCCATATTTATCACCCTGCACAAAACTAAAGTCAAAGTGGATCAAGGACCTCAACATAAAACCAGATACCCTAAATCAATTGGAAAAAAAGTGGGGAACAGCCTAGAACTCATTGGCACAGGAGACAACTTCCTGAACAGAACACCAACAGCACAGGCTCTAAGAGCAACAATCAATAAATGGGACCTCATGAAACTGAAAAGTTTCTGTAAAGCAAAGGATACCGTCATCAAAACAAAATGACTGCCTACAGATTGGGAAAGAATCTTCACTAACCCTTTATCTGACAGAGGACTAATATCCAGTATATACAAAGAATTAAAGAAGCTGAAAAGCAGCAATCCAAGTAATCCAATTAAAAAATGGGGAACAGAGCTAAACAGAGAATTCTCGACAGAGGAATATCGAATGGCAGAAAAACACTTAAAGAAATGCTCATCCTCATTAGCCATCAGGGAAATGCAAATCAAAACGACCCTGAGATATCACCTTACACCCATCAGAATGGCCAAGATGAAAAACTCAAGCGATAACACATGCTGGAGAGGTTGTGGAGAAAGGGGAACCCTCCTCCACTGCTGGTGGGAATGTAAACTGGTACAACCACTCTGGAAAGCTATCTGGCGCTTTCTAAGACAAATAGGAATAGTGCTTCCTCCAGACCCAGCTATACCACTGCTAGGTATATACCCAAAGTTTGTTCAAGTACACAAAAAGGACATTTGCTCAACCATGTTTATAGCAGCTCTATTTGTAATAGCCAGAACCTGGAAACAACCCAGATGTCCATCAACGGTGGAATGGGTACAGAAATTGTGGTATTTTTATACAATGAAATACTACTCAGCAATCAAAAAGGAGGAAATCATGAAATTTGCAGGCAAATGGTGGGATCTAGAAAAGATCATTCTGAGTGAAATATCCCAGAAGGAGAAAGACAAACATGGGATATACTCACTTATATAGACCTATAAGATATGATAAACATAATGAAATCTATACACCTAAAAAAGATAATCAATTGAGCGGACATGGGGTAAGATGATCAATCCTCGTTTAGAAAGACAGATGGGATGTGCATTGAACGTATGACAGGAGTCTACTGAGCGCATCTGAAAGACTCTAACTAGCAGTGTTTTCAAAGCAAAGACTCATGACCAAACCTTTGGCAGAGTACAGGGAATCATAAGAAAGAAGGGGAGTTAGTCTGATGGGGAAAGGATAGGAGCTCCACAAGGACCAAATATATCTGGGCACAGGGTCTTTTCTGAGACTGACATTCAACCAAGGACCATGTATGGATATAACCTAGAACCTCCACTCAGATGTAGCCTGTGGTAGCTCAGTAACCAATTGGTTTCCCAAAGTGAGGGGAACAGGGACTATTTCTAACAGGAACTCAATGACTGGCTCTTTGGTCTCCCCACCCCCGAAGGGAGGAGCAGTCCTGTTAGGCCACAGAGGAGGGCTTTGCAGCCAGTCCTGAAGATACCTGATAAAACAGGATCAGATGAATGGGGAGGAGCTCCCCCCTATCAGTGGACTTGGAAAGGGGCACGGTGGAGATGAGGGAGGGAGGGAGGGACTGGGAGGGAATGAGGGATCGGGACATGGCTGGGATACAGAGTTAATAAAATGTAACTGATAAAAAAAAATAAAAAAAATAAAAAAAGAAAAAGGTTTGTCAAAATTACATAAATACATTAATACATTAATCACACATATGTACATTTGAAATTTAGTGGTTATTTTTATGAAAGTAGAACAAATTAAAGGCATTAAACAACAAAAAAAATAAATAAAATAAAATCACAGATGAAACCAAGCAGTACTTCAATACTTTCTTATTAGTTATTAAACTAGAGTTTAAAAATAATTATGCTCACATGTAGGGAACATTATCCAATTTTACAAATAAGATAAAATGGGTAAATGGGGCTCAAGAAACTTAACTTGCCCTAAGTCATCTCACTATTGGTGAAAAAAAAAATTAAATTAAATTTAAAAAATAGGACAAAAAATCAAGGCCTCCTTCTCTACGATAAAGAAAGGAATATAATCAAACTGCTTAGCTACCTCAAATAAAAATGCAATTTCTTTGTCCTGTATGCCATGGGGTAGACTTGATGATTATACAGCAAATAAGGTTTTTTTTTTTGTCTTTTTTGCTGAATAGTTTAAATTTATCAAAGTGATGAACAAACTCTAAAAACCAAAAATCAGCTCATTGTATTCAAAACCTAATTAAAAGATTAATAGAAACTTCATTTCCCACAGGTTGGCAAGATTTCATCTTGCTTTTCAATTCTATTCTCGTCCCACTAATCAATCATGTTGTGCACAGCAACCTGTCAAGATCCGCTAGATCCACAAATCTGGGGTGCTTTGTTCATCCATCCCTCAGCATCCAAGCCATTTCTACAACAAGGGAACTCTATTTGACATTTGGAAGGAAGCAAATGCAACAAGATCAAGGCCATCTTGTTTTGATTATTCCTTGAGAGTTTTTTTTTTTTTTTTTTTTTCTATTTTCTCCCTGTAAACGTGTTTGGTGATCACCATAAATGCTTTGTTCAATCAGAAATTTTCAGCATTCTGTATGGAAACATATGTTACAATTTGAACCAAAATCTCAGGAAAACATGCATCTTTTATTATGTAGATCCTATAATGACTCACAGCATTCTGTAATAAACAACTGATGTAAACTTCTCTTTAGTTATTCATTTGACATTTCCTTTGTCTATAGTGAAACTCTTTTAAGTTAATTTCTTTGATGCTAACAATTTATTTTGCTTCTTTAAGAATTAGTCACTTTTGTGAACCAAGGAAAGGATGATATATACGAACTCCCCCAAGTGGCAATAATTTATTAGATATCCAAAAACCATACCACCAAGATACTGGCCAACCACAGAGCATCCATTGACCATTTGTTAAATAATTTATATGCAGTCTTCGTAGACCCATCCTAATATAGCCTGAAAAAACAGATTTTAATCTACTATTTATCAGTTCACACAAAAAGATTCTGGAGCATGCCTTCAAATTGACCAATTAACAACTTAATGTAGTTCTGGGTTAGTAACATATGGTAGCTTCATTCAAGGAATCACTGTTATTGTCACAATACCCCAAAGTATAAAGATCAAGAAAATCTCTCTTTGCATTCCTTTGAAAATAGAGAGGATATTCAAGGAAATAAGAGCTCAGGCATCACCGTTCTTTCTGTTGACTAGGTTTGCCTCACAATCCTACATAATGTCAAGAGAAATGGCTGTTTTATGACACCACACAGTTCAGTCAATGCCAATGCATGAGAAAATCCTATTTTTTTAAAAAAAAAAGTGAGTCCCCAGAAGTGAAACTGAATGATCAGACGTAAAAAACAAACAAAAATCAGGGTGAGCTTGGCAGATGGCTTAAAGATAACAGAAGTAGGGGACATAGGAGTACTGGGGGAGAGGTCTGATTTCAAAACCAGGAAAACTCAGAATTACAGACCAGGCTTCAAGATAACTGTACTACTGTTAGGTCTGAAAATCAAACCACAAATGTTTATAGATTATCAAACATGAGTGAGAAGAAGCTACTCATTTCATTCCAGAAAGATTCATTGTTTTGACAATTGACAACAACTTTGTGCTAGCTACTTTGCTCACTAATTCCTCTATGCTACCATAATGACATAGATGAGACAGACACACATACCACCCCAAACTACTGTGATTTTGCCCAAATGTTCAGATATTAGTAAGTAATTAATGTGCTTATGCTCCATTTTCCTTGTGAAATGTGTTAATGAATAGATTAGGATAAGATAGACCTAAAAGAAATGTTTCTTACCTGTTCTTATTGATAGCACAGATGAACAATTATTTCTTGATACATGAAATGCATAAAAATGATAGTTTCTACAACCCAAAGGAATTGCCTCAAAATTTTGTTTAAAACTGGCACGAGTAGTAGGGGTAATGGTTCAGTGGGTAAATATGCTACTCACAAATTTTAGAAACTGAGTGTGCTCTCCAGAGTCCATATAAGAAGCCACATCTGTAATCCGAGCATTACATTTTAGCTCAAGATGGGAGATGGAACTAGGGTATTTAACTTTGATGAAGCCTGGAGTAAGCTAAACATCAGAGAAGCAAGAGAGAGCCTTCTTCAATGAGGTGGATAGTAGACATCATTCATAAGAGTTGACCTCTGGCCTACACACACACACACCTGTGAACACATGCACACAGGAACAGACACAGGCATTTATGCAGGTGTCCATGTAGATGCACACATTTAGTGAGCAGAAATGTTTCCAAGAGAATTTCCCAGTTCTGTGAATAACTTCACTTTTCAAAAGAAATGTCGATGTGTTTACTAAACAAATATGTGGACTGACCAGCTTTCAATTTGAGAAATTTAATGTAGAAGTAATACATTTTGTAAGGTTGCAATTTTATGCAAGTATTTGGAACAAATACGCTATTGATTGTTACAATGAATTTAATCCTGAGGGGTTCCTTAGACAATGTGGTCTGTCAAAAGCAGCATTTAAAGAATTAATTTAACAATGTTTGAAAAATGTAGAGCAGAAGACTCATTAGAAAAGAATTGACATCTGCCACAGGCTTCAAGTATGAAATTAATAGCATTAAATAGTCCTGAGTGAGTCAAGTGGAGAACAAGGCTTTGCATGGCTGTATGTTAACTGATACCTGCTAATAATACACAAGCCACTCCATCTGCTGTGTGCTGTCTGTTCTCTCCAGACCTCACATACCCATGCTTTATATGTCAGCGTCCACGTGTAAATCAGAAAGGGCCACCCAAATACTCTACAAATGACAGAGTTGTTTAAGTCATAAACTTGGATCCAACATGACTGTCTGTACAAATTATAAGTTCATGGCGACCGCACTGTGTGGCATTAGCTCACTGGATAGAACTTTGTGGTGCCCTCACGTCAGGTGCTGTTTGTAAATTCAGATTTCTTGTAACGTACTTCATGTGTTTCAGTTTCACTAACACATGTGGGAAGCAAATTTGGAGCTCCGATTCTATGTATTCTTCCTTATTTAAATTAGTCTTCTTTACAAGCATGCCAAATTTTCTCAAATGCAGATGGGATTTGCCCAGGGAACAATACTAGTTTCCTTTCTCAACTTTTCACTTCTTTTTTCTGTTACAGAAGTAAACCAAATGAAGTAAACCAAAACGACTTTTTGTGAGAAAACAGAGAGTAATTATTATTTGTAATAAAAACTACAGCTAATTATTATGTCTATCGAAAGGCACACAAAGGGCCTGGAGTGCAATGGTCAAAGGGCCATGTTGCCCATTTTTCTAAATATATGGCAAGTCTTAGGGGCGTATTTTAACTCAGGTACGTTCATGCCTCTACTAGTACATGTTTGAAATATAGACCAATTTTAAAAGTTTATTTCTCAAATACTTTTTGAGGATTAATTAGGTTGCAGCCAGTATACTGAGTTTTAGACTGACTATTGGTACACTGCTTAGTATAGAAAGAAAACAAACAAAATAATTAAATAGGACATCTATTTGTCAGAAGAAAAGTTCAATCGGAGAAACTGCAATTTATGCACTAATAAAACCATTTTTGCTATTTTTTTCTTAACTATGTGTTCATCTTTGGTTGTAAAATAGAAGTGGAAGGGTAAAAGTTTTCAAGAATATGTTAGTTTATAAAGGGCAAAAAGGAAAAAAAAGTAACTAAAAAAATTAGAAGTGATGACTCAAGCAAGGTTTCAGGCACTGAACAACCAGAATGTTAGCCTTGACCAGGGAATGCCATGACATTAAAATATATGGAATTTTTTTTTCACTTTTTGAATAACAAAGTACACCAAGTACTGCAATTTATATAAACAGATATTCTACTATAAAGTTAGAAATACTACTGGGATATTTATTATTAATTTTATTAGGGTTATAACAAAAGAAGGATTCTTCATTGTTTTACGATAACCTAAGTGTCTTGTTGCTGATTAAGGAAAGGCTCATGATTTTAGAATAGCATAAAAGTTGTCATGGATGAGTCAGACTTCACTCATGTCAATGGAGGTGTTTTTTTCGGGGGTGGGGGGTAGTGGAAGATTGCAAAAGTCAATCTAGAAAGAGAAAAGTCTATTCTTATGTAGATTCAAAACAAATAACCTGACCAAGAACAGAGTGGGGTGTTTTTCTCCAAATCCTTTCTCCAGAGACTTGGGACCAAGCTACAGATTCTGTCAGCCAAGTAATGGATTAAAGCAGCTATTTGTGGTCTTCTTGGGAAACAGTAACATTTAAACTAGCTTATACATAAAATATATATTCTTCATCCCAAACGACTGACTCAGAAATGGACTGCTGGAATACAAGCCATTCATAAATTGTGGTCTCCTCATGTAATTATGCTCAGACAAAAATCCTCTGACTCATAAACAAATTGAACAAATAATTTCCTCCACAAACATCTGTTAGTATGAATTGCAACCTAGGACAGCAGCCACAAGATGTCTTACAGTCACATGTGGTACAACTGCAGCACAGGGACAATATGAAGTCATGAATTCCTATGGGCCTGGTTAGTCATTGTTAACTGTGCATTCCTACCCTTTCCGGAGTGTTTAGTGAGACTTTTCTAAACTACTACATGGTGACTTCATTTATTTCTTGGCCAATCTGTTAGGAGAATTTATTTTGAAGACAATACACTCCGTGACTATGAACTAATAACCTTATCTTTCATTTTATAATGCACTTTCCCAAATCCATTTATATTTTATAGTTAGAATGAATTAAATTTAATAATGATTTTATGGCTGGAGATAAATCCAATTGTTGCTTACGTTGCAAGTTTAGAAGATACTTGAATTCAGATAGGTTCAAGACCATAGTTATGACTAGACAGAATGATTAAACTGGTTAATAAGGAGTGACCCTTCTTTAAAATTATTTACAAAATCTAGCTTTTGAAAATGGCCATGAGAAATCAAGACATTCTATTCCATGATCATAAAATTTATGAATATTTTATACCATAAAAATAATTTTTGATTGCACACAATACTATCAATTTTTACCCTTTATAACATAACTCCCTAGTCTCTATGCAAGACATCTATTTAAACAAAAAAAACTGATATTTTTTATGTTAAATATACCTAGATAAAATAATATCAATTTGAAAATTATATTTATAAAAATATTTTATAACCTGACTTATGAGAGAAATATCCCAATTCTGACTATATGTGCCTGAATTATTCATGCTATAATAAACAGGCAAAGAAAATGCCCTAAAATAGATGGCAATGGTTGTGTCATTATGTTATAGCACATATAATGCACTAAATGTCTCAAGCAAACTACACATAGTTGTGACACAAGCATTATTGACCACAAATTGAATTTGGTGCAAAAACCATTCCTTAGTTTATCTAATAGGAACATAAAACCAGGCAGAATAAAATCAAAACTATAATATTGTTTTAAAGAATGGCATCTCTCCTTCTTCATTCATGTTAATGAATCATCCTGAAATTACTCACAGACACTCAAGCATTCCTTACAGTCTCACATTCCTGTGGTTGAGCAATTTGGGATTAGCTAGGTGGGAGTCACAGCTCATTTCTGAGACCACTCATGGTGCAACTGTCATCTGGTAATCTGACAAGATCGGATTGTGCCAGAGAGCTTTACTCACGTGCCTGATGGTTGTGTGGCTACTAGCTGGACTGCCATCCCTTCTTCCAATTGTGTGCTTCTCCAACACTACAGCAGATAAAACTCACCTAAGCGCATCTGAAAGACTCTAACTAGCAGTGTTTTCAAAGCAAAGACTCATGACCAAACCTTTGGCAGAGTACAGGGAATCATAAGAAAGAAGGGGAGTTAGTCTGATGGGGAAAGAATAGGAGCTCCACAAGGACCAAATATATCTGGGCACAGGGTCTTTTCTGAGACTGACATTCAACCAAGGACCATGTATGGATATAACCTAGAACCTCCACTCAGATGTAGCCTGTGGTAGCTCAGTAACCAATTGGTTTCCCAAGGTGAGGGGAACAAGGACTATTTCTAACAGGAACTCAATGACTGGCTCTTTGGTCTCCCCACCCCCGAAGGGAGGAGCAGTCCTGTTAGGCCACAGAGGAGGGCTTTGTAGCCAGTCCTGAAGATACCTGATAAAACAGGATCAGATGAATGGGGAGGAGGTCCCCCTATCAGTGGACTTGAAAAGGGGCACGGTGGAGATGAGGGAGGGAGGGAGGGACTGGGAGGGAATGAGGGATCGGGACACGGCTGGGATACAGAGTTAATAAAATGTAACTGATAAAAAAAATAATAATAAAATAAAAAACTCACCTAAATTATTAAGAAGGTATTCAAAGGAGGTGAAATAACACTTTGAGACTTCTTAAAGCCTACATTTGCAAGACTTAGACTGCCACTTCTTCAACAGTGGGCTTGTCACAGTAAATCCAAGTCTAAGTTTGAGGTAAGAAAATAAACTTTATTGCCTTGAGAAGAACAAAATCATACAGTGACTAACCAAGACCACTTCATATTAAGCCTCGGCACGGAACCTCAGTATGAAATCTTTCTACCAAAAAACATGTTTGAATGTTTGTCTCTTAAAAAGGACTTTTTCCTGATGCCACTTCCCACTCAGGTACACTGTTTCTGTTGACTTCTCTAATGTGAATTATTTCAATTGCCATATCTACCCTTAGACTCAATAGCATTGTCATATATTGCAAGACATTATGCTTGGTGTGACAACAAATGCTTATAATCCCAGTGCTTGTGAGGCTAAAACATGATTATGTAAATTTGAAGATAGTATTGGCTGCATAAAGAGTTCAAGGATATTCTCGGTTAGAAGGTAAGATGCTATCTTTTAAAAAATAGATTGTAAAAAATAAATCTCATCTATATGTTAGATATGATGTTTTCCTGCAGATACCTTTCTTGGGGTGGGAATGATGGTCCACATGGTAGCCCTGATATTAATTTGTTTTCATTTTTTTGAATTTTTTAAGACTGGGTTTCTCTGTGTAGCCTTGGCTGTCCTGGACTTGCTTTGCAGGCCAGGCTGACCTCGAACTCACAGAGATCTGCCTGCCTCTGCCTCCTTGAGTGCTGGGATTACAGGCATGCACAGTCAATTCCTGGACCCTCCTACTAATTGTTAAAAGCACCTTAAAGGTTTTTTCCACAACATTATGTCAATTTACCCTCCTTCTGACACATTGAAATTCCATTTTATCCATCTCTTCTTCTTCTTCTTCTTCTTCTTCTTCTTCTTCTTCTTCTTCTTCTTCTTCTTCTTCTTCTTTTTCTTCTTCTTCTTCTTCTTTTGGTTTTTGATACTAGTCTCCATAGATGTATGGTGACAGTTTCATTATCATTGTGATACATATTTCTCTGATAATCAGTATGGTTAGTCCCTTTTATGGATCTTCTGGCCATTTATATATCATCTTTGGATTAAAAATATATGTAAGCTTTATTCTTATTTTCTAATATTAGCTTTAAACATTGAACTATGTTAGTTTGTATACATGAAATTATCAAAAATCAAACATCTAAGGACCAGTTAGTACCCAACCTAAAGCCCAATCCTTAGAAGAGAGCCGTCCCCTGACACTCTTAATGACATTCTGTTCTGCTCATAGCCTAGCATAGCTGTCTTCTGAGAGGCTCCACCCAGCAGCAGATAGAAATACATGCTGAGACTCACAGCCAAACATTGGGTGAAATGCAGGAAGTCTTGTGGAAAAAAATGGGGAGAAGGATAGAAGGACATGGAGGTGACAGGAGCACCACAAGAAGACCAACAGAACCAACTAATCATGGCCCAGGAGGGGCTTGTGGAGACTAAAGCAATCAAGGTCCATGCATAGACTGGACCTAGGCCCCCTACACAGATGCAGCAGATGGGAAGCTGAAGCTTCATTTGGGTTCCCTACTAAGAGGAGCTGGGGCTGACTGTAACATGGACTTTGTTCTCCCTCCCCCCAAACCCTAGACACGTGACTGCCTCTCCAGACCTCAGGGGGAAAGAATGAGCTCGGTCTTGATGAGACTTTATGAATTAGGATGAATAGTTGGTTAGGAGGCTCATCTTTTCTGAGGAATAGGGGAGAAAGGATGGGGAAAGACACATGGGGGATGGAAGGAGAGGAGTGAGGGTGTTATGAGTGGGATGTAAAGTAAATAAAGAAATTAATTAATGAAAAAATAAAGTTAAGAAACATTTGATCACAGTCTTCTTAGCTGGCATATGAAAACTGGTGATATCCAGATAGATTAAAATGGTCTGTTGGTGTTGGTGTTTGGGGCATTTCCTTAACTAACCTCAGTTTAGAATGAGGAGATTGAACAGGGTCTATAAACCACCAGGTATGAATTTTCTCCAGTCTTGGGCACATTATCCTGATGCCTAGTTCCAGATGGAACAGTTCATATCCTGTAAATCATAGCTAATATATTTAAAATATATATGCATACTTATATATGTTATTAACTGTGTCATTAGAAAATTCACTAGTAGATTTTACCTTAATGTAGTTATGTTACATAAAAGCTAGAGTAACAGTTCAAAAATATCTGGGCTTAGGAGTCTTTTCTGAGACTGATACACCAACCAAGGACAATTCATGGATATTACCTAGAACCCCTGCTCAGATGTAGCACATGGCAGCTCAGTATCCAAGTGAGTTCCCTAGTAATGGGAACAGAGACTGTCTCTGACATGAACTTTGTGGCAGGATATTTTACTACCTCCCCCTGAGGGGGGAACAGCCTTGTCAGGACACAGAGGAGGACAATGTAGCCAATCCTGATGAGACCTGATAAATTAGGTTCAGATGGAAGGGAAGGAAGACTTCCCCATCAGTGAACTTGGAGAGAGACATGGGAGGAGAAGAGGGGAGAAGGGTGGGATTGAGAGGGAATGAGGGAAGAGGCTACAGCTGGAATACAAAGAGAATAAACTGTAATTAATATAAATAAATATAATAAAAAGAGGTAAGATGCCATCCATATTGGTATGTGAAAGATATTTCAGTAGGCATATTGCTTGCTTTGCAAGCATGCGACATGAGGACAGATACCCACATGGACAATCAGGGTCTGTGGCTTATATATATATAACCCTGGGTTGGGCAGATGAAGACAGTAGGATCCCTAGGTCTCAGAGCCAAGGCAGTCTAGTTAAAATAAAGCCCTCCAGGTTCACTGAGAGACTATCTCAAAAACTAAGGTAGAGTGTGAATAAGTATGCCTGACTTGCATACATATGTGTGCTATACATACAGAAAAGTTTAAACCACACTGAAACTCACTCTAATCATAGGCAATTATTTTTCTCAGTCTACACATCAAATATTAATGCTTAAATTAAAAGAGCATTGGGCATAACAAACAAGTGACTCATAAGGATCAATCCCACAAAAGACAGAGAGACATAAGGTGGTGAAACTTCTTTTTCCTCCTGTGCTTAAAAACTTCAGAGAGAAGAAACTAGAAATTAGGGATGTTTCATTTTTAATATTAGCTGGAAAAATATTCTAACACCACAGAAGGAGCTTGTGACAAGTGATGAGGGCATTTCACATATTTGGAGGCATTTATTTCTCAAATAAGAATGCATTCCTCTGAGCTTTTCTAGTACAAATGTCACATTAACAGGTTTTTTTTCTTTAGATCACAGCACATTTATAACCCAATTCCAGCTTGCTTGCAAGTGAAACTAAACACAAAGCCTGTCGTAAAACACACGGATATGTATGTACTGACATATATACATGTGTTCCAATTCCAAACAGTGAACACATATTAATTAAATAGCATTCAATTATTTTCAGAATATCTAGGCTAAAAGGCACCAACAGCAGCAAGAATCATGGGGCTCTTCCCCACATATATTTATTTTAGGAAATTGATTAATTTCATGGTAGCCCATCCCGAGAGAGTCTAAACACCCAGCGTTAGAATGGAAGGACCCCTAGGAATAACTAAATTAAATGTACAATTGTGTTACCATGACAATTATGATAATTACTTTGTTTCTTCTATCTGTCAAAATAGTAAAAAAAATGATAGTTTGGTTTTGAGATCATTCTGTTTGATTGAAGGCTTTTTAAAAAATTATACAAAGAAAACAAAGACATAAGATATAAGCCCTAAGAACATTCTTCAGCAAGATCATTGAAACCCAATGAGATCATATGCTTTGAATCTGCATAGAGGTGGAATCATTACAATAGTTGACAGAGGATATCAATAAGCCTGTAAAGGATGCGGAATAGAAAAATACTTGACAATCTTACCTTTCAGCTAAACAACACCTTCACATAATCATGCTTTACAGCCTAACAAGGAAGTATTCATTCTACGATAAAAAGTGTTTACCTGAATTAAATATAGCTGAGCTAACTATATAGTCACTTGGTAAATGGAACAAAACTAGATATATTCAGGCAAGTAGGAATATTTTGGGCAGGCTCACCCAAGAAACCTGGCTCTATGTGGACTCTCTGCAGAAGACTGTCAATTAATGATTAAGGGACATAGAAGATTTTATTTTAAAGGGCTAAGACTTTTGTGTCTATATATAGATTTAATTTTAATTTCTTAATTTAGTTTTGGAGTTTCTACAATTTATTTGTGTGAGTGTGTGTTTTAAGAGTTCTGAGACAAATCTATGTCAACATAGAAACATTTTGTAAAACTTGATATCCAAATAAAATGGATTATACTATAAAAGATACAATTTGTGTAGAAAATTACTATTTTCAGTTTAAAATTAAACATTCTCTGTGCCACAGTCATGACTTGTCGTATAACCTAATATATTTTATATTGATAATCTACAAAACAACTTTTAATTCCTGCATTTTTACATGAAAAAAGGGAAAAGACTCCAGTTTATTCTTTGCTTATCGGGTTCTACATACAAAATATAAAATTTATTATTAGGGGGAGATAAATTAATTACACTGTAGCCTCAAAATTAAAAGAAATAATTTAAATGCATTAACTATTAGACTAAAACACAGTGATTTTTTTTAGTCCTTCATGCTCAGTCTGACTCATTACTACCCTCAAGATGATACAATGTTGCCTTGATTGACTATTTTAAAAAGATACTGACTTATAGCACATTAAAACAGGAAACCAGTGATGTCTTGATGTCTGTTATTATTCTTTCAAGCTACGATCATGAGATTCACTTTTTATCCCACAGATGCATACACATTTGGAGAGAGCAGTGGTGGTGAGAACCAGAAGGTGTTGGAAATGGGCACTAGCAAAAGGATTTGCTCAAACTCCATGTTTGTGCTGGATGATCTCAGGAGAATGGACACAGGAAACATGGCTTGCTACCAGTAGCCAACTGCTAGAAAGGATGAAATCATGGACTGTGGTGTAGATATCTAATACACTTCCATTTCCATTGTCACAATAATTCTGCAAAGTAGATGAAAATTTAAGAAAACATGGGTTGGTTTTAGTCATAACTTCCTTTGACCAAACAGCCTGGACCTTGGCCTGGTAAGATTTGATTTCTGATCTTCAGAGAGAACAGCCAAGTTGTACTTTTTAATTTATTCCCTGAGGATCCCATACATGTGTAAAATGCATTTTTGTCATATCTGTAAATCATTTTCCCCTCAGCTCTTCCCAGACCCCCAACAACATATCACCTTTCCAACACGATACCCTCTTCATTAAACCCACTGAATCCATTTAATGTTGTGTGACCAACTATTACAGAATGAACAGTCAACCAGGTACCAGTCCCCTGAAGAAAACCGGCTCCTCCTTCTCCAGAAGTTATCACCTTAGTAACTCCTTAGCTGCCTTTGTGAGCCACTCCCCTGGGCACGCTGGGATTGTGATTGACGGTTCTTGTATCAGCACCATACAGGCAACCACCGCTGCTGTGAGTTCCTGAGCACAGCAATCCTTAATGTCCAGAAGACACTGGTTTATAGAGAATCTCCCCAAATTCTGTTTTTCTGCAAGTCTTAGAATCCTATCATCTATGTGCTAGGTGGTCAGGGTGACTGTGTAGGAATAAGGGAGATCTTTGAGGTGACCACAGTTTCGTATCTTGTTTGCATTGATGGTTGTAGGGCTTTTCATAGAGATTAGACAACACAGGACTTAACCCACTGTGGCAATTTTGGCTTCCTGGTTTTGACAGAACCTTATAATTAGGCACATGTAATCAGGTGAAATACATATACTATTGGTCCAACTTCCTATGGTTTTATCATTATTGTTAAACTGAGCTTTAAAATTACAATGTCCATCTGTATAGTATATGAGTCTGTATAGTTACAGAGATGGTCAGTAGGAATAAGAAAAAAAGGCTCTCCTAGAGAACATTCAAAGTCTGCCTAGAAGTTGAATCAGCCAGCTTCTATGTCCTGAATTTAACAGAAAAGTGAGTAATTTAGAAATGGAGTGGACTTGGAGAAGGGCATGCATGTAGAGGGTGGAGGAAGGGAGGGATCGGGACGGGATGAGGGAGGGAACCACAATGGGGATGTAAAGTGAATAAAGTGTAATTAATAAAGATTTTTTTAAATGCAGCTCAACCAGTAATATACATAAAACTAAAATAAATAAATCTAAAAAGTTATAAAAAAAAGAAAAAAGAAATGGAGTCCAGGCAGACAAAATTCTAATGATGTCATGCTACCTTTGTCACTAATCCAACAAGACTGGAGCACTCATACAAGGAGGAAATAGAAGATAAAGACAAGAGGAGGAACACTACATGATGGACTAACAGGAAGGCGATTTCTGTGGCTCAAGACCAAGTGACAACGAAGAGGGACATCTGCTATGCATTGCCAGGAGAGGGTAAGGAAGGATCATTCTGAACACAGTAGAGAAGCTTGATCTGGGCTGCACTTGGATTTTGCGCTTCTTGCCTCTGGAACTGTGTGAATAAATTTCAGTTTTCAACTACCAAGCTTTCAGTAGTATGTTACAATAAGTATAAATATCCATGACAATATCCTCCGTATCTTCTTCAAAAATACCATATTATTATATACAGAATTCTTTTTTTTTTTTTTTTCAATGCAGTTTATTCAGGAACCTTGAACAATCATTGGACCCTGGGGAAAGCCAGCCCACAGCTTAAATAGCCTCTGGGTAGCCAACCCCAGCGTGCCACGTGGGCAATGCAGATAGGTCCACATACATGGAAGCAAGCCAGATCCTAAGCCTTAGCCAAATGTGGAGTTGTTTGTGACAGAGAGCACTTACCATCGGGAAGGTGGAAGGCAGAAACCAGCTCCATCTTTAAGGCGCGGCATTCCGCAGCTCTCTACAGTTCCCCCTTTTTGTTTTAGACGCATCAGGCAAGAGTAGAGGTCTGATCTCTGATATTAGAAATAAATTGAGACTTTGTACCAATGTTCATTTAGGTGTCATCCACTCAAAGAGCATCAGACCCGTCCGATACTTTTTTCTCAGAGGCGGGACCTTCTTAAGAGTGCCATTAAAGCAAATCATCTTAAATCCATCTGTAAAAAGTATTTTAATCATGAGGAATGTGCGCCTTTTTCACATAGACAATCCAAATAGAAGACATGTCTTTCATAATTAAGCTAATATTTTTTAAAAGCTAGATTCACATTTGGACTAACATAATGCAAATCATAATAATACAAATTATTGTTATAAAGCTGAAATATTTAGCCTACTGGATGTTTTCTTTCCTATCAAGAGCTTAATGTCATTTTCCACTTTCTGCCTCTTATATTCACGGGAAAAAAAGTTATATACATTTGTGCTAATAACATCAGAGTAATATTTATATTATGAGAGTGCTTGTTAATCAAATAAAACATCAAGTTAATACACTGTGTTAATGTTTTTCAAGTAAGTACAGTTTTGATTGAGCATCTGCTACAAGGCATTTGTTCAGGAACTTCTGTTCTTTTAAATGAAGTGCTGTTTTAGATGAAAGCCATTGACTTTCCTAGTTTTCATGCAAATCTTTTAAAGGTAAGTGTATTCTCATGAAAATCTAAATATTCTTTAATTGGCTTAATAAAGTGACTGACTTTATCTTCTAATACATTTTGAAAGACATGTGTAAGTGCCCTTAATGGGGAGCGTTGGACTCTGGAGAGGTAACTGAAAATGGGTAAAAGCAATTGCTGTGAGAACATGAGGATTTGAGTTCAGGTCCCAGCATCCAGGTAAAAGGCTGTAGAAGAACAGACAGTATCTGGGACCTCAGGGCTGTGTAGGGAAAAAGACGGAAGGATGTTGTGGTTTGGGGGCCAGCAGCCTAAGTTCCCATTCAATAAGAGACCCTGTTCTACAAGATAAAGGTAAAGAATGCCACAGAGAATATTCAATGCCCGCTGCTTTCCTCTGGGAGTGTGTGCACAGGCATGCACACCTATGAACACACACACTAAACACTATGAACCGAACAAAGACAATGTTGATGACCTGCTATAGTGGGCAAAGAAAAGCCCAAGAGGCCTCAACCCTGCACAGAGAACTCCAGACAACTGAGAAATCTGAGAGTCATGAAGGACACCTTCCCCCCAAGAATGAACACACCTATACCAAATGACCAACCCTGAAAACATACATGCAAGTAAAATTACACAGACTGAGCAGGTTATATTTAGGAGCTTATGTGTATATACATAAATACATGCAAGAACAATTAACAAAAAAAAGATGCTATTGATGATAAAGATGATAAAGAGCAATGAGAGATTTGGAAGGAGGAATGAAAGTGGGAAATTTCATAATTACCTTATAATCTCCAAAGTCAAAGAAAAAGTAATATAAAGCTTTTTCAGGTAAAAATGCATAAGAAATTCAAAAAATCTGTGTTAGGATATAATCGAACACCATTTGAGTGTAACCATTCTTAGTCACTATCATAATATCTTTCCTATGTCAGTGTGGGTTCTGACTTATCAAGGTAACAAAGCTGGTGAATGTCCAAGATCCTAGATTTCTTTGCTAAGACCCACTTTCCTGTTTGTCCATAGAGAACAGCTCGACCCTAACATGCTATACTCTGATCCTTATGCTTCTTCTTTGTAGCATTCTGGCTTTGTGCTCTTGGTATATCTGCTTTCCGTGGATGAGTAGACAACACCCTTTGTTTGATTACAGCACTATCATTTCAGGGAATTCAATGGGTTCACCTCCTGCCTAACTGCCCATGTTTTTTTTTGTTTTGTTTTGTTTTGTTTTTATCCTGAATAAATGGTTATGCTTTAGTTTCTTTATCCTCCAATCTAGATAATTAATCCCTGGAGGACAAGATTACAGTTTGGAAATTAGAATACCTACAAATTACAGGTTTCTGCTCTCACTTGCTCTGTCCCCAACACATGCTGTTTTTACTCAGGCTTGTACTTTCTCACACTTCTCTCTATCTTTTCTCCTGTTTAGAGTTATTCTATCCATATGTGCTTCCTTTTGTGCAAGGAACACGTGGAAGGCAGTGGCCTCCTCTTTGTGATCTTTCTTGTTTTCAGGTTATCCTGTACAAACACTTAAAAGCTGTCTTTCTTCAGGGCTCAGTGCAACATGTTTCGACAACTGTGCAGGAACATGGAGAAAGAAATGAGAAGCAGGGCATTTCTGTCCCTCCAAGAATTCCCTATATACCCATTTGTGGTAAACATCTCCTTCCAGAGTTTGACTAGAATGAATTTAGAAAAGAATGAGAGAGATTAATTTTGAGGAAAGTTATACAACTGTTTTGGTTGATACCTGCTTAATTGTATATTCATGAGAATAACCTTGAATATACATAGTATGACTCTATTGCTAAGTTATCACTGAATGCTAAAATACTAATGCAGAACACTAGATATTAAAAGGAAGAAGAATGGAGGTAGGGCACAAATCAGCTCATATGCCAGTTCTGTTATAACAAAATGTATGAGGCTCCATAGATGCAGATGGAGTGAAATGGAAAATATATTCAGCTAAATGATGTGACAACTTTATGTTTTCTTTCTTTCTTTCAGAGTATATACAACATTTTAGGGAAATCAGATCTAATGACAACAACAACAAAAAAATGGGAATTTTTTGTTTGAGTTCAAAAGACAAGACATGAGATTTATTTAAGACAGAGGTTTATTTAAGACAGTTAAGAACACCAAGTTTGCTGTGATTGCACTGAAGTTTTTTGATGTATGCTGTCGCCATACCAATTTTAGAGACACAATTCAGAGCACACACATGTTTCTCTTTAACAGTGCTCATCACACTGTGCTACTACTTGGATAGGGTAGGAAGATGCTTTATGTAATTAGACTTAATAATACCAGTTGGGCATAATAAAGTAAAAAGAACCCATGACAGTTAAGAAGCCAAGGCGAAAGATTGCAGAATGACAAATTGCTGGTTTAAACTAAATAAAAGAAACAAGGATGATTCTGTAGTTTCCTAGACTCCACCTCACGGTGTTGTCATGTGGGCTAAAAGTCAGTCTCTACTACCCTGCCAGCTGCAGCACAAATGCCCTCTCCTTGGGCCGAGGTTCTCTTGGCACTTGCAGTTTTCCTGGGTTCTAACCAAATGGGTTCTCTACTGCAATTTAGGCTTCACCTGTAATACTTCACTAATAATTCTATCAAGAATTCCATATAGGAACTCATACACATTGCTTTTCCATTGAATCTTGCTATAAGCCCATAACTTTTTTTTTAATCTGTAAGCCAAAAACTTAGCACAGCACGGATGATGCCATGTTCTGTTTCCATTTAAAGATGCCACTTGACCATCATAACTACAGCACCCTGTGATTTTCAAAGTGCTAAAAATGTCTTCCCTTGTTCTAATGTTTGAATAAGGTGCCCTGACAACTATCTTCTCAAGAATTCTCTTCCAAATGAAGTCTTTGGTTTGTGCTTAGTCAAACTGAGAAGCAGAAAATAATAGTCCTTCAACTGGCTTAGTATTTTTGCAGCCCAAAGAATTTTATGTGTGAAGGTTTGCCCTTAGGACAAATTCCATACAATTCTGTGCAAAGTCTGAAGTTTTTTTTATTAATTACAGTTTATTCATTTTGTATCCCAGTTACAGTCCCCTCCTAATCACGCCCTCCCTTCCTCATCTCCTCCCATGCTCCTGCCAAGTCCACTGACAGAGGAGGTCCTCCTCCCCTTCCATCTGACCCTAGCCTATCAGGTCTCATCAGGACTAGCTGCATTGTCTTCCTCTGTGGGCTGGTAAGGATTCTCCCCCCTCAGTGGGAGGTGATCAAAGAGCCAGCCACTGAGTTCATGTCAGAGAAGCTTTGTTTTAATGGCATCGATCTCTTAAACAACTTTGTCCACACTTGCCTTGTCTGCAACTTGAAAGCCCATATGTTCCTTTCCCTGACACCTGTGTCTCTTTCATGTCTTTCTGCTCCATTAGTTGTTCTGTGTTCTCACTGTAAATCTGACTAAGGAGAGCTAGTAACAACCATAGTCAATGTTATGTTATGTTGAAACAGTCTCCATCAAGCAAATTAGTAACGTTTGAATTTAGTCCCACCCTAATATTCAGACACAGGCAGAGCACAGTCAAATTCTTTGTCACACTATAATATGGATGGCCTCTATTGACTTCACAAAAAGGGTTATTGTAGTACTCTAAAACTTTATGAACATGATAGCCTTTATCATGAACATTGAGCTTGTCAAACTCCCACCAGAATGGCTCAATGTTGTAAGCTCATTTGCTTACAACATTGCAAGGCTTCACTGGTATACATCTCCAAACTTTCAAGGTTTAAGAAAATGCTATCAGGTTTATCACCACGTCCCCACTTTCTGTGATAGTCACTTGTCAGTGAACAAAATACCCAAACAAAACTAAAGGGATGAAAATGTTGTTCCGGTCCACAGTTACAAATGATATCAGTCCACCGTGGCAAAGAAGAGGACACTCCTCAGATCTCAGGAGATCGGGAAGCAGAGGGCTTGGCCTGACAAGAAGTACATATCACCTTCAAGTTCTGTCGCCAGCTACCACATCTGGATAACCTCTCTCATGGGTAACCATAATACTGAAGGTCCCACGACCTCCCAAAAATGATGCTGGTGGCAGAAGAATCAAACACATGAGCCTGAGGGGGTATTTTACATCCAAAACGTAACATCAATAAATTATTGTCTTTAGTTCGTTTAAAATGTTTTGTTATTATGTTGTAACACAATACCATAAACTCTGTGGCTCAGAAAGAAGATAATTTCTCACAGCTGTGAATTCTAGAGAGAATGAAATCAAGATGTTAGAATCAGTGCCTGGCGATGGCCTACTCTCTGGGCATAGAGATTCCTTGTAGTTTTGTCCTCTAACGATGGCCATGTAACATCAGCTCCCTAAAACATGTTCCCATTTATAAATACCCTACCCACATGCATTAATATCTTCTCACAGAGCCCACCTCCTGATACCATCACCTCAGTGATTAGGTGTCACCATAAGTATCTAGAGGTGATAGGATATTTTTAAACTTATCATGTCGAAAACTGAATTTCTCATTTTCCCCCATGGAAATTGATTATTACAACCAATTCCATCAGAATAATGACAAATTTATCCTTAGAGAGTTTCACTCTAAATATCTTGGAGATGGTAGGATAACTTTATTATACTTAGGATTTATTGTTTTTAGTTCTGCAACTAAAATATAACCACATTCCAATTATATTACTGTCTATTATTGTGGTTCCTCTAAAAGTGCAAAAAAAAAAAAAAAAATCCCTTACCTACATGATGGCTATGGTTTTATGAACGGTCTTTCTCTTAAACATTTGTTGTTCTAAAATCTATTGGAAATGTTAGTCAGTTCGATCCTTGAGAAAGCCCACAGAGTTTGAAAATCATTTCCATTAAAATTACTGCTTATCTTGTATATTTCAGAACTCTTATCCTCATAGAGGAAGAAAATAGCAGTCAAGATGCAGCTAGGACACACAGACTGTAAAAGCTTGCCATTCCTAGCTCCACTTCCCCACCCATAATGGTGTGAGTGCCAGCAATCGCAGCCAATGGATACTGAAACCTCAGGCAGCAGTCAGCACAGGAAAAACAGATTTCTCAGGTGACAGCTTCAGTGAAATACTTTGTTTAATTGTGGGAAATGAAGGTCATTTAACCCTTTGGGGGTGAGTAGGGGCTATGCCGTGAGTACACTGACCTGAGCCAGGGTGCTGAGGATGCCTCATTTGCATATGGAGGAATTCCAGATGGTGCTGGACATGTCCTTAGAAGGGAAAAGAAAGTTTGACTTGGATGCCAGGCTATGTGACCTCCTAGAGGTGGCAAGGATAGGGGCATAGGGCTATGTGCAGGCCCAGAGCAGAGAGCAGTCCTACTTCTGCTAATCTCAGGATGAGATATATGGGGTTTGGACACCTCTCAACCCTATTCTTACTACAGACATGCTTCCCCAGTACCAAGGCTCCTTGGCCCTACAAAAGCTCAGCATGATTTCGCCTTTTTGGCTATAGATCTGACTGAGCTCATGAGTGTAAAGTTCAGCCTTAATATATAGAATATTAACCTGACAATACACTGGCAAAGTGGAATATTTGGATCTGTGTAAGCATTCAATGTTGCCACATATATAAGCAGTACGGAAGCCTGGAATAGTCCTGGAATCAAGTTTTCTGCATTTAACATGATTTACAGTTTTTAGGAAAAGGCATCCTAAATGTATGATATGATATAAGTTCATAACAAGAATAAGAGTTTATGAAAGATACTATACTTTTTTATTTTCCTGGAGTCTATACTTTAGTTATTGCTCTATTATTATTTCTTTTTTATTATTACAAAGGGAACTTAGAATTATCACAACAAATATGTTTAATGGAAGTTACTTTGTCAAAAATTAATATTTATCTGAACATTCCTTTAAGTATATAAACAAATGATATTAATCAAAAGTGGAAAAAGAAAAATGACTATATACAGTTGAAAATTAAGAGTATAAAAATAATCTCAAATCTATTAAAATTTCTAGATGAACTGAAAAGGAATTCAGCATATGTGGTAGACAGATGATACTATTAATCCTTTATGAGAACACATGATTCTTTAAGATGAAAATATATGGCCTTCCAGAAAAGTGTGCAAAAGGTATCAAAAGGAAAATTCATAGAGGAATAAAAATAAATGTCTTAAACATATATGAAAGGCTCCCGTTTTCATCTGGAATCACTAATCACTAATACAAAGTTGAGTGTTAGAAAGCAATTATTTTTTTGCATCTGAAATGAATACCATGCTGAAACGACATCAGTTAGATCTTATTTCCACTTTATGCCTCAATAGAGAAAATTGACACAACTTTTTGGAATTTTCTTTGACAAGATTTATCAGTTTGTCTAGATATGTTTATACTCTTTGGCTCGGAAATTGTATTTCCAATAACTTAGGAAAGAAAAATGGCAAGAAAGTACTAATTTATTTATAAAGATATTACTTATAGCAGAGATAATTTATGAAATGGAAATATAAAAACTAGAAATTTAGGAAAAGTAAAATATCCACAATGCTCACATTCTCTATAATGATTAAATTGATTGTACACTGCTTAATAACTGATAACATTGTGACAAAAGAGTAATTTTATAATTATTTTATATATAAAATAGTAATTTATAATAAATTCTGTGGATATGTAGAAAGAAAAATTATAAATCAGAACAGGATATATTAAGTCTTTGTAAAACATTTTGCACATTAAAAATGTGTTCTAAATTTGGAATAATGGTTAATATTTTGCAGGTATTGTTATTTTGCATTTTCATGTTTTTCTCAGTTTAATGATTTTCCTACAATAAACTTACAATACCATAGCAACACATATTTTGTACAACAGAGGTTTCAATAAAATTATCCCAAAAAGAATGACTTAAAGAATTAAACACATTGGTCTATTAAATATTTTCCATTGAACTAGTGAAAAGACTTCAAGTAGAAGATCATCTATTAATTAAGCTCTATTTACTGTTTTAGTACCCAATTTTATAATTTTAATCAAAAACTACTGTGAAAGTATTTCAACAGCCATGAATGAAGTCCTTTTTAGAAATGAGCCTTGTGCAAGTGAAAAGGCGCAGCAAGCCATGGGTGGTGGTGCACCTCTGTAATCCCAGCACTCAGGGAGGCCAAGGCAGGCAGATCTCTGTGAGTTTGAGGCCAGCCTGGTCTCCAAAGTAAGTCCAAGACAGCCAAGGCTATGCAGAGAACCCATGTCTTGAAAAACAAAAACAAACAACAACCACACACACCCGTACACACAAATATATGCATGCATGCATACATACATAAGTACATACATACATGTATACATGCATATATGCATACATGAGATGAATTCAAAGCTAAATAATGATTTACTTTATGTGTGCATAACCTAGAGAATGGCAAAGACTTTAAAATCTCATAACTCATCTTATGTATTGAAAATTCCACTTTTGCTAGAAAATGCTGTCTACATAGACTAAATAAACCTGAGTTAGATTTTGACCATTCCTATAAAATCATTTGGCTGTATTGCTACCACATGCGCACTGAATTATCTAGAAAGACGGCAGACATGGACAAGAGAATCATTACAGATAGGCGAATTCTATTTTATTTTACTTTTCTTTTAAGTCCAGTCAGTTTGTTGTTTTTCTGATTTAAAAAACTGAATTAAATACATGGTTTTAGCATTGTATATTTCATTTGAATCTTATAGGCAAGACAAATTTTCTGTGGAAGGTTTTATGGGTGTGTTGGTGTCTCCCTCTCTCCACTAGAAACTGAAAAGCTTCTGCAAGGCAAACAACACTGTCATTGGGAGAAAATGGGAGCTTACAAAATGGGAAAAGATCTTCACCAACTCTACATCTGAGAGAGGGCTAATATCTAAAACATATAAAGAACTCAAGAAATTAAATACCAACAAACCAAATAACCCAATTAAAAAAATGAAGTACAGAGCTAAACAGAATCCTCAACAGAGGAATCTGTAATGGCTGCAAAGCAGATGTAGGGAGGATGGAGAGGGGTGGAGGAGAACAGGAGAGAAAATGGAAACCGAGGGGGAGCCATCTATGAGGCTCCAGAGATTCCATGGGGGTGACCCTAGCTGAGACTCCTAGCAGCAGGGGTTATGGATCCTGAAGTCACCACCTCCTGTAGGGGTTTATTTTCTTAATTAGTGATTTACGTGGGAGGACCAAGGCCATTATGGGTAGTACCACACTGGACTAGTGGTATTGGAGTCTATAAAAAAGACAACAGCAGCCTCTTCCATGGTCTCCACATCGGCTCCTGCCTTCAGGTTCCTGTCCTGCTAGACTTCCTGCCCTCACTGCTTTTGATAATGAACAATTGTGTGGGAACTGTGAGTGTCATAAACCCTTTAACAAAACGATTTCCTGTAAACCTATGTGTCAATTGCTTCGTACAGTTACACATGTTAAAATTAAATATGATTATGTTTAAAAATATATCTCTACAGTTTTTTCTCAATTGTATATCAAATCATGCGTGTGCTGACCTGTTCACATATCTGTGTCACAGATTGATCCTGTTCTATGATGCCAAATTAGTAGTATTTCCGTTATTCTCTGTTCTCTACTAAGTGAACTCCAGGGAGCCGTCTCTGCTCAAGTTCATGTCTCCTGCTTGAATTTCCAATCTTCTTGCCAAGGCTTCTTCATTTTCATTCTATCTGTTTGCCAAAATAAGACATTAATTTTACCTATAATTTGCCCCAAATTCCCTTGCCTTTATTGCATTGCCTGTACTGTTTAACTCACATACATCATCACTTCCTTACCCTTTCAGCTGAAATTTTATACATCCGTTAACCTTCAAAAGCTCAAAAGTCCTTCCATGTGGGTTTTCAGGATTGAATCATGGTCATTGGGTCCCCTAGTTGTCCTCTGACCTCCGAACACATGTCATGGCATGTGCCTCCAATCCACCATCACACAGTAAACGTAAGTCTTTCCGTGCAATTTTAAATGTGATTAATTTTTACTATGGTATTTCTTAATTTTCTCTTTTTATTATTTGTGTATTCTATGATTCATTTGACTATATGAAAAACTGTTTTAGGTCTTAGCATTCTTGCAAGATCTCCAAATATAGCATAATATTTTGGTCTGATAATTTTTAATTTATTTGGGGAGAAGATTAATTGTTTATAATGATGAAATGGACAATTTGGAGAGAAAGTACCAGACATAAATTGCCATATCAAAAATGTATCCGAATAAAACAGATAGTACACAAAACTTAACTGGCTACTGTATGTCAGGAAAATAAAATCTTGCATTGAATATGTCTTTAAATTATTATTTTTTTATCTTACAAGAACATATTCTAATGGGCGGAGATTGTGTTCTCTTCATTCATCTTTGATTTATGTTTTTGCCATTGGGCATACTGAGTTAATGAATATCTAAGCAATTGATGTCTAACCACCAAGAGATGCTTAAGAAATAAATTTAAACTGGGTACCATTGCACATGCCTTTTTTTTTCTATTTTATTTATTTATTTATTTATTTATCTATTTATTTTTTTACAACTTTCATTGTATATCCTTATGAAAGTCTCGTTCCCTCAACTTCTCCCAGTCTCTCCATCCCTCCCTCTTCCTTACTGGACCTTTCTCCTAGTCCACTGAAATAGGGAGTTCTCCTCCCCTGTCATCTGCCCTTAGAATATCAAGTATCATCTCCCTCTGTGGCCTGACAAAACCACATAGCCAGGGGGAAGTGATCAGAGAGCAAGCAACTGAGTTCCTGACAAGGCGGCCCCTGCTCCCCTTACTCAGAATCTACATGGAGATTGAGCTGACTATGGGCTGTATATGAGAAAGGGGTTTAGGGATGGGAGCTTTTAGAGAGTCCTCTGAAAGCCTCCACCTAACAGGAGATCAAAGCAGATACTGATACTCACAGCCAAACTTTGGGCAAAGCGCTGGGAGTCTTACAGAAGAAAGAGGCGACAGAAGGACAGACAAGGGACAGGAGTCCCACGAGGACACCAACAAAACCCCAAAAAGCTGTGCTCAGGGAGTACTGCAGAGAGTGATGCACCAACCAAGAACCATGCACATGCCCTCAATCCCAGTGCTTGGGAGGCAGAGGCCTGAGGATGTCTGTGAGTTCAAGGCCAGCCTGATATACATAGTAAGTTCCAGGACAGCCACAGAGAGACCTTGTCAAAAGGAAAAGAAAAGAAAGGAAAGTAGGAAGGAATGAACGAACGAAAGAAAGAACGAAGGAAGAAAAGAAGGAAAGTATTTAATATCTTCCTGCTGTATGGGCCGGTGAGATGGCTTAGTGGATGAAGGTGTGTGCTGCAAAGCCTGGCAAACTGAATGTGGACTCTGAGTCCCACAAGGTAGAAGGGAATAATTAACTCCCACAACTGTTCTTCTGATCTCCACATGCACGCTATAGCACATACACACATTCACACTAAATAAATACATAAATAAATAAATATGTAAGTGTAACAAAATTTTTCATTTTTCTTTCTTTTTTTTTTTCTGTGTAGCCTTGACTGTCCTTGACTTTGTAGACAAGGCTGGCCTCGAAGTCATTTCCCTCTGCCTATCCGAGTGCTGAGATTACAGGTGTGTGTCACAGTGCCCAGTTTGTAATACACTTTTTAAGATGCTTACCATACAAAAAAATCTCTATAAAGATAAACAAAACATTTTGAATTTCGAAAATAACAATTGTAAGCCAATATTGTGGTAGCATTCATCTGGGTTCATTTCTTCATTCCAGATTAAAATTGTTTGCCAGTGACTGAATATTGAATCACTAATATTTACTCACTGTGAGATTACTGTTTGTTTTCCAGAATTATTTGTGTATGTACAGACTAAGAATATGTAAACTTTTAATCATAATTTAGGTGTTACAATTTTAAATATTTAAGGTCGTATCACCTATAATATTTTAAGAACTAGCCTCTGTTAATTAGACTTTTTTCTTGTGACTGATTTGTTCAAAGTACATAATCAAATGATGCAATTTTAGCATTTAAAATTCTACTTATTAAACCAATGTTTTAGAACTATTTTTGTTTAGAAATAACATTTATTGGAGAATTATTGGGTCTTATAGATGAATGACTAAATAAAAATATTCTAACTTGATAAGATTGAGATAATAACCATGGCATATTTTGATATGTGAATTTATTAGTGTTTATGCATATTTGTATTGCCTTATTTTTGAAAACTATGAAATCTATCTTGTGCCACATTTTCTCTAAACTTAATCATATTGAGTGCATGAAGGCTGGGAACTTCAACATATAAAATTTTCATATTGAGGATAATACTTATCACATACATTTTCATCATTATTCACTGAATAATAATAATACTGCCTTTTCTGGTCTAAAAATAACAAAAGACTTCATGCAACCATTTTTCATTCACTAATAAGAAAGCCTCCCTTCCATCACTATTAAGGTTCATGAAAGTGGTAACTGAATTCATCTTGTTGGTTTATTCCCATTCATTATTACATCTTGTTTAAAACAGAACAGATACATAATAAACTGTTATAGATCAGATGAAAAATAAATAAATAATTATCCAGTTCCTAAGACACTGCGATAATTGGTGCTAAAGAAAGTCAAAAAAAGTATTATGTCAGTTTCAAAGAGAGTAGAATATCAAGGGAAAGATGATAACATTTGAAGTCAGATACCAAAGCCATGCAGCAAGTTGAAATGACCTCAGGGGCTAAGCAAGTAATTTAAAAGTGTGAAGCAGCTGAGTAAAAAAACGAAGAAGAAATTATCAAACCTTCTATTAACTATAAAATATATTAAACCTAAACACAATCACAGTGCCTATATATATATGTCTATATATGTCTATATATATATATTCTTGTTTAAGAAATGTTGTGGCATTGTGTTACTCTTACTAAAAAATAATTAAATAGGCAATGTTACTTAATATTAAATATCATTAATAATATTAAATAGGCAAATTAAATATGCAATGAATTATTAATAATTTAATAGATTCTCTACTCAATTATGGTTTTAGTAAGAGTAACAAAATAACACAACCACTCCTATGACAAATATTGGAAAATATATTTGGTAGGTTTGGAAGCATCTGAGAAAACACCATGGATCTGATTAGGTTCATTTTATAAAGAAAATAATTTCCAAACAGAAATATAATCTAGACATTCTCCAAGTGTCTTCAATAATTTAAAATATTTTAAAATGATAACAATTTTTATGTATAAGACTCTATTAGATAAAATAATTGTTCCATTCTTCTATAAGGGCTAATTAACACAGGTTATTTACCCATATTTCTCATATTAAAAAAAAAATCACATTGGATCTACTGCCATGAACCGATACTGTCTTTGTTTTTTCAAAGCCACTGACGAGCCTCCCTCTTCTGCTATTCATACATTTGAGCCAAAGTAGTATATTTACCAAATGTTAAATGGATCCCTTTACCAAAGTCTCTCAGTAAAGAAAAAGTAAGCGATGAGTATTTTATATTCTACATTCGGCCCAGGGCTTGATTTAACCCATGGCTACATGTATATATAAATTTTCGTAGACACAGTTAATACATTTCCATTTTTATAGCCCCCTCAAAATTTCCTAATAGAGGTGAAGGCTGTTTAATCCCTTCTATTGGAGAGATTTATGAATAGAGTGTATGTGCATATGCGTCCTGACGGCTAGTTCCACATTTGGCTCCTTTCTGAATCAGATATTAATTTGAGAAGACAGTTTAAGATTTTCAATAAATACTACATGTTGCTGTTTCACACAGGATGGATTTATCCTCTCGAACTGAGTTGAATAGTCCTGAAATGTTTCAGATGGTAGATCCTCCATTTACATGCAGAGTCATATGATGCACTTGGCAGCAATGGTAACTTCTCCAAAGTCTTCAGCTGAAGACCCTGCTGAGCTAAAATGTCTCCATGCATTTTCCTCTTCATATTTAAGAGAACTGTAAATTGCTGGAAACAGCTACTTCACTTCTGTTCTCTGGCCCGTGCTTGAATCCCAAGAGGCATTCCATGGAATCTGGATTTGACAGCTTCAGAACATCCTCCAGGGGACTTTCCTTAGAAACCACAGCTGAACTGGCTGCCTTCAGCAAGGAGTTTTATGCCAGCAACAGGCTGCATGGCCACGCCTCCCTAGAGGGAAAGCTCCCTTTTGATCAGGTTTGCAGTCACCTCCAGGTCATAAGGGAACACCTTGCATTATGTGTTACTGTCTCTTCCCCGCCTGAAGGGAAGTCCATCTGCTCCCTGACAGCACTTGCTTTAACTTGAACAGCAACGTTAAGAAGGGAAAGGGTCAGGCAAAGATGAAATATAAAGAAACCCAGGTATGTATTGGCTGCCAGATGGTTGCTCCCACCCATTGTTAGAGTCTAATATTCCCCCTGTTCTCAATGCTCTGGTTTTTCTTGATCTCTTAGGTTTAAGACTAATAATCTCTTCTGGTTAGAATAGTTTTAATTTCTTAATTAAAAAAGTAGTTTTCTTATTGGAAAATGGTGTGCCAATAATAATAATACAAACCCTATAATGTAACTTGCTTGCAAACACCTTTAAAAGGGAAATCGTTCGTATTATTGAATAACTGTATCACTGATACAGAATATCAAGCACAGTCTATCAAGATTGCTTATGGAAATTACTCCATTTACAAAGGAGTAATAAGTTGTCACATCCAGTATTACAGATAACTAGAAGAATATCATCTATCTAGTTTTTACTTAGTGAGAAGCTCCAAAATTCCAAGTATAGACTGCTTTATTTTCTGTTGACTCTCATCACCTTCATGATGTGCAGAGATGTTTCCATTGGAAAACAGGTCTTTAACAAGAAGGTAAACATTTGTGATTGTGGTTTATGGTGGGAAGGATGTGGACAAAGATATTGTTTTTCCTATCTCCATTCAGTTAGTGAGTAAACAACACTGTAGTCATTGCTTTGCACCATGTAGATTAACTTCAAAGTATCTTTGACATTTATCCATGGTTGCTTGGGGTAAAAATATGAAATACGGCATTGATATTTGAGCAGGGTACTCCGTCTTTGCTCATAGTAAAAGTCTTGCTTTTGTTTTCTGTATAACAGGAGAACAAGTGATCCCTTTGCATATTTGATTTTCCACACAAACATGAGTCCATAGTGTTTTTGTGTATTAGAGTGAAAAGAAGGATAGTCAAAGTCATACAAGAAGAGGTGATGATGGCTAAGAAAGAATGAGATGACATTTTAGTCTGTAATCATGAGCTTCTATTGAAATTCTAACAAAGGGATCACAAAGCCAACAGTTCAAAAGCATCATTATAACCTATGATGATCCACCCTCGGTGAAAATGCAGAGCAGAGGTAGGCTGAACAGCTTCTTCAGAAATTGCTGACACAGAAGCCAAGGCCTCAGTGGACCTGTAGCCATAACTGCTGTGCCAAAAAGATTCTAAGAGCCATAGTCAAGCTGGTACTAAGGAGCAAGACTCAGTTATTTTTCTCTCAGCTGATGACTAGTTACTGAACAAAAGAAAAGTCTGTGAGGAGAAGTGAAAGCATGTTCTGGGTTGGAGAGCACACAAACGTTTGGATACCTGGAAGTAACTGTCTAACAGAGAAGCAACAAAAAAGACTTCATAATTTCATTCAAATCTGCAAGTTTTTGAAAGAATGGCTCTTCCCCAAGCAATTGCTGAAGCCTGGAGGTTCCTTCTCCACCATTCTCCACACACCCAAAACTCTTGAATTATTGATGTTTCTATGAAATTCTTCCTAATCTCATAATTTTCCCTACATATCATGTGTTAATAACATCTTTGCCATCATGGAACTGGCTTCCCTCCTATCAACACATTTTTGTGGAATAGAAGTCAGAATTTAAATTTCACATGTGAAAAATATTCATTTTATCATCTCCTTCTTCCTTGTAATATATTTGATATTTGTGTATATTGACTTTAGTTTTAGAATAGGTCTACTTTTTTCAACTCCAGGATTTTTTTCCTATACATTTTTCTCAATTTGATAGACTATTCCTAAGGTCATCCAAATCCTATTCATCCATCAAGTGTTAATTAAGATGCAGTAATAAGCTAAGTAATTTGGACTCCATTAAAAAGTATAGAATATTATGGAGATGGAGCATCTTACAGGTTAGCGCTGCCTCTTCTAGGAGATCACAAGGGCTTCCTAACATTTTGCTAGGATTTCAATTAGCACTTTCATTTCCCACAATAAAATAGCTAATGGATTTTAAAGTTGACACCTTCCTGTCAGAAGCATAACTGACTGCTGATGTATTTCCTTAATCGTACTATTCTTTAACAGAATCATCTCAAATCACCTTTATTCTGCCAAGCATATGAAGCATAAGCTGAGAAAATCTGAATGGTGAACCGGATGAGATTTGCTACCTTTTCTCATCAGTCATATTCCCTGTGTTAATTGTTTATGGGTGACTCTGTATACACAGTAGCAAGAGTTATGAGACTGGCTTTGCTCAGTGTTCTCATTCTGTACGGATAGTGTTCCCACACAGAAAAGACAGCAGGAGTCCCAAAAGCCCTGCTCTACAAACCTCCTGTTACACAAATCAGAAGAATGGATTTGGAGCTCATCTCCCCCATGCATCTCTGACTTTATTCCAAAACTGAGAATACTTTCAACTTACATAACTATAATCCAGGGAAACTGAAAGCTTCAAACTTTCCCGTTCAAAAAGAAATTGCTGCTATGTTTCTCATTTTTTTTGAGTAAAATGATACTATGTCATACATAATTAATAGATAAGATAAAATAGAACCACAGACTTACATATGTCCTATCTTTCAGTAAACTCATGATTTACAATAATTTAATAAAGACAAAAGCAAAAGAGGCGAAAATTTAAGAGTGCTGCCTCTGTGTCTCCTCTTAATTTTATTTTACTGTGTTTTGTGTGTGTGTGTGTGGAATGAGAGAATTCTTTCTGGCTTCCAGGTGTATTTTTGCCACGAATGGATATCATTTCTAATGGTGTTAGCACTCCCACAGTTTTCCATGCACAGAGAAATCCGATGCAAGCACTCTTCCCTTGGTTCCTTGTCCTCCTGGTGAACACTTTACATAGTTATTGTGAAATAGTGTCTTCAGAAATTCTTTCCTTCAAGATTCCTTTTATGGGATATAATATCCCTCCCAACTTGGAAATGTGAGCATGCCTATATATTTCCCATTTCTTGACTGTTCTGGCAACTTTCCCTGAAAGGGAGGAAAAGCCCTATAAAATTTCTGTCGGCCCCCCCAAAGCAGAAACATCTGCAGGAGTCATGAGTAGCTTGTTGGCGCTGCCGAGTGACTCCAGCCTGGAGTTGATTATCTTGCCTGCTTTGGCCATGGCCGTGTAGTTGAGGAACACACTGGAAACTTTCTGGGAAGACTCATTATAAATAATGGGAACATGAAAAAGAAGAAAGGGAGAAACGTCCAAACTACTTTAGTATACGAATTTTATGAGTACCACAAACTAAAATCATTAGACCACCAAACTGCACAATTAGAAATCAAGATTGAAACTAATCAGGAAGCTACTTTCTTTAGATACAGTTGTTTAGAGAATTCAAAAAGAAAAAGAAAGCCAGTTGTTTTGATGACACTTTGGGAGAAAAAAAAAATGGTCCTTGACCTTCCTATGAGTCTCAGATTATATGATACATCACAGTGGAGTTGGCCATGAGTAGCATTTTCTGGCTCAAATATATAAAGCATTTTTATTCTTTGAAACAGTTGAACAGGTGCAAGTCAGGTTTGTCTAGGAATGCTTACACATGAAAGACAACTATTTCTGGAATTAATTCACTCCAACTATGGCTCCACAGAACTGGTTGCAAGCTTTCTGTGACCTCAATACAATCAGTTACTTAAAAGATGAAAATAACCATAATTCTTTTTCAACCTCCACTATCATAATTATACTCTTTTTTTTTTTCCTACCAGAACAACAGAATGTCAAAATGTTCTCTGTCATTTTGTCAGCATTTTGGGGGAGAAATATGAACAGGCAAGATTGAAGAATGCCTGACATTAAAGTTCAGGTAAGAAATTCAGTGGAGACCCAGAAGGTACTCAATAAAATCTTAACAACTAGTGAGCTGAGAATAGTTCACTGATATAGTTGGTCAAGTCTAGCATCATGAAACTTGACTGCAATAGAACACTATAGAGAGCTTGTTTAAAAAACTGTTTAGGTTTTGCCTATGAATCTGAATTATTGTATGTTCCCAGGCACTAGTGGCATATCTGGCCCAAGGAGAGAACTTTTTATACCACGGTTCTAAGAGATGGAGGAGATGACATATGAGACTACCAGATCATACAATTTTGAAGGACATCTCAGATGCTTGTGTTCATGGCCTACCCACCAGTGTTCAAAAACATCACAGGCTCATGTTCTCCTGGTCAGGGGACCTAAGGGTGCCACTACCAAGGAAGACTCCTATTAACATGCTGGGATAATCTAAGGTGAGTTTGCCAAATAATCTCTTTTTAAACATACCTGGTCAGGCAGAAAGATTTTCAGTTGCATATGAGCCTGGGCTACTAAAGAAGAACCTGTCTCAAAGAAGGTTTACCCTATCTTTGTTGTATACCTATACTTCTCAAAGTCTACGTTTTTGAAACTTGATTACTGTGATGACTCTTCATTTTTTTCATATTAAAGCCAAGTCTACTCTTGTGCCATGCCAGTAGCCTTAAGGACATGTAACACATGGGGCAAATATTTCTTTACTATTTACTCAGACTTTTCTTCAAGGCCATACTGATAGATTCCCTTGAGCAAATTCAGCCTCCTAAATTTGTATGGCCAAGATTCACAATCTACAGGAGTGTCCTTATTTTCTGTTCTCCTCAACACTTGTCTACTTCATATATATATGTATATATATATATATATATATATATATATATATAATGTTTTTATTATTTTTTTAATTTTAATCACAGGTCATTCACTTGTATCCCAGCCACAGCCCCCTCCCTCTTTCACTCCCAATCCCACCCTCTCTCCCTCATTTCCTTCCTGCCCCCTTCCAAGTCTACTGATAGGGGAGGTCCTTCTCCCGTTCCATCTGACCCTAGCTTGTCAGGTATCTTCAGGACTGGCTGCAATGTCTTTATCTGTGGCCTAGCAAGGCTGCTCCTCCCTCGGGGGGTGGGGGGAGCTCAATGAGCCAGTCATTGAGTTCATGTAAAAAATAATCCTTGTCCCCCTTACTAGGGAACCCACTTGCGTACTGAGCTACCATGGGCTACATCAGAGCAGGGGTTTTAGGTTATATCCATGCATGGTCCTTGGTTGGAGAAACAGTATCATAGAAGACCACTGTGCCCTGATATATTTGGTCCTTGTGGCTAAAACATTTCCCTCCTAACTGTTCATCTTCTCCTTCTAAACCCAACTCCATCATCTGTTCATTTTAGCACATGTGAGCAAAGACACCTCATTTTACTCAATTTCTTCAGGTTGTTCTTACCCTTTAAAAATATTTGTACAACTTTCGTAATCAAATGCATGTTTGATTGATGTTTCTTGATAATGTAGCCCTATCCTGGAAAATTATTTTCTTTCCTTTTATGGAAAATTGTTTGTTGTTGTTTTTTTTGTTGTTGTTGTTGTTGTTGTTTCCATAATCTATCTTGGTTAGGGTTTCCTCTCCCTTTACATGTCCCAGTCCATACCCCCTCCCCTTCCATCTGTATCCAACCATTCTGTTTCTCATTAGAAAACAAACATATTTCTAAGGGATAAAAGTAAAATATAATAAGATTAAACAAACACTAACACATTGGAATTGGCAAGAAAAGTGCAAGAAAAGGCATAAGAAACGAAGACCCACTCGATTGCACATTCACAAATCCCACGAAAACACTAAACTGGAAGTCATAATATATAAATAAAGAAGTTGTAGAGTGAGAAGAGAAAATAAAAAAGTGTATCTATAAACAGAACAAAATAAAATAAAATACATATATAATAAGATAAAATTTAAAAAATACGAAAAGCCCTGGCATAATATTGTGACACAAGGAACATTCAAAGTTGCCATTGAGTTTGTTTTTTGTTGACTGTCTACTGATAAGCATGCAGTTTACCTTTAAGAGTAGTATCTTAGGGAAGCAATCAGCTAACTGTGCTACTTCCCCAACCCAGCATCTGGTCCTTTGTTTTTGCAAGATCATAGATATCAGCAGATGAATCAAAGTTATTGTAAATCTTTTACCACTAATTTGTGCTACTCATTTTGATAATTTCCAATATTTACCCTCAACTTTCATTTGGATTTCATTCTACTTCCCTCCATTGCTAGGCCAACTTTATAAATTGGCATCAAAGAACAACATGTAATACTGTTCCATGTGTTTAAATAAACCAAGTTAAATCCCCAGTCTGCCTCTGACTCTTCAGGCACAACACCATGGCTTTAGAGAACTAGTCTTAGAGGTTCCTGTAGAGCCTGGCCAGTTTACGTTTCTTTTTTTTTTTTTTTTTTTTTTTTTTGAGTTTAGGGCCAGACTGTGCTGCATGAGACCCTGCTCAAAAGAAACAAAAGGACCCTCAGAATCAGGTAGATAACACAAAATATATCAGTGTGGTCATTATTTATTGTGAAAAAAAAAAAAAACTAAGTTCGCAAGTAGGAAATTTCAGGAGAAGATCTTCAGGTTTTAAGTTACTAATATGGGATGAAAAGAAATGTCTAAGATTGGTACTGTTATTGCTAATTTATAGGAGGTAATAACATCATGTTCACTGTTCTATTTGACCCAAACTTAAATGTTGATAAGAGATTTTTAAAATGATCGCTCTAATTTTTACTACTGTCCATATTCCTTTTTTTTGTAATAAAATTTGATTGATTCGTCAGAGAAAAAAAAAGAGTTGTATGTTTCTTCACTAATACTCTACTGGAGAAAACTAAATATGAAAAGTATTTTAATAATTTGGAATAGTCTTCTTGAGGACTGTGAAGACCATTAAGGCTTTTTAAATGAATAGCTAGAGAGATGGCTCAGTTGTTAAAAGTCTTATTATTTGTTTAGATGACTTGGTTTCAATTCTTAGCACCCACATGGAGATTCACTACCTTCTATAATTCCAGCTCCAGGGCATCTGTTGCCCTCCTCTTATGTCCTTGGGCACTATGAACAAGAATTTGGTGCACAGACATACATTACAGGTAAATACTAACATACATAAAATAAGTAAATTTTTTTTTAAAAAATTAATGATATGCTAACTGATTTTAGATCAAACTTGTTTTCTGAACACCTAATTTTTTTCATTTCATAAACACTAGTTTTAGATATGTAAAATAGTTGTAAAATTGCATAAAGCCCCCTTATATCCTACATAGTTCTCCAAGTTTTAAGATCTTGTAAAACTAAAACATAAAGATCACAATCAGGACATTAACAGTGATAGTAAAATTAATGAAATGGAAGATAATACTTCATTTTTTTCATTTTATCATTATTATTATTATTACTACTACTACTAGTAGTAGTAGTATTTATTACAATTTATTCAATTTGTATCCTGGTTGTGGTCTCCTTATTCATCTCCTCCTGGTCCCACCCACACTCTCTTTTCCTTCCCCTTTGTCCCTCCTCTAGTCCACTGATAGGAGAGGTCCTTCCCCTTTACTGTCTGATCCTAGTCTATCAGGTCTCATAAGGACTGTCTGGATCTTCTTTCTCTGTGGCCTAGTAAGGCCACCTTGCCAGAAGGAAGTGATCAACAAGCAGACAACCAAGTTCATGTGTGTGACTGCCTCTGCTCCACTTACTAGGGCACCCACATGGAGACTGAGCTGCCCATGGGCTACATCCTACCACAGGGTCTAGGTCCTCTCCATGTATAAGCCTTAGATTATTCATCATTCTCTCCAGCCTCCCTCCCCCACCAGACCCATATTATTTTTTCTCTGTTGTTTTCTTATGGAGCTCCTGTCCCCTCCAGGTCTTTCTATCTCCCCTTTCTTCCATAAGATTCCCTGTACTCTGTCTAAAGTTTGACTATGAGTCTTAGCATCTGCTTCGATACCCTGCTGGGTAGAGTCTTTCAGAGTCCATCTATGGTAGGCTCTTGTCCTATTCCCTATCTTCTCCTCCTTCTGATGTCTATTCTGTTTGCCATTCTGAGTGAGGATTAAGCATCTTCCCTATGGTAGTCCTTATTGTTTAGCTTCTTTAGAACAATAGATTTTAGTATGTTTATCCTATATCATATGGCTAATATCCACTTAGTTTACACCTAGTCTATTTTTGTCCCAGAACTCTACTGGGAACTGAACATGCATTTGTCTACTCCTTCTTGTCCTTCTATTCCCAGCAGCACACACGTTGGTCAAGATGTTGATATATGAACCTCTACTATGGATGTAAAAAAAAAACATACTGTGACTTTTGTTTACAATATTAAAGAATTGGAATATAAAAAAGAAGAGAAAAACAGAATTAGAAAAAAGTTTAATTACCTTTTTTCTGTTAAATCTGTTTTATTTTTATTTTTTTAATTTATTGCAATTTATTCACTTTGTATCCCAGCTGTAGCCACTTCCTTCATCCACTCCCAATCCCACCCTCCCTCCCTCTTCTCCTCCCATGCCCCTTAACATGTCCACTGAAAGAGAAGTTCCTCTTCCTCTTCCCTCTGACCCTAGCCTATCAGGTCTCATCAGGACTGGCTGCATTGTCTTCCTCTGTGGCCTGGTAGGGCTGCCCCACACCCCCAACCCCCTCTCAGAAGGAGGTGATCAAGAGCTAGCCACTGAGTTCATGTCAGAGACAGCGCCTGTTCCCATTACTAGGGAACCCACTTGGAGACTGAGCTGCCATGGGCTACATCTGTGCAGGAATTCTAGGTTAATTACCTTTTGAGCAAAACTAAAATATGCCATTTAAAAATGTGATGCAAACCTACATCTTATTGTGTCATTAAAAGACATTTCTGTGACTTGTATGATAATTATATTGTTTCTTATTTTAATTTTAGCTAATATAAACAAAATTAACAGTAAATAAGTACATAAGCATCAAAAAGACATGTAAGTTAAGTGACTATTATTTTACTGTAGAGCCTTGGCATAAAAATATTATATTATTAAAATTTGAGATTTTTTTTTTCAATTAAGATGACTGTATTTTAATGAAAGAGAAAAACATACTGTGTGGATTTGAGTAGGTAAGGAAGTAGTAAAAAGAGTTGGGGGAGGGGAAAGTAATCAGAATATGATCTAGGTAAAAACTATTTTCAATTTAAAAAGAATATGGTGATGGTGGAGTTGGGGGAAAAAAGACCTAACAGTTATATTATTACCAAAGTATCAATAAAAACATCTTGGGGCTGGCAAGATGGCTCAGTGAGTGAAATGATTTGCTATTATGGTCCAGAGATTCTGACCCCAGGACCCATATGGCAGAACAACAACAAAACTATTCCCAAAGGTTGGAGGCCATGGAAATAATCAAGGACACAGACACAGACATGGACACATGCACATACATAAGTAAAAATAAAATTAATTGAAAGCCTTTTCCACAATGTAATAGTTCATATCATACCTAATTTGTGACTCATTTGGAAAACATAATTCCTTATAAAAATAAAACAAAGCACTTAGTGATCAGATATAAAAAGAAAAGAAGGGGAATGTAGATCTTCTATACCATATGCTGTTTTATTTTGGTACATAAATGACTATACGAAACCAGGAACAGTAAAGAGACATCTATCATAATTCATTTCAGAAGTAAATACTACCCTACACTGTATTTTTTCCCTACTAATAAAAATGGAACAGGCTGCAGATGAGACAAACTCATGCCTAGAACCATAAAAAAAAGTAGATAAACAAAATAAACAAAACCCTACAAGGTATGAGTTACCATCTCAAGCATACATTTAAACTTGATCTCTTCTTCCTTGATGTTAGAGAATAGCTGGAGATCTAAATAAGCATTTGAAGCCTTGAAAAAAGGAGATAGAACTTAAAATATCAGGTTTCCCCTAATTCCTGTTGCCCATGCCTAAAAGATCCAATAAAAACAGATGACCCACTTGCACGATGGTGATCAGAGGTTGATATGTCATAGTTGCACGAATCTATGAAGCACTCTCTCCTTGTCTCTTCTCCCTTGGGTAACATAATCTGAAGCAGATTATTATTTATTACAATTTATTCATTTTGCATCCCAGCTGTCACCCCTTCAATCCTCTCCTCTCAGTCTCATCCTCCCTCTTTCTTTCCCACCTCTCCTTTCCCATAGTTCACTATAGAGGAGGTCCTCCTTCTCTACTATCTGACCATAGCCCATCACATTTCACCAGGACTGTCTGGATCCTCTTTCTCTGTGGCCTAACAAGGCTGCATCATCCCAGAGAGAACTGATCAAAGAGCCAGCTACTGAGTCCATGGCAGAGACAGCCCCTGTTCTCCTTACTAGGGAACCCACATGGAGATTGAGCTGCCCATGGGCTACATCTGAGCAGGGAGTCTAGGTCCTTTACATGCATGGGCCTTAGTTGATTCATCAGCCTCTGCAGAACTCCCTGAGTCCAGATTTTTTTGGCTCTGTTGGTCTCCTTGTGGAGCTCCTGTACCTCCCGGTCTTTCTATCTCCCCCTTCTTCCATAAGATTCCCTGCACTCTGCCCAAAGTTTGACTATGAGTCTCAGCATCTGCTTCAATACCCTGATGGTTAGAGTTTTTCAGATACCCCCAGTGGAAGGCTCCTGTCCTGATCCCTGACTTTTTCTTAAACTTCTGTGTCTAACCACAAGGACGAATCTCTATATTCCTTCAGAGTTGGTTATCTGTCATAAAATTGTCCCTCTTATGCTCCCCCCTTCACAAAGATTTCACATAATCTTATGTCTCTATAGAAAGTTTATTTGCTTCATATTGTGTTATAGAGGAATGTAAATAATCTAGAAATGTTAATCTCAAAATGCAGAAAACCAAGTTTCCAAAATAGTGAATTTTCTTGATATAATAAGCAGAATAAAATTTAGTCATAAACTTACTCAAGTGGCATTGTAGAAGAAATTGAAATGATGTAAAATACACTGCATTCATGATTTCCTAAAAACAGCTCATGTCTTAAACATCTACTCAGACCTATCCCCTCAAGAACGAACAGAATTTATATTCTTGTACATTTAACCAAGTGTTCAATGAAAGTCTGTCATTTCACACATTAGGAAGAAATCTACTATCTTTCCGCTTCAGTCGCATGTTTTCTAATATCTGCATCTGACTGACATAGAATGAGACAGATGGCCTACTGTTTCCAATGTCAATAAAGTCCTTATCTGAGAAATAGCAACAAGGGAAACTGAGCATAATTATGAATCCATGGGCACTTAGTATGAATGGGGGAAAGGGAATGAAAGCAAAACAAACATTGTTTATTGGAGATCATTGAGACCACGGGAGTGCTAGATTGTGCCATCACCTTTTACCTGTCAAGGTTTCCTTCAACATTATAAAAAGAAAATCAAATGCAAACAAGTCAGCATAGTTAAATGGCATACAAGTTTTATCTCAGAGTCATAATAAACACTGTAAAACAGCTAATAATTTGTCATTGCACTTAAAAACTAGAGAACTACTGAAAACCTAGAAAAAAATCTTTCATTTCTTTGGAAAAAAAAAAAAAAAACGTCCTTCATCTATACAATCTAAGTTTTAAGTTATTCAAGGAGAAAACACTAAATGGCAAATGTTTTTTAGCCTGTTAGTCTTCAATATCTGATTACTATTATAACTAGTGATAGCATTATTTTTAATTAAATGTAGTTGACACCAAATTGTAAGAACTATAAGTACGTAAGTATATAGAAACCGATAAAGCATCTGGATGGCATAGAGAAAACCCTTGCTAAAGGTCAGCAACTGCAAAATATAAATGTAACTTCTAAATGGGCTTTGGTTTTCAAATGTTAAGAACACAAAGGCAATCCCTAATATTTGATCTCAGAAGAGGTGCATGAATGAGAAGTTCCACGTGGCTCCCTGTATCTGTTTGCTAACCCAGTGTCTCATTAGAAAATGAAATACATACCCCAGACACTCAGCACAAGAGACCTCTGCCAGCGTGGTGCACATTAAGCCTCATCAAAATGCTTTTGGAGTCTATGAAATGCTCTGTTACAAGGAAGCCACACCAAAACCAATTATTAAGTGACTGGAGAGATAAATGTAGCTATTAATACTCCACACCTGCTGTCCTTCCCTCTGCACTTTGATCTAACAGATGATGATTTGTAATGGCACAACCTCAACACCCAGCCACCTGTAGTTTGTCAGGATATCAGCCAAGCAGCGTTCCTGCCCACTTGCAAGCAGCAAGGAGGCAGACACACAAAGAGTCAATCTGTGTCACTTCACAAGTGATACCTTTATCCCAAAAAGCACCTCATTGCTATCATCCACACAGGACTTAAGCAACCCTATGGGCACATACTTCTTCCTGTTCTAACACTCTGGCTTTATAGATTCTCCTGTAGTTTTTCACTGTATATAAGTCACATACTGTGAATTATACCTATACGGTATGTTTGATAGCTGTATCCTTTAAGAATAATAAACTTTCCTTTTTCTTATTCACTTTTTTACACTATATATTTCCTTTATAGATGGAGACTTTGGTGGGTTTCCTTCATATCTCCCTCCCTCCTCCCTCTGTCTTTCAATAATAGAAACAACTATCAAAGGGGAGTCAAAGATTTCCCTCTTGGGTTAGCCTTGTTAATAAATGAAGTTTTAAAAATACTTAGAAGGAAGTTCAAAGGCAGATTTCAAGTTTAAGAAACAAACCACAAGGCAGGAAAACACAAAATTTGGCAGCTACCAGGAGGAGAGATACAGAGAGAAAGTCAAAAAGTCATGCCTTTCCAATGGAGACCCGAAAGCCTTCTCTTCTTCCCCATGGCAGAAGAGAAGGGTGAACTCCAGGGAAAGTGTGAGATAGCCCAGAGGGCTAAAGGATAGCATGCTTATGGATTTTTGCCAATATATGAAGAACAAAGATAAAAGGAAATGGAAATTCACGCTTTTTTGAGTTAGAACTCAGAAAACATATAGACTCTGTAGCCATGCTTGTATGAAACACTATGAGTGCCATAGGGTCTAATAAATTCTCCTTCCTCATTATCAGATCATCAGGTAAAATAGATTTAAGAGGAAATGGAGTAGGAGGTCCTGGCCTGGTGACTGACAAATTTGTCTGATAAGAACACATTCAGCAAGCACCTGAGATTCCTGGAATGCCACTTCAATGTAAACAGAGAAGCTCAGTACTTTAGCCCTCCAGCCAATGACCTTTGACTACACTTACCCCTCTGCCACAGTTCTACGTAACCATGTTCACGTCAAATAAAATAGATCTGCCTCCCTGAAGATGAGCCCAGAAATCATTTCTGTCAGTACACTGGGGGCTCTCTTGCCAGTTGCCCTGCTCCATTTACCCTGGTGGACCCATATCAGCAGATCCTGCAGGAGAAGAGGAGGAGGCAGGGAGGGTCACAGAAACATAGAAACATAGAAAATTTTATGTTTATATTTGACATGCTCCAGCAGTTCATAGATTAGGGTAGGGGAGCAACTCAAAGCCCTGGATCTGGGCCTGGGTGGTGGCTGAGCTGGTCAGCCCACAAGCTCTCCTACACCCACACCACCAAGACAAGTTCTCCAGGACTGCCCAGAAGAGCTCGCCAAATGCCATAACCAGCAAGCAGCAATGTCAGCTATCTGCTCTCCTACCCTCAAGGCCAGCTCCCCAGCTCCCAATCCACAAAGGCCTGGTCTACTATACTGCCCAGATGAGGTTCCAGGCCCGTTCTCTTGAGTGTTGCAGGTAAGGTGAGAGGCAGGGACAGCTCTCCATCTCTCTTGACCTAGAAGCCAGCTCTCCCACCTGCCATGGTTGGCAAGGAGCTAATGAGGGAGTTGAGCAAGTGTCCCTCTCCCATGACACCTGACAGCAGACCAAGGATGGGACCAGCTCTCCAGTGCTCACACTCTTGGAACAGGCTCACCTGCTCCCCTGCCACCAGGGTCAGCTTTCCTGTTGCTGCCCAAGAGAGAGGAAGGGCCAGCTATCCCTCTGAAGGTGAGGGCAAAAATAGCTCATTACAGGACTTGACATAGCAGTCCAGACCAGGGACATCTGCATGGCATTTGGAAGTAACATGTGCAGGCTTAGATTTTTCACAAAATCTACTTTATTCATAGTTCCTAAACACTTTGACCTCCCTTCCAACCCTCACTTTGGGTAGGAGATAAGTAGGGGAAAGGGCTGTAGAGCTCTTTTTTCTACTTCCTGCTAATTTGGGTTGATGGGTCTTTAGGGTATTACCAAACACAGTCATCAGGATACCAGCAGTCCAGTGCAAAGGCCAACATCAAGCACCACACACACAAAGTCAGTGAAAGCCACAAGACTCAGTTGGATTGCCCGGAGAAGTTCTCTGGAATGTTCTTCTCTTTGAAGTCAAGTGTTGAAGCACAAAGACCAGAGCAGGGATGTCAATCCAAAAAGTGATCTCTCACTGTGTGTAGGCCTCTATATATCTCATCTCCTCAGAGTCCACCCACAGATGTTCTCAGCTGGCCAAAGTCTGCTGGTTCTCGCATGTGAGAGTCACAGCAAAACATCACTTACAAGCCAACCTCCAGCAAAACATCACGTGCCCTTGAAGACAAAACTGAGTCTTCAAGGAAACTGGAAACTTCCACTTCAAACATGGGCCTGGTATATCAACACAGACTCCAACTTCAATAGGACCAAAGACCTATACTGGCCCCCAGCAGCAGCATGGTCTTGAATGTCCCCATGGCCTCAGGTCGAAGCTCAGGCCACTCAGATAAACATGTTCTCCCACAACAGCAGGACCTTTAGACATTCACATGGTCTCCACTTCCAGGCTAGACAAGGAACATCTGCTTGGCCTTTTGTGGTAACTCAGGGAGCTGCTTGTGTGTCTTTTTTCAAGAAGGCACCTCTACACAACTTTTTTTTCTTTTCTTTTGAATTTGAAAGGTTTTATTTTTAATTAATTAACTTACTTTACATACCAATTGCAGCTTCACCTCCCTCCTCTCTTCCAAGTCCCTTTCTCTTCCCCCCCTTCCCTCTATCCTCCATTCCTCCCTTTCTCCTCAGAAGCCTATGGATATCTTGGCATAACAAATTGAAGTAGAACTAGGTACATCTCCAGTTGTGGTTAGACAAGGCCCATTAGGGGAAAGGGATCCAAAGGCAGGTAACAAAGTTAATGTCAGCCCTTGCTCCTGCTGTTAAGGGTCCCACGTGAACACCAAACTACATAACTGTTACATATGTGTGGAGGGCCCGGTTTGTCCCATGCATGCTCACTGTTTGGCAATTTAGTCTCTGTGGGCCCTGATGGGCACAGGTTAGTTGATTCTGTAGTTTTTCTTACCTTTACAACTTCTTATTCATGGGATTCTCTGGAATTTTCAACAGTTTTATGAAAAAGCAAATCATTGAACCTGATTACATGAAATGTGAAATAAATTTCTCCAGACTGAACAGAGTCTGTGACAGAAAATAATTCATCCTGTATCATCCGATGACTAGAGACAAAAACTGCTTATACTAGGATTCTCCCTCAACATAACTTTTATGGTTAGGAATGGGTTGAACCAATTATATAGAAATTTTAAGGCAAAACCCTGGGGTGTAGTGGTCCAAACAAATGAGGCTTTGCCACTGCTTCTAATACACTAATTAAGGATATGAGTAATGGTTAAAAGCAGAGAAAAGAGATTCATTCAAAAGGGCTTCATGGAGACAAGAATAAATAATAAGTGTAGTGACACTGTCCATCTTCAGAGTAATGACATGATGGCTAGCTTTAAAAACTGGTCAAGGTGTGGTCTTACTCACCTTTGCCTCAGTCAGGCCCTGCAAGGGGTTGAGATGAATTGTTAATCTGTTATCATTGTCATCACCAAGAGAACCAATCTGGTTCCTATAAGATAATTACTTCTGGCATGGGGTGTAGTTCCACCATCTCCCGTAGATAGCTGTCCTCACCTGGAAAGGTAGATCCTGTTCTGAATGATACTATTTCTTTCTTTTTGGAATTCAAAATGACTCAAGAGCAAAGGATAAAGTATTGTAAAGAGACACGAGATTGGTTAGATTCTCCTTGAATGGTAAAGGTGCTTACCTGCAGAAGTAAACTGGTGGCCCAAAGTAAGGAAGATAGACACAGATGGGAACAGAGATGCCATGATTTTATTATATGCCCAGTAACCTTCTAGGCCAAGTGAGGAGACAATAGTTTAAAGCAAAGGCAGCTTTAAAGTACATGTTTCTGCTGTGGAAGCTGGGAGATTACATGATTGGCTGCCATTGCTGTAATTTTAACTCAGTTCAAAGATGCGGAAACTGGAAGTGACTATTACAAGTTTCAGTGACTATTACAAGTTTCAGTGGGGTACAAAAGAAGACCCATGTTTCAGTTCTTGCAGACTGTCTGACAGAACAGCTCCTATATCCTGCACCTCACTGTTCTCCCAGGTCCCTCCACAGTTGAGATAATGGCTGCCACCAAGAGAATTGCAGCCTGACAAGATCTCCTAGAATGGCCCTCACACATCCAGAAATAATATTTTATCAAGTGTCTGTATATCCCTTGGCCTTATGAAGTTGTCTCATAAAATTAACCTCCACAATACTATATTATCATTGTAAGCAACTCTAAGGTTTATTTCTGTGTGTCCAACATAGGCTATCTTGGAAGGTCTACTTGCAGCAATACCCCTGGTGTTGTTGTATCCTTCATGATAGGAATCTTAAAAATCATCTGGGGTCAAGAGTCTAAAAGTGATGAAAGCCTTTATCAATTCTATCCATGTTGCAATTTGATTCAGATTTTTTTTATTTAAAATAAGTACATAGAACAGTATTCAGTAATCATTTGCTGAATGATTGAGAAACCCATTAATTAACCATTTAATAGTTTGTAAATAATATATAATTACTATTCTTAATACTTTCATATTTGTTTTTTACATTATTTGGATGAGTGTCCATGTGTGGAGGTCAGAGGTCAACATGTGTGAGTGGTTCCCTCCTTCCACTATGTATTTACCTGAAAGATCAGACTCAAGCTTTCAGGCTTGAACCCTCCTACATCATCTGAACAAGCCCATTGCTAGTTTTGCAATATATGTATATTATTTTTTCTTCATTGAGTTTAACTGTATTGGCTTACATAAACATGAGAATGAGTCAAGATTATTTATTTGGACATGGGCAATATTTAAGTGGCTGTACCACTTCTCCCTCTGCACTTATAAATGGGCCATAGTCCCTTACAGAGGAGTGCGGCTGAATGAGTCCCTCCCCTGCTCATGATGAAATGGACACAAGACCCATGGTATTTAGATCTTGTGCAAGTAACCACAGCTGTAGAGAAACCAAGAAGCCATGCCCATGTCAAGAAATTACTGTATCCCAGCAATACTCCCAGCTTCTGGTTTTTACATTTTCCTTCCTCCTCTTCCTGAGTCTTGGAGGATAGTAATACAAATGTTCCATTAAGAACCAGGAACTGCCTCAAAGGATGTCTATTTGTAAGCAGTTAGTTAGGCAAGACTTTTCTCCATAGAAACTCAGACTAACAAGAAAGCAAAGCAAAGGCCAGAAGAAGCCCTTTATAGTAACATAGTGACAATGTCACAATCATTTATTCTCATTAGTAAAGATAAGACAAAAGCCAGGAACAAGACAATCTGATGCCTTCCCCTTGAAGAGACATGGCCTGTGGACAGTGACAGCAGGGACAGTGGCCAACCATTGCATACGGTAGAGCAGTTCACAGCTGGACTAGAACGGCCTTTGCTTCTCTCCAAGGGGACAGCTGTGCAAGCTAGTGAATTACAGTGTTCTGGGTATCACTTGAAACTGCCCACTGTGGGGGTCTCACTTGTCTATACTGTTTAGAGATCACCAGAAACATGACTTATATCCAGTTAAAGCTACTACACATCCTAGTAAGGGTACACCAGTGGCGTGGAAGAACTCAGCTGGAACTTTTTGTCCTAGCTATCTTTAAATTAAGATTTCTGGTCATATCCTCATGTTTTGCAATGCAGAAACAAAGTACATCCCTTGTGACCAATTGAGGAACCTAGGGAGCTGCACCTGGAAGTTTCTAGATCCCCTGATACCTTGTTTTGTTTTCTTTCTTCTTCTTTACTGTATCATTCATTTTTATGGAAGCTGTACATTAGTGTGCTCAGTGCAGTCCTGTGAGAGCACTCAATTATTTAACCCTGTGCAATCAATGCTGTCATTATTTAGACAACCTGCTACAACTCAGTACTTTTTAAATGGAAGAGTATATCCACTCACTCATAAAATAATCTACACCCACTTATATTGTAACAACATTTTTTATGTATGCTTTCAGAGTACATTGGTAGAACACTTGACTAAAGAAATCATGAAGCCCTAGGTTTGATTCTCAACATAGGAGGAGAAAAGCAAAAATATTAAATTTTGCATTTTCTATTATAAAGAGAAGGCCAGAAACATTTCCTTATACTTGAATACTAATTTGAATATTGGTCCTATTACCAATTGTGATGATGACTAAATTTTATTTCACAGTTTCTGTGAGCTAAATATTTAAATCTCTTACACTCTTCAGTCATCACAAACATATCTGATATCTTAAATCAGATTCTTGCTGTTTATAAAATTCTAAACAATATATGTATATAATCTCCTAACACATCAATATTCCAAAATTCACTTGGCTCTACACCAAAAAGGCTAATGCTATCATTTTCATTCTTTTACTATCAAAATAATAATATTTTGATAACATATTGATAATATTTATATTATCTATATAATAATTATTATAGCATTTGTGTCTATAAGGTTGATAGAGGGAGTAAATTTTTTTCACTAAGCAAAGTTAATGTAAACTATCTCTAAAATGTTTTCTTTGCAGACACTTTAAAATTAATTAAACTCTTCTTTTAGCATAACCTGTTTTTGTTTTCTGAGGCTTTAATCCATACATAGGACCTCTTTCCACATCTGACCATTATGGAGTATTCATTAGAATATTAAATTTCAAACTGTCATCTGGAGCGTTAATTTCATGAAAAGTTCAGTCCCTGCCTCTAGAACAAGGATGTCCCTTTGTGGTTACACTTCCTTTCTACAAGGTTTCCTTCTCTTTGCAATGACCTTGAATGAGAATCTTCCTTTCTTTTGCCCCAAGATGGATATTTCCTCCTATTCTGAGAACGTTTCCATTAAATCTTGATGAAAAAAAACAAAAACAAAAAACAAACAAAAAACACAAGGGCTGTGAGTATTTACCTACTTTGAATGTTTAACCAACATGCTTCTGGAAGGATACTATGCTGTAGCTGGAGTCTTTGTGTCAGAGTTGGCAGCCTTGTACCTTCAATCAGCCAGACTGAGCCATGCATCCTCAGAAAGCCTATTAAACAAGCAATACTGAAAACTAGCAGAAGGAAATGTATGAAATGTGGCCACATGGGGAAGAGAAAAATAACAGGTCCAGTAATAATCCTTGAAATCCATCTTGGTGATCCTGACAAGAGGTTTAGGTTAAAACAGAAAATAAAAGGTGTGAATACGCATGCAGGTCTGGTGTGAATACGCATGCAGGTCTGGTAAGGTGTGAATACGCATGCAGGTCTGGTAAGAACTCTCATCCATCAACATTGTCCAGGTTCTCACCCAAAGTCTAAGAAGTTGTCAGAATGGTGTGAAATTGTTTTCCAAGACACTAGCTCTTCATTTGGCTGGTATCAAAGATTCTTTCTATTTTATACCCTTTTCCTTCTCCTAGAGTAGCATTCTTGAGGGAAATTCCATGTTATTTTGGGTGTTAGCATGATAGGCTGATAACCAAGGGGAAAGGCACAAGAATCTCTTTAGAATATTCCCATTTCTGCAATGATGGTTTCAGCTTGACTTTCAGGTTTCATTTTATATTTTGGGATTGATAGCGACACCCTCATTAAACACACACACAAAAACAAACAAACAAAAAAAAAAGAAAAAAGAAAAAGAAAAACAAACAAACCAATGAACCCAATCACAGTGGAACAAATTTATGGTCTTAGTTCCTCGGAGGGTAAGAAGATAAGTTGAGTTCAAAAGTTAGAAACCAGCCTAGGCCATGTGGCCTGTCAAAAAAAAAAAAATGCTGAGCAAATAAGATTAGATCAAGCATACCATACTTTGCACTTACATTCATAAACACAGAGTGAATTCATAAATTGATTAATAATAATTCTAAAGAATTAAGAAAGAGGAACCAGGGCTCCCTGGAGTGGTAGCTAATTGTAGTACTGGACAGAAAATATATACATATATCTTGTAGAATATATGACATATCTTATAGCACCATAAAATAAGGGAACCCAAGAAACAGAGGGCCAAGAGCAAGCATACACCTTGGTCAAGACTGACATGAGAACAACAACAACAACAACACAAATATCAAAACCAAACATCTTTGAGCCCATGTCTACATAAATAAAGGTGAATAATTGCATCAATAATGGGAAAGAGTTGACTTTTCTCAAGCAGAATTCCAAATTATTTATGTAGGTACTCCATCTTTAAGGAAGTTGATTGTAACACTGCCCATCTTACAAATATACTGTATGTTGTCTTGTCCTTTTAAAGAGTACAGTGTGTTGAAGGGGAAAAAAACACAGTGAAAAAACCTGCCAGGCACAGCCGCAGCTACAAGATCAAGGTCAACATCTAAGGTGATAAATCATTTTGATAGAATAACCTCGATTACAAGTGATGAAATCATGTTTTACCTCTATCCCCACACCATAACCTCAATCTAAAGATAAGGGAAAATATCAGCCAAGTCTCAGCAAAGGGAGGGAGATGAGGCCACCTTGCTTCTCCAGAATGTCAATTTCAGACAACGTCCGCAGAGACGCCCAGTGTCACTTAAAAATGCCACATAAAGAAAGAAGCAAAAGGTTCTACCTTGTTTCGGATTGCTACTGAACATTCAAGAAAAATCACATGGAATGATGACCATAAGTGTAGTTCATTCAAATAGGTGACTGTACAATTATTGTACTTATGATTAAAACTATTATTTTTTTAGTGAGTAAATTTTAGAATATAAATATTCTGCCTTTATAAAAGAATCTGTAGACAGTATGTAATGATAAACGACATTTGTGGGTATGGAATACAGCAATATTGAGACTAAGTTACTCACCCTAAAAACGCATTAAAGAAAACTTAAAAATGCAAATGAATAAATCAAGTAAATATTCTGAAATGGTGAATTCCTTTGTTTCATTTTTATTCACAAAAGGCAACAATTGAATATCAAATTGTCAGTAAATAATGGAGAAAGATTCCAGAAACACCACCCAAAATAGTGACTTCATTTCAGTTTCCCAAGGCATACTCCAAGGAAAAGAAAGATAAATGATATACTGCTGATTGAAAAAGCAATAATGAAGATTGACATTATTTCAATATCCTAACTTTAAAAGATAAGACTCAGAAGATATTATTACACTGAGCATGGATGCAATTGCAAGAACTTTGTAGGAAAACTGTGTACTGCACATTAGGTAATGATGGTGTATGTTCTCTAGCAATCTTTTATGCCATTCCATATTCAAATAAATGAATAGGTAGGTATCAAAATAAGACAATATCAGTTGAACATTTCTTCTTCTAAAAATAAAAATGCAGATAAGTGAATGGATGAGCAGATAAGTGAAGAGAGAGGAGTATGAAGAGGTGGGTAAATTATCTACGAATAGTTGGTTGATCTTGGAGATAACAACCAGGATGAATGAAAAATATCCATGGATGAGGAAATCTGCAAAAATTTCTCTTAGGCTCTTTGTAGTAGTGCTTACTTTCAACCCCCTGTGAGACAGATCTTTGAGATCTCTGGGTTCAAGGCCAGCCTGAACAGCACAGTCCAGGTTGAGCCAGGGATATCTCTGTCTCTCTCTGTCTCTGTCTCTCTCTCTTTATATATATATATATATGTATAAAAATATATGTATATATTTCTTTTCAGAAAACTGTAACAATTACTTTAAGAACCACAAGGTGCCTCAATTATATCATATAAATTCTGTAAATAAATAACAATATTTTCCCTTTGAGTAAGTAAAATCAGGAATGAGGATCATGACATGAGAAATGGAAAAGAAACTGTGTTGTCATCCTTCTTAGGAAGTGTATTATTCCAAACATTTTCTTTTAACCCCCTTAAGTAGTTTCTACAATTTACAGTGTATATAATAATGCTAATGCAATAAGAAGTCCTATACAATTCTAGGTAGCCCAGAAAATGCAATTAGAGCCAAATAGTAAAGGTGATAATGTGATGCAGAACTAACAAGAGTCCATGAAGCCAGACTGCACCTGGCAGTAATTACATCGTTAACACCTGAAAAGATGAAAGTTGATTAATGAGATACAGATGCAAATTCTTAAGCTTTCAACTTCAAATATATTTAACAATATGAATATGTGATATACAAAGGTGGTCAAGGATGCATCAGCTAACATGACTTAAAGGAAGGAATATAAGGTAAGAAATTTCAAAGAGTTGCTCCAAAACGCAACATGATAGGAAAATTCACAAGAGTACCAATGTGAACAGTTTTAATGCTTACTTATTTGAATGTTGTATCATAATAATGAAGGAAGCATAGCTTCATAGCTACAAAAATGGGAATGTAGCTTATTTTATAATACTAATTGTGTTAGCTGTACATGTGTTTATAGGTTTATCTGAGCTCTAACTGATAAGTAGAGAATGAGGTAGAATATGAAACAAGTTCATATTTCTTCAAATGTTATGCAGGTGATTTGAGTTCTCAGAAGCTACAGCATCACTTGTCGTAATTAAATATTATCAACCCAGAAAGTTTCATTTTGAGTTGAGAAATTGTGTATTTATATTTTTTAATTACTCAGCAATGCAATCTTAATTTCAGCAATATCTTCCCAATTCTTCAGGATCTTAGGTTGACAGAAACTGGCCTATGTTCCAACCTGGAATACTACCGAAATTAGGATGCTTATCTGCACCCTTCAACATCTTCACATCACATCATAATGCAGATGAGCTTTCAGAATGCTAACTAGGATATTTTGCTCTATGAGCACCTGTACTACAATTTTAGCTATGGATCAGGAACTCGGAAGGTCTTCACTTCAGAAGACCAAGAGTATCATAGATAAAGTCACTGCCAATCTTAAAAAAAAAAAAGACTTTGAAACTATTTCTTTCTTTGGGAGGAATTTTTACTCCCTAAAATCAGGATATTTTGCATCGTTATTAAGTCAAATAAAATTAAAGCTAGTGACATTGAAAACTTCACTTCATTCCCCTGCTGACTGAATGGTCCACACTGATTACAGGGTCAGGGAAAGCCCTTCACTCTGAGGTTCCAGATTTCCTGCAGGCAATAAAATGCCTGACACACAAGCAATGATGGATTCGTGAGGCTCTCGATGAAGCCAAGTCCTTGTAGTGCTCCTGTTTGTCCTCTCTAACGCATTAGCTGTGTGTCTGTGTCAATTTCCTAGACAGTTTAGTGAGGTTATTCTTAAAAACCCTTAAATATTTAATAGAAGACTAAAATCACACAATAAATTTCCATGGATGACCACTTTACTAACATCAAGGGAGAGCATGACTATTATTAAGAATCTCTTGTTCCAGTGATGTCATTAGAGAAAAAGAATGTGCTATGTTTTTTTTTAAAGAAGTGACACTTGAGAGAAAATAAAAATAACTGCCTTATCAATAACAATAATTACTTCATTGGCTTCATTGGCCATAGGATATTTCATGCAACTTTGCCTACAGCAATAATATTTATCAGGCATTTTTTTAATATTGGACCAACATATAACCATTTGAGAAATTTTCTTTCAAAGGAGTTAAATTAATCCCTATTCCCCAAAAATAATAATAATATTGATAATCACTGTAGTTAGTCAAATGGTTTTTGTCTTTAAATAACAGGAACAATTCATGAATAAATCAGAAAGTGAAAATTTAAAATTAATATCTCTCAAGCAATTAGGGTTAAGAAAAATATTCTGTAATTCTAGCCATGTAATTCATACATTCCACATCATAGCAAACGCATGCTTTAGAACAGGGGTAGAACTACTAGTGGAGGTGAGAGCATAAAGGAATTCTCGTTAAGAAAAAGCGAAATCTAGTTGCATTTGAATCCCAGTGACTAAACTTGTCTTCACCGGAATAATTTTCTCTATCACCAAACACATACACACCCAGAGACAGTTAAAGGCAATTCGATTTTAGAAAGCTTCGGTGATTTTTATACTTGGGTGAATCTTCTCTCTGAAATGACTTGGGGAAATCTTATTTTAAATACTTCATTTTTTTTCCAACAAAGGAGAATATATTTACATTTAAATTCTGGAAATTAACATTTCAAGTAAACAGTGCCACAGACTTTATCTAATGTGCAGAGGCAGGGCAGGCTAACCATCTGAAAAGAAAACTACAAAGCAAGAGTACTAAAGCACTACTCACATCTTAGCATCAACTCACACCCCTCAGCCCTATGCTAGCTAATACAACAATGTGGGTCTACCTGAAAAACTATCTGCAATAAAATGCTGAATTTCTACTGCCAGTAATTAAAATTAACTGCAGTCACATAAAAAAAAAAAAAAGCTGGACTCTAGGAAATAAAGTTGCTGAAGTGAAAAAAATAGAAAATACCACTTATCGCTTGCAATAAAAGATATTTTAAATGTTTGAAAAAGTAGCACAGACTTCCTTGGATGCACATCACCAAAATGGGATAGAAACAAGGCTTGGTGAGGTGTGTGCTCACTCTCACCTAGCCTAAGGAAAGACCCTCTGAAAAATTCCCAAAGCTTCTTTAGCTTCACTTCTCCATAGGGCCACTGATTTTTATACATTAAAGTTAATTCATTGATTTTTTATTTAATATTTTTTATTTTCTTTTTTGTTATTAATTACAGTTTATTCACTTTGCATCCTACTTGTAGCTCCCTCCCTCTTCCCCTCTCAAGCCCACCCTCTCCTTCTCTGCCCCACCCATACCCCTCCCCCAGTCCACTGATAGTGGAGGTCTTCCTCCCTTTCTTCTGATCCCAGTCTATCAGTTCTCATCAGGAATGGCTACATTTTCTTCCTCTGTGGCCTGGTAAGGCTGTGCCTCCCTTAGGGGGAGGTGATCAAAGAACAGGCCAATCAGTTCAGGTCAGAGACCGTCTCTGTTCCCCTTACTAGGGTACTCACTTGGGCACCGAACTGCCATGGGCTACATCTGTACAAGGGTAAGGGTTTTAGGTTGTCTCCATGAATGGTCCTTGGTTGGGGTTTCAGTCTCAGAAAAGATCCCTGTGATATATATATGTATATTAATGAAGCAAAGCTGAAGTTTATTAGCAAAGGCTTTAACATAGATTTAACACAGGCACTGAAAGAGGTCAGATATAACACACAAATGAAATACTGTTTTTTGCCACTACTCTTCCCCGGGGTGAGAACTGATGTCAAGTCAAACTTATCCATATGGAGGATGGCAATATATATTATACGTAAATTCCACTCAGTCCTCTCCAAATTATTCACATGGACACTTTTTCTACACCGCCTTTTCTTCTTTCTTTTTCCCTCTCCTTGCTGAAAATACCTTGATAGTCCCCCTTTAAATAATTGAAGTCAACATAGAAATAGATTTAGTAATAAGCTTGAAATGCAGATTATTATAGATAGACATATGCAAAGGCTTTCTTAATACTTATTTTATATAAAATATTTTAAATTTTTACATGTATGTTTTTACAATAAGCAAGATTATTTTAAAGACATCATGCAAATCACAGATGTCTATGAGTGGATCTTTTTTTAAAAGCATCAATTTTTATTTAAGCGTAATTTTAATGTTAAATATAAATTTACAGGAAATTTGTTATTTTAGAATGGCATATTGCTAAACTCTCATAAGTGTTTCTCTGAAATGTGTATTTAAAGAAAGTATCTGGTTAAAAACTAACAATATAGTTTTCATTGACTTAAATTGAAAAGTAACTAAAGTGTTGTTTGAATTATTTTTTCTGCTATGACTGTTTTTAATATAATTTTTTATTTATTACAGTTTATTCACTTTGTATCCCAGCTGTAGCCCCATCCTCATCCCCTCCCAATACCTCCATCATCTCCTTCCATGCCCCTTCCTCAGTTCACTGATAGTGGAAGACCTCTTCCCCTTCCGTCTGACCCTAGCCTATGAGGACCTTAGCATCAGGACTGTCTTTCATAGTCTTCCTCTGTGGTCTGGTCAGGCTGTTCCCCCCTCAAGGAAAGGTGATCAAAGAACTAGCAACTGAGTTCATGTTAGGGACAACCCCTTCTCTCTTTATTAGGGAGCCCATTTGGACACTGAGCTGCCATGGGCTACATCTGGGCTGGGGTTCTAGGTTATCTCCATGCATGGTCCTTGTTTGGAGTATCAGTTTCAGTAAAGACCCCTTGACTCAGATTTTTTGGTTCTGTTGTTCTCCTTGTGGAGCTCCTGTCCCTTCCAGGTCTTTCTGTCTCTCCCCTCTTTCATAAGATTCCCTGAACTCTGACCAAGGTTATGTTAAAGGAATATCCAAAGGAGGAATCAAAGAGTAACCCATACCTCACAGGAATTAAAAAAACAAACAAACAAAAAAAAAAAACAAGAAAAACCCAAAAAACTAAATTTATGTATTTCATTTTCTTTCTTTATTTCTCACTTTCTTTCCCTCCCTCCCTCCCTCCCTTTCCCCTCCCTCCTTCATTTCTCCCTTCCTTCCTTCCTTCCTTCCTTCCTTCCTTCCTTCCTTCCCTCCTTCCTTCCACAAAAAAATTGGCTAATTAATTCTTGTAGAAAAAACAATCTTTGTACAGTGGCTAGTGGTTAAAGAAAAAACTTACAACTAATCAAAGTTACAGAGAACATGTTTCCACAAAACACCCAGCCCTAAAAGGAACATCTGTACTATAGCCTCTCCACACAAGCTCAGAAAACATCTGAAAAGGCAGGTTAGGCATTTGAGTCACAACTGTTTTCAGCTGGCAAGTGAAATATGCCTTTCCCAGGATTCTGTCCCACTCATTAAACAGAAGTGAGGTTCCTATTGAAAATTTTATTGCCATTGTTTTATTACATGGAAAAGAGGAAGCCCATGTGTTAACTTAAAGACACATCTCAAAGCTGTGGTTACATGGATATACATATATCAATTAAAATAAAATTAATGCTTAAAATGTGAGGACTAATAATAACAAGACACTATATAATATAAAATACAAACACTCTAAGCTATATTTAAAAATATGTAGAGCTTAACTAGGAACATTAAATCTAGGGTAAAATAAAAATCACGCTAACTTATACTAAGACAAAAGAATATAACCACCCCAAACAATGAAAAAAAGAAACGTGTTTCATCATCCTGTGTAATTAAGGCAATATTTGAATTGCAAACCACAGTTCATGAACAGAACCAACAAGGCAAAGATGTCAATAGTTCAGTTAACAATGATGAAAACCTCTAAGTTACTAAATCAGCAGAAAGTAACTCTGTTCCAGATGTTTAGAAAGCATGCATTAAAACTAAAACTGCAACCAAGCTGTAAGTGTAATTTCATAGGAAGGAATGTGATGCTTCCTTTCAACAATACTATTCAGATGGTGATTTCTCCAGTGATGACTGGCTGCAAGGTGATGCCCTGAAGATCCATCTGTGGCATTTTGCAATTGACAATATATGTTATTGAACTTATATTTAGTTTAAGTGGATGCATCAAATATTTTCTTTAGAAAAAATGCTTTAAGGTGTAATATATAATACAAGCTTTAAAGTTCAAAGAGTTCACAATTGTATGCATGTACTTTGAGATTTATGGATATTAGCCACACAGCACAGGGTAACCACACCACAATCCATAGACCCAAAGAAGATGCATAACAAGGAGGGCCCAAGGGAGGGAGCTTGAATCCCACTCAGAGGGAGAAATAAAATAGACACTGGAAGTAGATGAAGAGAGGGAACTGGCTGGGAGAGGAGGTGGGGAGAGCAATCAGTATGGGGGCCAGGTTAGGGAAAGTGGGGGTGAGAGGCTGTAGGGTTTGGAGAGAGATGGGAAGCCGATCGGTGGGAATCTCTAGGACAAGCTGTAAACCTATGACAGGTTATGCTCCTGGGAGGATATGGGGTGACTCTATCTGAGCCTCCCAGCAGTGGGCAATGTAAAGACTGAAATGGCCACTCCCTATAGTCATGCTGGACTTCCAATGGAGGGAGGGGGACACCAACCCACCCACAAAACTTTTGGCCCCAAATTTATACTGCCTACAAGATGGGCAGGGAGTAAATATGTAGCAGATTTTGAGGAAATGGCCAACCAGTGATTGGCCCAACTTGAGACCCACCCCATGGGAGAGAGCCAACCTCTGTCACTATTAATAATATTCTGCTACACTTGCAGACATAAGCCAAGCTAACTGTCCTCTGAGAGGCTCCACCCAGCAGTGGATAGAAACAGATGCTGAGACACATAACCAATCATTAGACGGAGATCTGGGAATCTTGTGGAAGAGCTGAGGGAAGGATAGAGGGACCTAAAGGGGAAGACCAACTGAGTCAACTAACCTAGGCCCATGGGGGCTCACAGAAACTGAACCACCAACCTAAGTGCATACATGGACTGGAGCTAGGCCCCTTACACTTACAGAGCTAATAGATGATAGCTCAGTCTTCCTGTGCAATCCTTAGCAACTGGAGCTAGGGCTGTCACTGACATGGATGCAATTTCCTGCTATGGGATCAACCCCCTAGCTGGGCAGCCTTGTCTGGCCTCAGTGGAAGAGGACAGACTTAGTCCTGATGCAACATGAAATGGTGGACAGGATGGGGAAGGGAAAAAGGGAGAAAAACAAATGTCAGTATTTTTAATTTGTTAAGTTTTTTGTTTTTGTTTGTTTGTTTGTTTGTTTTTTACATTTATAGCAACTGTAAGGTTGGCTTCTTAACTACTAATTTACTTCCCTTCCCAAGAAAAGTAAAGTCAGTTCATTTGGCTTATAATATTGAAATATAACATGCCAGCTTCTTGTTTACTATAAATTTTATGTGTTCTTATCCACAATTGTCCTTCATCCAGTCATGTAGAAATATGACACTGGATACATAGTATTAATTTGTAACAACTTAACTACTTTAAGGTAGGCAAAGCTTAGTTTTATTATTTGATGATGTTGTAAATCAACTTTGTGGTTCTTTTTATTGACAAAAACAAAACAACAAACAAACAAAAACAGATCTCTCCATCACCATTTAAAAGTCAGAAATCCAGAAAGGACTTAAGATGATGTATGTTTTTGTTAAGTCTTGCTGAAGTGTTAATCAGAAATTATGGAAAGGAGTGGCCCACAAGAAAGACTGGGTGTCACACATTTGGAAGCCTCTCTGTGGATGTAGCTCTAAGTGTCTGAGACAGCAGAAAATGTGCGCGGGGGGGGGGGGGAACTATAAAGTACAGGAGTCAGATGACTTGCCTGAGGTCATATAACTGTGTGGAGTGAACACAGCAAGAGAGCCCTGAACTCTTGGCTGCTGTTGTGCCTGCTGACTGCAGAGACATTGATCTTAGAAGGAGAGTGTGTTAATTCTTCTACCTTGTGGATCTGATTCCTTTAAATTTATGTGAGAACACTCACAAAACAACATCTGTCAGAAAAAAAGGCGAACAGCATAATCATGTGGAGCTGATTTCTTTTTTTAAGTCATGTGAAAACATTCCTGAAACAACATCTGTAAGAAAACAAGCAAATAGCTTAATCTTAAACTTGATGTTCTGGAACTGGAAAGATGGTTCAGCTGGTAAAGTCATGTGCTGCCAGCCCTAATGCCCTCAGTCTGACAGTTTGATCCCCAGAAATTACATACTAGAGGAGAACTCCAAGTTGTCATATAAACGTGTACTGGTTTTATTGTTGTTGCTGTTGTTTTGGTTTGGGTTTGGATTTGGGTTTGTGGGGAGGGGCTTGTTTTATTGTTGTTTGGTTTTTGGCAATATCACTCAAACCTATACATATATGGAAAGAGGGAATTATGAATAAAACACTTCCATAGTTTTGGCCTGTAGGCAAGTCAATTGGACATTTTCTTGATTAATGATTGATGTGGAAGGACTCAATTCATTGTGGGCACTGCTGGTATAAGAAAGCAAGCTGAATGGTTCTTGGTTGGAGTAACAGTCTCAACAAAGACCCCTGGTCACAGATTTTTTGGTTCTGTTGCTCTCCTTGTGGAGCTCCTGTCCTCTCCAGGTCTTACTAACTCTCCCTTCTTTCATAAGATTCCCTGCACTCTGCCCAAAGTTTGGTTATGCATCTCAACATCTGCTTTGATACACTTCTGGGTAAAGTCTTTCAGAGGCTGTTTGTGGTAGGTTCCGCTCCTGTTTCCTGTTTACTCCGTCTTCCAATGTCCATCCAGTTTGTCTTTTTTATATTACCTAGAACCCCTGCTCAGATGTAGCACATGGCAGCTCAGTATCCAAGTGAGCTCCCTAGTAATGGGAACAGGGACTGTCTCTGACATGAACTCTGTGGCTGGATATTTGACCACCTCCCCCTGAGGGGGAACAGCCTTGCCAGGACACAGATAAGGACAATGCAGCCAGTCCTGATGAGACCTGATAAACTAGAGTCAGATGGAAGGGGACTTGAGAGGGGCACTGGAGGAGAAAAGGGAGGGAGGAATTGAGAGGGAAGGCTACAGCCGGGATACAAAGCGAATAAATTATAATTCATAAAAAAATAAAAGAAACAGAAAAAAAGAAAGCAGGCTGAGCAAGCCACCAAAAACAAGTTAGTAGCAGTATTCTTCAATGGTCTCTCCTTCCGTTCCTGCTCCAGGTTCCTGTTGCTTTGAGTTTCTGCCCTGACCTTCTTTGATGATGGACTATAATATAAGGGATGAAACAAACCTTTTGTTTCTCTGTTTGTTTTTGGTTATGTATCCTGCACAGCAATAGGAAACCCCTAATTATGACAGAACCTAGTACCAGATTCATGGGGTATTACTATTACTGAACTTCTACTAATTTAGGGAGGATTATAGAAAGATTTTGGAAGGTTGGGCAAGAATAGCTATTCAGTGTTCTGAGCTTATTTCTGCAAATGAAGATGTTAACACTGTGAACAGTGCAGATGATAGAAGCCTAGTTTCTGAAGATTTGGAGGGAAATAAAAACTTTATCAAGGCCATTTATGTACTATTTTGTATTAAGATTCTGGGTCTTATCAGCTGAAACTGAGGAATCAGCTGTGATTAAGAAGGAAACAGAACCAATGAACTGAAGTGTTTCTGAGGTAATTGATGCTGGTTAGCTGGAACTGAGAAATTACTGGTGATTAAGAAGAGAACAGCATTATTGAGGAAATCTTTCACAAGGTCATCATAAGGGAGGAAGGTCTAGAACCTAGACTCGGAACAAAGCATGCACTTCAGGCTGGCAGAGCAACCTGGTTAATGTTTAGATGTCACCCAGGTGAGATGGTTTTGAAGGCATGAAGGAGTCATGGATAGAACCTGTACTTGATATGTGGCAAAGCTATAGCCTCTGAAGATAGGCCAGGAAGGCTATTTGTGAAGGTGCAACCTCTCTTGGAGTGGAGACTCCAGCATATAGATGATGGTGGTTTCATCGGATGACTGCCGAAGACAGTAGCAACTGTGGCATGGAGCCTGCCTGAGCCTACAAGTCAAGCTATATGTGCTATGTATAGCAGAGCTGGGACATGGATCATGTTGGAGCGCAAAAGAGCATGAGTCCCAGACATCAGCCATTAAGCTATTAACATGGGTGGAGTTTAGTTTTGCTTTGATTTGATTGTAATTGTGCCTTGTTTCTTCTCTCTTGAAGTAAGAAAGCTAAGTTAGTATAGATTTTACAAGAGCACATGTTTGAGAAACTTTGGACTTTTAACAAGGAGACCAATAAGTCCAAAAATCCTAGGCCCAGGGGAACTGCAGAGACTGATGCAGCAGCCAAGCACCTTGCATAGAGAGGACCTAGTCCCTGCTCAGATGTAGCCCATAGACAGCTCAGTCTTCATGTGGTTCCCTAGCAAGGGGAGAAGAGAAAGTCTCTGACATGAACTCAGTTGCCTGCTCCTTGATCACTTCCCCCTGGTGAGGCAACCTAGCCAGCCCACAGAGGAAGAGGATCTAGGCAATGCTGGTGAGATTTAATAGACTAGGGTCAGACAACAGGGGACAAGGACTTCTCTATCAGTGGATTAGGGGAAAAGATTAGGGGAGGAAGGAGGACGAAGAGGGAGGGGGCTATAACTGGGATACTAAGTGAATCAATTGTAAATAATAATGATAATGATAACAATAGCTACCACAAAAGCAACACATCCAAGTGAGAGAATCTAGGCATATTCCACATCTCTGGCTAGTCTAGGGAAGAGTTCTGAACCCTCATCATCATCAGCCAGTGTGAAGAATGGCCTTCCTATGTCCTGCAGATGGGTATTGAGATGCAGGCAACTCTTTGGTGGTCTGAATTTAGTTGGTTTTGCACATCAAAAAGCATTTTCTTCTTTACAGCAAATCTATTAAACTGTCAACAGCCAGAGAGAGAGAGGGAGAGAGAGGTTGACTTTTTAATGAATATGTAAATTTTTAAAACTTAATAAAAAAGGCAAAACTTAATAAAAAAAGAGAAGACTGTCTTGATTAATGATTGGTGTGAAAAGGTTCAGCACACTGGGGAAAGCATGCCACGTCAGGCAGGTGATCCTGGTTTGTAGAAGAAAGCAAACTGAGCAAGCCATGGGAGAACAAGCTAGCACCCACTGTTCCCTTACGGCTTCTGTTTCAGTTCCTGCCACCAGGTTCCTGCCATAGTTTTCCACGATGGACTTTATAACCTGGAATATATAAATCAAATAAAGCCATTCTTCTCCAATTTGCCTTTGATTGTGGTGTTTTATTGCAGTAATAGAAATCCTAGCTAAGACAAATATCCATATTCATTTCATGGCATGTGAGCACACTCACATACAATAAATATAAAATAAATTTGATTTAATAATTTAATTACTTTCTTCTTCCAGAAAAGAAATCGTCTTACTTACTCAGAATGTGTAGTAATGAAATAAAGCATAATACTGTACTTCAAGAAGAGTAATGTAATTGTTCAGTTTTTCTGAGATTAAATGAGAAAGTACTCATTTATGTACAGAATATATAACCTGTTTACTCAAAGTGAAAGAAAGTGCAGTATCCAGAAATGTAAATCACCTAATATATTCCAGCTCTTTGCTCAACTGGTCCAAATTCTCACTAACTCTTCCCAGTCTATTTTCTGAATGTAAACATTCAAAACTGTGTCCCTTCTGAAACTATTCTCCAATCTGCTGAGCCCACTCCCATTATTTAGGTTGTCCCTTTTTGCTTGTGACACTTTCATGTGGAATGTCACTGTCTGTCATTAAACAAATTTACTGAACTTACTATGGCCATTCCTCTATTCTACTATTCTATCATCTACCTACCTATCTATCACATATCTATTGCTTCCTTCCTATCTCCATCCCTCTTCCATGTCTTCCTTTCTGTGTCTCTGTTTGACCTTCACTATCATATATCACTTTAAAATACTATTAATTACGAAGCTATATATATATATATATATATATATACATATATATGTTCTTTTTTTTTAGTCATAACTGTTTATTTTATCTCCTTTTAGACTAAAAAGAAGTCTCCCAAATATATCTGGGTGCAGGGATCTTTTCTGAGACTGATTCTCCAACCAAGGACCATGTATGAATATAACCTAGAACCCCTGCTCAGACACAGCCCATGGCAGCTCAGTATCCAAGTAAGGGGAAATGGGACTGTCTCTGGCATGAACTCAGTGGTGGGCTCTTTGACTGCCCCCACCAAGGGAGGAGCAGCTTTGCTAGGCCACAGAGGAGGACATTGAATCCAGTCCTAATAAGACCTGATAGGCTAGGGTTAAATGGAAAGGGAAGAGGACCTCCCCTATCAGTGGACTTAGAGAGGGGCAGGGAGGAGATGAGGAAGGGTGGGATTGGGAAGGAATGAAGGAGGGGGCTACAGCTGGGATACAAAGTAAATAACCTGTAATTAATATAAAAAAATAAAATTTAAAAAAACATTAGCTTAATTTGAATAGACCTGTATAACCTTGAAAGTTTAGGATTATTTAAAAATTATTTTGAACCAGGATTGAATCATATATATAGCATGTTGTAAAAATACAGCTTTAAATTTATATAAAAATCCATACCCAAACTTATATTTTCGATGAACAGATTATTTATGCCTAGAAAGACCAGCAAAGTGAAGCTCCCCATTATTAAATGTGCACGTGTCTCACTGCTGTTTATGTCTTGTCATCAGAAGCATTTTGCATGAGCCCCCGTGAGTCACACTCCTGTAGTATCTGTTCCTCCCAGTTTCTCCTCAACAATAGAACATGCTAAGTAGACACCTCCCCAACACGGTTAACCAATCCAAGATGATGGATGTATTGTTCCAATGATTAAGTGTTGGACTCTGGTTTCGCTTCCTCCACCGGCCTTTAAAAACGTGAGATGTGGTGCTTCTGACCCTTTGGCCTGTTTTGGGGGACCCTTTTCCTCCTACTGAGTTGTCTCTTCCAGCCTTAATATAGGCATAGATTCTTAGTCTTATTGTAACCTGATATGCCAGGTTTGGTTGATGTCCCTGGGAGTCCTTCCATTTTCTGAAGGGAAGTGGAGGAGGAATGGATTAGAGGGATAGAAGAGGTCAGGCCAGAGTGAATGAGAGGAAGAAGGGAAAACTGAGATTGGGATGTAATGTGTGAGGAAATAAATAAATCCTAAAACATAATAAATAATAAAGTATGATGTGTCTTGTAAAAGAGCTTCTGAAGCAAAATGTAGCAAAAACCTGGGTGGTCTCCGAGAGCTCTGCATAGCAACAATCTGACGGAAAGGAAACATGTAGAGGCCTTGACTTACAACTGTGGGAGCATGAGTTCTGCCAACAACGAGCTGAGAGATGGGAAAATAGCGATGAATTCTTAAGGAATGCAGTCTGGCCAGTTTCTAGAATTAAAGACTAATGAGATTTCTGTCCCACAATGCCTGGCCTTCTGAACCATGAAAACTAGGACATTATCAATGTATTGTTTGACTCCCCAGTTTTGTGGCAATACAAGAGAGACAATACAAAGACTAGATATTTGAATCAGGTTCAGCCTTTGAAATATAAAGGCTTAAGCTGGTCAATGGATGAGGTCTTTGGAAGCCTATGGATAATCAACATTGATGCCATTTGTAATATTTTCATGGCATGGAGACCCTGGACAATATATTATCAAGAAAACTATTAATAATGTCGTTATGTTAGGATAGAATTTATAGCATTGTTACTAATTTTATATGGTGAATATTCACTTTGATTTTCTTTTAGACTCTCTAAGTCGAATGGGCAATGTGATAACTATTAAGAAACTGAAACATGAAACACACAAATACACAAGATGAAGCACTAAAAAGTAAATCTCTTAGGTCACAGCCCAGATCACTTTCAGAGAATCTATGTGATTTATAAGTCATGGAGATGAAGGAAACCCACTTATTTATTTCAGAAATATAGAAAGTATATAATTTAGGCTTAAAATTAAAAAAAAATGTTTCTAAGTCACCTCAGGAAAAATAAAGTCTCGTGAGTCTAGAAGTGATATTTTTATGCTCATTTCTGCAGTTTAGTTTAGTTTGGAATTCCTTGATGTAGAGCTAAAAAGAAAAATGTGTTTCACAGTACACCTGTCTCTAAGGAGGACTCTCATCAAGAGAAGATGGCTTAAATAGAGCAATTTATCTCATTTGAAGGTTTTTACCACCAAAGTGCCTTTATCATCTTACATAGGATGCTTAAAAATTAAAATGGCTGGTTCATCAAAAGCTAAAAGGTACAGAAAAAAAAAATGCAACAGGAGCCATTTCCACAGCTGATGCTTATCTCAAGAGACCAAACAGTGAGTTTCAGTGGTATGAATCCCCTTTTCTTTACTTGTGCTTATTTTGTATGTAATCATAATTTACAGGAATTGTGCATAATGGACCAGATTCTCACAGTCTAAGATAAGAAACCGAGATTATAAATACAGATTGTTTACACTGGGATGTATGAGATAATTAAAGTAAAAAAAAAAAAAAAAGACACATTGGAGGAATATTTGGTTTTGGAATAAAACATCATGTAGCTCTTTATATCATTTGTTGTGAGGGAAGTGTTTTTACAAACCATGTTTTTTTTGTTGTTGTTGTTTTGTTTTGTTTTTTTCTAAATCAACTGGAATGCATTTATTTTCCATTTCTCTCCTGTGACTGTTCACTAGACCGTGTTAATGATAATTACATGGTGTCCAAAATCTTGATTTCACACATCTAATTCTGTGACCTTATCATCCAATTTTTGATGCTTACCCAGCAAGCATAACCGAAGAAATCAGTTTTAAAACTTACCAGGTCCACGGGACCCTCAGTTCACATTGTCCCATCTACACACCTTATGCTCTCACTCAGTGCCCTGATTAATTCATATCTCATGATCCACTGTTGAAAGCACAACTCCCTTGTACCCTTTTCTCTAATTTAAAGCCAGTTGGCCAAAGCTCCAGCTACAGCGAATCGACAGTCCAGCTTTTGATGATGGACTGTTCACAGTAATTTAACAACAACTGCTTACTTGTTCACTGGAGTCTGTCATCAATGAGCCACCCGCACCCTAACATGAAATCATGTTCTTAAATTGCTCACCCTCTCCTGATTTCACTTGAAAAATTATGTAACTATGTTGACATACTCTCAATAGTTCTTTCAGTTTTTATTTTATGTGTTCGTGTGCTTTGTGTTTCGCCTCCTGGTAGAGCTGTGCACCATATGTGTGAAGTTCCTTCAAGGGCCAGAAGATGGCAGCAGATCCACTGGGATCACAGTGTCAGACTGCTGTAAGCATCTATATGGGTTCTGGGAATCAAAGGCAGGTCCTCTGGAAGAACCCACAGGGATCTTACCTGCTAAGCCACCCTCCTGCCCCTGTAAATAAACATTAAATTAACTTATAGAGTGTTTCAGTAGACAACAGAAGACAGTGAAAGAAGGGAATAGCACAACTGAATATGGTGTTTTCAATGGTGGTAACTTTAGTAACAAACTACAGATTGCCTTCTGGATTTTTTGACACAAACCCCATGAATTCTCCATTCTGGATGGAGAGATATCCAGATTTGCTGAACACTGGGAACTAGAAGTAGATGGCCAGAGTATAATGTCTAAAATTGAGTTATATGGTGAGATACAAGGATTATTTTAAAACATCTCAAATATGTCTATGAAATGATAAAAAGTGGACAGGATGAAGTCTAAGACATTAAGGTATTCTATAATAAAATATGTTCTTATAAAAGAAATTAAAAGTCAGACCAACAGTAGTGGTATAGAAGAGGATGCTGGCATTGATATAAAAGCCTTGTATAAGTGTGATATGAAGGGGGAAACTTACTGAGAGGTGAGTACATGGCTTCAACTAAAGACTTTTGTCTGCATGCTGCTAGCATGTACTGTACAGACACAGAGTTTCTATGGGAGAGGAGGCATTTTTAAAAATAGCAAATGTCAGAAAAAAAAAAAAGACACCAGCTATTCTTAGGATCCAGAGTCTCATATAAGAGATGAAGAAGATCTTACCATTTCCCACCGATCTGGAGAAGACGGGAACTCCACAAGGAGAGCAACAGAACCAGAAAACCTGAACACAGGGGTCTTCCCAGAGACTCATACTCCAACCAAGTACCATGCATGGAGATAACCTAGAACCGCTGCACAGATGTAGCCCATGGCAGTTTAGTGTCCAAGTGGGTTACATAATAATGGGAAGAGGGACTGCCTCTGACATGAAATGATTGGCCTGCTCTTTAATCACCTCCCCCTGAAGGGGAAGCAGCCTTACCAGGCCACAGAAGAGGACAATGCAGCCACTCCTGATGAGATCTAATAGATTAAGATCAAAAGGGAGGAGAGGATGACCTCCCCTATCAGTGGACTTGGGGAGGGGCATGCATGAAAAAAAGGAAGGGGGGATTGGGAGGGGATGAGGGAGGGGCTTATGGGGGGATACAAAGTGAATAAAGTGTAATTAATAAACGTTAAAAAAGAGAGAGAGAGATGAAGAAGAAAACAAAAATAAACACCCCCCAACAGAGTCGAGGGGGAACTGTGCTAAATGGAGAAATATACTTCCAGAATGAGTTAGAAAGGATATTCAGGTAGGCTGATGAAGACAAAGATACTGTTCCTACAGATTTCAAGATGCTACATGCAAGAAGAGCAACGATGCCCTTGGGGCATCTGTTTAAATTGGCTTTTCTAGTGGGATATTAAAATTGCCCTGATTTATATTCACTAGACCAAGTAATACTCTCTAGCCAATTCAGTGCATTCATAAACCATTTGATAATTTTACCTAATTAAATATATTTATTCTTGATTCCAAGCCAAGACAGTGAGTCAGAACATATTCATTTGAGTAATAACACATTTAAATAGAAAAATACAGTTAATCAATTTGAGTTGAATCTAAGTAGGCTCAACCTATGGCAATCGATATTCTAGTCAAGTATTAATAGCATAACCCCAATTAAATACCACTTAAATTTAAATGGTCAAAATATACTGAACTTTTTGAAAAGGTGTCCTTATCTTCTTATATTTCTAGCCACCTCATTATAAAACTGAATCCAAATCAAACTTTTCTTTATATTAAATAATAATTGATTTCTTGATTTTTCATTTAGTAAGAAAATTGCATATTTTATAAACATATGTTACCTTCTGCTTCTGATCAAGGAAAAGCAGATAATTGTCAGTTAGTGTGAAATCATCTAACATTAGAAAGTTCATGATACATTAAAAATTAGATTCTCCTTCAAAGTTGTGTTATTTAAAAAAATATATATGCTCATTTTCCCACAACAGTATGTAACTACCAGATGATTTTAAGTATAAATATTCTCTAATTAAGGTGCCTCTGATAATTTAAGACTCAACAAAAGTCATACAATATCTTTATATGTATTAAAATGTTTTTAACTTAGTTTGGGAAAATAAAACAAAAGAAAGAGCAAAATCTGTTATTTTGGAATTTTTAATTATTAGAATATTGGCTGTAGGGGCTGAAGAGATGGCTCGGTGGTTAAGAACACTAGCTGCTCTTCCAGAAGACCCAGGTTAAATTCCCAGCACCCACATGGAAGCTCACAGCTGTCTGTAACCCCAATTCCAGGAGATCTGGCACCCCCACACAGCCATACAAGCAGACAAAATACCAATGGACATTTTTAAAAAAGAATATTGGCTGTAGTCAGTGCTAATGTTAATGGCTGGATTAAAGACTAATTACACACACACTCACAAAACCATTCAGAATAAGAAGAAATAATAATAGTTGAAAGTAATTGTAAGGGACATATTATTGCCATATTTATGTTATACATAATGATAAGGAATGTCAGAAAAAAAACGCAATAGCCATTAAAAAAGTTTTCATATCATAAAAACAGAATTTTGTATCTGTCACTGTGGTATGGTTTAAAGATGCTTATTAAAATGACAACAAAACAACCCCCCCCAAAAAAAACTTCAAACCATAACAACAACAACAAAAAACCCACAAAGAGTGTGAGAGAGAAAATGCATGAATTTAGGTTTTTAAGGGCGTTGGGAGGACCTAGGATGATGTGAGGTCAAAAAATACATGATCAAAATACATTGTGTCAAAATTATTTAATTAGTGAAAATTAAAAAAAATACATTTTTTAATTATCAATAATGATTTGATTTGTTATTCCATGGAGTCCTATGGACTCCTAAGTATTACAGTCTTTCCTATTGCTCTTTGTTACTCTCTAGAACTTGATTGTAAAACCCTCTTGCTGAAGAAACCATATTATGTTCTATAGAACACAGAGAAATCTAGCTGGTATTAATCTAAAAGTTCCATCTCTAATGGTTAGCTTTCATAGTGTTGGAAGATGCTATGAATACTATTTCATGATAGAAGTGATCATTAGTTTCAGCAAGAAGTGAGCTTTGCAAATCTACAATAAAGCCTGGAAAGATATGCCCACTGGTACAATAATGCCACGAACATTATGGGAGTAACTGACAACTCTATGATTAACTCAAGGTCTGTTCCGCAACATGGAACCCATCCTTAACCCTGCCAGTAAGGCCATATACCCTAGAAGAACACCTACTCTTATTCTTCTAAACCTACATAGCATTAAAATGTTTCCTAATTACTTATTGTTTTACTAATAGATCAGTCCGTTTCTCAACCCCCATCTGAGTAGCCTTTTCTTGTAGTAATAGTAATTAGCACAGAACTCCTGCCCTGCCTGATCAAAGGGCAGAGACTTTGATTAAGTGACCTGAGAGTGCTCAGCCCTAAATGGAATACTTATAATACTACCCTTCCCTTAAGGCTCAGAGATCTATGAAGAACAGGGTGCAGATGGATCATGAGAACAAAAGTGTTTTTCAGGTACAACAAGGCATTTGAGATATGAACTCAGAGATTGCTACAGCATGCAAAACAACTTAAGCCACGAGGGAAAACAAAACAACACACACACACAAACACCAAAAACAGAATAGAGGGAGGTGGCCATAAAGTCCACCTATTACAATCCATAGCTCCTGGGAAAAATCATTTCCTTTAATGGTGTGACTCCTGGTGCACCAACCACGCTCCAGGGCAGGCTCTACATCACAGAGCAGTTAGCCAATACAAACTGGAGTGGATGGGTTCAAGATTGGGTAGCAGACAGAACATTCTGTTGTGTGGATTGAGAGATGAGATGAAAGTGGATCTGATAAGAGTTGGAGCAGGGAAGCGAATATGTTCAGAATGATTGTATGACATTCTCAAATCTGTAATAAAAACGTGTTTTTAAATGGTCATGAAGGTAATCTTAGGGGTGACTATCCCTCTGCTTGAGGTCAACCAGAACAAGAAGAAAAGTGTCTGAGCCTTATGAAGGATGGTAAAAACAAACCTTCCCTAACTAGGGTTCTCCTTTGGATTTTCGTACAAACTCCCTTTCACAGGCATGGTGTTAAAGATGCTCAGGGTACAAATGTAACTTTTAAGTAATTAGTGGCAGGAAGTTGTAAACTATCCAGAAGAGTAAACCTTTCCAGGAAGAACCTCTTTTGTAGAAACACTTTAAAGAATTTTTTAATCTTTCTCTGGTACAATACATCTTGACCACAGTTTCCCCTCCCTCCACTCCACCTAGACCTCTCTCTCCTCTGCTCTCTCCTAGATTTACTGCTTCTCCATTTCCCTTCATAAAAGAACAGACACCCCAGGGGTATCAATGGAACACAGTGTAGCAAGTTAGAGTCAGACTTTACAGAGAGCTCCGGGTGTTGCTCAGTTAGTTGAGAGTTTACTTTGCACTCATGAAGCCCTGGCTCAGTCCCCAGTACCACATAAACTGGTGGTGCATGCCTGTAATTTCAGCACCTTTCAGATGGTAACAGAAGGCGCAGAAGTTTAAAATCATCCTTTGAACACGTGAGGCCTGGCTGAACCTATGGCATTTCAGTGGGGGATTATATTAATTCTATTAAATAGAAGTGAGAAAACCCATTCACTGTGATACTGCCATTCCCTGAGGGATTGCCTGACCCGGAGTTTTGCATTAATATGTTTCCATCCTTTTCTCTTGATTATGGATGTGATGATTCCAGATGCTTCAAGCTCCTGCTGCCTTAACTTCCCCACAATGGTTGATTTTACCCTGAGATTTGAAATAAAATGAATTTATTCTTAAAAAAAAGCAGAAGTAAAAAATTAAAACAGCTAAGTTTACCTTCCAAATATGGATGGTTAAGGATCATATTCAGGCACAGCAGGCACAAAATTTCTCATTCTAAGATATGAAGCTATATAACATCTTGAAACAGAGCAAAGGCCTTAACCAGTTAATTCAGATGAAAATAGTTGCAAAGTTTTAACTAAATAAAAAAAAATTAAACTTCCCCCAAACATAATTATGGTACTGAAAATGAGAAACTAATTGATATGGATTTTTAAAATTAGCCAAAAATACTAATTACACAAAAATGATTTGCCAGCAACTCCAAAAATGTATTTGTTGGTATAATGTTCTTGTGGAATGTATAGAATTTATCCTTGTTCATTCAAATGCTGATTTCTCTACCCCATTATCTGGTTTCTGGTTTCAATCTGGACATTGCATTGTGATGTTTATTCTAAGCATCACCTGTCTCAAGTTTGTGTAAACATGCCACCATTCGTTCTCTGTATTGTCAATAAAATACCCAGCAATGGAGCAATGGAGAGAATAGTTTGGGACATCCTAGTCTGGAGGGGAGGAGAAAGAAAGGGGTGGGAGAAGTTGGAGAGGAGAGATCAGCAGGAGAGGACTTGGAACCATGAGGAGGGATGAGCCAGACCAGAAGATGAATAAAAACAAGTACCATGAAATTATATATGGAAGGTAGACCAGATGAGGAGGATTAAGGTGGATGGCATTGGAGAGGTTCTGGGAGATAGATAGTAAGGATATTGATTAGACAGTATAGGTAAAATATCTGCCCAGTCCAAGGTAAATAAGGTAATTATAAATCTAACAGGGTCTTTGTCTTATTAAATAATGCCACCGTGATAACCTTAGTGCTAATAATAAACTTTATATACTCCAACACTTATTTTTTACTTACCACAACACATATTAATGAGAAAATAGACTCGGTTTGATAAATGATAAAACTGGGGTCACGAAGAATGCAGTGGGACAAGGCTGTGTTTGGTAAAATAATAGAGGGAAAAATAAGGGGTACAAAAATAAGGGGTAAGTAGGCTAGCTTTCTCTTGTCATTTTTTATTTTTGTTTAAAAACATGGCATCACCTACATTTTATGTATTAAGACAGGCTTTCATCAGCTCTGTGCAGAGGGTGCCCTGGCTTTTGAGGACTATTTCTAGAAGAACAACTCAAATACCAGTCACTGAGCACTCCCACTTTTAACTTGACATTTCACATTTGAAATAGATTGAGCTGGACTAGAAGGAAATAACTTCCAGGCAAGCAGTTCATTCCCAGGAAAGAAATAATTTGTTTGGGAGATAGAACATGCTAAGTTATAAAACAATAATTCTCCTTTTCCTTGGACAGTTTTGTTTTTAAATTTTGACAGTTTTATGTTTGTTTACAATGTCTTATGACCACATTCTACCCCATCACTTTCACTATTTCCCCTCCCACTTGTGCTGAACCCTATATCCTCTCTACCAGTCCCCTTCTAGTTTTCATGTCTGTGTAGATCTTGTGTAAGTTGTCACAGCTGCTGTATTCATTTTGCAACTGTCATGTCATATGCAGAAGACAGCACTTTATATTCCTGTTCCCTATCTTCCAGCTCTTACAGTCTTTCCATGCCCTCTCCTGAGATGTCCTAGGAACCTTGACATGGCTGACACAGTGTCCCATTTAGAACTAAATACTCAACAGTCCCTTATTCTTGGCATTTCACTGGGCTATAATGTCTACTTTGAACACTGACCATTGTAAAATGAGGTTTCTCTGAGTAAGGCTGAGAACTTCACTGGTCTATAGGCAAAATTTAATTCTTTAGAAGGCAGTTTAACTAGCAAAACTCATTAAAAACTTCCCCAAATAGTTTGTGACTGCCCTAGCTGTTGTCCTTCATTATCAATAGAATTATAAAGTGAGGCAGTCACTTTGGAAAACATTGTGGCAATTCCTATGAAGGATAAAGCTAGATCTACCATATAACTTAGACATATTAGTTAAATGAATAGACTCAAACTATTCTTTGTCCCAACACAGAGATGCTTGCACACTCATGCTCATTGCGGCTCTGTTCACCACAGCAAGAACTTGAAGCATGGATCCAGACAAGACATACATCAACAGATGAATAGATAATGAAAACGTGATGCATTAACACAGTGGAATTTTAAGCATTACTAACAAAGAATAAGGTTGTGAAAATTTAAGAAAAATGAATGGAACAGGATAATATTTTACTCAGTAATGTAACTCAGGCCCAGAAATACAAACACTGTATTCTCTCATATGTAGATTCTACATGTGGAATTTTAAGTTTCTTTGTTTAGTTACAGTGAGTGGTTGTGGAGGCCAGAAAGCAAGAAAGAACCATGGGTGGGAGAAGGACTGAAAGTGGGATAGTATGTCATATGTGATATAGCAATAAAGGGGGTAGACAGGAAAGTGAGGCAACATAAGAGCCATGCAGGGAGAGAATCAGGTATTAATGGAATGGAGTAGTGTGTGTCCAGTTTTAGAAACAAGTAGCAGAGAAATTACCCAGAAAATGAGAATGAGCCAGAAGATTGGAATGTATTGTCAGTTAGTTTGAGGCCAAGCAGAGCAATTTAGGCAGAATCTGAGAATGAAGACACATTGAGTAAGTCAGCTTGGAGTAGAGTTTGAGCCAAAACAGCTGATTTGAACTAACTAGCCAGAGTTCAGAAAGAACTAGAAAAGGTGTGTTTATTCAGCAGTAAGTCTTGGAGGCTGAAAACTTCTAGGCCTAGCTTAGCAGATGGAGACTGGTATCTGAAGCCTTCAATGTTTGGGTTTGCAGAAGAGTATATTGTATGAAGGCTAGAAGCTTCCAGGCCTAGGCCAAGACATAGTTATTATAACAGAGTAAGACATGCTTTGGGTTCAGCCCAACCTGTGTATTCACTTGAGTATGGCTTTCATGTCATCCCCTCATCTAAGGAAATAAAAACAACACTTACAATAACCAACCCCTTTCTAATTGGATTTAAAGCCAGGCACACAAGAGGAAACACATGCCCAGTTATTAAAAGTATGGATAAGAACCCATGGTTGTGGTGCTCACAGACCCTGGGAGTGAAACTCTCACTAGTTTGTTCATAAAACAGATTGTCAAACTCTCCTCAGTGCAGCTCTCAGACCCAAACAGGATTTTCAGTGGGTGGTATCTGTGTAGAAACTCACATCTGGCCAAAATCGCAGAGAATAAGCATCTGTGCTCAGCCACAAATGAGATGACTATATGCCTTTCCAAAGGCTCAGAGACCACTGTAGGAAAGGTAAAGGAAAGATTGTAAGATCCATAAGTCATGAAGGACTGGAACAAAACAGTGTCTTCCAGACCTAAAAGGACCACAGAGGCTGTGGTTCCTGTATAATGCAGGGACAAAATCAAACCACTCACCACTCTAGCATGGAATAGAAAGAGATCCTTGAACATCCCCCTAACTAAGGAGATGTGGAAGGACACATCTTAATGGACTCTGGGAGGAGAAGTCAGTATTCTTTAAGCATGTGGTTCCTCCTAGTTTGAATATGCTCCCATCGGTGCTACCACACCCAGAAATAAATATATAGCGTAAATTAAAGTCAACGGGTTAAAGATGAACTGTGGGGAAAGGGGACATAAAGATACGATAGTGGATCTTAGAGGAGTTAAAGTTAAATTTTACCAAAATATGTTGTATGAAATCCTCTAAGAATTAATAAATATCTGTTATAAGGAATGCTAGGTCATAAACAAAATACTTTCCTGGCAACAAAAGCATAATACATGTGTTATGTTCTCATCTAACTCAATTTAACCCCCCCCCAAAAAAAACCCTTTAAAGACTATATAAATAGCTTGATTATTATCAGGAATATTTTGTACCCATTTTGATTTTTAACAAAAATTTGTATTTTGAAAGGCCTTTACATGAAAGCTGTATCAGACTTTGTATTAAATCTCTAGAAATAATTTCTTTTTGGCTTTCTGAGACAGGGTTTCTCCGTGTAGCCTTTGAAATCTTAGACTCGCTTGTATACCAACTAGGTTGGCCTCAAACTCATAGAGATCTGCTTGCCTCAGACTCTGCCTCCCCTAGTGCTGGGATTACAGGAGTCTGCAATGGAACATGGCTTTAGAAATAAACGTTTTAGTGCTGTGGAATTAAAGAAAAAAAACAAAAGTAGAATAGGAGTATTACCACTGTGCTCTTAATGTAGCAAAAAAAAAAAAAAGAGAACATTCTGGGTAAAATACAACATTCATGTAAATGTCATGTCTACAATGTTTAGTGAGTCAAGAAAACATAGAAAAGGCACAGTTCACTTATATTTGACCTTCAGGCTTAATGTTTGACATCATACTATTTCTTTCTAGCTTATTTTGATAGGAAAAATGTCTTCTCTGAATTATTTGACATAAAAAATGTGTTCACAATTTAAGATTGAGACTGTAAAAGGTATTTTCATGCCACCTAATGCAGTTTTCCCCAGCTAGCCCTTTAGAAATTGCTACAAACCTCTGCATAAGCTTATTAGAATATAATATTCCATACCAAGAAGATGCAAGTAGCTCAAAAATCATTAGTTCTCTTGGCCTTTTAAATGTCAACTTACAAAGGATTTAGCCAAATGTATCAAGTGCCTTTTATCAATTGCTAAGGAAAGAGGTAGAAAACAGCCTACCATAATTTTATGAAATAATGCTTTTGTCTGTTATATTTTCCTTACATAATGAGCTAAAGAAAGCAAGTTATAAAATTCAGTGCACTTGTATGGAGACACACATGGGTGACTTGGCCATTCCAGGTCACCTGGTTTCAGGACCCTCAACTCAGCAATTTGCAGACAGGTCCTCTCTTGAACCTTGGCCTGGAATTTAGAATGATAGGGGAACAAAGGAGTGGACAAGCTGCCATACTCATTTAAACCAAGAGACCTGGAATTTAGAGTGATAGGAGAACAAAAGAGCAGGCCAGTTTTAAGTCAAGGCAGGCAACACATTTATGACCTGCTTGCCTTAGTTTAGATAACAGTATAACGGTAACTTCCCTCTCAACATCCTTTACTGGTTAATCGACAAACATGAAACATCAGAAGAAGCAATGTCCCTGTCAATAAGATAGAGGTTGTTCCTGATGGCTAGAACCAGGCAACTGTCTCCTCACATCCACATCCACAGATCCAGAAAAACTACCAAAAAATGTTTTTGAGTCATTCACAGGTCTTGGTTAATGTAAATTCTCCTGGGAAAATAAAAAAGTGTAAAATCTCCAAGATGTTTTTTGGTTTGCTTGTTTGACCTATTAGGATAGCTAATACTGTTGAACTTCCAATGAAATGTTGATTTAGAGATAACTTTGAAAAATCTATGGATTTATATATTATAAAAGCTAGTTAAATGAAGTATTCATTAAAATAATAATGGAATACAAACTTGAACACTATTAATTCTATAATTCTATTAAATACCTTTGTTTTGTTATTTGCATGGCAAACAACAAGCAGCCTAAAATAATATTTGATACAGTGTCAACTGTTTTATGTTTTCTTAAAATATCTTCTTAACTAGGGATGCTCTAACATAAAAAACATTTAGCACTGGGCACTTTGAAAGTAAGTCTTTTTCCTTTGTTCTTTACACAGAGCCATTTATTCACACACTATGTTGGAAGAATCATATGGCTGATAACGTGTGTTTTCTTTTACGTTTCAAGTTGTGAATCTTAAACTTGGTGTCTTAATTGTCCATTAAAATAAAGTAATAATTGGTTTCCCCCAATGCCTCTCTTTCATTCCTTTCCCTTTTGTTGCTCTGACCTGAGGTTAATAAGTGCAAGAAACAACCAAAATGGAAAGATTAATTTAATTTTAATCTCTTCTAAGTATTAGATCTTTCTGCTCTGTTGGGTATGAAATAAACATTAAAGAAAAATGAACACCTCTATATAGTGTTTCATCATTGTGTTTGAACCCTCAAGGCACTCAAAGTAATAAATAAAAGAGAAAAGAAATGGAATAAAACATTTCTGAGTGATGTACTATGTTTGATCTCATTCCTTTGTTCATTGGATGTTCTTCCTATTTTCACAGAGATTCTTGCACATATGAAAATTGAGTCTGTATATTTTGTAAATATTATTTTAATGTGGCTTTCTTGGATAGAATACCTAAGTCTTTCAAACTATCAAAGTTGCCTTTAAAAGCAATGAAGTTTATACTGAGGCCAACAGGTAAAAATCTATAAAGACAGTCTGAAAAAGATTAAGTGCTCTCTTGGGAAGAAAATAATTAAGAAAGATTTCACTAAAAAACACAGAACTGAACATGATAGAAATAATGTCAAGCAGACAATTTTCCACTTACGGAAGATAGCAAGATGAAGAGTTCAGGAATGGGAGAAGGGGAAATTCAAGGCAGATGTCAGGAAATACTCTCTCATATGAAGGATAAAATGCTTGGGGAAAAAAGCCTAGGTAGAAAAGCCAAAGGTGATGTGAACTCCTTAGATACTGGGACAAATGAGATTCAAAATGAAGTAAAATTTAAAAAATACATGTTTGAAATGGAAAGTACAAAATCATGGAAGGCTCATTATTTTTATACTTTCACCTGCAAAATTTCAGATTCAATTAAACAAGTTTGGAATGAAAAAAATTTTATAAAGAGAAAATGTATTATAATTTATGTTAAATTAATTTTTAATATAAGGAAAGGAACTAGTAGCAATTTTATTAAATGGACTTTCTGCCCACCACATGCAACCCATTCATTCATCAAGGTAACTAGGAATTGGGCAGGAGGTTGAACGGGGAGGGAAAAAACGGTGAGGATCAGACTTGAGGAGAACAGAGGTGGAAGCTGAGAGGGCTGGGAACAAGAGGGGAAACTGAGGGAGACATCTCTTTGTCAAGCTGAAGGCCTGCTACAGGGCAGGCTCCTGGGAGGATATGGGTGTGACTCTAGCTGAGACTCTTCAACAGGGACAGGTGTGTGAGGGAGGACATGAAGACTGAAGTGACCACCTCCTAGCCAGGCAGGACTAGTGGAAGAATGGCAACAACAACCCACCAACAAAACCTTTAATGTAAAAATTACCCTGCCTACAAGAAGTACAGGGATAAAGAAGGAACAAAGATAGAGGGAATGTCCAACCAGTAATTGGCCCAACCTGAGACCCACCTTGACACTATTAATGATACTCTGCTATGCTTGCAGACAGGAGCCTAACTTGACTGTTCTCTGGGAGGCTCGAGTCAGCAGTGGATCAAGACTGATGCTGGGACTTGAAGCCAAGCATGGAGTAGAGCTTTGGGGGTCCAGTGGAAGTGTTGGGGGAAAGATGGAAGGACATGGAGGGGACAGGAACTTCACAAGAAGACCAACAGAGACAACTAAGTCCCGTGAGAACTTACAGCGACCAAGACATCAACTAAGGAGCATGTATGGTCTAGACCTAAGCCCCCTGCACACACATAGCGGATGGGCTGCTTGGTCTGCCCATGGGGCACCTGGCAAGTTGGGGTGGGGGGTGGGCTGTTTCTAACATGGACTCTATTGCTTGTTTTTGTATCACTTCCCCCTGGCTGCACTGCCTTTCCTGGCCTCAGGAGATAAGGAGATGCTCAGTCGTGATGTGACTTGATGTGCTGGGAAGGGTTGATATGGGGAGGGGGTCTCCCCTTTTCTGGGGGAAAAGGTAGAGGGGAAGGGGAAACCAGAAAGGTGGGTTCTGGGAGGTAAGGAGGGAAGGAGAACTCTTGGAATGTAAAGTAAATAAACTGAAATAACAATAAAAAATGAAAGAGAGGATATTTGTTATGGGTTAAGTCTTCAGTTATATAAAACAGATAAGTCACTGTTGGACATGAGCATCTACAACATTGCCTAGATGCTGTACAATCTTGAAATTTCCCTTCTCAAACAAATCAGCTTATACCACGAATTCAACTTCACTTATGCTTTCATGTCATTGAATATGTAGCCATTTTTTGGCCTGAAGGAAATGTGAATTACCAATTCCCAATAAAGTGTTTATTACAATTAAAAAAAAAAGGTAACTCTAGCATGAGCACTATCCTTTTCATTCCAACATAGTAATCATGGCAGTATCTTGAATCAGGGACCAACATTCTTCCTCTGAATTTTGAAAATATGATTATTTAAGCCCATAGAATCACACTTTTAAGAATTTTTGGTATTCTAAAGATCATTTTATTTATTTCTTTGAAGTTAAGGAAATATAATGTATACTCATTAAATCACTTTCAGAACTCTAAATTGAATGTTCTTGTACCTCCTAATATTTTCTTTCCATAACTCAGTAACAACACTAACTTTTTGGTTATACATGTTGCTACTTAAAACTAGTTATTGTTTTCTAAAATTATTTTAAAATAATTTTAGAGAACATAACCTAAGCTTTTTAACTACCTTCTGCTTGAAAAAAGAAAATTAAAATAAAACATAATACAAAATAAAAACAAACTGTCATGTTAATTACTTCCATTTCACATTAATATTCTAGACTCGAAATAATTTTATTTTATAACTGTTGTGTGTTGTTCTTTAACATTCATGGTTCCTACCAATATTGAAAGGATGTTTATTGAAATCTCAACATACAGGTAATATTTTCCAAATAAAAGTACCATTAATGTGACTAGTAATATATCTTAGGGAGGGATGCATTCGAGAGTTGTTTTTGTTTTTAGGATACATGTGTTAAGATGTGTGTGTCCAAATCTATATTTTTTAAAATGTTTGAGGCTTTAGCCTGAGGTGAGGTGGTGGAACAATTACACGAGCTGAAATTAGGGCTTCTCAGATGACAAATCACTGGGTATTGACCCTGAAATTCTCAAACTCCAGAACCATTGGAAAAAAAACCTCTATTTTTCTATAAAAATAATACATATAAAATACTTAAGGCATTTATTTTCCCATGCATTACGTCAGCAACTTCGAAAGCAGACACATTGCTCGGCTGGTGAGTGATTTTTGCTCACCTTGGAAGCCGTGCACAAATGCATTGATGACAAGGAACTATTCTACTCTATTCTACTATTCACTGGTAATATACCAGTGAATTTATTAAGGCAGCTTATAGGATCATGAATGACTCAAAGGCTGCTACATCACCAAGAGCTCAGCACAGAGTGAAGACTCATGGAAATTACAGCCGGGAGCTCCCAGTCCAAATTCCAGGCAGCTCTAGCCGTCAGAGTGTCCTTATACCAACAATTGCTTCTGCTCGCATAATCTCATAGAAGGGCCTGTGAATGTTATGTCAGACACTTCCTGGACCTAGTGGGTTTTATTTAGTCCCTTAGGCATAAAGAACTTGTCAATACTAAAGAAATATCTACTTCTGGGTTACCTCACTCAGGATGATCTTTTCTAGTTCCATCCATTTGCCTGCAATTTTCATGATTTTCTCATTTTTAATTGCTGAGAAGTACTCCATTGTGTAAATATACCACAATTTCCGCATCCATTCCTCTGTTGAGGGATATATAGGTTGTTTCCAGATTCTGTCTATTTACCAATAAAGCTGCTATGACCATAGATGAGCAAATGTCCTTGTTGAATGGTAGAGCATCTTTTGGCTATATGCACAGGAGCGGTATAGCTGGATATTGAGGTAGCGCTATTCCTAATTTTTCCTCTAAAACCTAAAAACTTTAATTCTTATATTGTAGCAATTGTGGGTCCCAGCTGTAGCCCCCCTCTTTCTCCCAGTTGCACCCTACCTCCCTCTTCTCTCCCTATGCTCCTCCCCTAGCCCACTGATAGGGGAGGTCTTCCTCCCCTACTATCTGACCCTAGCCTATGGAAATCAACCTGCCTTTCTCAATTTTAAACTACTAGTTGACAGCTACCTTAAATCCATCCACTGAGGGTAGATCATTAGTTCAGAGTAGAGGCTGTGAGCCTCAACTCTGAGAATTAAGTAAAATTCAGAGCAGGTGAGAGCTCACGTTTATAAGGAGTGGCGGGGTAAACAGAGATGTCAAATAAAATACCTAGAACTGAGGAAAACTGTCTTCCTACATGCTACTTTGATATATTTAATATCTTGTCAGTGAACCTTGAACATGTGGCTCCTATCTGAGCAGAATTCTCATTGATTTCACATAACTCTGCTGATGCATGAAAAAAAATGTTTGTAAGTCTGTCATAAGGAATTAACCTAGGTCCGTACATTGAATAAAACATAATTTCAACTGAGTAGTTGTGAAATGCCTGTATTCATTTCGCTATTCATGAAACTTCTCAGATCAAGACACTTAATGCAGAATTCCACCAGACCCTTCAAAGATTGCTTTCAAAATTTCCCAGATACCTAAACCTGGTGATGGTTAAATCCCTCACATAAAAATGGTATTATATTTGCATATAACCCCCACACACCCTCCTGTACACTTTAAGTCTTCTCCTTAAGTTTACTTGCTTTACATGTAGTTTAATGTAAATTTTATGTACATAGTTGCTATACCACAATGTTTAGGCAATAATGACAAGAAAAATTTGTATATACTTTTCATAAGGATGCAATTGAGAAACATACATTCCATTCCTGACTAGTTAAACCCACAGATACCAAACCTACAGATACAAAATAAAAACTGTAGAAATATTTAGTTCAGAATTAACACATTGTTATATGTTCTAACCGTTACAAAATCACATTAAAAAATCTTGGACAACTAAGTTATCCACCAATTCTTCTACCCATGCAAAATATTTTTGGCATGTTTGGTGGCTTATAAAAAGAAATTAAACACCTATACTGAAATCATATTACACATCCAAAATCATTCATTCAAACAGTGTTCTAATCAATAAATTCAAGTCATACAGGTCATCACATAACAACTTAAAGGGCTTTTAGTGTTGAAGAAAATATAATGATAACTATTGTTCCAAGTACTATTAAATGTACTGAAATCTCACTTGGCCATTTTAAAAGACCCAAAAGAGACCAGGGAAGACAAAAATAAGGGGCATTTAGGGGTGATTTTTTGGATGGGATTTTGGAGACAGCAGTAGCAAGAATGTCCGTATTTCCTTGAGTTCATTTCTCACGCATCAATCCTGTAGGTATAGCAAGTTTCCCTTAACTGTTTGAATCTAAGACGGTACTTTACAGTGAGTATACTTTTCATGAAGTCAGATTATGCATATTATGAGAAATATTACACAGGTAACTTTGAGTTGCACTTTCATTAAATCAATTAATCAGAATTTGCAGCCAAAAACTTCCTTAAGCTTAAATAATACTAGAAATATAATTAAATTTTCACTAAACATCTACTGTAAACTTTCTATGTATCTGGAACTACACCAAAATTTGAAGCAGAAGTGTCTTAGAAGATGTCTGTATTCTAAGAATTTACAGTTTAACTGAAATATAAACATAATTCAGAGAAAACTTAAGTACTTGTAAGAAAATTAAATATATACTGTATATGTAAAAAGAAAAATTTCACAATAATTCCTTAAGCAATATACCACATTGTAGTTTTTTAACTACAAACTGGCTTTTCTTTGTGTTGGAATATTTTCATAATTAATTAACATACATTTCTACTCTGAATATAAAGAGAAGCAATTATGTACTGGTTAAAAGCACATACTCTGGAGACCATTCACTAAAAATATATTTATCTTAGGATATATTGCTGTAATCTCTTTAAAACTATAAATTTCACCCTTAAAATGGATGTAGTATTAGTATCTAACTCATGGGCTGATATCAAGATTTAAAAATCATCATATATAACCATTTTTTAAGTTTTCCACTTTTAGTGTTCTTAGGCATTTAGTTGTAACGAGAGGTGCATTTCCTCCATCAAATACGCACACAGAGAGAAAGAGAGAGAGAGACAAACACACACACACCACAAATACACAGAGAGATTGATAGGAATATTTATTTTATTTTATTCCTTAGTGGAATATAAATACTGTAAACTTGAGTACTATACTGAATTTATCATATCTGCAATAAATATGGAACATTCCCTCTGCTCTAGTCAAACTTTCCTTACAGAGGAGGAAATGGGAGAGGAAAGGGAAGAAGGAAAGTAGGAGATCGGTAAGAAAGGAAGGAGAGTAGCATCCTGAGAAACAGCGGTGGAAACAGACTTGCACTGTGCACATAGCTTAAGTGAGTTGCAACAGTGTGGTGAGAAGTGCAGAGTGAGGAATAAGGATGCTACTATAGAGAAGGAGAGATGACAACGAGTGTAGGTTTAGGCTTAGGGGACTGGAGGGAGAGACTGCAAGAACAAGACGAGACTCTTCCGTGGGGAATGAGCTCACTTGGGATTCAGTATTTCACCGAGGGAGGGTGAAAATTGAATAGGGTGAAAAGCGATGGTGGTAAATTAGATACATAGTTGAGAGAACTTGCTATGCTTTTCCATACTGCAAGAACTAAATTTGAGTTTTTAATTTCTATTATGCATTAACTTTATATTTCCTCCAACTCTCTAATTACTTTAGAAGAAAATCAAAAGGTTCCTTAATTCAGCGTGCTTTTTGTTAATTTATATGTTAAAAGTAAGTATATGTGACATCTTTTATCTCTCTGTCATTGGAAATTTGAGCCAGTCTGAAGTATAAGGCCTTCTGAATAATTAAGACATAACTGTGGGCTGTAATTCAGTAAGTCATAAAACTTACCCAAGTATTGTGAAGAGCCTCTGTCTAACCCCCACCTGCTGCTGAATCCTTTCTACAACATCGCCCCCTAGTGGTAGTCGAACTCCAACAGAAGAGCTGCCCTGGGTTTTTAAAAAAGGGTTTTACTCCACAAATTAAACTGCAACGAGTCTAACTTTACAGGTAATTGATTTTTTTAAAGGGAGATATTTAACTAAAAATGCCTATCACGTTTTAATCAAGTCATCCGAGTCTTAAAGTTGACTTTAAAAAGTTTAGCTTCGAAAAATCTATTTCCTAACCTTAAAGCATTCCTTTGTACATATCTGTAGTATTTTGGAATGAAGATAGCAAAAAGCCAGAGTTTATTAAATATGAACAGAAATCCAGAAAAAGCAGGACATGAACAGTATTCTAATTATGGCATAGTGTCTTCTTTTTTGCCTCTACTTCTTATTCTTAGTTTTAGGATGAGCACAGCTTCATTATAAAAGATTTATTAGTATTTCAAGTAATGTTAGATCAGCGAGTTTTCATAAAGCCAAGCAATAAACCCGCGGATGTTTAAAACACTTGGCAAATACAAGCCACACTTTGAAACGAGTTGAAAGGGATGATTGTACAGAATGAGGTACGCACTGCTTGTTCCTAAACACATAGAGTTCTGGCTGCTAGTGCCAGCTCAGTGCTCAAGAAGTCACTCCACTAAACGAATGCTGCAAGCTCTCACTATTCTCACAAAGCAAATGCAATAGCAGAAGTGAAACGAAATAAAATAGCCAACAGTGAATCAAAACAAGACTTTGTTTTCAGGAATATATAGCATAAATTATTTACCTTATGAGAACAGCAGCTATCAGAATGCATACTTTACCTCAATAAAGGTAAAATTGTTTGAGGATAAAATATCTCTTCTAGTATATGGACCTCTAGGTTCCTTTTTTTGGAGGGACTAGAGATCAAACCTATGGCCTTGTATGTGCCAGGTAAATACTGTATTATTAAGCTATACCTCCACTATCTCTTCCTAAATTAATCTAGCATCATTGATGGAACTGTAGCATAAAATGCACCTACAGAATATTTCATTAGATACCACTGAGAAAATTCACCTTCATTCATCAAAACATTTGAATTCATTCATATACATCTTGATTCTGTGTTCTGTTGCAGAATGACACATTCAAAGACATCCATGTTCATTCACACCTATACTGAAATATTTTCTGTGCAGTTGAGAGATTGAGGAAAAAGGGGGAATTTCAAAGTCAGGCACTACAGTAGATGATGAGGTGAAGCAGCTAAGAGATGACCATTATATATAAACCCTAAAAATAGCCTTTAAAACCTTTTTCTCAGACCATCATTAGTATCATTTCAGAGTTGCTCATTACATTGGCAGGGTCTCCACTTTCTGTGGCTGTCATCCAATGTCATTAGAGTCTTTTACTTGCAGGTGGTTCAGGCACTGGATATTGCTCTTGGGTGTCCCTGCTGTTGAGAAATGTCAGGATAGCTTTTAGAGCTGGGAGAGTGAGGGTGCTCTGGGATGACTGAGTTATTCTTTTTCCTTTGGAGCTATGTAAAGAGTATGTCTCCTAACAGGCTTTCTTCCCACACTCTATCCTTGATGTGTCTATAGTTATGGCAGTGATTGTCTAAGAATCAGCTCAGTTTCCCAGGCTTTCACAATAAGCCTGAAAGCATTCCTTTTCACTTGTTGGTATGGAATATTTGCAGGGGAGCAGCCTTACCAGTCCACAGAGGAAGACAATGAAGCCAGGCCTGAGGAGATCTGATAGACTAGGATCAGAAGGAAGGTGAGGAAGACCTCCCCTATCATTGGACTGAGAGAGGAGCATAGGAGAAGAAGAGGGAGGGTAGGATTGGGAGGGGTGGAGGAGGGAGCTACATCTGGGTTATAAAGTGAATAAAGTGTAATTAATAAAAATAAAATAAAAATTATATATATAGAGAGAGAGAGGGAGAGAGAGAGAGGCAGTTTCTTTTCTCTGTTCTTCTTTTATCCAGAAAGTATAGTTGTAGTGAAAGTTTTGGTTTCTTTAAAAACCCAGTTATGCTTCATAAACACGTTTTTGTTTCAGTCCCAGGTGGGGATGTGGGGCTGCTTCAGATTGTCCACAGCTGCATGCTAGTGCATGCCCTGACAGGGCTGTGATTTTGCCAGCTGAAGATAGTTTAATTCTGAGGACTCAGGAGAGGGTATAAAATGACCCCAAGAGAGAAGGCAAGGCTGTTCCTCCTACTGGTTCTTGGTGGTGGTGGTGGTGGTGGTGGTGGTGGTGGTGGTGGTGGTGCTGCTGCTGCTGCTGCTGCTGCTGCTGCTGCTGCTGCTTTGCCAAATGGTCATGAGTAAAGAGATAAGAAGAAGTTGGAGATATCCTGAAGAGACAAAGGTTGGACTTTCCCCCATGGAACTCAATGCCCCTCATCAGCAGGAAGTACTCTAAAAAGAACTCAACACCCATTTTCCTCTCTAACCTTCTTTCCCTCTATCCTAGTGTAGGGATGGAAAGGATTAAGGTGGCACAGGGTTGTAAGGGAGGAAGAGGAATAAGAGATAAATAAAATAGTTTAAAAAAAAAAAGGCAATTTGGTCCCATGATAACACCATAGTAAGAGTGTCCTGCAGACATAACAGGGCTCATTCATATATGAACTCTCACAGACTGTGGCAGCATGCAAAAGGCCCAGACAAGGTCCCAGTGCTGAGAGAAAAAAATGGGCATGAGCTCCCATCCCTAACCGTGAAGCTATCTCCAACTGTCATACACTTACAAAAGAAAAATTGGTTTTCTCCAGTGGGGTCTCCCTGGGTATACAACCACAATAAAGGACAAACACCATTTCCGGTAATAGATGAGCAACAAAAAACGAACTCAATGAACTCAATGGTATTTTTGTAGACATTTTGTATTGTATTGTTTTGTTTGACATTTGTCTTATTGTGATTTTTGTTTGTTTGTTCGTGTGTTTGGGATTTTTTGATTAAATATTGTAGTTTCCAATTTGGGGTTTTTATGAGTTTTGTATGTATGTGTGTGTTTATGTGTGTGGGGTTGTGGTGTTTCTTTTGTATGTTATTTTTATTCTTTAAAAAATATTTTTTTCTTTTTTGTTTGTATTTCTGTTTCTTTTATAAAAAAGACAGAGAAAAAAAGGGTGTGGGAAAGACCCAGAAGCTTCACAAGAAAAACAACAGAGCTAATTAAGCAGGGCCCAGAGGGGTTTTCTGAGACTGAAGCATCAACCAAGGACCATGCATGTACTGTACCTCAACCTGACCCCCAACAAATATGTGGCAGATGGACAGCTTAGGCTTCAAGTGGGTCCTCTAGTAAGGGAAATGGGAACTACATCAGACATGAACTCACTTGCCAGCTTATTGATCACCTCCCCATTCAGGGATTGTCTTGACCGGCCACAGTGGAAGAGGACACATTCAGTCCTGTTGCAACTTGATGAGCTGGGGTGAATTGGAAAGGGAGCTCCCCTTTTCTGAGGATTAAGAGAGGGGATAGTGAGAAGGGAGAGAGGATGGGACTAGGTGGGAAGGAGGTTAGGGGCTACAGGATATAAAGTGAATAAAACAAATAAATGGGAAAAAAGTGTGGAGTTAGTTGGATAGGGACAATCTGGGAGGAGTTGGGGGAGGAAAAACTGTGATCAAAATATATTGTATAAAGAAAACTGTTAATACATACATATATATTAAATGTTCTGGTAGAGGCTATACTTTGGCATCAGATTTCAATCCTATTTTAGCATTGGTTTTTAGGCCTAGAACTAGATTGCCATAACTTTTCTTGGATATATTTGAAACGTCGTAACTTTCAATTTTACACGTTTACATGCTTCTAATACTATTGTTCATATTTATAAATGTCTATGAAGTGTTAACAAAGAAATAAACCAGGTTTTATCTTCAGAGTGATGCCTCCCTTCTACAAGATTGAGTCATTTCAGCTGTTATTCGATTTTTTTTAATCTAAAACATAATTTTCAAATAATTTTACCACTATCATATAGAAAATCTGCTTATGAATGTGATTATGGAAGCCAATATAAACTTCCTTATGACTCAATCTTGTATAAAACAGTGTGTGAATTGATAGACCTTCTCCATAAAGATTCTGCCTTATTTTTTTTTCTCTCTCAGCTGGTAAAGTATGTACAACATGGGCACATAAACCCCCAGCTCCCAAAAATTCAATCATGAAACCTGTATTTAGAACTACTCCATCAAAATCTGTGGGTGTTTGGCACCAGAGAGTGCATTTTATTAAGCTCCCGTGTGGTTTTTACATGTTAGAATTTGGTAATCACTGTTCTTGAACAATCCCTGGTTCTTCAACCTGCTGACACATTCAAATCACCTGGGGGTTTTGAAAAAGTTGAATAGAGTGAACTGGAGTCGTAAGTGGGTCTGGAGCCTGAGCATCTGGTACTGGTAAAGTGAATCAGCTACTTCAGGTCACCTGTGCATAACAGGGCTTTGAGCTACTGCCTATCTACAAGCTTATAAGGAGCCACGGGAAAGAGAACACATTTTTCTTTTTCTACTTTTTTTTTTTTTTTTAATTTCAACAATTGACAAATGGTTATTGCATCACTATCTACTGTTTGTCTTTTCTGGGCTCTTTTTCACCATTTGTGAAAAGATCAAATAGGAGATGTACATTCTTACTGTATTTGTAGGGGAATAACTGCACCCAACAGGACCTGGTTGATTTCCTCTTTGCCATTAAAATAGTAGTATCTGTGCTCTCGCAAGATCCCATAATGGTAGGCTTCATAAAATGGTCTTTGGGGTTGCTTATAAATATGTTTGTAGCATTTCCTGTTCTGACAATATGTGAACATGTTCAAAAATGATAAGCTTTTATGCACCCTGCTCTTCAAGACCAATTTAGGCTCTTGAGATTTTAATACTATTCATGAGTGATGCTATACAGCTCGTTAAACTGCCTCACTCCTTCCATATGGAAATGCTTTGCTGAAAACTGTTCCCTGGGGTGAAAGGGAAAAAAAGGAAATTATTTTAAAAATATGTTGGGAGTTTTACAGGGACATGCTATATACTGTATACTCGAATGACAGGTCCGAGTGGGCTGTGATGACCTGAGACTTTAATTCTGTGATTTAGACTGACATTAAAATCTTAACTTCTCATTTCAACAGTGTAATAAGGTGGGATGCTACACTTTATGCTGCTTTCTGATTATATTTTAAGAAAATTGATATAGAATTTTTTTTATCCTTGGCAAATATGATTTTATGGTCATAGCTTTGAAAATGAAAATATTATGTATTAAGATAAGCATAGAAATGTACAACAAACAGTGAGTAGGGTTGAGAGCTAATTAGACACAGAGATATCCCTAAGTCATTCTGGTTAGAAAACTGTGGAGATATTTGGAGGAAAATAGTGAATAATGGAGAAAATTAATAAGGCACTATAAAGAAAATATCACTTCAGTTTCTAGTAGCCTGCTCAAAAATACCGAGAAGCATGTTGGATTTCAAAATAATCCAAGAGAAGGGGTCTAGAACTCTACTCAGGACAAATTAAATTTTCTTAGCCAACTGAGATACCCATGAAGTTGAAAGGGCCAGGAGACAGGGCTCAGAAATGGCACCTTGGAGACAGTGACATCAGCTTTATAGGAGATGTTAAAATGCAATGGCTGGGATTTTCACACCATGTGTGCTATACAATAACAATAAAAACGAACATTATAGTTTTTCACATGATTTTTACTACTCAGGCAAAAGAATATTGTAATTTAGTAAACAAAAGCAAAGCCCATGCATGAGCAGTCAGACAATAGTATGTATGTTTCTTCCCGATCATGTTAGCTCCATCACACTTCCCTACACCAGTAGTAATCTGTCCTTTGCTCGCAGGAATAATAAATGACTATTTATTGTGATGACCAAGTATCTTGTTTAACAGTTTTCTTCTCAATGAACGGAATTATTCAAAAGTAAGCCATATTAGGAAGTAAACAAGGGAGGATCAATTTGACCACAGAATTCTAAAACCTTACAAGTTAAAAAAAAAAGTACCAATGCATAAAGTGATGGGGAAATTGTGCAAGAAAATAAATGTACAATTTTGGTTATCAAAAAACCTTCACAAACAAGACAGTTGAATCTCATAGTGTGCTCAGTGGCGAAACTGATTGGCATTCTTGTGGGTATATGGTTATTTCCACTTCATATTCATGTGCAATTTTCCCATTCAGAATAGACAAGGAATAGTCCACAAATTTCATAGGCGTCTGAAGATTAAGTTAAGATTGGAAGTATCTTAACTTAAAATACACAATAGATGTATGGCATAAATTTCATAAGTTGATTTATAATAATAAGTATTTTCTTAGGATGGTTACATTGTATGTTCAGTCTTTCCAAGTTTTGTAAGTTCTCTTTGATCTTCGTATATACACATGTATAACACATCATGTAGGTTGAATAGAAATCTAGAAAGCAATTATATTCTGGAGCTTATGAATATGACTTTGTTAGTGGAAAGAAAAAAGTCTTTATGGATATAATTAAAAATCAGAGGTGAAGTCATCTTTGATTATTTGGGTCAGCTATAGATCCGATGTCAAATATCATTACATGAAGCAGAAGAGCAGGAGATGCTGGATAAAAAGTGGAGAAGACCTTGTAAAGATGTGGGGAGAGGTCATGGTTACACTCCCAAAAGCCAACGAATATTTGTAGCCACCAGATGTTAAAACACCAAGGAAGACTTCTATGTTGGAGCCATAGAAGAGAGTTCACTGTAGCTGTTAGACAATGGGTTGCCATTGTTTTTTGCCATTCTTGTGGGAACTCTGGGAAAACAATACAATTCCCTAGCTTTCAACACTTGCAACAATGCCTAAAAATACCTTCTCCATGTTCTTTAGAAATATAATTTTAGACGCCCAGAGCCAGAAAACTAAGAAGGCAAGTAAGTAATAAATAAGAAAATGAATGAATTAGGGGAAGATATTATATACATGTAGGTATTTTTGTGAAATTCTGGCGCCCTGGAAATCCATGGCTGGTATTATCTGTAGTTAAAGCTTGTGTGTTAGTTACCCTTGTGAGATGCTCACAAGATTAGGCCCCTTAGCCTTTCTTCATGAGTGGGAAGTGAGGCATAAGAGGAGATGCAAGAAAGGGTCAAAAGACTGGAGTGGAAGAGTGAGATCTGTCCCCTTTGGAGAAACTATAGGTTTGGAACAGTTGGTGGAGGAAGATTTTCTTTAGTGGTGTGGCAAGCAGTGAGTTACTCATGCTCTTGTTGGTATGTCCTCACCCATGTTCCTATAACTAATTTCAAACAAACTCATTGGTAAGAGCTAAACTTGGATGGATTCATATCTTTGATATGCCATCAGTGCCTTAACTGGGATAAAAGGGCATTTGTTCACATAGCCCAAGTAAAGTTAATATGACAAATATAAAATTTTAAGGAAGACTATTTGAAAAATATTGAAAGTAAAAGAGGTGTAATTCTTAATTTCTAAAAGTTCTTAGTGGTCAGAACATAGGGCTCTCTTTTATTATGTTCAAATTAAAAACTAGGAATTAAAGCACCTTCCTGCAAAAATATTTGCATCAGACTTTTGTAAGTGAAAATGACTTCTTCCACATAAATTTCATAACTTGAATTATAAAAAGTGTTTTGTTAATGTAGCTATGTTCTGTGTTCAGTGTCTACATCTTCTAAGTTCTCTCTGCTCTGTCTCTATGAACATTCAGATGCTTTAGCATATGATAATGGGTGACGTGTTACTAGTAGAAGTACTTCAATAAGGTTGTAATGTTCGATCATTTAAATCTCACTCTTCCACCCCAGTCTTCTGACCCTTTCTTGCATCTCCTCTTATGGCCCACTTCCCACTCATGAAGAAAGGCTGATGGGCCTAATCTTGTGAGCATCTCACAAGGGTAACTAACACAGACATTCCTCCACTATTCTTTTTCTATCTTTAAATTGATTTGGAAAATGATAGGAAAAAAAGCATTATATTTAGCTCAACGCTTCATGTTTTTTCTCTCCCCCCTTAAAGTGGAAGTACTAGTTTAAATATCATTACAGGGAACCTCACACAAGCTCTGGGCTTCCAGTCCACGGGGGGAAAAACCCTTTCGGGGTCTCTCACCAATATCACTTTCCCCTTTCTTCAAGCATTTATCCTACATTTCCCTGCGTATGGTTGCACCTGCATGATACACTTTACACTCACCACTGGAACTGCCAAGAAGTGCCTCGCAGTTACCACGGTTCCCTTAGAATGAGGCAGGCTCTCTCTGTCTGTGAAACATCTGCCTCTGGTAATTCTGAGGCAGCTGACATGATCTAACAGTAAAGTGAGCACTGCAGCATTCAGTCCTACAAAAGGGGCTTTGAGCAGAATGATAAATGACCTAAATTAGATGACGATTTTTAAGTACCTAATTTTAACCTTGCCCATAATGAAGGCTTTTTCCTCGTGCTTCTTTGCACCTGTCGCTCTTGGAAAGTGAGTAAAATATGTCTGCTCCCTGTTCAGTTCAGGCTCCATTCTGCACAGATTGTTAAACAGAGCCCAAAAAGGCTGGAGCCAGCCTGCAATGTGCCTTTTAAGATTCTTCTTTTCTTTCGTATTTCTTTCGACTTCTTGTAGTACTAAAGATAAAATCTCTCTCCAGAGAGATGTTCACACATAAAAGGAATAAAAATTACATACAGCAACATAACATTGTAAAGAACGTTCACTTTTTAAAACATACTTAAAATTAGATTATTCGGTGTTTTCTTTTCCCTAAAGATGTTCACATACAGAAAGAACAGTACTTTGTTGGGATTTGATATATACAAATCGGTATCATGAGGTTAATGTCTGTAAGGTATACAATTTTTTATCACTTTTTTATTTTTGAGATTATAATATAATATTTCTCTCTTCCATTTCTTCCCTTGAAACATTCCCATATACCCCTTCTTGCCTCCTTTATAAATTCATGGGCTCTTTTTTGTTTAAATAATTGCTATTGCATTTATATACATTTATGTACATAAATATTCCTAATTATAACTTGTCAAGTCTGTGTATTACTTGCATGTATATGTTTTCAGATTACCATTTGATATAAGATAACCAATGCATGTGATCTTCCCTTTGGAAGACTATTTTTTCCTTCTCTCTAGGAATTTCTCACATTTCTTTGTGTAGAGCTAAGGCATTGTGAACTTTTCTCATCCACTTTGGCAGTTCCATTATCCTGATAATAAGGGACATCTAGTGTGTAATATCTTTTACATCACTCCCACAGGCCCATCTTCACATCTGTATTACGAATAGAATAATGGGATTGTGTTTGCCATCACGAAGACAATGTGATAATAATAATAAAACCCAGGAGAAAAATTAAATTTTTCAGAGGAATATAACATTTCCTTTGTTTCTCAAAGAAGGTTTACTCAATATGTTTCCTCAGGACAGTGAGGACAGAGTTTCAGATTTTGTAATTGCTAACTCTTAAATTGCCAAAAGGAAAAGAATTACGTAATTAGATAATCACACTGGACAACTGCTGCATAAAGATTATTTCATTATTAAATTAAATTATTAAATAAATGCATTCAACAAATATAAATAAAATTCAAGGCATAATTCACTGAGACATTCTATATTATGTTATCTCATCACAAATTGTGTTCGTACATAAAGAAAATTAAAAGATAATTTTCCCATACAGAAACTTGAAATTCTTTTTAAAATTATTTCTGATTTCTACTGTAATTGCTAGGGTATAATGAAAACACACAGCAATAAATTTGATGCTGCATTTACCCTAATTGTATTGCCCGAATACATACATAAAAGTGTAACAAACAAATATAAATCTAGGATTTTCTACAATATTACTGTCTTATGTTTTCAAAAATGTCATGGTTATGAAAGTCAGGGAGCAGGGACAGAGAAAGAGCTCACTCACAGAGAGCTTTAAGAAGGAAGTATGCAGAAAGACACACATTGAATATATTCAGTTATAAGTGGATATTAGTCATATAATATAGGATAAACCTACTAAAATCTGTACAGCTGAAGAAGCTAAGGAAGAAGGACATCCTTGGGTAAGATGCTCAAGCCTTATGAAGATCAAAAACTCAAGTGACAACACATGCTGGAGAGGTTGTGGAGAAAGGAGAACCCTTCTCCGCTGCTGGTGGGAATGTAAACTTGTACAACCACTCTGGAAATCAATCTGGCGCTTTCTCAGACAACTAGGAATAGCGCTTCCTCAAGATCCAGCCATACCACTCCTAGGCATATATCCAAAAGAGGCTCAAGTACACTAAAAGGACATTTGCTCAACCATGTTTGTAGCAGCTTTATTTGTAATAGCCAGAAGCTGGAAACAACCCAGATGCCCCTCAACTGAAGAATGGATGCAGAAATTGTGGTACATCTATACAGTGGAGTATTACTCAGCAATGAAAAATAAGGAAATCATGAAATTTGCAGGTAAATGGTGGGACCTGGAAAGGATCATCCTGAGTCAGCTGTCCCAGAAGCAAAAAGACACATACAGTATATACTCACTCATATAGACATACAACATAGGGCAAACCCACTAAAATCTGTGCATCTAAAGAAACTAAGAAAGAGAGGACCCTAACTAAAACGCTCAATCCCTATCCTGAAAGGCAAAGAGGATGGACATCAGAAGAAGAAGAAAACAGGAAACAACCTAGGAACCTGCTACAGAGGGCCTCTGAAAGCCAGAAGAAGAAAACAGGAAACAAACTAGGAACCTGCCACAGAGGGCCTCTGAAAGCCTCTGCCCTGCAGACTATCAAAGCAGATGCTGAGCCTGATGGCCAACTGTTGGGCAGAGCAAATGGAATTTTATGTAAGAAGTGGGAAATAGTAAGAGCTGGAGAGGACAGGAACTCCACAAGGAGAGCAACAGAACAAGAAAATTTGAGCACAGGGAACTTCCCAGAGACTCATACTCCAACCAAGGACTATTCATGGAGACAACCTAGAACCCCTGCACAGAGGTAGCCCATGGCAGTTCACTGTCCAAATGGGTTACATAGTAATGGGAAGGGGGACTGCCTCTGACATAATCTGATTGGCCTGCTCTTTGATCACCTCCCCCTGAGGGGGAGCAGCCTTACCAGGCCACAGAAGAGGACAATGCAGCCACTTTTGATGAGAACTGATAGACTAAGATCAGAAAGAAGGAGAGGAGAACCTCCCCTATCAGTGGACTTGGGGAGGGGCATGCATGCAGAAAGGGGAGGGAGGGTGGGATCGGGAGGGGAGGAGGGAGGAGCTTATGGGAGTATACAAAATGAATAAATTGTAATTAATAAAAAATAAAAAAAGTTAAAAAAGTATATAATAAAAAAAAGAAAGGCAGATGGAAGAGACATCAGAAGAGAGAGAAAAAAGGGAACAGGATAGGAGCCTACCACAGAGGGCCTCTGAGTCTCTACCCAGCAGGACATCAAAACAGATGCTGAGACTCATAAACAAACTTTTGGCAGAGTGCAGGGAATCTTATGAAAGAAAAGGGAGATTGAAAGACCTGGATGGGACAGGAGCTCTACAAGGAGAGCAACAGAACCAAAAATCTTGGCCCAGGGTTTTTTTCTGAGACTGATACTCTAACCAAGGACCATGCATGGAGATAACCTAAGACCCTGCACAGATGTAGCCCATGGCAGCTCATTGTTCAAGTGGGTATCCTAGTAAGGGGAACAGGGACTGTCTCTGAAATGAACTTAGTGGCTGGCTTTTTGATCACCTCCCCCTGAGAGGGAACAGTCTTACCAGGTCACAGAGGAACACAATGTAGCCAGTCCTGATGCGACCTGATAGGCTAGGGTAAGATGGAAGAGGAAGAGGAGGACCTCCCATATCAGTGAACTGTGTGGGGGCCAGGGGAGGAAAAGAGGGAGGGAGGGTAGGTTTGGGAGGGATCTACGGAGGGGGCTACAGTTGGAATCCAAAGTAAATAAATTGCAATAAATTAAATTTAAAAAATATTCTGGGAAGACGGAGGAGGAGGAGGAGGAGGAGGAGGAGGAGGAGGAGGAGGAGGAGGAGGAGGAGGAGGAGGAGGAGGAGGAGGAGGAGGAGGAGGAGGAGGAGAAGGAGGAGAAGAAGAAGAAGAAGAAGAAGAAGAAGAAGAAGAAGAAGAAGAAGAAGAAGAAAGTGTGCTGCAAGGCAGGCCCAGGATTGAGCCCAGCAGAACAGGGTTATGGTGACTGTCAAACCAAGAAAGAGACTGCATGAGCAGTGTGCAGTTCTTAAATATTTTATAATTTAAAATTGTTCCAAAATATATGTTAAAGAGATGGATGGAGAACCATTAAAGAAATGAGATAGTTAAAATTCTGGGACTTGGGAATAGTGTGTAGGGACAATCAGAAAAGATACTGAATACATGACAGATGATAACTACATCGATATCCACACATACATGTGCCTATTTCATTGGCTATTTTAAATACACAAAACAAATTGGATTTTTGCAAAGCTATCTATAAATTAAAATTAAACAAATTATTCTAGTTTTATATGAAGTTCATTTATATAACAACTTCAAACCATGGAGGTTTGAATGGACATATGCCACAAAAAAATGGAAATGGACTCCAAAAATTAGTATTTCCATTTGAGTCATTATTTTATGGGGGCAAAATTATTTGTATTCTGAATCTGGTGTGTGTGTGTGTGTGTGTGCCTTGTGAAATTATCCAATATTTAACTGTGTTTATGTCAATCAGAAATGAAAAAAAGAGAAATGTATTTCATAATATCTCCATAACATTCTATTTAAATTAGAAATAATACTAAGAAAGCCAGGCTTGGTGGCACATACCTGTAATCCCAGCACTTAGGAGGCAGAGGCAGGCAGATATTTGTAAGTTCAAAGCCAGCCTGGTCTACAAAGTGTCCAGGATAGTCAGGGCTCTGTTAAGCAAAGAAACCCTGTCTCAAAACCCAGGAAAAAAAAAGCAAGAAAGAAAGAATAATAAGTAATCCTAACTTTCCGAAATATATCCAAGTTTTTTAGTTATTCTAAAACCTAATATTAAGTACAAAACTGGGTTTTTTAATTATTAAGATCATTTTTGTGTCTCTTATAAAAGTCTAATATTTTAAAGTTATATATCTTTTACTTTAACGTTCAAATAAGTTTTATTTCTAGCATACCTAAAGGGCTGGGGTGTGTGTGTGTGTGTGTGTGTGTGTTATACATGGGTAAGATTGATGTCTGATAGCATTTATTTAAAGGGGTAGTTTGCAAATACAACTCAAAATGCTCCCTAGAGAGAGATCTGCACTCATCTTCCCAGATTACATTGAGCATAGAGAGAACAGCCATGAGAGAACCCATGAATGTTAAGAGCTGTGTCATAGTTTCCATGAAAACCACATAATACAAGCTTACCTTGCTTAGGATGAGAGCTACTTAAACTCCAGAGCCCAGCGTTTTGCCAAGACGATCTTTTCCCTGAAAACATTGTAGCAGCATTTGATACTTTGTATGAAGAAAATATTTGTGACAAATCTAGCAAGATTATGTTTGTAAAAAAATAAAAATAAAACTGCGTTTAAAAAAAATCTCATCCAGCACAACAATGGTGTAAATGTCCAACAACAACTCTGAGATATGGAAGAAAATGAAATTTTTTTCATTATACATACATAAGATAGAAGATGAGGACTGATCCTTTTCCTCTGAGTTCTACATTTGCACCCTCGCACGTGCAGGTCCAGACACACACATTCACAAACATGTCAAATACACACATGCCTACACATATATAATGGAACTTTTGGTTTCTTTGTATGTTATGTAAATATGCTTTTGTTTTAAACCCAAGTGTGAGATTTTAGTTGGGCGATAGTTTGTCCACACCTGTTAATTGTCATGTCTGGAGCGTGATCTTTGCCAGCTGGTAATGGCCGTCCATGTGCCACACAGAGAGGGGAATTGTCTAGACTATAACTATGAGGCAGAGAAAGAGGCGTTTGCTGTTGGCATGTGGCGTGTAGCAGTTTGGAGAGAGCAGAGACCAGAGATGGCATGGTGGTTTGGAGCAGACAGAGAGAACCGCTTCAGATTGCAGTGGCATGGAGGAAACTGCTAGCTGTCTCTGCGGTTGATGGAGATTGGAATAAACCCGAAAAGAACCCCTTGACCCTAATTAGCCAGAAGAAGTAAAGGGATCTGGGCGCCCTCTCCCCACTAACCTTTTCCCTCTCCTACTTAAGGTTGAGGAGCTGGTAAAAGCCTAAACACCATAAATAAAGGAGTTTGAAAGAGTGCCACCAGTGGTTTCAACTACACACATAAGCACGCACACCACACATGAACAAACAAAGGTGCTCCACATTTCCTCACGCAATAGCTTCATCCGCCAAAAGTCTTCCCTAATACTCAGTTTCAAGAGGTGGATTTGGGAAACCATCACCATTCAGCTCATAATAGCAGAAACTAAGTTGAAAGTGTTTCAATGGGGCTGGAAAAGTGGCTCTGCAGCAAAAGGACCCGATGCTGTTGCAGACAACACAGGTTGCGTTGTTAGCATCCTCACGGAAGCTCACAATAGCCTGTGGTGTCAGTTCCAGAGGCTCCAACACTCTCTTCTGACCTCTTTAGGTAACAGGCACAGATAGGACACAGACTTACATGCAAGCAAAACAGTCATACATATGAAAACAAAAATACATCTTTTTTAAAAGTTTAATTAAGTCATTTGGATCAAATTTAAAGAAAACTGAAATTACATATTAACATTTATTTTTCTCTCTGCTTTTTAAAAATTTAGATTTTTTTTTTCATAAAATTGAATGCACTCTGCCCAAAGTTTGGCTAAGTATCTCAGCCCCTGTGGTAGGCTCCTGTCCTATTCCCTGGGTTCTCCTGCTTTCTATGTCTATGGAATTTGCCCTTCTGAGAGAGGATTGAGCATCTTCCCTAGGGTCTTTCTTATTGTTTATCTTCTTTAGGAGTATAGATTTTAGTACGTTAATCCTATATTATATGTCTAGTATCCACTTATGAGTATGTACTATGTGTGTCTTTCTGCTTCTGGGTTACCTCACTCAAGATGATCTTTTCTAGATTCTACCATTTGCCTGCAAATTTCATGATTTCCTTGTTTTTAATAGCTGAGCAGTATTGCATTGTGTAAATGTACCACAAGTTTTGTATCCATTCAAGACCTGGAGGGAAAAAGAGCTCCAAAAGGAGAGCAACAGAGGCAAAAAAAAAAAAAAAAAAAAAAAAAAAAAAAAAAAAAAAACCTGGGCCCTGAGGTCCCTACAGAGACTGATACCCCAAATAAGGACCATGCATAGAGAGAACCTAAAACCCTGGCTCAGATATACCCCCTATACTCAGTCTCCAAGTGGGGTCCCTAGTAGGAGGAACAGGGGCTTTCTCTTGCATGAACTCAGTGGCAGGCTCTCTGATCAACTCCTCCTTGCAAAGCCACAGAGGAAGACAATGCAGCCAGTCCTGATAATATCTGATTGTCTAGGGTCAGATAGAAGGGGAGGAGGACCACCCCTATCAGGGGACTTAGAGAAATGGAATGGGAGAATATGAGGGAGGGAGAGTGGGACTGGGAGGAGAATACAGAGGAGGCCACAGCTGGAAAACAAAGTTAATAAATTGTAATAAATAATAAATAAAAATTATAATAAATTTAGATTCTTTTCTTGCTTTGGAAGGTGGATGGTGTAAAGAGAGGGAAGAGCATGTGCTACAGGAAAAATGCTAAGACAGAAGAGCATGGTAAGCCATGAGGCTACCACTCCGACTATGCTAATAGTGAACAGTCCCTTTTGGGGGGACTTGTGAGCCATGGACTAAGAAGCTTAAAACGTCACTCACATAACTTCTTCTTCTTCTTCTTCTTCTTCTTCTTCTTCTTCTTCTTCTTCTTCTTCTTCTTCTTCTTCTTCATTTGCAATAGTGATTTATGAGTAGACTTGAAGATGACAGGCTGTTGTTTTTCTCTTCTTTTTTTTTTTTTATAAGTACACAGAGTAATAGCCCTTTAATGGCTAAAATGCTTTCCCATAACCAAATCTTATAAGATTATTTTTCTAAGATTTTTATATTTAGCATACTGAACAGAAATGACATAAATCTGACAACAATGGAAAGTTTTAGAGCTGACAAAGATCCAAGACATAATCAAACTTAATCACTTTCCTAAATATTTATTTGTTGTCATGTAAACAGAATGTAAAAAGCTCAATTTCCAAGCTCTTTTGCCAGATCTTTTTTTAATGTAACTTTGAGGAACGTTTAATACAAACAAACAAACAAACAAAAAAACCCCACCTTAACTGAACAACTAGTGTCTGTAACTTGAGATTTCCCTTGGTATTTTATGGTAAGATAAATAAAGATGGCATAGAATGCACCATGGCTAAAGGAACCACAGAAGGAAGGAAGAGAGGAGTGTGAAGTTGTGTCATGGACTACCCTACTATGATATTTGGTCCGTACTTAGTGATAGCAGTGAAAATTTGCATTCAGTTTTCCTACTTTGTACTCTAAACAACTTAGAGAACATCTTATAAAAGACAAATTCTGTAAAGTTTTACTCACAGAGGATGAGGAGATGGAACAAACATTCAGCAATGAAAAACAGTCATCTATCAAAGGTCGATAGCAGCACATTTGCAAAAAGAGGAATAGCAGCAAAGTTATTTTCCACTTTCGTATAAAATGTCAAAGAAATACTGTAACTGAACTCCATAAAGCCTCTGGATAAATTACAAATTATAAATCATAACCATAAAATATTGCTAAAGAATTTATAAAGTTTTTAATTTTTTCTCTATTATTGCTTTTGCATACGAATTTCAGGAGAGACATGACAACAGTCCCTCTGCATATGTCCTTATGTCAAATGAGGTGACTGCATGTTCTAAATATACACTGTATAGTAGTAATCAATACAGAACTTACAAACTTGACTATTTTAGCCACTAAAGCTATTTAAATAGTGTGTAACTGTTTAGTGTTTTTCATTCATGATACTAGGTTCTGTAACTTTCTCTTCAGTTATTAAGTAATAGTGTGATATAAAAGTATATAAGGGTTTTAAATGTTTAATTGGAAGATATGCTTAAAATAGCCTATTATGAAAGCTAGATAACAAAGAATTTTAAAAATCCCAACAGTTGAGTAAAATCAAATTTGCCAATCAAAATTATTATTGTTTAAATAAAAGCCGCATTCAAGTACATTCCATGGAGCCTTCTATGGTGCCATGTGCAGCAGGCCTTGAGTGCACAGACCATAAGATTCTCAGGAGCACCCCCTCATGTGCATTTCAGCAAGATGCCATGTTTTATTATTTCCCCTCCTAAAGGCATAAAATATTACATAGGAACACAAAAGAAAAATACAGAGCACCTGCTTTCCTCTGTATTCCTACTGGCCATCAATCTGACTGACTGATGAAGACTCCTGCAAGTGCAAGGTCCTCAGGAAATGAGACTCAGCAGATGCTGTTGGCCAACCCTCCCATCTCACGGACCTGTCCTCTGACTGCTGCAGTCATCATACCTTTCAAATAATATCTCAGCAAGCATCTGCGGAGAAACTAAAGTCATATTCATATAAATGTCATCTTCTTCAAATCTTCTAGTGGACATCTGGCAACTTTTCAAATACCATGAAGTGCATTAACATAAAAGCTGTAAGGAGGAAGAGTTTACCTCCCTATGTTGTCCATGTCACATGGGAAGGTCTTGAGTCTCGAATCTTCTTGCTATTTAAATATCATTGGCTAGATCTTAAGCACTAGTTTACTGGTTTGGTCTACTTTTCCTCCTACTTGTGAAGAAACTTTCGAATATGGAATATGTGTGACAACATGATACTCTTTGAAATTCCTCAGATGAATAAAAAAAAAAGCCTTGTTCAAATTCTTGTTCTATGCTTTCCAGCTTTTTTCCCCCTCCTAATCACTTCAATAAGCCCAGGGGCCAGAAAGAGGGCTTAGTAAAGATTGCCAGCAAGCCTGAAAACCCAGATCAGTCTCCTGACCTCATATTGGTCAGGAAAGATTGGACCCTGAAAGTTGTCCTCCAACCTCCACAAGTGTGCCATCACACACACACACACACACACACACACACACACACACACACACACAAATGTAAAGACAGGCAAACAAACAAACAAAATAATTGAATAAATGTAATAAAACATGTAAAGCTAAAATACTATAGGAGTAGAGCAAGGGCGGCACACTGGTTTTTTACCATGGTTTTTAAGCTTGAAGCACTCTAAACTGATTGTAGAAATACTCAATTGATTTGCATCTTTAAATCTATATCGAGATCTTTTTTTCTAATGTTATATGATAGAGTGCTGAACATGAACCCCTCTAGGAGAGACATAACTATTTCCATATGCAGCATACATCTGGTTAGGAAGTAGAATCTTTCTCTGCACATTTATCAAGACCGAACACTTCAATCAACTAACTGCTCATTGTTTTTTTTTTTTTCCTCCAAACTTTCCTCCTTATAACCACTCAAACCATCATTATCTTTTACTGCCCAAGCAATGAAGAGAGTGGGTGGGCACTACTCATGATTGACCAGGGCTTGGCCTATGCCTGTCATGTGCTGTGTATAATGCTTAGTCTGATCTCCCTCACGTTAGCGAATAAATCAAATTAGGTGAAGAGCATTTGACCCATCTCAAACGAGGGACTGCTTTATGTAAAACTTGTTTAGAAGTCAAATTATCTGAAACTTTCACAACTTCTAAATCCATAATGTTCAGCTTTGGCTTAGTAACATCTGACACTGACAACAGTGTTACCTATTGCTTGGCTAATGTCATGCAGACAGTGTAAATTTTGCTTCTGAAACATGTTATAGTAATGGTGCAATAAAATGATTCCACATGGCTCTAATATAGTCATGTGCTGAGGCTCCAGGATACATTTTGCTTTTATAATGCATCTCTACAATAGGTGTCATTATTTCCACTCTATGTATGAGGAGGCTGAGGTATAGAGATAAGTATAAATAGTATCTAGAAGGACAATAAAAATTTAATGAGAGTTCATCACTCAAAAACATAATTATCTAGATTCAAAATCAGGACTGTCTGATATCAGTTCCATTTTTTTTAAACATTTTTGAGATTACCACCTCTCATTTTGCAATGTCCCTGTCAAGCCTGGTATATTAGAATTGCAATTTCTGTAGTTCATCTAATGTTTTTTTAATTTTATTTTTCTTATTAGTTACATTTTGTTAACTCTGTGTCCCAGCTGTATCCCGCTCCCTCATTCCCTCCCCAACCCCACACTCCCTCCCTGGTCTCCTCCCTGCCCCTTTCCAAGTCCACTGATAGGGGAGGATCTCCTCCCCATTCATCTGATCCTGTTTTATCAGATATCTTCAGGGCTGGCTGCAAAGTCCTCCTCAGTGGCCAAACAGGACTGCTCCTCCCCTGGGGGGGGAGGTCAAAGAGCCTGCCCTTGAGATCCTGTTAGAAATAGTCCTTGTTCCCCTTACTTTGGAAAACTACTTGGTTACTGAACTACCACAGGCCACATCCGAGCAGAAGTTCTAGGTTATATCCATAGATGGTCCTTGGTTGAGTGTCAGTCTCAGAAAAGACCCTGTGCCCGGATATATTTGGTCCTTGTAGAGCTCCTATCCTTTCCATATCATACTAACTCCCCTTCTTTCATATGATTCCATGCACTCTGCCGAGGGTTTGGTTATGAGTCTTAGTGTCTGCTTTGAAACACTGCTAGGTAGAGTCTTTCAGATGCCTTCTAAATCTAAAAATTTTAATAGCGTTTCTTTAATATCATTGAAATATTTCAGCAAATATTTGTGAACTATGAATTATATTTCATTATACCTATTTTATTTCTTTTGAATTGTTTCAAGATAATTATCACCTAGAAAATATTTTCTTAAAATACATGATCTTGTTGCTTTTGCATTTTACCTATTGGTTTTAATAGAGTGAAAAATTTCCAAGTAATATATGTACAAAAGATTCATAGTTAGGGGACAGGAGATCCAAAAGGAGACCAACAGAGAAAAAAAAAAAAAAAACACAAAAACTTATGCCTAGGGGCCCTGCATGGAGAGGACCTAAAACTCAGGCTAAGATATAGCCCATAGACTCAGTATCCAAGTGGGGTTCTTAGTAAGAGGAGCAGGGGATTTCTCTGGCATGAACTCAGTGACAGGCTCTCTGATCACCTCCTCCTGGGAGGTGCAGCCTTGCCAGGCCACAGAGGAAAACAATGCAACGAGTCCTGATGAGACCTGATAGGCTAGGGTCAAATAGTAGGGGAGGAGGACCTCCTCTATCAGTGGGCTAGGGGAGGGACATAGGGAGGCAGGAAGGGTGGGATTGGGTAGAAATGAGCCTGGATACAAATTGAATAAATTGTAATAAATGATAATAATAAAAAAATTTAAGAAAAATATTCATAGTTATGTGTTTGGCTTATATATTAGTTCTTAGGGCTTTACTAAACAGCATACTTTTTATAAGAACTTAAAATTGAAGCACCGATTAGTTCACTTTCTCAAAGGTACAGATGCACAAAGTTCAAACCACAATCCAAGTCTTTCAGAATTTGTACTTTTTTAATTAAAATTTTGAGTTGTCTTATAAATTATGCTGCACACTGCCATTTTCCTTAATTTTTTATTGTTTGACAATCCCATGCAATTATATGCTATATTTATTTTCACTCATTCTTTTCTCTCATCCCCTTCTTTCTATTAAAACACCTCTTCCCAACAAATCCCCTCCTAATTTTATGTCTTGTTTTTGTGTGGCATCCATTGAGTTTAATTAGAGCTTCTTGCAGGAGTGCAGACAGGAAGTCATTTGTAGAAGCATGAGAACTGTATCAGTGTCTACCCCACCAAAGAAAATGGCACCCTCTCCAAGCAATCGTTAGTTTTCAATAGTCTCTTATGGAGGGGTGAGACTTCATTGATCCCTCTTTCACCCATAATGAAATGTTGATGGCCCAATCTAGTGCAAATGAACACTTTATGTTGTACATCTCAAGTTATACATCTCTCTATACTCTGGCTTTACATCATTCACACTTCTATTCTCTAATGTTCTTTTAGTCTTGGAGGTGTGATATTTTAATTACTTCTATATTTAACTATTCAGTTAACTTAATTTCACCTCTGAAAATCACTTTATCTTTTCCTTTTAAACAACTGAAGTCTTTCTAATACTAGAGATGGTAAAGAAAACATTGTGGTCAGGCATGATAAAACGGATTTGAAATCCCAGCACTTAGGATATAAAAGCAGAAAGATAAGCAGTCTAACTATAACTTCATAGTTGCTTTGAGGTCAAACTAGGCTATAGAAGACCCTCAAAATATCAAAATGTATTAAATTATTTTAATGAAAAATAAAGAAAAGATCTTATCAATGTATCTATTCAGTCACTGAATAGATACTGAACTTGATCTTACACTAAACACTTGTAATTTAAAAATTAGCAAAATGTAGTGATTTACTTTATTGGAGTGTAGAGGTAAGCCTTATTGAGGCCCATAGAGAATGGCGAGTAAAACATTAGCAGCTCCTACAACTCCTCGAAAGATCCTGGTCCACTGCACAGAGTGTTGATCTACTAGGGACTCCCAGCGCACTAGTGAAGGCTCAACGTGCATCTGAGGCCAGGGCGCTGACTGCTTCCCCTTCTTTATAGAAGTCTCCAGAGGTGACTTTGCCCTCTCCCTTTTCCTTATAGTTACACCAACCTGACTGATTGTTATTGGTGCTCAAAGCTATCACAGGATGATCTTATTGGCCCTTCAACCATATCAAGACTTTTACACTGCACAATAAAGTTAGACCTTCACCATGAGCTTGGTTTCTGGAGACTGATGCCCCGGATTCTGCATGGGCTTTGGCACCACTCACCACTTCTCCCCACTCCCTGTTCCTCATCCCCTACACTTATTGCTTATTGTAGCTGTTGACATACATTGTATCTATTGCTTACAAGTATATAGTAATTATATGGTAACAAGTTAATTTGAAAATATACTGATAGCATTAAAGAAAATAGAATTAAATAACTTGTTTAAGGTACTGTGTGTGTGAATTCAGGTGTGTCAAACATGAGAAAGACTTCATCTACGAATGAACATTATCTTCTTGAAATCAATAGCTAAAATGGAATTGATATATTATATCCAAAGGAACAAAGAAAAAGAGTGTCAAACAGAAGATGTCCTTCCAGTAAATGCTCAAACTTATATTGTGAGTTACATAATAGCATATTTCTCAAAAGGAAATAATTAAAAGTTAATATAATTCACCTGAAGAAGCTATTGAAATAACACAATAAAATGTTAACACACATAAGCCAATAAAAGAGATGAAGCCAAAATATTATGATTATTTTTCATAAAAGACAAGAAAGAGGAACAGAGAGTACAGAACAAAAGGGACAAATGAATACGAGTAATAATATAAAAAAAAGTAGATTTAAATCCTAAAAGTCAAAGCTCAGAATTTTGCTAAAAGGAAAGAGTATATTAAGAGTTTGATTTTTTGCAAAACAATCTTATTGTACTGAACATAGAGTTTACATAAGAGCATAACACATATTGTACGTATTCTGAAAATATAAGTATGTTTTTGTTCAACAACAAATATGTTCATTATGTGAACATTAATAAAATAATGTGAAGTGTTTATGTTAAAAATTTCAAAAGCATTCAGAGACAAATATCGCTGAGGACAAAGGAGATTGAGTTGTAGAGGCCAGGTTCCTCAGGAGCTTAGAATAATCACAAATGAAAACCAGAGCATAGAGATGATGAGAGAATCCCAAAGAGAAATGGACAAAAATCACAAACCTGGTGCATATTTAACACTTTGCTCCCAACATTTAAAGAACAATTAGAGCGAAATTCCTTAAGGAAATAGGAACCTGAAACAACATTCTCAACCAAAAGCCAAGCTGACCTTAGTGTCGCTGATGGAGGACACCATAGAGCAATAGCAGGACACACAGTATCAGGTACACTTACACACTCTGGGAAAGGTTATATGCATGAAGGTCATAAGGCAAGCCTCGCCAAATTAAAAAGGCTTCAGTCAAATAAAATATTTTCTGTGACTGCTGTGGAATTAAGTTACAAATCAATTAATCGAAAAATCCTAAAATATTTTGAAATTAAATAACACACTATAAATAAACCATGAGTTGCAAAAAGAAACCGAAGAGGAAATGAGAAATCACTTTAAATGGAATGAAAATGAAAACACAACATCTCAAATGTGTTGGCCACAATTGAAGCAGAACGTGGGGGGAGGGAATTTATAACCATAAATGCCTAATTAAAAAAACAAAAAGAAGAAAGTTCTCAGTTCAGTGACCTCAGCTTCCATGTTAAAAAGTAGAGAAAAAACAAAGCCCAAAGTCACATTAAAGTGAAGGAAAGATGAAATAAGAAAACCATGAAAGTTAAAGTTAAAACTAAGCAAAAACTGAGAGAGTAAATAAACACTGAAAGCTGGATTTTTACAGACAGGAAACTAATGAAAATGTAGCCAAAATTAACAAAAAATAAAATGTATTTCAACCACGGGTGAGAGCTGATGTAATTAGGGATTCTACAGAACTTTATATTCATATCAATAAATTTGAAAACTTAGCTAGAGAGAACAAATTCCTTAAGGAACACAAGTTAACACAGTTCTCTTAATAAGAAATATGAAATAGCCGTATATGTTGTTGATTTTAAATTTAGACAAGCAATTAAGGCTATATTAAAAACTCTATGAGCAAACAGCACATTTTGATCCACATGCCACACCATCAAACATAATTCAAACATTGAATAAACTTATATATATATATAAAATTTAAAGCAAATATATGTAGGAAAATCTTATGACCTATTGAGCAAATATTTCTCAGATGCAATGCAAGATCTTCATTCATAAAACACTTGGTTTTTAAATTATCATAGAAGTTAAAAGTTCTACTCTTTGAAAGACACTCTTAAAATAATAAGGAATTTAAATGTGCTATAAAAAGTCAAAATTCAAATCAATGACAATAGATAATAAAACTCAAAAATAAGTGAAAAGTTCTTGGAGGCAAGATAAATTTTGGGTCAAAGCTTTTATGAGTGTAGGGGTAAGGATGGAGCAGAGATTGAGGGAATAGCAAGCCAATGACTGACCCAATCTGAAACACACACCATGGAAGAAAGCCAACCCCTGTCACTGTTAATGATATTCTGTGATGCTTGCAGACAGGAGCCTAGCATAACTGTTTTATTAGAGGCTTCATCCAGCAGCTGATGGAAACAGATGCAGAAACCCATAGCCAAAGGATAGGCTGGGCTCAGGAAGTACTGTAGAAGAGTGGGAGGAAGGAGGGAGCCACAGGGGTCAAGGACACCTCAAAAAGCCCTTCAGTGTCAACTAACTTGAGCCCAAGGGGACTCACCAAGCAAAGAGAACGGATGGACTGGACCTAGACTCCCTATGCATATGTAGCAGGTACACATCTTGGCCAACATGTGGGTCATCTAACAATGGGAGTAGGGGCTATCTCTGACTCTGTTGCCTGCATTGGGATCCCTTTCTCCAACTTGGTCTGTTTTATCAGACCCCAGTGGGAGAGGATGCACTTAGTTAGTCCTACTGTGATTTGAGGTGCCAGGGTGGGCTGATACTCCTTGGGAACCTCCCCTTCTCTGAGAAGAAGGAGGGGAATGACTATCAGATACTCTTATGCTTAAGTTGATGGAAACAATCCATTGGGGTAGATGATACCATGAAATAATTTCTAATCTGGAAACAACTGCTGATGTAGAAGAGACAGGGTAGATTTCTAGAGCAAGTGAAGCAACTGATTTGAAATAAGACTGGGTTTCATCACTGTAGAGAGGTAAAGCAAAGTTGATAGAACTCTTCTAGTAAATGAACCAGAATGCTGATTGGAGACAATGAAACATCTCTTCTGACTTGTCACTTGTCTTATAAAAGAGGCATAGTTGGCTTTCATATGGAAAAACAAAAAACCCAGAATAGCTAAAACAATCCTCTACAATAAAAGACCATCTGGAGTATCTCCATCCCTGATCTCAAGCTGTACTACAGAGCAACAATAATAAAAATCTGCATAGTACAGTCATAGAAACAGACTGGAGGATCAATGGAATCATATCAAAGACCCAGAAATAAACCCACACACCTAGGGACACCTGATTTTTCACAAGAATGCCAGACATACAATGAAAAAAAGAAAGCATCGTCAACAAATGGTACTGGTCTAACTGGATGTCCGCATGTAGAAAAATGTGAATAGACCCATATCTTTCACCTTGCATAAAACAAAAGTCCAAATGGATCAAAGAATTCAACATCAAACCAGACACACTAAATCTGTTGCAAGAAAAAGTGGGAAAGAGCCTTGAACTCATTGGCACAGGAGAGAACTTCCTAAACAAACATCAACAGCTTAGGCTCTAAGATAAACAGGTAATAAATGGGACCCCATGAAATGGAAAACTTCTATAAAGCAAAGGACACTGTCAGCAGATCAAAACTACAGATTGGGAAGAGATTTTCACCAACCCTACATCCAACAGAGAGCTAATATTCAGAATATATAAGGAATTCAAGAAATTAGACACCAACAAACCAAATAATACAATTAAAATTGTGGTACAGAGCTAAGCAGAGAATTCTCAACAAAGGAGTATTGAATGGCAGAGAAACACTTAAAGAAATGCTCAACATCCTTATCATTAGGAAAAGGCAAATCAAAACAACTCTAAGATTCCACCTTATACCCATTACAATGGCCAAAATAAAAAACTCAAGTGACAACATATGCTGGAGTGGATGTGGAGAAAGAAGAACCCTTCTCCATTGCTGGTGAGAGTGCAAACTTGTAGAACCACTTTGGAAATCAATCTGGCACTTTCTTAGAAAAGTGTAAATAGCAGTACCTCAAGATCCAGCTATTCCACACCTGGGCATATACCCAAAGATGTTCCACCATTCCATAAAGACGTTTGCCCAACTATGTTCATAGCAGCTTTATTTGTAATATGCAGAATCTGGAAACAACCTAGATGTTCCTCAACAGAGGAATGGATCCAGTATTTGTGGCACATTTACACAATGGAATACTACTCAACTATTAAAAACAAGGATTTCCTGAAATTTTCAGGCAAATGTATGGAACTAGAAAATATCATCCTAAGTGAGACAACCCAGAAACAGAAAGACATGCATGGTATATACTAAGTTACAAGTGGATATTAGCCATATAATATACTTTAATCATAATAATATTTACAGACCTAAAAAAAAAAAACAAAAACAAAACAACGAGGGGGACCAGAGGGAGGATGCTTAAATATCATTAAGAATAGCAAACAGGATACACACCATAAGCAGTGGAAAAGAGGGACCAGGATGGGAACCTAATATAGTCAGTCCTCTGAAAGGCTCCACCCAACAAGGGATTGAAGCAGATGCTGACGATTCACAAGCAAACTTTGGGCAGAGCACAGGGAGTCTTATGGAAGAGGGGCAGGGGATAGAAGGACACGGAGGAGACAGGACCCCCAGATGGATACCAAGAAAGTTAAAAAATTTGAGTGCAGGGGTTACTGAAGAGAATGATGCACCAACCAAGGACCACGCATGGAGAGGTCCGCGACACCCTGCTCAGATGTATCCCATAGGCAGCTTATTCTCCATGTGGGCAGTGGAGTAATGGGAGCATGGGCTGCCTCTGTTATGAACTCGGTTGCCTGCTCTTTTATCATTTGCCCCAGGTGATATGGTCTTGCCAGGCCACAGAGGAAAAGGATCCAGGCAAGCCTGGTGAATCTTGATAATCTAGGGAGAGATAGTAGGGGAGAAGAACGCCTCCTTTCAGTGGAATAGGGGAAAGGGATGGAGGAAAGAGGGAGGGAGTTGATGGAGGAAAGACTGGGAGGAGTTGAGGGAGTGGGCTTCAACTGGGATATATAATGAATAAATTGTAAAAAAAATACCACTTACAAAGGAAAACAACAACAAAAAATACAACGAAATATGCAAGACAAAGAGAGATAGACACTTGGAAGAGTCACCTAACAGGTTTTCTTTGATAACTGTGGATGAAGCTTGTGTATCTGGCCATTTTAATCCACACAATTTGGGATCCCCTTGAATCATGAAGCTAGGATTATTTTCTCCCTCATTGGCATCAATACCACTGTTTGGGTACCTACTTGATAATAAACTATCTATTCTCAGAAAATGATCTTCAATAGTCAAGTGATGAAGAGAGGTTTTCTTTTTGGGCATCAACTCCTATGACACAAAAGGAATTTTACATTTTTTCCTATTTATTTTCTCATGCTTCTGTCTTTTAATATAAAGTAATGATACAATTTGTTATTATCTCTTATTTCTATGATGCTTAAAAATATCACCATTAAAATTCAGTCTTTCTAAAATAAAATTCTAGCTTACTAATACATTTCCAACATATACTTGTTGGAGGTTTGCCTGATTGTTACTGACCCTTAAGATCTGGTTACACCTATTTTTGTTTTGTAAACCTGCCTAAGACATATATGATTTGTTGATGAAACACCCTATACCTGGGCAGGCCAGAATGGTGTAGGTATGTTTAAGGTTCCAGGACTTTGGAGGACAGAGAGGATCATGGGAAAGAGAACTGCAGGAGTTGAGGAAGAAGGAGGATGCCAACATGGATTAGTCTGGAGAAGAAATCATGCGGACCTGGGGGAAGGACTCCAATAATGGCATTAAAGGCCCAGATGATGAATTCAAGCAAGTACCATAGGATTATGGATGGAAGGTAGACCAGATGAGGAGGGTTAAGGTGAATGGCATTGAATAGGGGCTGGGAGATGGATGGTGAAAATATTGAGACAAGTGTAAAGAAAATATCTACCCAGTGTCAATGTCTTATTATTTGTGATAGTGGGTTAAATAATACCTCTGTGATAATCTTAGGGATAAAAATAAACATTTTATAGCCCAACAGCCGTTAATAATTTGCAATAACAACTTGTAAATGTTGTTCTTATTTCCTCAGATGAGGGGATGAGATGAGAGCCACACACAAGCTTTGTGAATAGATGGCTTGCGGTGAGCCCAGAGCATTTCCAAATCTGTTCTATCCATCTTTAGGCCTCAGCTGGGAAGTTTCCAGCCTCCATACAATCTAATCATCTGCAAGCCCAGACTTTGAAGGCCTCAGCTTCCAGCCTCCGTCTACGAACCTGCACCAAGAATAAGCTCACCCTTTCTAGCTCTTACTGAACTCTGACTGGCTGGTTCAACTCAGTTGTTATTGCTCATACTTCTCTCCAACTAAGTGATGATTCAGACTGGCTTATCTCAGCTTCTGATTTGTTCTGCTTGGAAAAACTGCCTCTGTACTCCATAAACTGAAGTGCCCTGACTGCATGACCTGAATCGAACTGCAGGAAGTCAACCTCATTCAACTGAACTTCACTGAACTCAACTCTGCCACCCCTACCCCCACTCCCACACCCACTCCCACCCCTCTCTGTGCTGCTATTAAGTAGCCCCTCTTTCCTGTTGCTTCTCCTGAGAATTGGGTGTATCTGACTAATTCTGTCAAATCTTTTTCTAAATCATCGCTTTGTCTGCCGCTCAATTAGGCATCACTCTGAAGCCTGGCTGCTTTCTTCTACAACTAACTTTACCTTCATTGTATGGGTTTTTATATCATTAAATGTTTATACTAAGGGCTTGTCTGTATTCCAGCCAGAGGGAATAATGTTTGTCATTCCAGCTACATGGGGTCACACAGACCTAGAAGGTCTTTCAATCCTTACCAGGGCAACCATATTGCTTGATTAAAATTCCCCTACCTGTTGTCGGATGTAGGACTGGTGAAGGCCTTTTCCCACTGTATAGAATGTCATTTCATTCTATTAACAGTGTTCTTTGCCTTACAGAAGGTTTTCAACCAATCTTACATCTGACAAAGGGCTAATAGCCAAAAATATATAATGAACTCAAGAAGTTAAACACTAATAAACAAAATAAGCAATTAAAAAACCAGGCACAGTTTAGCTCCACACCCCATTTTTTAAATTGGGTTACTTGGATTATTGCCTTTTAACTTCTTTAGTTCTTTATATATTCCAGATATCAGCCCTCTGTCAGATGTTGAGTTGGTGAAGATCCTTTCCCAACCTGTAGGCTATCATTTTGTTCTAACGACACTGTCTTTTGCTTTTCAGAAGCTTTTCAGTTTCATGAGGTCCCATTTATTGATTGTTGCTCTTAAGGCCTGTGCTGATGGTGTTCTGTTCAGGAAGTTGTCTCCTGTGCCAATGAGTTCTAGGCTGTTCCCCACTTTTCCTTCTAACTGATTTAGAGTATCTGGTTTTATGTTGAGGGACTACAAGCAGGATGTAAAGTGAATAAAAAATAATTAATAAAAAATAATAAAATTTAAAAAATCAAAAAATTATCTGAAAAAATCCTCTACCACATACTCCTTTTACTTAATACTAAACCTAGCAATACAGCATTTTAACCATCTCTAACAATCAATCCCACCTGTGCCAGAAATGACATGTTTTTTTGAATATGGATGAAGTTTTTGAGAATTTTTAAAAGTATGAAAATGGGAATAAAATGTAGTTCATTAAGAATTCATTAACCCAGCATCTTTTCTGATATTTCATCTTGCACTGTAATTTCAGGTTGACCTGCCCCCCAAATATGGTGATCTCATTGTTACCACTTTATACTTAAGGTAGTGTAAGTCATAAAGAAGATAAAGGCTACAGAATGGTCTGTGAGGAAACCCAGGCTTTCAAACTGTATTGTTCTAGTTCAAAATAAGCAAATCATTTAAAAATAAGTGCAAAACAGTGTCTGACTCTTGTAATTACCAGATAGAGTCCACTGATTCCCATTTTTTTCTTTGTGAAGAACCTTTTCAGCATTTGGTTGACTTGAATTGGTCAAAGCTCATCCTCTGTAGTATTTGAGTTGCTGGTTTTCTTTTCATTCATGGAGTCAGCTTTATAAATATTTACTCATCTGTGACTGTTTTGTATCTCTCTCTTTCTGTTACTGCACAAAATTACAATCCCCTCAACTATCCTTCTTGTTAGCAGAAGGACTCTGGCTTTCATTGCCTCTAGAAATTAATTAAAAAACCTCAGTAGTAATGATTTGGTTCACCACACTGAAATCATCATATGAGTCTCCAAGGAAGAATATAATTTTTAAAATGTTGACAAGAAATTTGCATATAGACAGTTTTTGGACACTGAATATATTTAATTATATTTGATGTCTATGGTCCCATTTCACTTTAATTGTGTCAGGAATATGATTATTATACTAATTGAACATAAAGATGAATAGCTAGTTACTTTTAATGTTACTTTAGTATATGTCGTGGAAACATTTTAATATTCTTATCAATCTGTTCACAGTAAATAGAGATTTACATAAAATATCCTGCTTCTCTTCAATATCATCTGTTTCCTGTAGAGATAGAAACACTGGCATCCTATGATATGTTAAGGAATTACCATGTGAATACAGGTGTCAATGATCTGCAAAGTACATCACAGAGAAGTGTCTCATCCTTTCCCACGAAAACATAGGGTAATTCATTTATATTTAAATAACCAATAAATTATTCACCAATAAGGATTAATACTCACCTCAACCTGAATATTTGGGAAATAAATTTTTACACAAACTGTAATTAATGAGGGAGATGGTGAGACTAGCTGCAGAAATAAATACTGTATGCTACTGCTTGATTTTATTAATTGTTATTAGAATCCAGGGGAGACTTGAGATCCCATCAGAGCACTGTTTGAATAACATCAGTGAGTATGGTTCATACTTTCTTGAATATGTCATTTCTGGATCAGTATCAGGGAGACCCCAAGTCTGCCAAGGGGCTCTCTTACCGTCCACCTATCCACATGGACTGGTTTTCCTGAAGAAAATTTGCCCTCCTGCTTTTTCTTTAGGAATAGTATCCTTTTACGAAATATCTTCTCACTTCTTGACTCACCTTCAACCTGACCACCTTAAAACAAATTAGAGTGATACAGAATTCCCCGCTGGGACAAAGCATTCATATTATTCATGTAGCCATCCACAAAGAGGGGTATGGTGACTACTGTTTAGCAACAAGCCAAAGATGATAATAAAATCATTAACTCTGTCAATATAAATGCTAATAGAAAAGGAAAATTGGATCCATGCCTGGTATCACATTTTCTCTGATAGAAAATTAGAACAGAGAAATTGAATCTGACAAATTTCAGCATTTTGAGACCAACATTGAAACTGTATTCTGAAGTACACAATGAATAGCAGAATGCTTCTTAATTAAACTGTGCTTTTGTTAGGCCAAAATGAATAGTGTCTTCCTAGCCAACGAACTGACTCACAGTCTCTCAAAGGAACCCTTAAAAATATAGTACAAAATAAGGCCATAATGTTAGCAAAAATCAGGTTGACAAGCCTGCACTGATTATCTTTGGTATTACAACACAGCGAGTGGAACTGGAGTCTGAAAAGAATAGCAGTGGACTCCTTAGCAGTGCACTGAACTAATGCTTGTAAGCAGAACCCTCATTGTCTGCTGGTCTGACATAACTCCACATTCTACATTAGACGTCAAATAGGACAACTCTGCTTGACTCCTGTCTGTAAGCATAGCAGAGTGCCATTAATAGTGTCAGGGCTTGGTTCTCTCTAGTGGGGGGGGTGTCTTGGGTTGGTTGGACCTTTCCTCAGTCTCTGCTATATATCTGCTCTATCTTTATCACTGCACATCTTGCAGGCAGGGAGAATTTTGAGATGAAGTTTTATGGCTAGGTTGGTGTTCCTCTCCCTCTACTAGGAGACTTGTCTAGTTAGAGGGTGTCCTCTTCAGTAACTATGGCCCCTGCTACTAGGAGTCTCTGCTAGAGTCCCTCTCCTATTGCCTCAGGAGCCTACCCTGATTTATTATATCTCAAGCTTGTCAAAGGGATGCCCTCTCCCACAGCTTCTCTTCTTTCTCCATGCTTTTTGTCTTCGCACCCCTGCTCTCCCCAGGTCTGATATCCACCCTCATACTTCTCTGTATTTGCTCTCCTACCTTGTTCCCTCTCTTCAACCATTAACTCTGTCTATTCTATTTCTCCTTCTGAGTGAAAATTAAGCATCTTCAATTATATCTTCCTTGTTACTTATTATCTTTGGGTCTGTGCTTTGTAGTATATTTATCTTACACTATAAAGTTGAGAGGCTCCACTCAGAAGCACCTTGCAAGAGATGCTGAGACTCAGCCAAACATTGGATGAGGCATACCATAGTTGGGGGAAGAGAAAAGGACCTGGAGGTGACAGGAGTTTCATGAGAACATCAACAGAGCCGACTAACCAGGGCCAAGAGGGGCCAGCTGAGACTAAAGCACCAACCAAGGACCTTTCATGGACTGACCTAGGCCCTCTGCAAAGATGTAACTGATGAACATCTGAGGGCTCCTGTGGGTTCCATAGTAAGGGGGTTGGGGGCTCTCTCTGACATGGATTTTCTTGCCAGCTTTTCAATTACTTCCCTCCGATGGGAACACCTTGACAGGCCACAGGGAAAGAGGACATACTCAGTCCTGAGTTGAGGTTATGAGGAATCTCCCCTTTTCTGAGAAATAAGGGAGGGAGATGGGGAAGAGGAAAGATGAGTGGGACTGGGAGGTAAGGAGGAATAGGGCTCTAACCAGGATATAAAGTGAATTAAAAAGTAGGAGTACCAGTGGACATGGGGGGAGGGGCATGCGTGGAAAAAGGGGAGGAAGGGAGGGAATGGGAGGGGAGGAGGGAGGGAACTAGAGGGGGGATACAAAGTAAATAAAATGTAATTAAAAATAAAATTAACCCTCTGTCAGATATAGGATTGGTGAAGATCTTTTCCCAATCTGTAGGCTGTCGTTTTGTTCTGAGGACAGTGTCCTTTGCTTTACAGAAGCTTTTCAGTTTCATGAGGTCCCATTTATTGATTGTTGCTCTTAGAGCCTGTGCTGTCGGTGTTCTGTTCAGGAAGCTGTCTCCTGTGCCAATGAGTTCAAGAGTATTCCCCACTTTTTCTTCTAAGTGGTTTAGTGTGTCTAGTTTTATGTTGAGGTCTTTGATCCACTTGGACTTTAGTTTTGTGCAGGGTGATAAGTATGGATCTATTTTCATTTTTCTACATGTAGACATCCAGTTGGACCAGCACCATTTGTTGAAGATGCTATTTTTTTTCCATTGTATGGTTTTGGCGCCTTTGTCAAAGATCAGGTGTCCATAAGTGTGTGGGTTTATTTCTGGTTCCATTGATCCACTATTCTGTCATTATGCCAGTACCATGCAGTTTTTAGTATTGTTGCTCTATAGTACAGCTTGAGATCAGGGATGGAGATACCTCCTGAAGATCTTTTACTGTACAGAATTGTTTTATCAATTCTGGGTTTCTTGTTGTTCCATATGAAAGTGAGAATTTTTCTTTCCAGGTCTGTAAAGAATTGTGTTGGTAATTTAATGGGAATTGTATTGAATGATAGAACCTCAAAAAAATAAAATGTACATTAAAAAATTAAATTAAATTAAATTAAAATTAAAAAACAAAAAACAAAAATAAACAAAAGATCACATTTCAATCAGAGAAAAACAAGCTTTCATGAGCTTTGCTACAAAAATGGTAACTGTGAATGCACTATGTATTTCAAACAACAAATATGATTTGAATAAAGCAAATTAAGTCTAAAAGAAGTAGGAGAAAAAGAAGTTAAAACTCTATTTTGATTTGTAAGTTTAATCTCTTGCTATAAATGATTTAACTTGTGGAAAAACAAAACTAAATAAAGTGGATATGTAAGACCTGGGGTCACACAGCTCAGGAGTTCAAGATCGCGCCCTTCCCAGAAACTCCCCCAGACCAAGACTCGTTGCAAAAGCAAGAGGTTTATTAACCATTGCACAATGGGGTCACCCCTGCCGGTCAGCAAAGAGTGGCACCGGGAGACAAAGGCCTTTAGGTTTTTAGAAGAAAATTTGTGGGAAATTTGAAGTTGTAGTTTTGGCAACTTAGGATTGGATGAGGAAGCTATAAAGTAAGATAATTGGTTAGTCTTAGGTACTCAAGCTTGGCCAGTCCTGCCAAGTGTGGATGCAGTTGCAATTTAAGGTGGGGGTGGTTAGCTCATCCTTGAAGATTAGGGGCTACAGACTTTTGGCTGGAGGTCAAAAACTACTCAGAAGAAGTCTAGGTTTGTTGCTAAGAAATGCTATCTCAAGGACAAGGGTCTGGTCCTTCTTTTGCTGAGTGAAGGTCATTGCTTGCTTGCCTTTTTTTATATCTGTCCTCACAGATAGGGTCACATTCCTTCACTCTCTGGAAAGGTACTAAGAGGATTTAGCTTAACCTGGACCTAAAACTCAAAACTATAGGCTTTAGAAGACATATAGGTTACAAAGTTAGACTAACCCTTTCAGATACACACAGAGATATATATTTACATGTATGTATTTAATTTTCTTGCAAGGGCAATGATAATAGAATTATTTATTTAAAAGCTAAAGGTCAGATTCTTCATCTTTAAGAAACAATTTGAAAGTACACTTAAATCTAGATGTGAAAACACTTTCAGTAAGTCTTATTTACAAAAATGAAAATTCTGCTATGTATTTTATATGCAATAAAGTATTTCTCATGTATCTATATCTATAGTAGGTATTACAAACATAATATTAATATATTAGGTATGTGTCTGTCAAAGAACTAGAGGATAAAATGAACATATACTAAAAAGGGATGTGTCGGGTTGACTTTCACAATGTGAACAAGGAAGTGCCACAATGGCTGTCTTTATGCACTAAAAGCCAAAAGAAAAAAAAAATTCTTTTCTTTTTTTAAATTTATTTATTTATTTTTTTTATCAGTTACATTTTATTAACTCTGTATCCCAGCCGTATCCCTATCCTTCATTCCCTCCCAGTCCCTCCCTCCCTCATCTCCACCGTGCCCCTTTCCAAGTCCACTGATAGGGGGGACCACCTCCCCATTCTGATCCTGTTTTATCAGGTATCTTCAGGACTGGCTGCAAAGCCCTCCTCTGTGGCCTAACAGGACTGCTCCTCCCTTCGGGGGTGGGGAGACCAAAGAGCCAGTCATTGAGTTCCTGTTAGAAATAGTCCCTGTTCCCCTCACTTTGGGAAACCAATTGGTTACTGAGCTACCACAGGCTACATCTGAGTGGAGGTTCTAGGTTATATCCATACATGGTCCTTGGTTGAATGTCAGTCTCAGAAAAGACCCTGTGCTCAGATATATTTGGTCCTTGTGGAGCTCCTATCCTTTCCCCATCAGACTAACTCCCCTTCTTTCTTATGATTCCCTGTACTCTGCCGAAGGTTTGGTCATGAGTCTTTGCTTTGAAAGCACTGCTAGTTAGAGTCTTTCAGATGCGCTCAGTAGACTCCTGTCATACGTTCAATGCACATCCCATCTGTCTTTCTAAATGAGGATTGATCATCTTACCCCATGTCCGCTCTATTGATTATCTTTTTTAGGTGTATAGATTTCATTATGTTTATCATATCTTATAGGTCTATATAAGTGAGTATATCCCATGTTTGTCTTTCTCCTTCTGGGATATTTCACTCAGAATGATCTTTTCTAGATCCCACCATTTGCCTGCAAATTTCATGATTTCCTCCTTTTTGATTGCTGAGTAGTATTCCATTGTATAAAAATACCACAATTTCTGTACCCATTCCACCGTTGATGGACATCTGGGTTGTTTCCAGGTTCTGGCTATTACAAATAGAGCTGCTATAAACATGGTTGAGCAAGTGTCCATTCTGTGTACTTGAACAAACTTTGGGTATATACCTAGCAGTGGTATAGCTGGGTCTGGAGGAAGCACTATTCCTATTTGTCTTAGAAAGCACCAGATAGCTTTCCAGAGTGGTTGTACCAGTTTACATTCCCACCAGCAGTGGAGGAGGGTTCCCCTTTCTCCACAACCTCTCCAGCATGTGTTATCGCTTGAGTTTTTCATCTTGGCAATTCTGATGAGTGTAAGGTGATATCTCAGGATCGTTTTGATTTGCATTTCCCTGATGGCTAATGAGGATGAGCATTTCTTTAAGTGTTTTTCTGCCATTCGATATTCCTCTGTCGAGAATTCTCTGTTTAGCTCTGTTCTCCATTTTTTAATTGGATTACTTGGATTGCTGCTTTTCAGCTTCTTTAGTTCTTTGTATATACTGGATATTAGTCCTCTGTCAGATAAAGGGTTAGTGAAGATTCTTTCCCAATCTGTAGGCAGTCGTTTTGTTTTGATGACGGTATCCTTTGCTTTACAGAAGCTTTTCAGTTTCATGAGGTCCCATTTATTGATTGTTGCTCTTAGAGCCTGTGCTGTTGGTGTTCTGTTCAGGAAGTTGTCTCCTGTGCCAATGAGTTCTAGGCTGTTCCCCACTTTTTTTTCCAATTGATTTAGGGTATCTGGTTTTATGTTGAGGTCCTTGATCCACTTTGACTTTAGTTTTGTGCAGGGTGATAAATATGGATCTATTTTCATTTTTCTGCATGTAGACATCCAGTTGGTCCAGCACCATTTGTTGAAGATGCTGTCTTTTTTCCATTGAATGGAATTGGCTTCTTTGTCGAATATCGAGTATTCATAGGTGTGTGGATTTATTTCTGGCTCTTCTATGCAGTTCCATTGATCCTCCTTTCTGTTTCTATGCCATTACCATGCAGTTTTTATTACTGTTGCCCTGTAGTACAGCTTGAGATCAGGAATGGAGATACCTCCAGATGATCTGTTGTCATACAGGATCGTTTTGGAGATTCTGGGTTTTTTGTTTCTCCATATGAAGCTGAGAATCTTTTTTTCAAGGTCTGTAAAGAATTGAGTTGGTATTTTGATGGGAATTGCATTGAATCTGTAGATTGCTTTTGGCAGTATGGCCATTTTCACAATGTTAATCCTACCAATCCATGAGCACGGGAGATCTTTCCATCTTCTGATATCTTCTTCGATTTCTTTCTTCAGAGACTTGAAGTTTTTCTCAAACAGGTCTTTCACTTGCTTGGTTAGAGTCACACCAAGGTACTTTATGTTATTAGTGGCTATTGTGAAGGGTGTTGTTTCCCTAATTTCTTTCTCAGCCTTTTTGTCTTTGGTATATAGGAGGGCTTCTGATTTTTTTGAGTTGATTTTGTATCCTGCCACTTTGCTGAAGGTGTTTATCAGCTGAAGGAGTTCTCTGGTTGAATTTTTGGGGTCGCTCATGTATACTATCATATCATCTGCAAATAGTGACACTTTGACCTCTTCCTTTCCGATTTGTATCCCCTTGATCTCCTTTAGTTGTCTTATTGCTCTGGCTAGGACTTCAACAGATGCTCTGTTCACGTAGCTGAGTGTCTTGGCAGGTGGATTCCTGGAGAGCTATGGGGCTTTCCAACCTCTGAGAGAGGTGACAGAAGCTGAATAGCAATAGCAGCAAAGGACAGCAGCAACCCCAGCTATACCAGTAACAGTAGAGATGCACCCTCCAGTAAGTATCACGTCTGGGCAAGGTAAAGAGCAATGCCCTTCGCTTGGGCAATCCTATACACTCTAAGGTCCCATCTCTGAATTTTTTGGGGGAAAGTACCCAAAATTTCATTTGGTTCATCATTTGGTTGATTATAGGTTGACAACCAAGATTAAACACCACTGATATTTGTTATACTTTTTTTCTTCTTAAAGTTCTATGAATATTAGGAAAAATTTAATCATAATGATAAAATGAATATTATTTTTATTGTTCAATAATAAGAATAACTGTGGTGTGTATTTGAAAAATAAAAACACAATCATCGGTATGAACAATGAACATGCATTGGGTTTGTTGCTAAATTTTAGTTTTGTTTTCTAACTTGTGTCTGTTGGGGGAACTGAATTAATTAAATATAGAGGGCAAGAGGTCCCTGAGCACATAGCTAAGCCAGGAAAATTTATACACACAAGCTTATCTCTTCAAAGAAAGGATATGTTTACCTGTCTTCCTTCTGGAATGCTAGGAAAGCATGTTGTTTACCTCTTTGTGAGCTTTTCTGTTTGTAGAGCCAATCTCCCCCCATATCCCCCAGAATGTTATGTTTTTCTATCCTAGACCCTTTCCTCCTACATAGTGACCATTGTCTCCAAGTCCATAAAATCCATCCTTAGGAGAGATATCACTTCTACTTTACAACAGCCCAAGTGACCTCTGATTAGCTTAGGGCCAGGCCAATCCTGACTCCCAAAGGCATTCTGTTTATCTCATTCATTCTCCCTAGATCCCATCTTGAGCACTGTTTCAGAGTTTATATATATATATATATATATATATATATATATATATATTCACTGAAAAAAAATATATATGATTGTCAATATAAACATGTCTTAAGCTTTGTTGTACACATGTGACTCAGTCATCAGAAAACTTTTTTCCAAAATTGTGCTCTGCTTAAATATGGTTAAAATAAATGACCTGGAGTCAGATTCAGGAAGTTTGAACCAGTGACATAGCTAAGTCAAGCTAAACTGAGTTTCATTCTTGTCCCTTCACTGACGATTTTTTTACCCACTTTAGAGCCACCCCCACAATTAAAAATATAATCCTCTCTACTTAAAAACACTTAACTTCCTGCCTTCCTTAGCATTACCCATCATGAAAAGTTTTAGACGAAAACATTATGAATCTGGGTAAGTGTCCAACATGAGGTCTTATCACCTCTGTCCAGCTACATTTTGTGAAACCTGTGTAATGAGCCTCTACTGGCATTTGGTTTCGGTATTCAGCTAAGAAGTGCTTCTCACACTTCTCTGTGTCACATAAAGTTCCTTGTTCTGCACTTTTCTTCAATGACAGGTTTTCCATAGTAAATTCTTGTCAGACACACGGCTATAATTAGTTTAGTGCATCAAGTAGTCACACAGAGATGGACATATCTGCATTGTCTTCAGCATGGTATTTCCTCAATTTCTATGCATTTCTCACCAGAAAATTAATCTGAGTTTTAACAAAAATTTGATTTATGGCTGCAAAGGCCTGAATGATCATGGCTGCATCACACTGTTGTGAGACTCTAATCTTGCATATATACCACAGGCAAACCAAGGAGACCAACACCAGAAGGCCTGCTAACGCTCCCATGCCCGCCCATTCCTTCAGATGATTCATGGCTGCAGCAATCCATGATGATAATCGTGTGGCTAGTCCTGCGTCCACTCTGGTAGAATTTACTGTGACAATGGCCACTCTCAGCTGCTCCATCATAGTATCGAATTCTCCAGTCCAATTACCTAATTGAAGCAGGACATTCGCCCCAAGCATGGTTGGATACCATAAAAAGCTAAAATGTTACGCTCAGGATGCGAGGCTAAGCACTGCACTCAGGGTCAGCCGCTTTGGACCCAGAGAAGAGCATGTCTGATTGCATGCGGGTTGATGCCCCAGGTCCCGCCTCTGAGAAAAAGGTATCAGACGGGTCTGATGCTCTTTGGGTGGATGACACCTAAATGAACATCGGTACAAAGTCCCAATTTATTTCTAATATCAGAGATCAGACCTCTACTCTTGCCTGATGCGTCTAAAACAAAAAGGGGGAACTGTAGAGAGCTGCGGAATGCTGTGCCTTAAAGATGGAGCTGGTTTCTGCCTTCCACCTTCCCGATGGTGAGTGCTCTCTGTCACGAACAATTCCACATTTGGCTAAGGCTGAGGATCTGGCTTGCTTCCATGTATGTGGACCTATCTGCATTGCCCACGTGACATGCCTGGGTTGGCTACCCAGAGGCTATTTAAGCTGTGGGCTGGCTTTCCCCAGGGTCAGATGATTGTTCAAGGTTCCTGAATAAACTGCATTGAAAAAAAAATTGATTTATATTCCATGAACGTGAGATTAACTAAGATATTAAAATGTGCTACGTTTCATTTTCATTCAAGTTATCATAAAATCATATTATATAAACTCATTCATACAAATTTAAAATACAGCACTTTTAATTCTAAGAATTTAGCATTTATCTAAGACAAACACTGACTTGTTTCAGTATCAACAAGGAAAGTAAATATTATAGAACAGTTTTATATAGAAAGTAAACATGGATTTAATGGCTACTTCTCACAGAATCATATATGTCTATTTATAATATTCATGAGTAGAATTCTAATGTGTCCTGTATATAAGGATTGCATACCCTAAGATTTAAGCATTTTTGTCGATAGGTTGGTGGAAATTTAAAACCTCGAAGTAAAACAAGTATGCTCAAGTTTGAATTAAAAGTACCAGAAAAATTAAACAAGAAAAATTAGGTAATTCTTGCCTAAGACACAAATGTAGAAATTTCGACCTTAGTGAAGAATGCATTGCTTTATTCAACCTACTGTCTTTTCTTGATGACAAGAAAATCTAGTCTTGTCTTGTGCAATCTAGTAAATACAGTGGGAAATGGGGCTCAAAGGTTTCCTCTCTGAGAAAGATGACATGCCTCTTCTGTCTTTCCAGAAAGATGTCTCTTAATACAATAAGGGCATTTTAAGTGTCCCACTACTGAATAATTTGCATAGATCATAAAACAAATTACCTGATTAATTTCTCTAGTAAATGAATTATGTTATTATAATTTATTTCAGTAGATTCTGCTGTTAATTTAAAAGATTTCTTGTCATATATTTCAGCTCCTTAGGTGGTCCCTAATGAGAAAAGAAATTAGAGTTAGAAATTATAATCAAATATTAAGAAAATCTGCTAATAACACACACACACACACACACACACACACTCGAACTCACCTCTGGAGTTTTAAAGTATACATAGACTTCCATGTGCACTGGTTTCAGTAATACTCCACTTCTAAGTATACTGAGAAAATATGAAACAAGAAAAATTACCTTTGAAGATAAATTAACGGAAAGCTTAGATTTCTAGGCTTTTTCCAAATACAAATTTATTTTTTCAAGTGTATTTTGAGTTCTACTCCTAAATATCTTATGACGCTAATACTACCTAATGAGATCTTTTCATAAATTTATACAAAATAGTTTACTTTGAAAACACTGCACCCATCATAAATGCAAATGAATAAAATTTGGACTATAAAATGTGAATTGATTTGCTCACTTTTTTCTTTAAATAAAATTACTATTGCCATTCTACTAGAACAGAAAAACATGATTATAATTCTAAATATATATCCCTATATTCACAAATTAATTTTGCTCTCACCTATCACCAAAAGTACTTCTCTTTGCAACAAAGGGAAGCCATTGAAGAAAACTACAACTGCTCAAAATGCAGAGAACAACCGGTCATAGATTTCCCAGCCTCTAAGGATACATGTCAAGAAAACTGGCTGCACCTAAGGCTCAGGGGACCACACTGAAGAAGAAACAATATGATTTCTATTCTCAGAGTCAATTTCAATATACTTAGAATGAACAACAATCAGAAATGTAGGCACACCTGTGATCTGGATATTGAAGCAGGAAGACAAGCAGGAAGGCCTTTGATAGAATCTTGAGTTGAAGTGAAACTTGCTTTTGATCCAGATCACACAAAACAGATCTTGAAGCACACCTTTAATATGGACCATACCTTCTGCTGGAAGCCTATAGAAGAAAAATATAAGAGGGTTCATTTGTTCTTTGCCTGCTTGTCCTCACTTTGCCAGTACATCCATTCCTTGGTTTGTAGCTTATACAGAAGACTAGCGAAGCCACTCAGCTTCGTAGAACCGAGCAACTACTATTGGGCTTGCTATAGCAATCCAGTGTTGGATTACTTGGACTGCAGCAGCCTGTAAGTCATTCCAATCAGTAAATCTCCATATAAATATAAATGTATTTATATCTACACACACAAATATATATGTACACATATATATAGAGAGATTGATTGATATTAATAGAAACTATAGATATCTCCATATAGATACATAGATGTATAGATAGATAGGTTCATTTCATAAATTTTGTGACTAGAGAATCCTGGATAATACAGACAGAAAGACTGCTAAGAACCCATAAGGCCAGAAAATCTGCTGATGAATGGTGTCTTCTAAAAATGACAGGAGGTTTCCGAGAAGCAGAAGGACACACATGGTATATACTCACTTATAAGTGAATACTAGACCTATAAGATAGGATAAACGTACTAAAATATGTACACCTAAAGAAGATTAAACAAGAAAGAGGACCCGGAGTAAGATGATCAAATGGAAAGACAAATGGAATGGATATTGGAAGTAGGAGAAAATAAATAACAAGACAGGATCCTACTATAGAGGGCCTCTGAAAGACTCTACCCAGCAGTGTATCAAAGCAGATACTGAGATACAGTGTATCATAACCAAACCATGGGCAGAGTTCGGGGAATTATATGATAGAAGAAGGATTTAGTATGACCTAGAGGCAGGCAGGAGCTCCACAAGGACCAAATACATCTGGGCACAGGGGTCTTTTCTGAGACTGTTTCTCTAACCAAGGACTATGTGCGGATATAGCCTAGAACCCATGCACAGATGTAGCCCACACAGTTCAGTATTTAAGTGAATACACAAGTAAGGGGAACAGGGACTATTTCTGACACGAACTCAATGGCTGGCTCTTTGACTTCCCCCTGAGGAGGCAGCAGCCTTACTAGGCCACAGAGGAAGACAGTGCAGCCAGTCCTGAAGAGACCTGATAAGCTAGGGTCAGATGGAAAGGGAGGAGGACCTCCCCTATCAGTGGACTTAGAGAGGGGCAGGGAGGAGATGAGGAATGGTGAGATCGGGAGGGAATGAGAGAGGGGGCTACAGCTGGGATACAAAGTAAATAAACTGTAGCTAATATAAAAGAATAAAAATATAATTAAAAAAATAAACACATATGAGCAACACCAAAAAATAAGAGAAGGAATTTGTAAGAAATATTGAATATGGATCTTTTCTATAAAAAAAAATAAATGACTGGAAAGGTATACCCACAATACCTCTACAATATGGCTGCCTAAAGGGGACACAAATTGAATAAATTGTAATAATGACAATAATTATAATAAACAAAACAAAAAGAAAAAAAGAGAACTGACTAATGATAATACCAATAGGCATGTTCACAAGGAATAAACAAGTCTCACAGGGTCGCTACTTCTAGACAAAGAATTACAGGTAACTAATGACTGTTGAAAAAGAGAAAATTAGTCTCTCCAGGGATGAGCTCCGTAACTAGTACTCAGAACCAAGGAGAAAGCATTGGAGTTGGATTCATACAGGAAACACTAAAACTCTCAAGTTACATTTATATACTTATGAACATGTGTGTTACAATGACAATAAGGAATTGTAATTTGACAGGGAATATGGGGCGATGGAGAAAGTTGGAGGAAGAAAAATACCATTATGTTTTAATGAAAAAATAAATTTCAATAAATTGAATGATCAAAAAATTTCAAAGTACTAGAAAAGCAAAAAAAAAAAATTTAAGAACTGTTAAATACATACAAATGCATATATAAATACATACATATGTATGCATAGATTCAAATATACATTTATAAATACACAAGTACATACATATCAATACAGTAAATGCAAACATAAATATACACATTCACACACAGAGGCACACACACCCACACCCACACACACACACACACACGTAAATATGGAGAGAGAGCAGTGAGAAAACTTTCTACCAGGGATGTTACATTTTTAACACTCTACTGATGTAGGTGTGTGGTGTGTTTTTATCTGTATAAGGTAATGACATTTGAACACCCAAATCCATGTATCAAAAAACGGCCTAGAAAAGCATATTCGTTTTGGCATTTTTCTCATTTCATAAGTGCTCTTGAATCAACATGTGGCTACTCATTGAGAAGCTTAACATCAAGGAAACACTAGGAATGGTGTTTGCAAACTCTTCTAGTCACTCCTGCAAATATTGGCTTATCGCAGTGTTGTTGTTTTAATGCGTGCAAGTCTCTGCACAGTTGGTCATCAGATTTACATTTGAAAGTCTACCATCCCTTGACTTGAACTAATGAGGAGAGTTCCTCAATTGCACCATGAGGACCAGGAAGCTGAATACATGTCCAGGCAGAAGAGCTCCTCTTCTATTGACTACTTCATAAGCACTAATGAGATTATATCTAAGAAAGTTTTGCTTCTTTTCCTCACTGCAATAGTATGATTTTACAATATTTACTTTCCTTGATAGTAAAATGTGACTGGACTGTTAGACTTCACTTTAATGATTGGGAACTGGCTATGTAATTCATTGCAGCCATTTTTTTTTTACCTTTAAGATGTTTATTTTATTTTTATAATTATTTTTATTTTATTAATTACAATTTATTCACTTTGTATCCCCCCTGAACCTCCCTCTTCCACTCCTCCCAATCCCACCCTCCTCTTCCTCACCCCTGTCCCTCTCCCAGTCCACTGATAAGGGAGGTCTTCCTCCCCTTCCCTCTGATCCTAGTCTATCAGGTCTCATCAGGAGTTGCCGCATTGTCTTCTTCTGTGGCCTGGTAAGGCTGCTCCCCCCCTCAGGGGAAGGTGATCAGAATGCAGGCCAATCAGTTCATGTCAGAGACAGTCCCTGTCCCTGTTACTTTGGAAGCTACTTGGGCACTGAACTGCCATAGGTTATCTCTGTGCAGGGGTTCCAGACCATCTTCATGAGTAGTCCTTGGCTGGAAACACTTAGAGAAATGTTCAGAGTCCTTAGTCATCAGGGAAATGCAAATCAGAATGACCCTGAGATTTCACCTTACACCCATCAGAATGGCTAAGATGAATAACTCAAGTGACAACACATGCTGGAGAGGATGTGGAGAAAAGGGAACCCTCCTCCACTGCTGGTGGGAATGTAAACTTATACAACCACTTTGGCAATCAATCTGGTGCTTTCTCAGACAATTAGGAATAGCGCTTCCTCAAGATCCAGCTATAACAACTTCTAGGCATATATCCAAAACATGCTCAAGTATACAACAAGGACATCTGCTCAACCATGTTCATTGCAGGCCTTTTTGATTCTTTTAAGGAACTATAGTTTTTCTAGTTAGTGAAAACAATTCTCCACACAGGGCGGCTAAAACCTACTCAGACTTTATTCTTTTTTTTTTTTTTTTTTTTTTTTTTGATATTTAATTCTTGTTTTGTTTTTTTTTTTTTTTTTTTTTTTTTTTCAATGCAGTTTATTCAGGAACATTGAACAATCCTCGGACCCCGGGGAAAGCCAGCCCACAGCTTAAATAGCCTCTGGGTAGCCAACCCAGGCGTGCCACGGGGGCAATGCAGATAGGTCCACATACATGGAAGCAAGCCAGATCCTCGGCCTTAGCCAAATGTGGAGTTGTTCGTGACAGAGAGCACTCACCATCGGGAAGGTGGAAGGCGGAAACCAGCTCCATCTTTAAGGCATAGCATTCCGCAGCTCTCTACAGTTCCCCCTTTTTGTTTTAGACGCATCAGGCAAGAGTAGAGGTCTGATCTCTGATATTAGAAATAAATTGGGACTTTGTACTGATGTTCATTTAGGTGTCATCCACCCAAAGAGCATCAGACCCGTCTGATACCTTTTTCTCAGAGGCGGGACCTGGGGCATCAACCCGCATGCAATCAGACATGCTCTTCTCTGGGTCCAAAGCGGCTGACCCTGAGTGCAGTGCTTAGCCTCGCATCCTGAGCGTAACATTTTGGCTTTTTATGTTAGCCAACCATGCTTGGGGAGACTGTCCTGCTTCAATGGCTGTAAAGGCCTGAATGATCATGGCTGCATTACGCTGCTGTGAGACTCTAATCTTGCATATATACCACAGGCAAACCAAGGTGACCAACACCAGAAGGCCTGCTAACACTCCCATGCCGGCCCATTCCTTCAGATGATTCATGGCTGCAGCAATCCATGATGATAATCCTGTGGCTAGTCCTGTGTCCACTCTGGTAGAATTTACCATGACAATGGCCACTCCCCAAGTCCACTAATAGGGGAGGTTCTCCTCTCCTTTCTGATCTTAGTCTGTCAGTTCACATCAAAAGTGGCTGTATTGTCCTCTACTGTGGCCTGGTAAGGCTGCTCCCCCATCAGGGGGAGGTGATCAAAGAGCAGGCCAATCAGATTATGTCAGAGGCAGTCCCTCTTCACATTACTATGTAACCCAATTGGACTCTGAACTGCCCTGGGCTACATCTGTGCAGGGGTTCTAGACTTTATTCTTAACCGAAAGACATTTAAACCTGAACTAGACAGAGCACTGACTTTCAGCCCTTTGAGGCATCTCTGAAAACATACCTAAAATGGTATTAAATGTTTGACTTTCTACTTCCAAGAACTTGATGATTAAGAGATACAAAGATTATTATGAAGAAATTAGATATCATATTTTGAGAACGGTCGATTCCTTAGCATTTTTTTAATTGGTGTCACTCTTGATTGCATATGCATTTTCAAAAGCACCCCATATGTTTCAATTCATTTGATAGACCAATTTGAGGCAGGTGTTTCCCCTCTCTCCATATCTTATAAATAAAAGTATTGAATCTCAAGTAATGCTCTACTTCTAATGAAAGAGTTGATGGCAGACCCAGAATTAGAAACGATGCATTTTATTTTTCCTTGGGTTGTTTATGGTCTACTCCACATTCTTTTCATCAGACTACAAATTGGTTAGAACATTATTAATGTGCTCATTTGTATATGTGCAACATGTGTGGTGCATTTATATGATGCACTTAGAGGTAAATATTGTTATTCTCATTCATCATTCTCAACTTTTCTCTCTATGCTATTGACTCTGAATTCATGAGCTCATGTTTCTTGTAGCTAGCATTTCTTTCAGGTATGATTTGAAACAAATATTTAGAAATAAATTTCTTTTCATAGAGCTACCATTACAGAGTACTGCCGTGGATGCAGCCTTACCAGGCCACAGAGGAAAACAATACAGCCATTCCTGATGAGACCTGATAGGCTAAGGCAAGATGGAAGGTGAGGAGGACCTCCCCTATCAGTGGACTGGGGGAGGGGCATGGGTGGAGAAGAGGGAGGGAGGGTGGGATTGTGAGGGGATAAGGGAGGGAGCTACAGTTGGAATACAAAGTGAATAAACTGTAATTAATAAAAAAATAAATTTTAAAAACATTGTAAAGTAAGTGAAAATTTTACTCTAATGCAAAAAGAGAGTGCCATTTCTTTTCTGGAGAAAAGCCTGCCTAAAGAACTTCCTTTCACATTGTGTTTTGCTTTACCTTCATAATGCTCCTAGATCAGGTATCAAATGATGCTGGGATGATATCCCTTTCGAGCTTTCCAGCTAATGAATTTGTTTTGAATTTCAGTTCATAGAGAATCTTCTCTACTCCCACTGAGGCAATCTTGCTGATCAGCAACATTTGTTGCAAATAGTAATCAGGCTTCAAAATTATGCAAAACATTCTCTATTTCTCAAAAATTTTCACTGAATTATTTAAAACTTAGTGGTGGAAACAAGCACCAGCTGTGGTGTGAAGGGGGTGGGGACTCAGAAGCATGCACAAAGGATGTGGGAGCTCAATGAGTTTAATTCATATTAGCTGCACACTCTTTCTCTGGCTGAACTCCGATCAAACCACACTGAAAACTAAGTGGGCAGCCTGCATCATTTACCCAAAGATAACTTTTTGTTGCTATTTTTAATTAAAAGTGTTTATGATAGCATCTTTGGATCTGCTTAAAATGTATGATATTACATAACTGCAATTCATTCATATGAGTGACTTTGACATATTAACTGTATACTCTGTCACTAGATGAAATGTGTAGCAAGACAACCTCAAATAATACAAATCACTGAGAAGCACCATTGTCTTCCCAAGAGATTTGTCACTTTGTGAATGACTATACATGGTTTTTAGGTCAATAAAAATAAAAAGTCTTAATAATGAAGAGGAATAAAAGTAAAATTTTAAAAAAGTACAGAGAGATACAATAAACGGTTCATTTCAGTAGAGTGAGTCCACATAAGACACAACAGGGATTTGATTAAGCCTGGCATCATCTCTAACAGAAATCCAGAAATCAAGCATAACAAGGAATTGTGATGTTTCAGGCACCAAGATGATCAGAATTCTAACAAGAACAGAAAACTATAAAGAATAAGAATGAGTGCTGACCTCGTTACTCTTTTTTTTTTTTATTTGATCACTTTTAATTTTTTTTTTCAGTGCAGTTTATTCAGGAACCTTGAACAATCATCTGACCCTGGGGAAAGCCAGCCCACAGCGTAAATAGCCTCTGGGTAGCCAACCCAGGCGTGCCACGTGGGCAATGCAGATAGGTCCACATACATGGAAGCAAGCCAGATCCTCAACCTTAGCCAGATGTGGAATTGTTGGTGACAGAGAGCACTCACCATCGGGAAGGTGGAAGGTGGAAACCAGCTCCATCTTTAAGGCACAGCATTCCGCAGCTCTCTACAGTTCCCCTTTTTGTTTTAGACGCATCAGGCAAGAGTAGAGGTCTGATCTCTGATATTAGAAATAAATTGGGACTTTAGAATTCGATACTACGATGGAGCAGCTGAGAGTGGCCATTGTCACAGTAAATTCTACCAGAGTGGACGCAGGACTAGCCACAGGATTATCATCATGGATTGCTGCAGCCATGAATCATCTGAAGGAATGGGCGGGCATGGGAGCATTAGCAGGCCTTCTGGTGTTGGTCTCCTTGGTTTGCCTGTGGTATATATGCAAGATTAGAGTCTCACAACAGTGTGATGCAGCCATGATCATTCAGGCCTTTACAGCCATTGAAGCAGGACATTCGCCCCAAGCATATTTGGATACCATAAAAAGCTAAAATGTTATGCTCAGGATGCGAGGCTAAGCACTGCACTCAGGGTCAGCTGCTTTGGACCCAGAGAAGAGCATGTCTGATTGCATGCGGGTTGATGCCCCAGGTCCCGCCTCTGAGAAAAAGGTATCCAACGGGTCTGATGCTCTTTGGGTGGATGACACCTAAATGAACATCGGTACAAAGACCTCGTTACTCTTGTCCTTCTTTTCTTCTTCGTTTTCTTCTTCTCCCTTCTTTCTACTAACTTATGACCTATACAGACTCTGTCCAGTGTAATTTCACAGAATGACCATGAGTGATTTTTTTAAATCTTTCTTCTGTTCAGATTATATCCAGTCCATGTAGTCTTGCCAAAATGGTTTATTTTGAATTTCCTATTTCTCCTGAGTTAAAAGGTATGCTAAACTTAATTAAATTCAGATTTTTAAACTAACTTTGATTATTTCTGCTAAGAGTGTTTGAAGCTAATAATAATCGTCATAATAATAACATATAAAGCATAGTCCTTGTGTGGTTGGAATTTAAATTTTTTAGTTAATATGTGTGACTTAACAAACCATACACCTGCAGATTTTGACCTGGAAGTAATACCTGTGCTGGCCATAAATTTAAGAAGAATAAACAAACTTTATGAATTAAATTTTGGAGTAATATATATTAAAACATGAGAAAATGTGCCTTTCCTAGTGATACACTAAGAATTTTATCCCTCTGTGCGTAGATATAACCTATCCAAAAATATGATGGATCTTTTCAAGAATATTGGTGTATTGGGGACCATAAGTAGAAATAAATAATCAAAACTATGCTGTTAATTGCTTTAAAATCAATCATTTATCATGACCTGAAAATGACTTTCCACGATGTCCTGTTTTGTAACTTCTATTCCTCAATGGAAATGAAAAGTAAAAATAAGTTGAGGAGAACTGAAAAAGAAAATTAGAAAGAGAGCAGGAGTCTTGGACATCTTAAGTGGAAAAATATGTGTAAAAGGGACAGAATGACTTGGTAGTAAAGTCAGCTTGAGACAAATATAAAAACCAGTAGGTTGAGTTGGATGGTAACTTAATTGTCTCCATCGAAAAGAGTTAGTTGAGGAAATAAAAGCCCCTTGCATACATGTTCTTCTGTTTCACGCACCAGAAGGAAGTACTTCTATTGTATGTTGTTTCGCAGAGCGTGTGTTTAGTCAGATTCTAAGTAGTTTTGCTTGAAATAATATAGTTTTATTGAAAACACGAGCAGGAAACAAGCAGTGTTTATGTCTCAGATGAGGGTTGTCACGAACGTTTTGCACAATTTCACTGTACAACATGTCTACACTAAGTGTATATGACATTTAAAACTGCCTGTGGGAAAGCATGAAATCAAAAAGAAATTAAACTAATTCCTATGCTAGAGGGATGGCCAAAGTCGTCACTCAGTTTCAAATGAATGGCTTACTGGATTGATAAACAAAAAATTTAAATCTAAATCAAGAGTCATGTGGATTTAAAAAAAAAAAAAAAACACTAAACCTATAATGTGTTGTTTTCAACTTTCCAAAAGAAAGATGTAGAGTGATCAAAATTGTAAAAAAAAAAAAAAAAAAAAAAGATGCTTACATTGAGTAAAATATAGTAAAGTTTACCTACTGTTTTACGTGGACAAATATTTTACTTATGTAAGTTGGTATTACATCCTAATCTTATTGATTATCACTGAAGAGATTTGATAAGCTACCTGAGGTACTCAAACTAGATACTAGAAAATTCTGAACACTGCTCTGGGGTCTGGGATAAGTATTTGTTTTAAACTAAGGTCTTACATTATAATTAAATCATCTGTCCCTTTCCTTTGCTTCCTCCAAACACTTCCACATACCTCACTTTGCTCTTTCAAATTCACATTCTTTTTTCTTTAATTTTTGTTAATATATATACATACACACACACACACACACACACAGGCATGAGTGTGTGTGTCTGTATATTCCTAAATATAACCTTCTTAGTTCATGTAATGGTCCTTGTATGTAATGTTTCAAGAGCTGACTATTTGGTATTGGATAACCAATGAGTGTGCTCTTTCTGGGACTTTTCCACCTTTATCTTAGCATCCCTTAATTACCTGTAGTTCTTTATCTAAGATTGGGGTCTATTGCATTCTCCAGACCCTGCCCTCCCTCATCTACATTAGCATATTTATTGACAGGGACTATGTTTAGGCAACCATGTTGATAATACTTGATGGGTGTGGCTTCTGACAATTTTAGGAGATCAGATCTGCAAACTCCCCTCCCTGCCTTTGCAATCTTTCCTCACCTTCCTCTTCGAGGACCCCTGAGCCTTAGTTCTTAACTAGCAGCTTTAGCAATGGAGACTTACCTTCTACTCTGAGGTAGAGGTTAGAGAGGAGCAAGGTAGGTTGAGCTTACATTTTTCTTCATTTTTTTTTTTTAAAGAGAGGTTTCTCTGGGTAGCCCTGACTGCCCTGGACCTTGCTGTGGACCAGGCTGGCCTAGCGCTTCCAGAGATCTACCAGTCTCTGCCTCCCAAGTGCTGTGATTAAAGGCATGTACTGCCACTGCAAGGCTCTTTCCCACTTTTAAAGAGAAATCTAATTACTGTTATCTCTCCATATTTGCATGATGTTCTATTCATGTTAGGCAGACTCATCTAAAAACTGGGCAACTTCAATCCAATAGTTGGTCAAATAAACTTGAATCTTAAAAGAGGCTTTGATTAATTTTATTTTAAATACCCGATAAGAGCAGAGGTGGTCTAGAAAGCTAATGTCTGGGCACATAAAGAACTTCTTTCCAGACACAGGCACAAGTAGACAGAATAGGCCAAAACTTCCAAAGCCACATACTTGTTTAAAAATTTCTATGCAAAACTCTAAAGCCCTTCTATTTTTACTTTTTCTAAATTCTCATTCAGCTACCTCTTTCCAGGTTTTCATTTTATACTTCGTTTATATTTTTGATTATTTACTTTCTTCCCTCTGCCACATTTTGCTGTCCACTAGCTACTAAAATAATTCTACAGTGTCACATACTAACACATTACATCATTTATTTGCTACTAGTTCAACCACTGTCTTATTTTGAGTTTTATTGCTGTGAAGAGATGCCACGATTAAAGACAACTCTTATAAAGAAAAACACTTAATTGGAGCTGGGTCACAATTTCAAAGGTTTAGTCAGTAATTTTCATGGCGGGAAACATGGTGTCATGAAGGCAGACATGGTGTTGGAGAAGGAGGAACTGAGAATTCCACATCTTGATTTGAAGGCAGCTGAAGGAGACTGAGTGACACCCTGGGAGAACTTGAGCATAGAAGGCCTCAAAGCCCACCTCCACTGTGACACACTTCCTCCAACAAGGCCACACCTCATAATAGTCCCACTCCCTATGGACCAAGCTTCCAAACACAGGAGTCTGTGGGGGCCATACCTATTCAAACCACCACACTCATTCAGTTCTTTAATAACCAGTTCATCAAATATTTTTAGTTTTAAAGTGATAGAATATGAGTTGTACATTCAAGATAAAAATATATGTATTTAAAAAGTATATATTTCAAAAATATATATTCTTTCTTGAACATCACAAAGCACTTCTTATAACTTGAAAGGAAGTGAAAATACAAGTTATTGTCCAACTTGTTAATGATTTAAAAAGAGATTCAGAGGCATAATAAGAGGATAGATTGGTGGTATGTTTAGGAATTGAATGCTAAGTTGGCTAATTTCTTAACAGATCTTAAAAGTAAAATTGAAAATATTAAATATAGGTTTCAGATAGGAACATAAACATGTAAAATTACAGAACATGAATTGGCAATGGGATTTTGAAACATGGAAAAACTGTGCTGTTTTGAAAATAGGAGGTGGTTATGTTTAAAGCATAGGTAAGGGCTAAGTTGGGAGAACTCCACACATCAAGATGAAAATCCCCCCCCCCTTTTAGAAAAATGTCAAAAAGCAGGTTTGTTTGTTTTGTTTTTTTTAAAGATCTATATACTAGTAGAGAGCTACTCAAGGAACTTTAAAAGAACAATATAATCTGTTATTATACTCAAAAGACATGTTAAAGGCAAGGTGCAGGATATACTGGAGAAAGAAAAAGAGTAGAAAAGATGTCAGGAAGTAGTTACATCCAATTATATCTTGATGAGAATCTCAGCAACAGCAGAAGCCAAGTGGAGAATCAAAATGCCCAAACGCAGAAGTATATACATATAAAAGTATTATTTTTTCATGTGACGAGAGGTTGAAAAATAGTAAAATCTCAACTATAGGAAACTTATGATTCAGTAAGTTCTTCCAAGTGAATGATTGCCACTCTGGATGGCATTGCTGAGGTGTGTGTGTGGGGGAGGATACAATGAAATTGTTCTGAAAAGGGAGATGTCATGTGTCATGCAGGATAATGGATTATGGAGGAAGGTTTAGCTTGCCCAGGTGGGACGCAGAAAAAATTTAGTTTCTGAAGAAAAATATCTCAATGGAGAGAGAACACGGCCCTTTGGAATTAGGCCCAAAGGGATTCTGAAATGGCATGATGTGATCTTCGTTAGAAGACAGCCTAGAGCCATAATGCATTTGCTAATTTATTTGAAACCGGTAGTACTACTGCTGAAGGTCTAAAACTTAGTTTTGGCTGCGAGTTTTCCCCAGAAAGGAGGTGTGCGTGTGTGCCTTCCTTTACATGGGAACCACAGAACAGAATTTATTCATTTAAGAAAAAGACTGAACATAGAGGTTAGAATGACACTTGAGTCGATGATTTAATTCATTCCCCAACAAGTAGTCTCTTAAGAGTCACTAAGAGAGGAGGAATCTGTAAAATATCTTAAAGCAGTTCAGGAGGGAGCTGCCAGAGCAGGGAGCTAAAAATGAGATTGCTGGATAATCATGTCAGAAAGGAGGCTCCTGCAGAGAGCCCACTGAAGCAAAAGCAAAACAGATGTGCCTGACAGGTTGGAAAATGGCAGCAAAAGAATGAGGCATTGAATTTGTAAATTTATGAAATGTTGGCTTCCTTAAGGGGTTTTCCTCAGACACTTCTGAATGAAGTAAAAGGACTTGTTAGAAAGCAAAATGTCGTTGTGCTTAATAAATGCTTAGGAAAATGGTTAAGTGAGTGTAACTAAAGATCACAGACTTTAGGAATTAGAAGTTTTCTAGGCATCATTTATTCTACCAATATGGAAGACAGAAATATTAATAGACAGCACATGACTCAAAGAAAAAAGTAAAGGAGAGAAAAAAGACAGGAGAGAAAGCTGATATGTATTAAATAGGTACCATGGTTAGGGCAGTGGACTTGATGTTTAACATATGTTTTCTCACTTCAACTCCATGAAAATCTTATGAACTTAGGAAGTGCTCATCTGTGCTACACTGAGAAGATGCATAAAGTTAGAAAAGTTTAAATGGAAATATTTATTTCAGCAACTTTGTTATAGGGAATAGTTTATGAATAAAACAAGGATATTTACTACAAGAAAACGGTTAATGGTTTTAAACTGGTAGCAATTTAAATGGTTTTAAATTGCTGAACAAGAGTGTATACAGAACAGTTGATGTATTTATAAATGATAAATACCTAAAACAAAATTTTTAGATCTAAAATAGCTTTGAAAAATAAATACATTTAATGGTTCCTATTGGTAAATTAATAAAATGCTTCTCTTTAACATGGCTCTAAAATGCTCAAGAGAAATATTTATCAGAGTTTCTAAATAGGCTTCAATAATCAAAATAAATCTTCCATGTCCTTGGTTATGAAGTCCTTGAGGCATCCTAGATTCAAGAAGAAAGTCAAAGCTTAAGTTTAATATGGATACCACATGATGCAATAATTCAGGATGGCTTTTAATCAGGTTTTTACAGGAATTGTGAGCCCAGTGTGGTTGGGTATTTAGTAGACTGAAATTAAATTTGTTGTTTTTTTCTTTTTTTAACTTTTTTATTTTTTATTAATTACACTTTATTCATTTTGTATCCCCCCATAAGCCCCTCCCTCCTCCCCTCCCGATTCGACCCTTCCTTCCCTTTCTGCATGCATGCCCCTCCCCAAGTCCACTGATAGGGAGGTTCTCTTCTCCTGCTTTCTGATCTTAGTCTATCAGTTCTTATCAAAAGTGACTGCATTGTCCTCTTCTGTGGCCTGGTAAGGCTGCTCCCCCCTCAGGGGGAGGTGATCAAAGAGCAGGCCAATCAGATTATGTCAGAGGCAGTCCCTCTTCCAATTACTATGTAACCCATTTGGACACTGAACTGCCATGGGCTACCTCTGTGCAGGGGTTCTAGGTTATCTCCATGAATAGTCCTTGGTTGGAGTATGAGTCTCTGGGAAGTTCCCTGTGTTCAATTTTTCTTGTTCTGTTGCTCTCCTTGTGGAGTTCCTGTCCTCTCCAGCTCTTACTATTTCCCACTTCTTACATAAAATTCCATTCACTCTGCCCAACAGTTGGCCATCAGGCTCAGCATCTGCTTTGATAGTCTGCAGGGCAGAGGCTTTCAGAGGCCCTCTGTGGCAATTTCCTAGGTTGTTTCCTGTTTTCTTCTTCTGGCTTTCAGAGGCCCTCTGTAGCAGGTTCCTAGGTTGTTTTCTGTTTTCTTCTTCTTCTGATGTCCATCCTCTTTGCCTTTCAGGATAAGGATTGAGCATTTTAGTTAGGGTCCTCTCTTGGTTAGTTTCTTTAGATGCACAGATTTTAGTGGGTTTGTCCTATGTTGTATGTCTATATGAGTGAGTATATACGGTGTATGTCTTATCTGCTTCTGGGACAACTCACTCAGGATGATCCTTTCCAGGTTTTTCAACTTCTTTCAAGATTCAAATATTTGAGAAAGGACATTAAAAGAAAATGCAGCAGTACCAGTTAAGAAAGTGTTTCATCACAGCAAAGCTAGAGTGATGCAATTTTCAAAATGTCAATCAGTGCAATGACTAAATTGATAGTTGATTAAGGATAAAAGTAATATGATAATCTCATCTTAAGCAAAATGCTAGACAGAGGAGATGATAGAATAGAAAGAAGACAGTCTAAGTTTTAACGATTGACCCCTAAATTGATGGTATTAATGTACTGAGTTCCATAAGCCAAATAGTATGTAAGAAAATTAATTTTTTAACTAAGGAGTCATGTATGCAATACATCCTCAATTCCCAGAAGAGTTCAGAAAATCTTGGTCTTAAAATGTTTGTCTACATGATAATAAGAAGGCTAACTCCTGGCCTATTTTAATAATGAAAGACAGAACAAAGCCTTTCATTTTTCACAAATGAAATTATATAGAAGCAAACTTAAAAGATAAGAATATTGTTTCTCCTCTGAAAGACTCTACCTAGCAGTGTATCAAAGCAGATACTAAGACGCATAACCAAACCTTCGGCAGAGTGCAGGGAACCATATGAAAGAAGGAGGAGTTTGTATGACGTGGAAAGGATAGGAGCTCCACAAGGATCAAATATATCTGGGCACAAGGGTCTTTTCTGAGACTGATACTCCACCAAGGACCAGGTATGAATATAACCTAGAACCTCTGGTCAGATGTAGCCCGTGGTAGCTCAGTAACCAATTTGTTTCCCAATGTAAGGGGAACAGGGACTATTTCTGACAGGAACTCAATGGCAGGCTCTTTGACCTCCCCAAACTTAGTCCCAAGGGAGTAGCAGTCCTACTAGGCCACAGAGGAGGACTTCCTGAAGATACTTGATAAAACAGGGTCAGATGAAAGGGGAGGAGGTCCTTCCCAATCAGTGGACTTGGAAAGGGGCAGGGAGGAGATGAGGGAGAGAGGATGGGTTTGGGTGTGAAAGAGGGAGCGGGATACAGCTGGGATACAGAGTTAATAAAATGTAACTAATAATAAAAATTAAAAAAAGAAATATATATGCTTAATTCCAGTAAAAAAGAATATCGTTTCTAATTTCTGTATAACAACTTTATTTAAAACAATATAAGATCTTTTCTGAGGTTATTATTGAATACAGAATGAATCTAATACTTATTATTATTTGTAGTATGACAGGTTATGAAACAGACTCTCAACACAGGAGCTGGATGGATGGATGAGTGAGTGAGAAGGCATATTGTAAAGTTTCAGTGATGTGCTAATTAGTGTTCCTAATTAGTGTTCCTTCACTGTGTCAAACACTTGAGACACAGCTGAAAATAGGAAGATCCATCTTGCTTTGTAGCTTTAGAGATTTTCAGTTCATGGTCATATGGCTCATATGAGTGTGGACCTGATGTGAGTCTGAATATCATGACAGGAGCTTGTGGTACAGTAAAGCTGCTCAAATTACAATTACAGGACACACAGAGAGACAGGAAAGACCAGAGATAAGACACTCCCTTCAAAGTATGTCTCTGATTATCTACTTCCTCTATCCAGGGTCCACCTATTTAATAATTACCACTCCCAATAATGTGTTTCAATTTTGAACCCATCAGTGGATTAATCCACTGTTTAAGTTGGTGCTTAATGATTAAATCACCTCTTAAGAATTGAATCTACCAGCTGGAAACAAAGCCTTTAACATTTGAGTTTTGAGTAAATACCATAACGAGCAGTAAGAGCTATACTACTGAGTTCATCTTCCTCCCCTGTGGCCTTGTAGGGAAGTGAATAGATGGGCTGCAGTGACTGGGTAGGGAGGCTACCCTCTTCTGAGGAATAGGAGAGAGGGGATGCAGAGGAAAGGTGGAATGGGAGGAGAGGAGGGAGGGGCCTATGACAGATTTAAATTAAATTAATTAAAAAAAGACCTATACTACTATATGAAAACTTTCAAGGATTATTAAACATGGTCTGCCTGGACTGGTCTTACAGGACTGAAATTATAAACCGAGGCTTCATTTATTTAGTTTTTTAATTTTTTTACATTGGTGCTGACAATAAAATTAAGGTTTTAATTCTTGAAAGGTGTTTGAACGACATCACCAGTCTTAATTTTAATACTCTGTTACTAAGCTTTAAAAAATATTTTTGTGAGAAAATTTATAACAGCATTAAAGTTTTAATGCTTAGCTTTTATATGAAATGGAAGAATTTGATTATTTGCTAACAAATGAGAATTAAATTTTCATGGTTCTCTTTTGTTCCATTCCTACAATCTTTGATGACATTAGATGTTTAAAGTTTCTTAGTTTAAAAGGGAACTGAGAAATACAGAAAAAAGATTTATCAATAATAGTTTAACTGAAACAGGCATTTTTAGTGTGGGTAAGTAGGATTGAATTAAAAAAAAAGTAAGTTATTTTTCATAAATGTTAAAGTATCCTTTTACATGTTTATGATGATTTTAGTATAAGTTCTGACAAAATATAATACCTCATTCATTATTTAGTTTATATTTAAAATACAAAATAGTGATATGAAATTGTATAATCTGTTACCTGAACTATCTGGTGAAAATTTGCCTACTAGTAACTGAGTATTTAAAAGTAGATATTTATTTTTTTTATAAACTGGATGCTGCCTTCTATTTGTCCGCAGTCTTTCCAATGATAAGCCAATGTGCAAAAACTGAGTAGCAAAAATAAAGAAGAAACCCTCTTTTTCACAACACCATTGACTGCTTTGACCATCACTAACTTGGTAAGAAGCTCAGTATACATTTTGAAGCTCTGACTTTATTTTGATAGTAGCAACCATAAAACAATACTAATAAAATCTATATCATTCACTATAGTGAGATATCAGGGGAAAACAGTATAGGTTTTGAAATTAAGTATTTGTGAAAGAAAGCATCAGAGAAAGAACATCTAAGAATATCCCAAATGTGTAATATGTCTACTATTGGCTTCTGTTACACCTTGTTTTGTCTTAAAGTTATGCTGCTTTTTAAATTTAATTAATTAATTTTATTTACTTTACATCGTGGTCAGAACTTTTTCTATCCCCTCTCCTCCTAGCCCCTCTCTCTCACCTCCCCATAACTCTCCCTGGGCTCCTCTCCCTTTCTTCTCAAAGAAGTGAAGACTCACATGGGTATCAACCTGTGTTGGCATATCCAGTAGGACTGGGGGCATCTTCTTCTATTGAGACTAGACAGCATGGTCCAGTTAGGGGGAAGGAATCCAAAGGCAGACAACAGAGTCAAAGACAGCCACTGCTCCTGCTGCTCCCACATGGGGATCAAGCTGTACATTTGTTACACATGTGGGAGGTGAGGCAGGGGGCCATCCATCTGGTGGACGTTCTCTGGTTGGTGGTTCAGTCTCTATGAGCCTGTATGGGTCCAACTTATTTGAACCTCTATGTTAATCAACTTCTATCACAGGATTATTTTGCAGATGAAGATTCAGCAAGGAGTCATCCTATATATTTTTTCTTCATGAACTATTACTTACAAAATTATTGACTATTGACACACCCCAGTGATCCCCTTTCTAAATCCAAAATGGCATATCTAAGAAAGGGGGAGAAAAGTTGTGATGAAAGAGGCCTGAGAAACAATGAATATAGCCTGTTTTGGGGTTTGCTCTTTCTGAGAAGAAAATCATGTTACTCTGGATTCAATAGCGCTTTGCAATAAATGAGTTTCAGAAGTCATGAGGGAAAGTCATTGTTACACTGGGCTGTTTCTTCCCTTTTACTCTCCCTGGATATATTTTACTTTCTTCCAGGAAGAAAAACAACACTCAACAGCTGCATAATTTATAACATAATTGACCCAAAACTACACTGGGCCCCCATGTCATTTGCCAGAGCTTTGTAATGGTATCAGTTGGAGCAATATGTCTTGGTTTCTTAGAAGGAAAATGGAGGCAATCTCCTCATGAGACATGCTCCTTATGATGAGCCAAAGGAAACCACAGCCCATTGTTCCCTTGCTACTGTCTCAGGAAGGGAAATATGTGAGTTCCTCTTTACTCACAGGGAATATGGAACTTCACTGAAGCACTGACTGCCCAGAGGCACAGTGTGCTCTTGCCTGAATCTTAGGAGCAACTGTAAACCCTTTCAGGTGAATAGATGCACAGGTTGAAGTCCATTCCTAGAACAAGTTGCATTTCTATAGAGTCTCTTTGGAAAACAGAAGAGCAGCTGCAGGTTAATAATTTTGTATGTCATTGCCTACAACAAACCAAGTTTTGTCAGTTTCTGAAATCGGACATGTAATGTCCTCTCCCATGACTTCTTTAGCCTACAGCTGTAACGTCTCACATATTCTTTAAAAGCCATCTATGCTAACCTCAATTTCTCCAATTTAAAAAGTAAATAAAGAGTTTGAACACCTGCCAGACTTCGAAACTACTTTTCTTTTATAAAAGTTTTGTTGTCAAAAACGGTACCCATGCCCCGCCACTTGTTCTGAGAAGTCTTCCCAAACAGCCTCCCTTATCTAAAAAGATGACTATCCCTGTAACTCCTTCACTAATGCTATGGTGGTAAGGGCAGTTCACAAAGTATCCACGAGGTATAATCTCACCAGATCCAGGTGAAGATCTAGATGTTTGTGAAGATAAAGCAATAGTCATTGTCTGTCTCCCAGAAATTCTAACGGTCACTATACACCTGTGTGCCAGGCAGAAGTGATTGTGATTCCATGCTTTCTGATTTAAGAAAAATAAAAATGCTAGTTATCAACTCATTATCTTCATTCTCCAAAAAGAGATATGTAGAATGAATTAAACAATTTTATAATGATAATGCTACTATTAAAGACAATCTGACTCACTACCTATTTTGTTTTTTAAATTTAAGTTTATTCTATTAAATACACTTTATTCACTTTGTATCCCCCCCATAAGCCCCTCCCTCCTCCCCTCCCGATCCCACCCTCCTTCCCCCTTTTTCACGCATGCCCCTCCCCAAGTCCACTGATAAGGGAGGTCCTCCTCTCCTTCCTTCTGATTTTAGTCTATCAGATCACATCAGGAGTGGCTGCATTGTCATCTTCTGTGGCCTGGTAAGGCTGCTCAGGGGGAGGTAATCAAATAGCAGTCCAATCAGATTATGTCAGAGGCAGTCTCTCTTCCCATTACTATGTAACCCACTTGGACACTATACTGCCATGGACTACATCTGTGCAGGGGTTCTAGGTTATCTCCATGCCTGGTACTTGGTTGGAGTATGAGACTCTGGGAAGACCCCTGTGTTCAAATTTTCTGGTTCTGTTGCTCTCCTTGTGGGATTCCTGTCCTCTCCAGATCTTACTATTTCCCACTTCTTACATAAGATTCCATGCACTCTGCCCAACAGTTGGCCATAAGTCTCAGCGTCTTCTTTGATAGTCTGCAGGGCAGACCCTTTCAGAGGCCCTCTGTGGCAGGTTTGTAGGTTGTTTCCTGTCTTCTTCTTCTTCTGATGTCCATCCTCTTTGACCTTCAGGATGGGGATTGAGCATTTTAGTCAGGGTCCTGTCTCTTGATTAGTTTCTTTAGATGTACAGATTTTAGTAGGTTTATCTTATGTTGTATGTCTATATGAGTGAGTATATACTGTGTGTGTCTTTCTGCTTCTGGGACAACTCACTTAGGATGATCCTTTCCAGGTCCCACCATTTACCTGCAAATTTCATGATTTCCTTATTTTTCATTGCAGAGTAATACTCCACTACATATTTTGAAAACAATGAATCATCTAAAACGGAAATCAGATGTCCCTTTATCCTTAAAACCTAAAGTGAACTACCTGAAAAGTTTCAGAACTGAAAAACAGAAGAAAAGGCAAAAGACTATCACTGACTGGCAAAACATGGCATGGAGGTACACATCTGTATTCATGGCACTCAGGATGACAAGACAGGAGGATCTTGAGGTAAAGGTCATCCTGTGCTACTTAGAAAGACTCTATCTCAAAATGAAAACAAAGATTAAAATTTGGAAAAAAAAAATAAGGTGCATTATTTGAAATCTAAAGTTACTTCGAACCCCTTTCTTAAAACTTGGACATTTTTCAACTATTCTTGTTTCAAAATAAATAAAATTAAAAATCAAACATTTCTCAAATATTACTAGAGAATCCCATAATTATTGCGTTTTTCCACAGAAACAGTTCTTCAGCGCAATTTAGCTGTGCATAATGGGAGATATGCGCTGTTTATCTGGCGCTTTACTTTAGGGATATTCAGTATTTTAAGCATCTGGACTTAGGGAGAAATGTCGCAGAAAGTTAGAGTCATGAGAAACTTCAAGGACCTGTAAGTCCAACCCACTTTTGGCTGAATGAAGAAACTGACATCAGTGAAGTCCGAGGGCTTTATTTGTTTGTTTGTTTGTCAAGCCCTCTGGCTTCGACAGAAGTGCAGAAGCTGGGTAGTCAGTTGAGAGAAATGCAAATGAGGAATGGATCAAGCTTTGCTCTTTCTTTAAAGAGAACACTGTATTTTTAGATATCTTGGTGTTGTTTTAATATTTTTAGAGGGTACATAGATCTTAGTTAAACAGTAAGAGACAAGTTGTATGTTTTAATCATGTAAGTCACAATTTGCACAGCATCTGCATCTATTGTTGCTCATGCTGAGGGATGACATTCTGTGCTAATGGATTCACAAGTACTACACGGGACTGACCTTAAAAGGGTTCTCAGTAACTCACATTGTGTACTATGCACAAACAAATGAATTGTCTGCTAGTCTACAATAGCTTTCTTCTTATGAAAAAGATCATTCCCTGAAAAAGAGCGTGTGAACGGAGCATCTAACTTCCCACACTTGACTGGGCCACAGAGACTGTACAAAAGGCCATTAGTGAGAATAGCTACAAGTCCTCATTTTTTATAGAAAAGACAGCATATGTCAAAATGTCTTAGGGTCCTTTGATATATTAAAAAATTATCATTAAAGAGCTTCTGAGTTTCGGCGGCAAAAGCACTCTTCTTAAAAATGACACAGTAGACATAATAATCTGTTTAGATTTATGTACAAATTCTTATGTATATGACAAAAATAAAATAGCTGTCTGTTTTTTTTTTCTTGTTAATGTACTCCATCAAAAATAGATATGACTTTGACTTCTGGGAAGACAGAGACACATCTGGTGAAAGAGCAAAGGGATCAATTTGTTTCCACGTCATCTGAGCAAGTAGGGAAACTTTGAAGGGACCAGCTAATGCTCCAAAGGAAGCCACATACTACTGTAAATATTTCAGAAATTGATGCTGTTTCTGGAGGAAAAGAATAACCTGATGGTTTCCTGTCTTCTTTTAATGTATTCCTCCTACTTTCCCCTGGCCTGTTTGTATGTTCATCATCTCTCTGTGGACACAAATCTGGTGGATGGTGAAAAGGCTCAGGAAATCAGACCACTCCTAAGAGCTAATGCAAATAATTAATCGCAAGTAGATTTCTTCTCATGAGCCAGCTTTACCTGATATAATATTTGGATAATATCCTTTGTTATCTAAGATACCTCATAATTTGTCAATATGAGATAATGTGTAAACTTTTATAACACGGATCATATTCATAAAATATTCATTTCATCATGTCAATTTGTCATTACATTTTGAAGTCAAATATATTATTTAGTGGTCATGGCTACATATTTCTCTCATATGTGTGTTCTTGTTATTTTCCTAAAACAATCACTATATTAACTACATTTTCCTATTCCTATTTATTACCTCTGGAAGTATATAAAATAAAATATCATTTTCCTTATTTTTTGCTTATTATATTGAAAAATAAGCTGAAAAAAAAATTTAAATATGTTCATAGTGAAATAATCACTTTCTCATACAAGCCATATGGCGTTATTGTTTCCTGAGTTAGTGCGCTTTTTAAATAAATTATTTTCCAATGTTGATTATGCAGAAAAAATCATATTTATGCCAACTCATTAGTTTTATGTGCATACATAATTACACACATTGCCTACATGTTTTTCACAACTACTTGAATATAGAATTCTGTTGCAATGGTGTTACACGCTCATAGACCTTAATAGGCCCCCAGAACTAAGCGTAACTGACGCCATGGTGGAAGTACCATTCAGGACTTGAAAACCAGCACGTAGGTAGCAGCACCTACAAAAATAAGAACACAGAGCTAATCCATTAAAATCTAAAGTTCAGGGGAAAGTCTCTAAATGTACTAAATTTTCTCTTTGGCTTCTATAATTCTGCTTCTGGCTAACTGTTCATATTATGTGAGGTATATCAAACTAGGATGTGTTTTTGTGCTTAAAAGCTCACCTCAGGAAAGGCTTAGGCTGTACTACAGTCTCAAATACTCAGTGTAGTCACTGGTAGGGTAAAACCTCTGACATGAACTGATTGGCCTGTTCTTTGATCACCTCCCCCTGAGGGGGGAGCAGCCTTACCAGGCCACAGAAGATGACAATGCAGCCACTCCTGATGTGATCTGATAGACTAAGATCAGAAGGAAGGAGAAGAGGACTTCCCCTATCAGTGGACTTGGGGAGGAGCATGCATGAAGAAGGGGGAAGGAGGGTGGGATCGGAAAGGGAGGAGGGAGGGGCTTATGGGGGGGATACAAAGTGAATAAAGTGTAATTAATAAAAATATAAAAAAAAAACCAACACTTGCTATTGGCTTGAACTCAAGACCCAGTAGTCTTTTCTTGTGGATACCTCAAACATTAGCAAAGCATCTAAGCACATAATGTTCAAGTAAACAAAACAATTTCTCAGACTCTTCAGTGCTACCTTAAAGACAAACTTCTTACTGAAAGCATTATTTCTTTAGATGTTATAACGTACTGGCTGCTCAGATGAGATTACCCGTATACTATGGCATCTAAAAAAGCAGCCAGCGACATCCACTGAACTTAAACAAAAGTTTGTCTAAAACTATTTTCTTTTTTAATATATTAATTTATTTATGTCCTGAGTATGTCCCCTCTCTCCTCCCAGTTCTCCCTTCCTTCCCCTCCTTCCCATTTCCTTTCTCCCTTTCCCCACAGAAAAGGGGTCCCCACTCTCCCCTCATATTAACCTTCCCCAACAGATCAAGTCACATCAGGACTGAGCATATCTTTGTCCACTGAGGCCAGGCAAGGTAGCGCTGCCTGGGGGAAGCGATCCAAAAACAGGCAACAGAGTCCATGTTATAAACAGCCCCACCCCCTCCACTTGCCATGTGCCCGGTACGAAAACCAGGTCACCTATCAGCTACATATGTGCAGGGGCCCTAGGTCCATATAATGCATGCTTGCACGCTCCTTAGTTGATGTCTCAGTCTCTGAAAGCCCCCATGGAACTGGGTTAGTTGTCTCTGTTGTCTTCTTGTGAGGCTCCTGTCCCCTCCAGGTCCTTCCATCTTTCCCCCAACACTTCCACAGGGCCCTCAGAGCTTTGCCTCTTGCTCTGCAAGTCCCAGAATCTGTCTCGATTTGCTGCTGCCTGGAGACTCTCAGACAACAGTCAAGTTAGGCCCCCGTCTGAAAGCAAAGCAGAGTATTATTATTAGTGTCAGGGGGCTGTCTCTCTACCATGGGGTTGGTCTCCGGTTGGGTCAATTATTATTTGGACTTTCCCTCAATCTTTGTTCCCCCATTATCCCTGTACTTCTTGTAGGCATTATCTCTGTCCTTCCTTTTGAATCACACGTTTTGTTGATGGGTTGTTTTTCTCTTCCATCCACTAGTTCTGACTGGCTAGGAGGTGGTCACTTCAGTCTTCATGTTGTTCCCCCTACCCCTTTGGAGTCTCAGCTAGAGTCACACCCATATCCTCCCAGGAGCCTACCCTGTCAAAGGTCTCCAGCTTGACAAAAAAAAGATGCCACCTAGTCTCCCCACATCTGATCCCACCTTTGTTTCCCTCCCCATTCCATCTCCTGTCCAGTTCCCTCTCTTTATCCACTTCTGCTGTTTAATCCACTGCCTCTTCTGAGTGACATTCCAGCACCCTCCCTTGGGCCATCCTTGTTACTTAGCTTCTTTGGGTCTGTAGAATGTAGTATGATTACAGAAATTGTGGTACATTTGCACAATGGAATACTACTCAGCTATTAAAACAAAGAAATCATGAAATTTGCAGGCAAATGGATAAAACTAGAAATGTTCATCCTGAGTGAGGTATTCCAGACTCAGAAAGATACACAAGGTATGTACTCACTTATAAGTGGATATTAGACTGATAGTACAGGATAATTATACTAAAACTATTTTCTAATCACTTCTAAAAAGTAAAATTAAGACAGTATAAAAATAATATGCATTTGCCTATGATTATCAGGGAATTTACTGAAAATCAACTTATGTCAGTCATTAAAGTGGATGTAAACAGATAAGCAGTGAATTCTGCCAGTTAAGAAATGGTCCTGTTATAAACAGCTTGTGCTGAAAGTGTATAAAAGCAACAAAACACTATTTGTCCATGCCTCCTCCTCATTCACATTAAGTAAAGATGATAGTTATAGTTCTATTTACAGAGAAGGTACAATGTGTAAAGTCTTTACAGAAGAGGATGTGATTGGGTTGAGTTTAAATTTTGGAAATGTCTTTAGCAGAATGCACATGTGAGAGATGTATACTACAGACATGACAAGTAAGATGTGCAAGAACCAGAAGCAGGAAGCAGGGGATGTGCTGGGGATAACATGTGGAGAAGGCAGTGATGAAAAGTGAGGTAAGCAGGGTCTCAGTGGGAAGACTCTTGTAGGCAACTTCCTGAAAAGAGATATTGATTATTACAATATATTTCTGCGTTTGGGGGAGCCCATGGACTAGCCTGGAAAAGTTGTCTACAGTCCTGGATATTTGATTCATATAATGAAGACTGGAGAGAAATCTGTTCTCAGACCACAGCCTGGACCTAAAGAATTTTAATCCACTCATTTATGGCTTAAGAAAATAGGCACTGGATGGGAAGTTTCTTCTTTAGACCAGACCCTACCAGGACTCCCACAGGTTTACTTAATCCCTTTTTGATCACCTGCAAACATATTCTCTTGGCTCTTAGATGGTTTCCCAAGCTTAGGTTGAATTTTCATTGAGGCTAATAGATTTTGAGCAGTTCTAATAAAATGGCTCAGACAGTCCTGAGTGTGTGGTAACTCAGAAGACTATGTAATGAATGAAAACTGATTGTGACCGTCGCAGGCAGAAAATTCCACTTGGATCTTCTCTTTTGATCGTCAGAGGTTTAAATAAATCTAATTCAATTTCACATAATTGTATTTAAGCCACTACTGGATGCACAGTATATAAAGCACAGTAAAAGCCACATGGAATTCGTTTTATAAGACACAAGCACTAAGCTACAGTTTCATGCCCAGAAATGGAATGCATGGCTTCCTCAGATGCTTGCTCTAGAGGGCCATAGTGTAGTTGATGAGAAGCTAGACAACAGGAATTCTTTCCCACTTCCTCCCTTCTTGGCATTTTCATGAAAATAATGATGGCATTCAGGCAGAGTTTCCACACAGCTATGGTGAGTCACAGCAGTGGCAAATTGATGCAATCTCTACAGTTTTCCTTCGTAGCTCACACTGTAGGGCTTTAGACAGGCTGAGTTTCTCAGACAGCATGTACATTTGTATGAATGAGAGAAAAAAGAAACTCTATAAATGGTATAATCATCTGCAGCTATTGACTGTTGCTACCTAATAATTCAATGAACAGGCATGATTGACTATGATAAGTTTTGGAGGAGTGACAAATGAGTAGTTGCTGACTCTCTAGTAGGCTTTTTGTGTTCCTACAGTTAGCTGTGTGTCAGACAATCAGAAGTTTCAGGTGCACTTAGATTACACACAGGATGCTAAGAATATTGGGGATAGCCATAATCACTCTTATGCTTGACAAAGTTCTATAATTTGGTTCAGCAAAATCTGAAATGGCAAGTAATGTGAAAAACAGAAACACTGTCAACCCACTAGTAAATTAGCTGGGTGGATATATATATATATATATATATATATGTATATTCTAAATGATATCAAAGGGTTTTGAAGAATGCCACCAAAGTTTAAAAGCACTAGTTACTGAAACTGTTCTCAGTTGTTTTTTTTTTTTGTTTTGTTTTGTTTTTTCTGACTAAAATCTCATATGATGGCAAATATATCTTATGGTTGATATAAAGAAAAAAACTTTCAGGTGTCATCCACCCAAAGAGCATCAGACCGTCCGATACCTTTTTCTCAGAGGCGGGACCTGGGGCATCAACCCGCATGCAATCAGACATGCTCTTCTCTGGGTCCAAAGCGGCTGACCCTGAGTGCAGTGCTTAGCCTCGCATCCGCCTGGGTTGGCTACCCAGAGGCTATTTAAGCTGTGGGCTGGCTTTCCCCGGGGTCCAAGGATTGTTCAATGTTCCTGAATAAACTGCATTGAAAAAAAAAAAAAAAAAAAGAAAAAAACTTTCTTACTTCAACACAAATCCAACAATATCTTCATTTCCCTTCTTAATGATATTTTGATGTAACTTTTTGCCCAGTTTTATCACTGAGACAGCAATGTATGGTTCAGGGGATGTGACAGTAATGTTGCCAGCGTTATTAGAATACTGACATTAGTCTAAGAATAAAAGCCTACAGTTATGGCCATAGCCGGCTCCCAGTGTGAAACAGAACTGTCTGGCAACACTTGACTTGTTCTGGAAATCACTTCTTTCAGACACCAGTGCCCCCCCTGTTCACAGAAGTGTTGCAACTTTACACGGACCCTGGAGGAAGTCCTGCTGGTGCTACAGTCCAGTTATGCGGACACACGTCAGGGATGGGGATTCTGAGCATATGTTCCAGCCGCTTGTGGCAGAGAAAAAGCAGGGCCCCTGCTGTCCCTCTTGATCCTTCTGAGGTGAAAAGGACAAGATTTATTGCAAGCTCCATGGTTTTAGAAACAGGCCGGCTGGCTTAAAGCATTCTTTTCCCGACTGCAAGTATGAACATGCACTGTAGATCTAGATTGATCAAAGTCAAACAGGTCTGCTGACTCACATTTACATCTCACTCTTGGTGTCACAGAGTCAAGACAGACTTGGTGGTCAGCTTGACACACAGCAGATTGTTTCTGTGCTTTTTTGTTTGGTTTTGTTTTGTTTTTCCTAGATAGCCTCAATGCTGCCTTCCCTTCCAGCTGTAAGGAGTGTCTGGGTCCTGTTTTCCAAGGCCTCTAACTCACTGCCCTGTGTCCCTTAGTAATGGCAGGGCATTGTTTCATTCATTCATTTGTTCAGAAAACATTACTGGAGACTTAGGCAATGAGAATCTTTTTAAAAATTAAAAATAAAATATTCAATGAGGCTGTGTAGATCGCTCTGTAGGTAAGAGCTCTTGCTGGGCAAGCATGGCATCCACAGTTTATAGCTCCAGCACTCACAGGAGAAGCCTGGCTTGCCCAACCACGCCTGTCACCTCAGCAATGAAGAAGTCTAGATAAGCAGGCAGTAGGATTGTTTGGTTTTGTTAAGGGCACCCTGGCCTAAGAGCAGCCAGCTCTGGGTTCAGTGAGAGACCTGGTCTCAAGAGAATAAAGGAGGGCACCTTATATCACCCTCTAGTTTCCACATACATAAAAGCCAATGCATGCACCTGCACACACAGGTATAGACACACACACACACACACACACACACACACACACACACACACGTACACACGTACACACGCACACACGCACACCTGCACACACTAACGCTTTTCAATATTACGTGAGTTGATTTTTCAAGGAATTACTCTTGTGTACTATTTTCTCAAGTTATTCTTTTTGTGCTTACTAGAAAATAAAGTTAATAACCATACGTATTGGTTCTGTCCATTCCCAAATATTTTATTTGAACACTGAAGTGCACGAAAGGAGTTCTAGGACCTAAATGAAACTGCATAAAAATCACTTATAAGAAATATGTCTGTGCTTACAAGTATAAAAATGCTTGCAAGCAGGTATGAAAAGAATAAAATTAGAAAAAAACAATAGAGATTGATTTAGTTCTAGGTTCTCTTTAGGACAAGAAGTACAGAGCTGTGAACTGTCAACTGGTGAAGGTCTTCATCCTGCATTCTAGTACAGAGGAGAGTGTCACACCGAAAAAAGGAATGTATACTTATCTACATATAAAGCACCAATGCCATATTTGGAAGGCTCAACATCATCAATTAATAAATAGATTTACCGAGGTCTCTATTTTCAAATGTGGTTGTTATCTGGATTTGAACATTAAGTTGGAACACATGAGCTTTTAGAGAATAAGTTCACATATGAGGAGTCTTTTTCTTGGAAACTGAACAACTTTAGTTTTGTCTCTCTAAGGCTGTGTGCATCTCAGTTATTGACAGGTTAAATAATAACTGATCCAGTCATTATTTATCAGCACAGATTTGCTTGGGGATGGTATCTTGCAGTTGTCATGTTTTCCTATTTATCTAGGCAGAGTCCTCTTTTTCTCTCTATATAAAAGACAGAATATTTTCTTGAACAAATGTCATTACAATTCATCTGAGCTTTGACAGAGGCCATCACATAAGTCCACAACTGGCCTATGTGCAGAAACCAACTAACCTTTCTGCAGATCATAGATCTACAACCAAACTCCTATACCTCAAGCTCAGATAATGTTGTAGAAGAAGGGAAGAAGGACTGTGTGACCAGAGAAGCAGGATATCTGCTACGAAGTATTTTCTATAGATGACAGGGAGCTCGGTCCATGAAATGTTAACAATATGGTCAACAAACAAGAGGAGCACAATTACACCAACTGACATCATAAAGTGGATGACGGAGTATCAATCCCAAAATTCCATCAATGAAGAGCTACAGAAAACTGATGGCTGCTAAGAAAGAAAGAATGAGTACTTTCCAAGGCCAAGGTCCCAGAGGGGCTATCTAAACCTAAATTGTCATTCCTGCACACACACACACATACTGTGCTCAGCTGACTATATTATATGTACATATGTATAACAATAATGATTTAAAAGAAGAGGTCATGAAGTTGAGAGGGAGTTAGGGGTCACAAGGGAGGAGTTAGAGGAGAACGTGTGATGAAAATTATAAAAATACAGTACTCTTGTATGACCTTCTCAAAAGACTAAAATAAATACAATTTTTATTTCAATTCTAATATAGCCTTCTGTGCCGTACTGAGAGATACTGAGAGACTACTTGTTTGTCCTGTGTTTAGTGCTGCAGAAGTTCTTCACAAGGTCATTTCTGCCACAGAGAACAGAGCTCTGTCCTGAATGGTGGCTGTCCAGTTTGTCCTCAGCTGCTGGGCATTACACTGTGTCTTGTTGAGGTCCTTTTACACCTTAAAGTGGTGCTACAGATAAGAGCCTTTCTTTTACATGGCCAACATGTGGTTGACAACAAAAAGTTCATGTGTGTGAACTCTGGGGAGGTCAAGCAATCTCAGTTCAGTCGGCAACTCCTTCACCAAATTATGGACATAGGATTCAAAGTAGGCTCTTATGGGCCTCTTCACATTTGAGCTCTAGAGTTCACAATACTGAATCAGTACACCCTCCATTACCCAGAAATTTATAACAGTGCAAGAACTTACTACAGAGAAATCTTACCAATTTTCCTTTCCTTTCCACAGGAATGACTGCTTCTTGTTCTTAATCGCGCAAAGGAATGCAAGACTTTCCTCATGCCTGTTTATAAATATTTGCATATATGTGGTCATGTGTGTGGGTCCATTTGCTTGTGGATTGATATCAGGAATTATCCTCAACAATTCTCCCACCTTATTCATTCAGGCAGATTGTCTCAATCAGATCAGAGATCACTGGTCACTGATCTCCCTATCCAGCTTACTTTAGGGAGTATCTCTGTCCTTGAGAGGCTTACTACAGGCAGGCTGACACACCCATAAAGCATTGGCATGGGTTTTATGGATCTCAACTTTTTTTCTCACACTTTCACAACAAGCATTCTAACCACCATGCAATCGCCACAGTCCAAGTCTGTGTTTGATTCCATTCTTTTAAACATGGGTAAATGGGGCTGGGCATGTCTTCCCTGAATCTGTTATGGCATATCCTCCTTTACTGTGCCACAGTTGAAACCAGAGGCAGACACAGTCCTACTCTAATTTCCTACTAACACTCACTATATAACATTTCTGAAACAACTGAACTTTCTGGATCTAAATTTTCTCTTTTATGACATGAGAAATTTGGAACTCGATCTCTAGGGTCCTTTGCAGCTCTCAGATTTGGTGGCTTTGTGGTTAAGTTTTACAGACAGTATAAAAAACATACTGAGGTAGCTGTCAGGAGACATAATCTTAGTTACAATCCTATTAACAAGACGAATGACCTTGAACAAGCCTTAATTTTTCTGAGATTCAGTTGTCACACATATAAGGGAGGCGGTATTTGGCTTGTGTCCTTCCCAGAGATGGTTTTATATATCATTTGTTATATCAGGTATTTTCTCAACACCATATCTTTATTTTTACACCCACGCATGCACACACACACACACACATGCACACATATAATCAGATTTTAAGTGGAAAATATGTGGCAATTAAGCATAAAACTTGGCTGAGTAATCTTCCTTCTAGCAAAAGTGTCCCAGTGGGTTCACATTTAATGTACTGAGAGGTTATTTCACGACGTGCTCTCTATTCACCGGACAATTCGACAGCAGGAAAACCTGGTTCCTCATTTTCTTTCCTCCTTCTCCCCAGACATGTTAATACAAGCAAATCCTCAAATCTTTGTTAACTTCATCAATAACAAAACTATTACTTTTCATTATTTTTGTGTGTATATGTGCAAGTTTGTGTGGGAGCGGGTGCAGATTTGTTTGCATGAGTACACACGTGTGTGCATACATGTAAAGGCCAGAGGCCAATATCAAGTCATAATCCTCAGGAATCATCCATCTTGTTTCTTTGAGACACAATCACCCACTGGAACATGAAGCTAGCAAATAGTACGGTAGGATGGCTGGATAGCAAAGAATCTGTCTATTTTTTATTTTTTTTATTTTTTTACCTTTCCCAGAGCTGCCATCATAAGCATACCCTGCTAGCCTAGGTGAATTTTTTAAGCACTTTACCAAATGAGCTATCTTTATAGACCTCATATTATTTTCAATTAATGTATATATTATTGTACAAAATAATGAATTTCATCATGTCTTTACATGTCTGTATAACTTATTTATTTTTAATGGGGTTGATTTAAAGATCAGATGACAAAAATTTAAAATCCACTTTTAATGGAAAGAATGGAACAAATGCTGGTTATTTTCCTTAACTATACAAGATGATATAGAAAGGAAGTAGTTTTTCTTGTATAGAACAGCAATGAGATACTAAGTTTGTGATTGTCGTTAGAATTTCTAATGTCATTATAGCCTGTCACATAATATAAGTAGAAGCAAAATAGGCCATCAAAAAGTATGAGCTGGGGCTGCAGAGAAAGCTCAATAGGTCAGAGTACTTGTGCAAACAGGAGGACTTAACTGTGTATTCCCAGCTAGAAAGACTGGGAAGGTATTGAGGGTAGAAAATGGACTTCTCAAATATCCTAGCTGAAACTTCAGGCAAAAAGAAAAAAAGATGATCTTTTCCAGTTCCCACCATTTACCTGCAAATTTCATGATTTCCTTGTTTTTTGTTGCTGAGTAGTATTCCATTGTGTAGATGTACCACAATTTCTGTATCCTCCATTGTTGGACATCTGGGTCGATTCCACCTTCTGGCTATTACTAATAAAGCTGCTACAAACATGGTTGAACAGATGTCCTTGTTGTATACTTGAGCGTCCTTTGGATATATGCCTAGAGTGGTATAGCTGGATCTTGAGGAAGACCTATTCTTAACTGTCTGAGAAAGTGCCAGATTAATTTCCAAAGTTTTGTATAAGTTTACATTCCCACCAACAGTGGAGAAGAGTTTTCCTTTCTCCACATCCTCTCCAGCCTGTGTTGTCACTTGAGTTATTCATCTTAGCCATTCTGATGGGTGTAATGTGAAATCTCAGGGTCGTTTTGATTTGCATTTTCCTGATTACTAAGGACATTGAACATCCTGAGTGAGGTATCCCAGAATCAGAAAAACACGCAGGGCATATACTCACTCACAAGTGGAGACTAGACATATAATATAGGATAAACATAGTAAAATCTTACACCTAAGGAAGCTAATCAGGAAGGAGGACTCTGGCTATGATGCTCAATCCCCATTCAGAAAGACAAAGAGGATGGACATCTGAGGAGGGAGAAAACAGGAAATAGGACAGCAGCTTACCACAGAGGGTCTCTGAAAGGCTCTACCCTGCAGGGCATTGAGGCAGATGCTGAGACTCATAGCCAAACTTTGGGCAGAGTGCAGGGAATCTTACGAAAGAAGTGGGAGATAGTAAGACCTGGAGAGGACAGGAGCTCCACAAGGACAGCAACAGATCCAAAAAGTCTAGGCACAGGGGTCTTTTCCAAAACTGATTAGCTCATGCCCATAGAGAACACCGTCTGCATGTTCCTGTCTTGAGCACTGTGACTCCCCACTCTAGTTTACCTGGAACTCTTACTCACTGGGTAAAAACCATCACTCTTATATTGTGTGAAACTTGCCATACAGCTTTACATCATAAACATCAGGCTGGCTTTCTTAAGGGTAATTAGAAAAGTAAAAATATTGCTTCATCAATAGGTTTAATATTTATTTATTTGAAAGCTTTGTCATGGAAATATGCTTAACTTTCTGAGTGCATGCATCTATCTCAGCAAATACACTTACCTTTATTGCTCTTCACACTATTTTTATTTATTCATTTATTTATTTTTGCTTGAAGATACATCTTTAACTTCATTCACTAGAATATGACAACATTCTCATGGATTTTTAAAATCAGAAGTGTCATCTGGAAAAACCTAGAATTCTCCATGCTTTGAACACTGACTGCAACCTCCGATGCCATGCCCAGCAGCCCTCTGCATTCCTATGATGAATGAGTTCTCTTTGCTTAATGGAACTAGTTCACACCTTTCGCCTCACAATCCCAACATGTTTTTTTTTCTTTTGGCTATTAATCTCACCTTTTAATTAATTGAGAACATGGAAATAAGAGGAGGTTTCTACATTATCCTCACATGGATTGATGCCTTCTCTCCTACAAAAATCCTGACCCTAGGAGGACAAGCAGGTGCCTGACACATGAGACAGAGATTTCTCTTTGGACCAAGGAGTCCTGTTTCTTCACTGCCTATTTTGTCTGTTAGATTTCTGAGTTCTTCGTTAATGCTTAATCTATCAACTCTCTTCCCATGCTCACAAGGGGTCCTCTAGCCAGGCTGAAATCCCAACCAAGCCAGCATGCTATTCTTGCTCAACAACTGACATATTGCAAGATTAGTGCAGGGCATTGTATGTCCTTATGGCTCTCAAGCCATTCTCTCTCTCTCCCTCTCCCTCTGTCTCTCTCTTTTACTCTGTGTGTGTGTGAATGTATGTATGGATGTATGTATCATCTATCACCTATATTTCCATATTTATATCTTCCTCCGTCCCTCCCTCCCTCTCTCACCATCAATATTCAGAGTTAACACCTACTTCTCAAACTTTCTTTTCACTTGTCTTCTGGAAAATTTCACTGTCTCAGTATGTTTGCAATATATTAAGTACTCCCTCTCAGCTTGTTTTAATAATACCTTTTTCTCCAACATAAATAATAAATATTGATTGTCAGAATGGCCAACATTTCATTCTTGCATTCATCATCTTTATGTACAAATATTCACCTAGATGATTTTGCTTCATTTCTCTATTTACATGACCATACACACTCTTTTAGTTTTAAATAAAATGTAAGTGACTAGCATATTTGAATCTAAGCTCATTATCTTTTACTAAAGTTTTAAACACCCAGCATGTATTTATTGAGTTTTACACAAAATTAGTGTAGTAAAAACAAAGTGCTTTTTTTTTAGAATTTTTAAAATTTATTTATTTTTATTAATTACAGTTTATTCACTTTGTATCCTCCCATAAGGCCCTCCCTTCTCCCCTCCCAGTCCCATCCTCCCTCCCCCTTCTTCACCCATGCCCCTCCCCAAGTCCATTGATAGGGGAGGTCCTCCTCTCCTTCCTTCTGATCTTATTCTATTCAGATCTCATCAGGAGTGGCTGCATTGTCATCTTCTGTGGCCTGGTAAGGCTGTTCTCCCCTCAGGGGGAGGTGATCAAAGAACAAGCCAATCAGATTATTATGACCCCCAAGATATTTGCATCTTGTTTTCTGGGTCTCAGTAAACATCACCCCCAAACTCTACAGGAGTTCAGACCAATGTCTGAAGAGTTGTCTATGATTCTTCTCTTTCTCCTGCATCCCAGCCCCAGTTCACACAAAATTTAATGATGCTTTGCATCTAGCGCATGGTAACTCATTATTCACAATTTGAACTCAATAACATATCACTCCAGGTTACTCCTCTTATTTTAACTGCACAAAAGCCTAGGATGTATCTATTTCAACCTTTAGCAACATCACACCCCTAGTTTGTTTACTATGTATTTAGCATGTGTTTCATGGCTTATCTGTTCTTTTTCCTTTATAAAATTTATATTCTTATATAAAATTATTTATTTCTCTGGGCAGACAGCCTTCCTCTTATTGCACTAGTAGCACATCTGTGATCCCAAACTACAGGACAAATCTTAACAAGAGATTTGTGTTCTTCAGTGTAGCACTTGTCAACCAGGCACTGTAGAAGAGGATGAGGAAGAGCCAAGACCTGCTCAGGAGGCCAAGGTTTGGGTTGGGTGGGGTATGGTTTTCTTCCAGAAAAGTAAACATGCAAAGCTTACATTTGGATTCTGGTAGCAGGGATAAGTTGGAAGGCAACTCAGCTCCCTTTGTCTCTGAGAGAAGTGGATACTCACCATGCATTTATATAAGGCCTACCTGAGGCTTTCAGGAAACAATCAGGTGTAGGGTTCATCACCAGATTTAGAATTAGCAGAAATTAGGAATGGGCCACCATGACTGCCACAGTGAGAGGGCTGTCATCCTGGTACCAGGGACCCCAAATCTGTTTATTCTAGAGAGAGGGGCCATTAAGACTCAGAGCTGGCTCTGAAAGTAACCCAGTAGACGTGGCACATCAAACTGCTCCTTATCTCAGATGGCTCTGTGATCACACTTGCCTATAAACTCTGTATCATAGCTTTGACCAGAGCTTAACTGCTCTTAAGACTAAGACTGTGAAGGAAAGCCCTCCCATAGATTTCAACAGGAAGAGTGGCTGGGAGGGAAAGAGAGGTGAGCAGGAAGGCTGGGAGGAGAGGGAGAACAAACTATGATTGAGACATAAATTAAATAAATAACTTAATAAAAATAGTTAATAAATAAGTTATAAATTAGATATGCATTCATTAAAGGGGAAACCATCATGTAGACAATTAATGACTAGATGAAAAGAAAGTGTGAACTGGTGAACTTGTTTCAATGTATCAGAAATATAGACAAGAAATTCACAACAAAACCAAACCTGTGCAATTAAAAAAAAAAAATCCATAACCAAACCTTGGTCAGAGTGCAGGGAATCATATGAAAGAAGGGGGAGTTAGTAAGACCTGCAGAGGACGGGAGAGCCACAAAGACCAAATACATCTGGGTGATTTTCCAACCAAGGACCATGCATGGATATAACCAGAATCCCTGCTCAGATGCAGTCCATGGCAGCTCAGCATCCAAGTGGTTTTCCCTAGTAAGGGGAACAGGAACAGTCTCTGACATGAACTCAATGGCAGGCTCTTTGACCTCTCCCCCTCCCTCCGAGGGAGGAGCATCCTTGCTAGGCCACAGAGGAGGACATTGCAGCCAGTCCTGATGAGACCTGATAACCTAGGATCAGGTGGAAGGGGAGGAGGACCTCTGCTATCATAGTGGACTTAGAGAGGGGCAGGGAGGAGATGAGGGAGGGAGGGTGGGATTGGGAGGGGATGAGGGAAGGGGCTGCAGCTGGGATACAAAGTAAATAATCTGTAACTAATATAAAAAATAAAAATTATAAAAAATCAGTTTATCCATGCTTTGTGAAAACCAACAGAAATTATAGTTCAGTATACATATTTGCATAGATATAAATAGTACCCACTTAGGGGTCCTGGTTGTGTTCATTTTCTATACATGTTAAAGAATTAAAAGGCATGAAAAATCTTGAACCCCAACTGGTAGCAGTGAGGAAAATCTCAGACAGCAGTACTTAGATGGTGAAGAAAGCCTTTATTTGGGAGTGAGAACACACAGACACACACACACACACACACACACACACACACACGCACTAAGTCACCAGAAAGACTTTCTGCAAATCAAAGTAGAAAGTTGGAAAGCTGAGGCCTGATCTTCCTGAGAGCTGTTGGTGGCTTTCGGGGCCCTTGAAGAGGTCTCTATCCTCCAATTAAAACTGGTCAGTTTTAACAATGAAAGAGAGTCTGATACATCTACAAGTTTGAGACAGACATATCCTGGTCTGGACTTAGACTTGTGAAGGGGAGCCATTGGTAGAAGACAAAGCTTCCCAGAATTTTGTCTTAGGTCAAGAGATCGAGGAAGAAGCCAGTCACCTTGGAACATCACCATCTGTATTATCTAGTTATAGCCCCTCTCCCTAACTGTCTTTCAGGAAATCTATCTTACATCTAATCCCTCAGAAACACAAACATGTATATGAATACTTGTATGTGTATGTTGAATAATTACAGCAAGCAAGTCAATGGAACAATAAAAACTTTTAGGGATTACTTCTGGCAAATAAACCATTAATTTTAATCTAAAAAAATTGTAGTATGTAAAGAATACAAAAAAAATACACAGTTAGGGTAACATGAAATACCTCAGAAATTAGATGCTTCTAACTCATTCTTTCATATTACTATTTTAAATTTTTAAAAAGAAATGTTCTCCCACCTCCCTCATTAAAGAGACAGATAAAAAATACACATTCTCTCTCTTTCTCTCTCACACATGCACACTTGAATTAATGATCTGCATTCAACATTTTCTTGTGTTATCAATCAAATTCCTATCATAAAGCCACCAATTAAGACCCTTTTCTTTATCTGGAGGGGGAGTAAAAATGACACTAATTATATTACAATGCCTTCCAAGGACAGTAAAATCCCCATTTACTTCATTGTTTTGTATATATAAGACACTAAAAACTGATGTCAGATGCATCAAAACAATCAAACTCCCCAAATAGTGATGAAAATGAACTATAAAAATCATTACTCAAATCAACCTATGCTTTTCTTCAGAGACATCCTTAGTTCGTGCTGAGCCCAAACCCTTTGAAACATGTTCTAGTGTGAGAAAAAATGATCCATTATTAGTGGCAAATAATTCCTACCTTCTCTGGTATTTTCAAATAAAAATCGAGATAATTTTCAAATGTTAGTTTAGTGACCACCAAATGGCCTCAGTTCTGGAAAATATTTCTGTCCTACATTGCATACTGGGCTTGGGGCCAAAAACTTCTTCTAGGTGTTCCCAGTGGTCTCCATAAGGGAGAAATAACTGTATTCTAATCTCTAGTTTTCAAGGAAATGATCATAAAAATGCTTCTCCTTGTTTCCTTAAAGTTGGAGATAGTAAGTCAAAGCTACCACATCTTTGTGGATAAAGCTCCCCACCAAAAATTGTGCCTTTGACTACCGAAGTAATGAGAAATATTCCCTTGATTAGCCTTCCTCATCTCAGGTTGCTCACTCTTGTGAGGTATGGGCAACCCACCATGCAGCCAACCACATTCATTCGCCTGCCACAACAATCACTGGCTGGGAGCCATGGGGGCAGGATTGTGGGAAAGCAATCAAGACAGCACAGTGAATTCATTTTCTGCTGTCAGAATAAGACTTCATAACTCATGGATGTGAGGAATTGACAAGAAAACCTGCAGTCCAATCAATTTCTACTCATCAGAGTCTTCTTATCCCTGGAAATGATATAAACTTCAAACCCAATCACAATCTAGTTCATTTCCTGTTACTCAAAGAAATGTCTGTTCTCAATATTTTCATTTTAATGGTTTTAACATAAATGTCCAGTCACTGTGAAAAATTCACTCTTCCAGTTGGAAGATAAGTTTTGATGTGACTTTAAAATAACAGGAAGAATTATTTTTTAATTAAAAGTGTATTTGACAATTTCACGTGTATAAAATACATTTTGATCACTCACTCACTCTTTCCATCTCCCTACCACCTTCATCAAACCCCTCTCTTCACTGCCAGTCACCTTCTCATGTTCATGACTTCCCTCATTTAGTTTTGTGACCCACTAATTTTAAGAAGAACTGTTCAAGGGACTGTGTATAAGGAAATTTCCAGTGGCTTCTCGGGGCTACCATCAGTAGTCAATGTAGTCAATAGCCAGAAGGAAAAGGGCCTGCTGAGCTTCTCTCCTGTTTATGATTTCATAAGAGGCCCAGTCTATCTCCAACTCTAATAAACTCATAATTGTTGTGTCAGCCCAGAAATTAGCATCTCACAACTTTTTTTCTATCTTCCATTCTTATATTCTTTTCATCCTTCTTCCATGATCTTTCCTGAGCCTTAGAGGAAGTCAATAAATATCCTGCTGAAGAGCTGGGCACTGACTTTTGTCCCATAGAGCAGGCCTCATATCCAATCACTGAGCTATTGACCACTCTTCAATCGTTTTGCAACAACTGCTGCTGTTATGGGCAATCTATGGTACTAGAGTCCATAGCGTTTACAGCTGGGTAAGGCAGCCAATATCTTTTCTTTTCCAACAGCATGAAGAGCACCCTCTGGCACCTTGAAAACAGCCAGCAGGAAAGAAGCCCCCAGCTCAGTTCCAGGCTGCTTCCTCTAAATTTTACAACAAATGTGTGTGATGTCTTCTACATGGGATTTTAGTTCTGGTAGGCAATCAAGATAGATGACAAGAGCCTATATTGTTTGGGGGCCTCTGGAAACTTCCTAGCTAGTAACTCAAGGAATTTTCTCACATCTAGCAATGAGCTTTTTGCTTGCCAGCCATAACCTCTAGTGGCAGCATTGTCTTGTCCTTAGATATCTGCCAAATCCTTTACTTTAACTTATACTTCTTTAATTGGCTTACAAAACATTAGATTTCCATATGTCTGTTTCATAATCCTTTATTTCAGTTAACATTCCCTCTTCCATTTCCCCATTCTTATCCGTGTAAATTTTATACCCTAAAAATTCTTCTCTTCGCATACTTATCATCTATAACCTAATGTCTCTCCTCTTAAGGCAATCCTCTCTAATGACCTCTTTCTAGATTCTTAGCACCTGCAGGTCAATTGCACAACTCTAAAGGCTCGAAGCTAGGATACAAGAGAACACAAAATGTTTTCTGGGCCTCGGTTATATCACTCACCATCATTTTTTTTCCCAATTCTGTCCACTTACCCACAAGTTTCATAATTTCATTTTCCTTTAAAGCTGAATAAAATTTATTGTGTAGTTACACCACATTGTCATTATCCATTCAGTAGCTAATAGATGCTAGACTACATCCATTCCTGCCCATTGTGAATGGACTGGTAATTAACACTGATGCATCTCTGTAGTAGGATATAATGACAAACCAATGGCTGGCCCAATTTGAAACCCATCCAATGGGAGAGGGCCAACCTCTGTCACTATTAATGATACTCTGCTATGCTTGCTGACAGGAGCCTTGCATAAGCCTATCTTCTGGGAGGCTTCATCCAGCTGCTGATGAAAACAGATGCAGAAACCCACATCCAAACAACAGACTGAGTTCAGGGAGTGATTTAGAAGAGTGGAAGATTGAGGGAGCTGGAGGGGTCAAGGACACCCTAAGAAGACATACAGAGTAAGCTAACCTGGGTCTGTGGGAACTCATAGAGACTGAACCACCAACCAAAGAGAATGCATGGCTACACTTAGACCCCATACACATAATTAGCAGATGTGCAGCTTGGTCAACAGGTGGGTTCCCTAACAAAAGGAGTAGGCTCTGTCTCTGACTCTGTTGCCTGACTTTGGATCCCTTTCCCCTAGCTGAGCTGCCTTGTCTGGCCTCAGTGGGAGAGGATGCACTTAGTCCTGCTGCAACTTGAGGTGTCAGGGTGGGTTGGTACCCCTTGGGGCCTTCCCTTCACTTAGAAGGAAAGGGGGAAATGGTGGAACAGGAGCATGAAGTGGGACAGGGAGAAGAGGAGGGAGGGCTGGGATCATGCTGTAAAGTTATTAAATAAATAAATAAATAAATAAATAAATAAATAGATCCTTGTGAGTATACACGTAAGAATCCTGTAGCTGGTTCAGATTGTAGTTCTATATGGATCTGTCTGAGAAACCTCCACCCTGATTTGCATACTGGCTGTAACAGTTTATCTCCATTCCAAGAGTAAATAAGAGTCTCTCTTTACACACTTGTTGGGATTTCAGTTCTTGATTATAGTCATTTGTCAGGAGTAAGTTTGAATCTCAAAGTACTGTTCCTTGCGCTTCGCTGTTAGCTGTACTGATGCTGAACGCTTAAAAATGTTCATTAGCCATTTGTCAGGACTATTTGGGTTATATAACTGAACTGTTTTGTTTTGTTTTTTGTTTTTTGCATTGCTTGTTTGAGTGATTAGTCTTTTTGGTTCTTGATCTACTCGAGATGTTAATCCTCTGCCTGATATATCACTGACAGAGATTTTCTATCATCCTCTAGGCTTGATTGACCACTTCATTATCTACATTTTAGCTGTTTCTTTTTTCTTTTATGAGGCCCAATTTATCAAGAATTTGGCTTATTTCCTGAGCAACTAGAGTCCGTTTTAGAAAGTCCTTGCCTATGCTTCTATCCCGTAACATTCTTCCCTACCTTTCATCGAGCAGTCTCAGAGTTTCAGGCTTCATGTTGAGCTTCTGCTTCACTTTGAGTTAACCTTTGGGTATTTGAGGTCTTTCGGGCTTTTATATGAATATTAAATTAAAATTTTTTTCTGTGAAGAATGGCATGGGGATTTTGACCAGGATTACACTGAATGTGAAAATTGCTTTTGACTGGATGGTCATTTTCATAGTGTTAATTCTTCCAATCTATGAACAGTTCTTCCATCCTCTGGGGTCTCCCTCAATTTCGTTGTTGAGAGTTTTAAACTTTTCATTATATAAGTCTTTCATCTTCTTGGTTAAGTTTACTCCAGGTTATTTTTGAGGGTATTATGTATGGAAATTTTGTATGTTAATTTCCTATCTTGCACTGTGCTGAAAGTACTTATTAGTTCTAAGAACCTTTTCCTGAAAACTTTTTCTCTTATATGTATTATAAATTATTTGCAAATGAGTACTTTTATTTCTTTTCCTATTGTATCCCTTTCATTTCTTTATTTTGTCTTACTGCTCTAGCTATCTTCAATAAGGGGAGGATCATTACAGTGGAAGGAGAAATGAATTTATGTGTGTGCTGTGTGAATGTGATAATCAGAAAAGAGAGAAAGAACAGAAAAGGAAGTCCTTACATGACATAGCCCATAAATAAATTATAAATCAAATCTCAGTTTTTAAATCTGATTTCTTGAAGAGTAATACTAGCTCCTAGTTGCCCACTGCTCATAATGCCCATTGCAGCTGCTAAGGAATTCTGATCTGAATGAAAGCAGAAATTTAAAGAAATATTCCAATAAGTCCTAATGACATCTTATGTAACCAGTGCCTAGAGAAAGCATGGATTTTTATTATTTTTTTCTTTTTAATTAAATACAATATTAGGAATAATTAATGGCAGACTGCATTTATAAAGTATAAAGTTACAGGGTAAAATAGGGCAATGTTCTGAAATACCTACAATTTTGATTAAATTCCAATGAGTATTCAAGAATTCAAGATTCAAAGCACAGGCTTTGCTATACTAATTGTACATGGCAATATAGACAGCTAAGGGGCTGAGAAAAGATAATCCTCATTTTGTTTATGGAGACTAGGAATTGCCCATTTGGAAGAAGGTGTGAGGAAAATACGTTGTTTTGATGTGACTTCTGTTTAGCTCAAGTGGCTCCATCTGTATACACTGTCTGTTTTCTAAATTTCTTCATCAGGAGATGGCCAAAATAATGTTCAATGGACATTTATACTTGATGCCTTCTGGTCTGCAAATGCAAACATAGCCATTGCAGAGACATTTTTACAGAGATATAGGATTGTGCATACTCAGAGAACAGGTGGCAAAGGTATTTGCTGAGTTAGCCCAGCTGTGTGCATGTCACCTGGATCTTCCAAATGAGTATAGAAAACCTGGCCGGTTTGTTGAGATGCTTCCTGGGCCCATACATTCAAATTCTCAGTCGTGCAGGGTTCATAGATCTTTCAGCATTGTTGGCATCTCGTACTGTAACAAATGCAAGTCATCTGTTTGTTCAGATTTTGTGCTGTGTTTAGCCACAATATGAGCCCACTCTAAATTAGATGTACTCTTGAGAATAAAATACTTTCACAAGCTAAATTTATTTTAGATTGATTCTGTACAGGGCTTTTCTTTCAGCAGAAATGATTTTTGGAGATGTATTTACAATTTTGTTTAATCTTTGTTGGACCAGGAGTAGTAAAATTCAATATGGGGGAAAAGAAGCTTTCTCCAGTGCTGTGCTGAGAATAGAGCACTTTTATAGGTTAATGTGTAAGATCTAGCTTGGAAACGCTGAGAGAATTTAAAGATGGATGAATCCTGTCCCCAACTGCACCTAAAAAGCTGTCACTAAACACAAGGCAGATGTGTTGATTTTGGCTCCATTAAAAACATTTACAAATTCTTTATAAATTAAGTTTTGTTTCACTATCTTAAAGAAAACAATAATGTTTGACTTGAATCCCACATTTCTGTACGATTTACTTTATGCTTACAAGGCTGGAGATAAGAAATGCACATGAAGCAAGAGAAGAGAAATGCAAGTCTATGTGGGAAGGGAATGTAACAGGAATCTGGAGGTCTCAGGAACAGGTCAATTTCGAAGTCCGAAAACTTTCCCAGCTGTGTATCGTTCCCCATCTTATGCTTAACACTGTTCAGAAGTGTGGGAAAACAGCTGCCTGGTGCGATTATGAAAGCAAAAACTGCTAGTACCTCACAAACTGTGCAGAGATGTAAACTAACATGGAGGCAGTGTCTAGCTTTATTAATCTCCTTTTAGAAGGACTCAGCCTCCTCTAAGCAAGCTTAGGAAGGAAATTAAGCCCATATGTTGCATTTCATCAAGCTACTGTATACATATTGAACCATCCCACATATACATTAAGGACTATAGACATGAACTAGGCTATATTCAAAGGCCAAGGCTTTTTCCACCTTGGAAAGAATTTACAGCTACCCCAAACAAGGACATTCTCAAATATACCACATTTATTATGTAATTTGTAAAAGTATCAAGTGATCACAATATTGAAAAAGAAATTCAAATAACTTTAAAATATTAGCCTATAGAAAAACTCAGTGGGACAGTACTTGCTCATTAAGCATCAGACCTTGGGTCTGACTCCAGAAGCACAATAAAGTGAAATAAAATAATTTCACAAAAATACTATGGTAGTGCCAAAAAATTCACATTACCATAATATCCCCAATAACACCTATCTGGTATAAGAGTGATATGGCATTTGCATATTTCTCACACATTTATTTACAATTAGAGTTTTAATCGGAGATGAGGAACATTGAATTTTAAGCTGATTTTTGGCTGCACTAGTAATTTAATACTCTCTATTTGGTCCCAAATCTTGTATAAACATCATATTGTCACAGCTTTAGGGTATGCAGTTTTCTTGATTTAAACCCCTAAAATGTTCTCAGCATAGAGACCATCCACTCCTCACACCTTCTCCTTTATCTCAAGAATCCGGCATCTTCCATATTTTCCTCCATTTGCCATTCAGAAGTTTAGAAACTATTTGATTCCTCATATGGATCATTTTTGTTAAACCTATGTATCACTCAATAATATATAATATTATTGCATAGTATAATGTAATCGTATAGTATTATAAATCTGTAATCACCTCAGCCATTGCACAAGGCCTAGCTGTTCAAAGAAATCAGGGGAGAGAGACAAACACTTGCATCAGCAAAACCTTGCATTCATAAAAATTTTGATCATGAGGGATTCCCTTTTCATTGCATCATCATCATCAGTAATTAATCTTTCATCTTTAAAAAATTAACACAGTAAATCCCAGGAAAAATAAAAAAAAATATGATTGCTGTATAATCCATCTCCATTAGTATGGACTAGTAGAAAGAGTAATTAAAAACAAGTAATGCAGCCATGATCATTCAGGCCTTTACAGCCATTGAAGCAGGACAATCTCCCCAAGCATGTTGGCTACCATAAAAAGCTAAAATGTTACGCTCAGGATGCCAGGATGCGAGGCTAAGCACTGCACTCAGGGTCAGCCACTTTCGACCCAGAGAAGAGCATGTCTGATTGCATGCGGGTTGATGCCCCAGGTCCCACCTCTGAGAAAAAAGTATCGGACGGGTCTGATGCTCTTTGAGTGGATGACACCTAAGTGAACATCGGTACAAAGTCCCAATTTATTTTTAATATCAGAGATCAGATCTCTACTCTTGCCTGATGCGTCTAAAACAAAAAGGGGGAACTGTAGAGAGCTGTGGAATGCTATGCCTTAAAGATGGAGCTGGTTTCTGCCTTCCACCTTCCTGATGGTGAGTGCTCTCTGTCACAAACAACTCCATATGTGGCTAAGGCTGAGGATCTGGCTTGCTTCCATATATGTGGACGTATCTGCATTGCCCACGTGGCACGCTGGGGTTGGCTACCCAGAGGCTATTTAAAGTGGGCTGGCTTTACCCAGGGTCAGAAGATTGTTCAAGGTTCCTGAATAAACTGCATTGAAAATAAATAAATAAATAAATAAATAAATAAATAAATAAATACAATATACCCAAAAGATATGGGAACTCCTCCTTATTCACCATGACGTAATTAACAGTAGCCAATTTACAAGCACTTCATTGATCCTATGAATATAGGAATGGATTTTAAATTTGATTGTGTAAATACAATGGAACACCATTCAGAGGAATTATAAAAGCCAAGAAATTCCTTAACTTGTAAAACGGGAATGATCCCAGAAGATATAGAGTCAAATAAGGAGATGAACACTGAATGGCCACCCTCATCTGTAATAGATCATAGAGGGAAACTCACACAGACAGCAGCTATTTTCCAGAATCTTGCAGAAGTTGGAGATAGATCACAGAAAGGCAGAAGCCAACCTTACACACAAAGCTATGGCTAGAAAAAAAAATAAGCTCTAGTGTTCTATTCCATAATACAATCAAAATAAATATGTTGTATATTCCAAAATAAGTAAGAACAAGTGTTTTTCATTATTCTAACTATAAAGAGGTGATCACTGAAACACGACAGCTAATTACCTGATTTATTAATTCCATGACGTGATAACATCAAAGTCTGGTCCATAAACATATATATATATATATATATATATATATATATATATATATATATATATGAAGAGAGAGAGAGAGAGAGAGAGAGAGAGAGAGAGTACTGAAAAGACTTATCTCCTTTCTAAACTGTAATTCAAGTGCTTAGAGAAGTTAAGCAGAGGACAGTCATGAATAGCTTGCACTTCAGTGAATGTGTCCTCTGCAGTTCAAGAAAGGCCCAAATTTCATATTCTTCTTTCAATGTCTCACCATTTCATTTCAATGTCGGAAGCTGATTTTTATAACACTTTGAAACACTGATGCACATGTCAAGTCTGCAGGTTTTATCTCCTCTATGGAGAACTGTCAGAAGCAAAGATGTTCACTGCTAATATGAGCTATACACATGTTAGATGAATCTTCCTAACGAGTAGAGACAAGCTGTTTTAATTATTACTTTAATTATACATGACAGTGTAGATGGCTAACAGGTTTCAAGACCTCTCTCATAAATATACAATTTTATCCTTCCTAGTTACACTAAATATAGACCTTTCTTGCCATAGTTCCAAAAGGAAGATACATTAAGCTCTCAGCAATTACTTTAGGCAGAGTTCTCAACTGGAAAATCAATTCAAAGTAGGATTTCTAGAGGGAAATCCATTTAGTCTGTCTTTCCCTAAATCCACAAATCTTCTGAGTTCATTTTCATGAGTACCTAAATTATATAAATCAGGTGCATGTCCTACATACTGAGGGACATCCAGAATTCCTTGATTTTTTTCTCATGATTGCCATGGGGACTGTCAGTCATTCTCTTGGCCATCTCCTACTTTGCAAAACAACTATTGACACCAGATGTCTCTTCTTTCTCCCTAAAACTCTAGCTATCTCTAGAGTTTTAATTTTTATATGTTTTAATTAAAGTATATTATTCCTTATTTCCATTCTCCACTTTAACTCCTTCTGTGCTTCCTTATATCCCTGTCTCAGATTGATGTCTGATTTTTCTCTATTACTGGTGTGTGTGTGTGTGTGTGTGTGTGTGTGTGTGTGTATAATTACAGAGCTGACTGGTTTTGATTTAATATGCAATTCAGGGGTACATTTTTTGAAAGGATAATTCTTCTCTCAACAGCCATTAGCTGCCTGTAATTCTTTGTAAAGGTGACATTCTGTAAGATGTTTACTGTTTTATGTTAGCATGTCTATTGACATTTTCATTGTTTGGGACTTATTTGGGCAGCCTTTTCTAGGATACATAGTCTCACAGCTGAGTTCTGGTCTTCTGGCTCTTCCAATATTTCCACCCCTTCTTCAGCAATGTTCCCTGAGCCTTAGATGCAGGATTTGGTTGAAGAATTATCAACTGGGGCTGGAATTCCCCATGATTCATTCATCTCTGAGTTGTGTCAAGCTATGGTTTTTTGTAATGGTCTTCATTTGCTATCAAGAGAAGCTTCTTGGATTAGGGCTGAGAACTGCACTTATCTGTGGGTGTAAGGATAACTTTTAGAATGCTGGGAATTAATCTGGTCTTATAAATTAGCAGTAGTAGTTTTCCTCTAAGAGCCATGACCTGAGTAGTTGGCTAGGTTTCTAGTATCAGACATGATTTCGTTCCAGTTGAGTGTGTTTTAAGTCCAATTAGAGAACTGTTGAGTAGCTCCAAGATATAAATGGCACTATTGCACTTTAGGGATATTTTTCCATGCCGGTCAGTGCTTTGGTTCATAGGTGTCACAGCTAGACAGAACTATTGCTTGCTTGCTTCCCTTGCCATCATACTTTCTGGTACAAAGGGACTTTAGGTTATATCTACCTGGAATCATTCTATTTCCATCTATTTCCATATTCTAAGATCGTGGTGTTGTCTGCAATTGGACTTACCTGAAACATGTGAAAGGCAATGGAGAGCAAAGGCAATAGCCTGTTTTGTTTAGAGTCACATGGACTATCCTGTTCAACAACTTGAATGGAAGTTTCTCAAGGCTGTTACTGGTGGTTTTCTCAGGTTGCATGCAACTCTTGGGAAGAACACTGACATTCCAAGATGTTTGATTTTGCTTAATGAAAAAAAAATGTATATGCACATGCACTTATATGTACAAAATGTAATTCTAAGTAATGATAAAATAGGATAATTCCTTGAGGCTTTATCAAACAACTTTGATATTATTTGTCACTTATGCATTGGCCTTCTGTCTCCTTCCCCAATTTTAGGCCCATTCCAGTTTTTCCTATTTTCCCTTCATATTACCTGCATCCTTCTATTCCCCTCTGTAATAATGTCATAATTTCCTAAAGCAAGCACAATTTCCATAAAAACTCATATAACTTTTCTCATCAGGGTTGATGCGCTTCCCCCAAAGAGCTGAATGCTACTTAACAGAAATTGCAACACATGACATGAGAAGCTGTCTTTTGAATTGTTTCCCAGGTCTGTCCAAAAGACTCCCAAACAAATAGTCTATTTCTCTTGCCCTTGGTTACAAACTCCAGAGTTGTTTTTAAGTCCCTTTTGCTGAAGACCTCATGAACTTCTAAAGCAGGGCCCAGGGACCTCTGAATCTGAGCTGACATAAACGTTTCCTCCCTGAGAACTTGCTTTCATGGTACCAGAAGCTACCATGCTAAGTTACAAAGGAGGGAAGCACCAAAAGTCTTACCAAGCCATGATGCTTATGAACCACATTAATAACCAGCATGGCACAATAGCGCTAAGGATGCAGTTATGGCACACATACTTTAGCAATAAACAAAATTCTATAATTGGACTTAAGAACCACTCACCAAGAAGGAAACTATGCCTTGAATTGGAAACCTAGCTAAGTATGCAGTTCTGGTGAAGTCATGGTCCTTAGAGAGCCCACAACCTGTAATTTACTAAACCAGCATAATAGTTCTCAATTTATAGATATATGTCCTCATAACCACAAGCATAGTCTTCACCCTTCATCAAGCAAACTTGCTTTTGTAACAGACAAAGACCATTACAGAAAACCAAAACCAATCAAAATGCAGAGCCAAAGAGCCCAGTTTTGCTGGTTACATCTACAAAACACGTCTACACCTAAGGCTCAGGGAACAGTGGAGTAGAGGTTTGGAAAGATTGTAAGAGACAGAGTATGAAGGATTTTTGCTGTGTGATTGTGTCTTCTAGTGACCTTAGAAACTACATACATAAAGTCTCACCAACATGACGGTTTAATCATGAGCTGAACAAGGATGACACAATGGACATGGAAAACTGAATAGAAACAAGTCTACATGTCTCAACCCTAAACAAAGAACTGAGGAACACTGGAAGCAGGAAAAGTGATCATCCCCAGCAAAGAGCACACCAATTAGTTGTCCAGTGACAAACAGTCATACCAAAAAACATACATATGTAACGCTATATGGATGGAATGGGTGACATTTAGGAAAAATATAGATATATTTATTCAATAACAATTAGTCAAAAAATATGCCATGAATTTGAAGACAAGCCAAGAGGAGTATATGGAAGAGTTTAAAGGGAAAAAAAAGAAAGGGATAATGTAATTTATTATCTTAAAAAGAAAAACAACTCACATGAAGCTCTCAAATCATATCAGGTTTTAAACTACTCATCTTGGAGTCATAACTCAAATAAAGCACATTCTGGCTTCAGAAACCAGAAAGGTTCTGCACACCTTGCTTTGGCATCCTTCATCTGTTACTATGACGGTTTCTGGACCAGCACAAACCTTTTGTTCCAAGTACTGGGTTCATCTCATACTTTCATGATTGTTCTCAGATTTCCTTGTCATCTAGAAAAATGAAATGGTGAGTGGAGACAGAAAGTATTTACCTGTGTGCCTTTCCTGCAAGATGGGCTGTTTATAGTTTTCTAAAGTGCAATGGTTTCTTGTTGTCATTGGCTGTTTCCTAATAGATTTTCATTGTTTTAAACAGGATCCAGGAAAAATATCACATCTACCTATAAGATTTTTCTGTCTGGGAATCTCAATCCTTCATATTGGTTGGAGTTCATGGCACAGGATGACAAAGAAAAAAACTTAGGCACGAGTGAATAAACTCTGTTTTCCTCTGTCAAATCTCTTGTCACTCCCTAACCTAGTCTACAAATTTTCCACATCCTCTTTCTATATATAAGTAGAAGTAATTATGCATGTATGATATGTATGCTGTTGCATATATTTTCTTTGTCTTATGATGTGTGCTCTGAAGTTTCCAAATGCTTCCAAATGAGTATATTCTTTATACTCAAAGGCAAGATGAGAAAATTTATTATTTAAAAGAATTCAATAAAGAACATTTCTTCTTTTTGTGTCAAAAACTTACAATGAGGAGCTAAGGGGTGGAAAAATGGCTTAGTAGTCAAGAGCACTACCTGCTCTTCCAAAGGATGTGAGTTTGGTTTCCAGCACTTACACATTGGCTCAAAAATCATCTATAACTATAACCCAAGGAGATCTAAGACTCTCTATTGGCCTCCTGGAGGACTAGTACATACACGGTACAAATGTATCTGTAAGCATGTTGAAAAGAACAACAGACATAAAAATATAAGAAGTTGTGCAGGAATTCAAATTTAAGACAGACAAAATTTAAGATACATTCACTGTCCTTTGTGACGAATAACATATAATGTTTGTAACAGCATTATAAATTATGCAGTTACATCCATGTTATCATTATTTATGTATTTTCTTTCTTGTGTTCTTATAACAGCCCTAAACTACGCGAAGATTAGATTTAACCTGTGCGTCTGTTACTTTTTCTTGTTGCTGTGATAAAATACAAGACAAAAGCAGCCTAAGGAGGTGTTTCTCATGGCTATGATGAGGTCCATCGCATCAGCAGAGGCACAGGAGTGAGCAGCTATATCTATAGCAGCTGAGTATTAAGTAACTGCTCATTTTACGTCCACAGTTAGGAAGCAAGGAGAGTGTTCAGCTCTGTGCCCAGGAGCACAGCCCATGGACAAATATCAACCAGATTCAGCATGGGTCTTCCTTGTACAAATTAAAATATCTTCCTAGATATAGCCAGAACTATGTGCTTATGGTGAATTGAAAGCTCATCCAATTGACAATGAAGAACAACTACCTTGAGTACTATGAAGCACAAATAATTATGAGTTGTCTTTTTGATACTCACAATAATGCTGGGAATATACAAGCTTCCCTGAATTTATACAGGGAAAGACAAAGGCCCCATAATGCCTGAAGTGATTTTTTTTTTTCTGTTTGCCTCAAACAAACTGGACTTCCCTTACCCTTTCTTTTAAGATTCATTTTTAAGATTCCATGCACTCTGCCTAACAGTTGGCCATAAGTCTCAGCATCTGCTTTGATAGTCTGCAGGGCAGAGGCTTTTGGAGGCCCTCTGTGGCAGGTTCCTAGGTTGTTTCCTGTTTTCTTCTTCTTCTGATGTCCTACCTCTTTTCCTGGAATCTTATGTAAGAAGTGGGAAATAGTAAGAGCTGGAGAGGATGGGAACCACACAAGGAGAGCAACAGAACCAGAAAATGTTAACACAGGGAACTTCCCAGAGACTCATACTCCAACCAAGGACTACTCATGGAGATAACCTAGAACCCCTGCACAGATGTAGCACATGACAGTTCAGTGTCCAAGTGGGTTACATAGTAATATGAAGAGAGACTGCCTCTGACATAATCTTATTGGCCTGCTCTTTGATCATCTCCCCCTGAGAGGGGAGCAGCCTTACCAAGCCACAGAAGATGATAATGCAGCCAGATGTGATGTGATAGACTAAGATCAGAAAGAAGGAGAAGAGGACCTCCCCTATTAGTGGACTTGGGGAGGGGCATGCGTGAAGAAGAGGGAGGGAGGGTGGGATTGGGAGGGGAGGAGGGAGGGGCTTATGGGGGGATACAAAGTGAATAAAGTGTAATTAATAATAAAAAATAAATAAATACACTGAGGAAATCCAAACAATCATTAGGACTTAATTCAAAAGTCTATATGCCACAAAATTTGAAAATCTAAATAAAATGGACAATTTTCTTGATCGATTCAACTTACCAGAGCTGAATCAGGTAAATCAATTAAATAGCCCAATACCCCCCAAGGAAATAGAAGTGGTCATCCAAAGTCTCCCATCCAAAAAAAACCCCAGGACCAGGACCAGATGGTTTCAGCATAGAATTCTACCAGACCTTCAAAGGAGAGCTAACTCCAGTTCTCTTCAAACTATTCCACAAAATAGAAACAGAAGGAACACTACCAAACTCATTCTATGAAGCCACAGTCACCTTGGTACCTAAACCTCACAAAGACCCAACAAAGAAGGAGAATTTCAGGCCAATCTCCCTTATGAACATTGATGCAAAAATGCTCAACAAAATACTTGCAAACCGAATACAAGAACACATCAAAGATATCATCCATTATGACCAAGTAGGCTTCATCCCAGGCATGCAGGGGTGGTTCAATATTTGGAAATCCATCAATGTGATCCACGATATTAACAAACTGAAAGAAAAAAACCGGAGGGTGGGACCGGTTGGGGAGGAGAAAGGGTCTTATGGGGGGATACAAAGTGAATAAACTGTAATTAATAAAAAAATAAATAATAAATAAATAAAATTTAAGAACTCAAGGTCAAAAATATAACAAAAAATAAAAACTGTTTTTAAATGTATACTTAAACCACCTATAAAAAAGATTCATTTTTAATATTTTCAATTATGTGCCTATGCCTATATGTATTTAGGTGGTTGCGAGTCACTCAGTGTGGGTGCTGAAAACTGAACTCATGTCTTATGCAAGAACAGTACTCACTCTTGATGACTGAGCATCTCTCCAGCCCGACCTTTCTTTTTCCTTTACAACAAATTTTCTCTACATTTTAAAGCCACAGATGTCTGTGTTGCAAATTTTAAATAACGTTTTAAACAATCATAAAAGAGAACACAGTATCTGAAATGACAAAAAACTATAATAATTCATGGAACTCTGCAATTTGATAATGGAAGGTAATGTTTCTGTGCTGTAACTGGAATTGAGCATAATAACTCACTATCCAAAACTGATTCCTATAGAAAAGATGTTCAATGCAAAATGATTAAGCTCCTGTACTTCTCAGTTGTCATTTCACAGCAAGCTGTGTGAGACGCAGGAATGATGAAGTAAGAACTAATGGCAGCTAATACTTCAAGATATGTGGAAAAGGCCACATATTGAAAGTATGTGTCAGTTCAAATCATTCATTGCAGACTAAACTCATGTTTGGCCCTGATAGACATCCCTGAAATACACCTATCTATGAGGATTAATAGAGTTACCTGAGAATTATTCTTGTTCTAAAAGGTTTGAGGTTTTCTTTTTTTTTAATTTTTTCCTCAATAGTACATTTGACAATTGTGGTCACAGATGGCAGTAGCTACCAGATCTACCTGATTCCAATGTGTATGAATATTGAGCTGAGCCTTTCATAACTTTAGATCTTATTTTAAAGATATAATAGAATTTATAACCTTTTTATTTTTTAATGTTTTACAATTTACTCACTGTATATCCTGATCGTAGCTCCATCCTCATCTCCTACCAGTCCCACTATCTACCTTCCTACTCAACTGAAAGGAGTCCTCCTCCTCCCCTACTTTCTGACTCTGGCCAATCAAGTCTCATCAGGACTTCTTAGATTCTCTTCTTCTATGGGCTGGCAAGGTCGCCCACCTGGGAGCGGTGATCAAAGAGCAGGCAACTGAGTTCATGTCAGAGACATTCCCTGCTCCCCTTGCTAGGGAATTCCCATGGTGACTGAACTACCTATGGGCTACATATGAGCAGAGGGTCTAGGTATTCTCCATCCATGTTCCTTAGTTGATGCATCAGTTTGTGCTGGCCTCTTAGACCTAGATTTTGTTTTGTTTTCTTAGGTCTCCTTGTGAACCTCCTGTTCCCTCCATCATTTTCTATTCCCCTTTATTCCATAAGACTCCCTGAGCTCTGCCCAAGTTGGGCTATGGATCTCTGCATCTTTCAGGTATATGCCCAGGAGTGGTATAGACAAGTCTTGTGATAATACTATTCCCAGTTTTCTGAGAAAGCACCAGGTTGATTGTTGTAGCTTTGATGTGTGTTTTTTTTTTCCAGATGAGGTTGAAAATTGTTCTTTCAAGTTCTGTAAAAATTGTGTTGGTATTTTGAAGGGAATTTCATTGAATCTATAGAATGCTTTTGTAATGTGGGCCATTTTTTTTACTATGTTAATCCTACTGATCTGTGAGCATGGGAGATCTTTCATCTTCAGATATCTTCTTCAATTTCTTTCTTTAGAGACTTGAAGTTTTGTTTCATTTTTTTTTTTTCAAACAAGTCTTTCACTTGCTTGGCTAAAGTTACACCAAGGTACTTTATGTTATTTATGGCTATTGTGAAGGGTGTTGTTTCCCTAATTTCTTTCTCGGCTTGTTTGTCTTTCATATACAAGAAGTCTACTGATTTTTTTTTTTTTAGTCAATTTTGTATCCAGCCAATTTACTAAAGGTGTTTATCAGCTGTAGGAGTTCTCTGGTAGAAATTTGGGGTCACTCATGTATACCATCACATCATCTGCAAATAATGAAACTTTGACTCCTTCCTTTCCAATTTGTATCTCCTTGATACAAACTAAGTAGGCTTCATCCCAGGCCTGCAGGGGTGGTTCAATATATGGAAATCTATCAGTGTAATCCACCAAATGAACAAACTGAAAAAAGAAAAACCTTAGATGCCAAAAAGCATTTGACAAAATCCAGTACCTGTTCATGTTAAAAGTCTTGGAGAGAACAGGGATACAAGGCTCATGCCTAAATATAATAAAGGCAATATACTACAATTTCTGCATCCATTCTTCAGTTGAGGGGCATCTGGGTTGTTTCCAGCTTCTGGCTATTACAAATAAAGTTGCTACAAACATGGTTGAGCAAATGTCCTTATTGTGTACTTGAGATTCTTTTGGATATATGCCTAGGAGTAGTATAGGTGGATATTGAGGTAGCACTATTCCTAGTTGTCTGAGAAAGTGCCAGATTAATTTCCAGAGTGGTTGTACAAGTTTATGTTCCCACCAGCAGTGGAGGAGGGTTCCCCTTTCTCCAGAACCTCTCCAACATGTGTTGTCACTTGAGTATTTGATCTTGGCCATTCTGGTGGATGTAAGGAGAAATCTCAGGGTCATTTTGATTTGCATTTCCCTAATGGCTAATGATGTTTAGCATTTCTTTAAGTGTTTCTCTGCCATTCAATATTCCTCTACAGAAAATTCTCTGTTTAGCTCTGTTGCCCATTTTTTAATTAGATTACTTGGTTTGTTGCTTTTCAGCTTCTTTAGTTCTTTATATATACTGGATATTAGCCCTCTGTCAGATAAAGTGTTGGTGAAGATTCTCTCCCAATCTGTAGGCATTCATTTTGTTTTGATGGCGGTGCCCTTTGCTTTACAGAAGGTTTTCAGTTTCATGAGGTCCCATTTATTGATTGTTGTTCTTAGAGCCTGCGCTGTTGGTTTTCTGTTCAGGAAGTTGTCTCCTGTACCAATGAGTTCTAGGGTCTTCCCCACTTTTTCTTCTAACCGAATTAATGTGTCTGGTTTTATGTGGAGGTCTTTGATTCACTCGGACTTCAGTTTTGTACAGGGTGATAAGTATGGATCTATTTGCATTTTTCTACATGTAGACATCCAGTTGGACCAGAACCATTTGTTGAAGATGCTGTCTTTTTTCCATTGTATGGTTTTGGCATCTTTCTCAAAAATCAGGTGACCATAAGTGTGTGGGTTTATTTCTGGGTCTTCTGTTCGGTTCCATTGATCCACCATTCTGGTTCTATGCCAGTACCATGCAGTTTTTATAACTGTTGCTCTATAGTACAGCTTAAGATCAGGGATGGAGATACCTCCAGAAGATCTATTATTGTAGAGGATTGTTTTAGCAATTCTGGGTTTCTTGTTATTCCATATGAAGTTGAGAATTTTTCTTTCCAGGTCTGTAAAGAATTGTGTTGGCAATTTGATGGGAATTGCATTGAATCTGTAGATTGCTTTTGGTGAGATGGCCATTTTTACTATGTTAATCCTGCCAAGCCATGAGCATGGGAGATCTTTCCATCTTCTGATATATTCTTCTATTTCTTTCTTCAGAGACTTAAAATTTTTTTCATACAAGTCTTTGACTTGCTTGGTTAGGGTTACTCTAAGGTACTTTATGTCATTTGTGGCTATTGTGAAGGGTGTTTGTTTCCCTAATTTCTTTTTCAGCCCTTTTGTCTTTTGTATACAGGAGGGCTACTGATTTTTTGGAGTTAATTTTGTATCTTGCCACTTTGCTGAAGGTGATTATCAGCTGTAGGATTTCCTTGGTAGAGTTTTGGAGTCACTCATGTATACTATCATATCATCTGCAAATAGTGATAATTTGACTTCTTCCTTTCCAATTTGTATCCCCTTGATCTCCTTCAACTGTCTTATTGCTCTAGCAAGGACTTCCAGACCTATGTTGAAGAGATATGGAGAGAGTGGGCAGACTTGTCTTATCCCCGATTTCAGTGGGATTGCTTTAAGTTTCTCTCCATTCAGTTTGATGTTGGCTATAGCTTTACTATATATTGCCTTTACTATGTTTAGATATGTGCCTTGTATCCCTGATCTCTCCAATACTTTAAACATGAATGGATGTTGGATTTTGTCAAATGCTTTTTCAGCGTCTAAGGTGATTATCATGTGGATTTTTTTTTCAGTTTGTTAATATGGTGGATCACATTAATGGATTTCTGTATATTGAACCACCCCTGCATACCTGGGTTGAAGCCTACTTGGTCATCGTGAATGATATCTTTGATGTGTTCTTGTATTTGGTTTGCAAGTATTTTGTTGAGTATTTTTGCATCAGTGTTCATAAAGGAGATTGGCCTGACATCTATACAATGGACTATTACTCAGCAATGAAAAATAAGGAAATCATGAAATTTGCAGATAAATGGTGGGAACTGGAAATGATCATCCTGAGTGAGCTGTCCCAGAAGCAGAAAGACACCAACTGTATATCCTCACTCATATAGACATATAATATAGAATAAACCTACTAAAATCTGTACATCTAAAGAAACTAATCAAGAGGGAGGACCCTGACTAAAATGCACAATCCCCATCCGGAAAGACAAAGAGGATAAACATCAGAAGAAGAACAAAACAGGAAACAAGTTAGGAACCTGCCCCAGAGGGCCTCTAAAAGGCTTTGCCCTGCAGACTGTCAAAGCAGATGCTAAGACTTTTGGCCAACTGTTGGGCAGAGTGCATGGAATCTTATGAAAAAAGTAGGAAATAGTAAGATCTGGAGAGGACAGGAATCCCACAAGGAGAGCAACAGAACCAGAAAATTTAAACACAGGGGTCTTTCCAGAGACTCATACTCCAACCAAGTACCATGCATGGAGATAACCTAGAACCCTTGCACAGATGTAGTCCATGGCAGTTTAGGGTCCAAGTGGGTTCCATAGTAATGGGAAGAGGGACTGCCTCTGACAGGAACTGATTGGCCTGCTCTTTGATCAAGTCCCCCTGAGGGGGGAGCAGCCTTACCAGGCCACAGAAGATGACAATGCAGCCACTCCTGGTGAGATCTGATAGACTAAGATCAGAAGGAAGGAGAGGAGGACCTCCCCTATCAGTGGACTTGGGGAGGGGCATGCGTGAAGAAGGGGGAAGGAAGGTAAAATTAGGAGGAGAGGAGAGAGGGTTTTATGGGAGGATACAAAGTGAATAAAATGTAAGTAATAAAAGTTAAAAAAATGAAATAGAGGCAATATACAGCAAGCTTATAGCCAACATCAAACTAAACTGAGAGAAAGTTAAATCAGTTCTACTTAAATCGGGGACAATATAAGGCTTCCCACTCTCTCCATATCTCTCTGACATGGTACTTGAAGTCTTAGCTAGAGTAATAAGACAATTAAAAGAAATCAAGTGGATACATATTTACTTGAAAATTTTCAAACAGTTCAATCATTCTCCCAACCTTATTTGAGATGGAATACAGGAAGACGATGACCAGGAATACAAGAAGCAAAACCAGAAAATCCCCTCTGGGAGTAAAGTGGGAGAGAAACTACCCATAGCAGTCACAGAAATCCTTCTCCTCATATCTTGAAACCATATATTCATTTCTTTGCATGCCCACTGCCTCTTCTATATCATTAGAAACCATATTTTCCATTATTTCAAGCCTGATGTTTGGGCGCCAATTGTTAGTGTTCCTTTTTGTATTATTTTATTTTTGTTTCTTATGCTTCTTTCTCCCTACTACAGCCAGTCCCTTCCAAGAGCCTAATACCTGGTAACGGGAAAGGAGGTTAATGGCCAGATGGGGTAGACTTCTCTTTAGTTGCGTCCTGATGGTTAGGGTCCTTGGGTTCCTTGTGGAAAGTCTAATCTTTGTTTCAGGATATCTCCAACTTCTCATCAAAATACAGCAACAGCAACCAGGAACAGCAGGTGTAGACAACAACAAACTTCCTCTTTCTCAGAACTCTCTTCTCTATCTGGGCATTTATTCCCTCTCCAGAGTCCTCAGATTTAAACTATCTACAGCTGGCAAAAAGCCCCTCTCAGAGCCTGCATGAGGCAAATACTTCGCTGCTGTGGATGATCTGAATCACCTAGGATCAAAACAAAAACATGTTTACATGCACAAAAAATGTCATGATAGAGTTTAGGAGTAAGCAATAAATAAATAAATATTAAGAAAAATGGAGTTGTTTTAATCCTGAGATCTATATATTTTCTGTGCAACTAAGCTACTTCACCAAAGGTACTGGGAATGTTTGTATTTTATAGGTAGTTTGGAGGAAAAACAGAGTCTAGTTCCACTGTTCTTATTTCTAAAACTTTGACTTTTTCTAATTTATCTCTTTTACTTATAAAATCATACGATTTTATGATGAACAAATAAAATAGCAATAAACTTCATCACTTCCTCCATCATCTTCACCAACCCGGCCTGTGTAAATCATTATAAAGTCCTCACAGTGACTTGGCAAGTCTGTTGTATTCTCATTTTATAGATTAAGAAACTAGTAATGATATATAGTAGATTTTGAGGAGCACATAAGATAGGCAATGTTAAGTGGAAAGTCATGGACACTGACATGGGTAGGTTCATACCACTGCCTCAATCGGTCAACATAATTATAATTTGAGAAACAAATTAACGATTTCAAGTTGAGACTATCAATAATCTCATGGCCGCAAAAAAAAATACATTGCTCAAAAATTAGGATTCCATAATACTGTACTGGATTTTAGTTACCGACCGACCATCAAACAACTTGTGTCCACAACTTGTGTATGTGCTAACCTGTTTGTCAAATAATTCCACTAATTATATTAAAAATAATTTTAAAACACATAACTGCAATTGTGTAAATGTCTGTTTGTGGCCTTATCGCCATCCTTCTCGGGTTCCTATGTACAGACGTCCTTGTTGTTCAGTGTTTGCATATTTTAAAAATATTTATGTTTGTTTGTCTTGTTTCTATTTTTGAGATAGGGTCACTCTACATAGCCCCAGCTGTCCTTGAACTCATAATGTAGATTAAGCTGGCCTCTAAATCACAGAGATCACCCTGTTTCCACCAGCAGTGAAGGTCTGGGCCACCAACCTAGCCCAACAAGAATTCTTAAATTTTATTGTTTTGGGATTACAGAAATCATCATTGTCTTTCCTGGTTAAATTTATTTCAGGTATTTTTTATGAGTGAGACTGCATCCTTGATTAACTTCACAATGAATTCACGTGAGGTCAAAACGCCATGTAACCTCCTAGATCTTTAGTAAACTGATAAATTGTTACAGTTTTAGAGTGACATTTTTCAGGTGTGTTTTTTTAATGTTTAAAATCATGACACCTATGTAGCCCTTCTCTTCTAATTAGATGCCTTGTTTTCCTTCTATCTTATCCCTGGAGGATTGCCAATAGTAGGGTTACTGGAGTGCAGAGAGTGGAATCCACTTCTTGTTCCCCATCTCTGAGAAAAAAAAATGTTGCTTTACCCATTCATTCTGGCTGGAGTTGCTGGCTTGTCAGATATACCCTCACTATGTTGAGGTTTGCTCTACCCAGGCTTAATTTGTTGAGTGGTTTTTATCAAAAAAGTTTATCTAATGCTTTTTCAGCATCTGTTGAAATAAATCACAGGATTTTTGTCCTGCGTGCTGATTTGATACGTTACATGAAATCATCTGTGCACATCCAACTGTTCAAGCTTCCGTTCCAGCTGATCATTTGCATAGTCCTGCTCTACTCAACATTCTGGTATGTTGTTCAGGATTTGTTGCATCCATTGATGATAATGACAATCTTTTATTTTTATTTTTATTTTTTTTTATTCTACAGCTCTGTCTGGTATTGGTGTCTGGATGATACTGGCCTTTGTATAAAAAATTCTAGGAAGAATATTGCTATTCAATCTGTTGGAATAGTTTGAGATAATTCGTAATTTGTTTTGGTGTTCAGGAAAGTCATTTGGTCCTCAATTGTTTTGTACTAAGAAACTTTCTTTCATTTAGTTTTGTTACCTATTATTATAATGTCAAAATTTTTAGTGACTTTGCGAATTAATTTTGGTATTTTATATGTTTTAAGAAATATATCTAAGTCTTGGATGTGTTTGGTTGTTGCACTTTTGCTCGTAACAGGCTCTCGTGATCTTTTATATTTCTGTGGTTCCACCTGTGATGTCCCTTTGATATGAGATTTTATTTATTGAGGTCTCCTCTTCTTTATCATTAGACTAAGTAGAAACATATAGATTTTTGTTTTATTAAAATTTAATGCTTAGTTTCTTCAAAGTTTATTTTGTGCTTTTATGCTTTTGTTTTAATCTTTTTCTCTGATCCTTTTTTTTTTTGTATATTTTTTTCTTGTATATTCCTGTGTTTGGGATCATGTGGGTACATGTGTGCAGGGGGTGTGCATTACAAAATTCGTCATCCTCGCTGATGTTTTTATATGGGTTCCAGGGTTTGAACTTGGGCACTCATGCATGTACAGCAACTGCTTTACCAACTATCCCTTCTCTACAGCCCATGAACTTTTTTTTAAATATCATATTAGTTTGTTTGCTTTATATCCAGAGGGTTTCCACCCTCTCCTCTGCTCACATCCCTCCCTTCTCCCTTCTCCCCTCCCCCCTTTCTCTCTCTTTTTCCCTCCAGAAAAGGACAGTTCCCCTCCCTTCTTATCAGCCTTCCCAAGCACAACAAGTCACATCAGGACTGAGCCTATCCTCATCCCCTGAGACCAGCCAGGCAAGGCAGCCCTGCCAGGAGGAAGTGATCCAAAAGCAGGCAACAGAGTCCATGCTAGAAACAGCCCCCACCCCTCGATTCACCTGGCAACCCATATGAAGACCAAGCTGCCATCAGCTACATGTGTGCAGGGGGTCTTAGATCCAGACCATGCATGCTCCTTATGTGATGTCTCAGACTCTGAAAGCCCCCATGGGACTGGGTTAGTTGTCTCTGTCTTCTTGTGAGGTTCTTGTCTCCTCCAGGTCCTTCCACCTTTCCCTCCAACACTTCCTTAGGACCCCTAAAAGCTCCACCCCATACTTGGGTGCAAGTCTGCAGCCCATGAACTTTTATATTTCTCTTTTTCTAGTAATTTTCTTTGACTTTTTATTTTTGTTTTCTTCTATGGAGGCACTTATTATGATATACGTTTCTCCTATTTTATCCCAACGCATTGACTATGTAGTGTGCCCTTTATCACTTGTTTCAAAAAAAATAATTGAAAGTAAATACTTTTTTTAAATTTCTTCAGTAATACATAAGCCTTTCAAGGACATGTCCTTTAATTCCAAGATACTTACAAAATTTTTAAAGAATTTCCTCTGTCTCTCTCTCTCTCCATAGTGTCTGGCCATGGATCTCAGTATTTATTTTTATGTGCTGTAGAAAGAAGACTCTTTGATGATGGCTGAATAAGGCACTGACTTGTGAGTATAGCAGAATAACATTAGAGTTCATTTTATTGTTTATTTATTTTTTTCTAGACCAGGAGTACTTAGTTTTACTATAGGTCACTGGGGTATCTATTCTCTGGTTCTTGGTCTCTCAAGCAGTGTCAGGATAAGGGTCCCATCTCGTAAAAAGCTGTGTGATTTTCTAAGTTCCTACTTAAGGTTTACTTTATCTGATGTAAGTATAGCTAATATGGGTTGGGTTCGGTATCCATGTTGTCTCTTTCCCTAGGTCTTTTCTTTCAGACTAAGTGTGTGTCACTGTGGAGGCAAGTTACTTCTAGGCAGTAAAAGATTCAGCCTTTAAAAAAAATCTAATTAGCTTAAAATATTTTCCTGAAAGAACATAATCTATATATTTTTCAAGGTAATTATTGGTTAGTGATGATATGACCATGCCATTGTGTTTAATTTATTTTTGTTTGTTCCATCTATCTTCTGTTCTTTTCTTCCATTCTTGATCATTTTTATTGGTTAGTGGGTTTCTGTCTAGATGGGCTTATATTTACCTTTTCTCTATTTTTAATCTGTCATACTGAGAACTTACACATGTTGTCATAACATTCTGATACCATATTTTGGCTTCTTTCGTGGGACACATGTAAATTTCTTAGAAGCCTGGTCTGGGGTAATGAATTCACTCAATTTTTGTTTATCTTTAAAGCACTTCATTTCTTTCTTATTTGTGAAGAATTGCTTTGCTGAGTATCATGATCATGCCTGTCAAGGTTGATTATTTAGTTTATTTGGATTTTGCTGTTATTACATTTTCCCAGAACTTTAAATATCTCATAACATTTTCTCTTGGCATACAAGGTTTTCTGTTGAGAAATCTGCTATTTACCTATAAAGATATCCTTATAGGTGATTTGATTACCCTCCTCACCTCATCTACATCTTTCCTTTCTTCTGGCTTTCATGAGATCAGCTGCTATGCTTGATCCCATATTCCTCAGCATAATGCTTCACATCATGACCACAGCAAAAGAACCACTGGCCATGAGCTGAATCTTCTTAATATGTGAGCCAAAGTAAATATTTCCTCCCTTATCTCTGTTTCTGAACAACCCAAGGTGACTGACAAAAATTATCCATTATCATAAAACATATAAATGCACCCTGGGTATTTTTGGTGCCCTGATATCTATGCACTGTCTTATGCTTTCTTTGTCATTTAACTTGAAAGTTGGCACTCTCAATTACAGATGTCCTAGAAAAATAACCGTTGAAGAATGTTATTTAAAATTTACTAAAACTTTGCTGAATCCTGTCTCGCCATAAAAGGATATAAATGTGGTTAAACACATTTTGCCATAATCCATTTTGTCTTGTTTTGTTTTCAAGACTTGGTCTCACCATGTAGTTCTGACTGTTCTAGACCTCACTATGTAGACCATACTGGCCTCAAACTCACAGAGATCCACCTGCTTCTGTTTCCAGAGTGCTGGTATTTAAAGGCCTGTGCCACTTGGCTGCCATAACAATTTTTAAAATACAAGAATTTTCAGCAATATAACAAAAACATGGGTTTGGTGGAAAATATTCACTATAGTTAAGACATCAGCAATCACACATATGCAGAGTATATTGGGATTTGAAATAATATAGAGTATTATGGTTCAACATACTTATTTTAAAGAAAGTTCAAAATATAAAAATGAGACCAGAAGCTATTTAATAATTATATCTACAAATTCTGAATTTCAGTTTCTTTCTGTATTATTACTTTCAAAATAGAATTTCTAGATACCCCATTAGAAACTTCAGGAATGTTTTTAATTTGCCTTTTCCCTTGCTCTCACCTTCCTATGTGGAAATCAGTGAGTATATTTTATCAGTTCTTCATTTCAAAGCTCAAGAGCTACTGCATCAACATATTTTTTTGTAAAATCTTAATTTCTACTTTAAAACATTTATGTTTGCATTTTATAATAGATCTAAATATATCTAAAAGCACTGTATGATGTAACTTGTTTAAGTTATAAAACCAAAATGTTACTACTTTTTTTTTCCTCTGGAAATTTCTTACCAAACACATAGAAAATTAAATAACCTAACTGATGCAAAGATTCAACCAAGAAAAAAAGTTTCAGACAAATTTCCCTCAGGAACATTGATGCAAAAATAGTCAATAAAATACTCCCAAACTGAATCCATGAACACATCAGAAAATATCATGACCAAGTAGGCTTCATCCCAGGGATGCAAGGATGGTACAACATACAAAAATCCATCAATACAATCTACCATATAAACAAACTGAAAGAAAAAAAATGATCATTTCATTACATGCTGAAAATCCTTTGACAAAAATCCAACACCCCTTCATGGCTCCTGGGGAGATCAGGGATACACGGCCCATACCTATACATAATAAAGGCAACATACAGCAACCTGATGGCCAATGTCAAATTAAATGGAGAGAAATTTAAAGCAATTCCACTAAAATCAGGGACAATTCAAGGATGTCTACTCTCTCCAGATCTATTCAAACATAGAATTTGCAGTCCTAGCAGGAGAAATAAGACAATTAAAAAAGATCAAGTGGGTAAAAATTGGAAAGGAAGAAGTCAAAGTATCCCTATTCACAGATATGGTAGTATATTTATGTGACCCCAAAAAATCTACCAGAGAACTCCTACACCTGATAAACACCTTCAGAGAAGTGGATGGATACAAAATTAACTCAAAAAATCAGTAGCTCTACTGTATATAAATGAAAAACAGGCTGAAAAAGAAATTAGGGAAACAAAATTCTTCATAAATCCAGAATAGAGTATAAAATATCTTGGTGTAACTCTAACCAAGCAAGTGAAAGACCTGTATGATGAGAACTCTAAGTCTCTGAAGAAAAAAAATGATGAATATATCAAAAGAACAAAAGATCTCCCATGCTTATAGAACAGTAGGATTAACATAGTAAAAATGACCATCTTACCAAAAAACAATCTACAGATTCAATGCAATTCCCATCAAAATTCTTTTTTTTTAATTTTTTAATTTTTATTTTTTTAATTTTATTTTTCTCATTAGTTACATTTTGTTAATTCTGTATCCCAGCTGTGTCCCTCATTCCCTCCCCAATCCCACCCTCCCTCCCTGGTGTCCTCCCTGCCCCTTTCCTTGTCCACTGATAGGGGAGGACCTCCTCCCCTTTCATATGACTCCCTTCTGTCAGGTATTTTCAGGACTGGCTGCAAAGTCCTCCTCTGTGGCCTAACAGTACTGCTCCTCCCTTGGGAGGTGGGGAGGTCAAAGAGCCAGTCATTGAGTTCCTGTTAGAAATAATCCTTGTTCCCCTTACTATGGGAAACCAATTGATTACTGAGCTATCACGGGTCACATCCAAGCAGAGGTTCTAGGTTTTATCCTCTCATGGTCTTTGGTTGAGTGTCCATCTCAGAAAAGACCCTGTGCCCAGATATGTTTGGTCCTTGTGGAGCTCCTATACTTTCCACATCAAACTCCCATTCTTTCATATGATTCCCTGTACTCTGCCGAAGGTTGGGTTATGAGTCTTAGTATCTACTTTGGAGCACTGCTAGGTAGAGTCTTTCAGATGCTTTCTGCGGGAAGACTCCTGTCATACGTTCAATGCATATCCCATTTGTCTTTCTAAATGAGGATTGATCATCATACCCCATGTCCGATTTCTTGATTATCTTCTTTACGTGTATAGATTTCATTATGTTTATCATATCTTTTAGGTCTATATAAGTGAGTATATTCCATGTTTGTCTTTCTCCTTCTGGGATACTTCACTCAGAATGATCTTTTCTAGATCCCACCATTTGCCTGCAAATTTCATGATTTCCTCTTTTTTGATTGCTGAGTAGTATTCCATTGTGTAAAAATACCACAACTTCTGTACCCATTCCTCCATTGATGGACATCTGGGTTGTTTCCAGGTTCTGGCTATTACGAATTAAGCTGCTACAAACATGGTTGAGCAAATGTCCTTATTGTGTACTTGAGCAAATTTTGGGTATATGCCTAGCAGTGGTATAGCTGGGTCTTGAGGAAGCACTATTCCTAATTGTCTGAGAAAGCGCCAGATTGACTTCCAAAGTGGTTGTACCAGTTTACATTCCCACCAGCAGTGGAGGAGGGTTCCCCTTTCTCCACAACCTCTCCAGCATGTGTTGTCACTTGAGTTTTTCATCTTGGCCATTCTGATGGTTGTAAGGTGAAATCTCAGGGTCGTTTTGATTTGCATTTCCCTAATGGCTAATGATGTTTAGCATTTCTTTAAGTGTTTCTCTGCCATTTTATATTCCTCTACAGAGAATTCTCTGTTTAGCTCTGTTCCCATTTTTTAATTGGATTACTTGGTTTGTTGCTTTTCAGCTTCTTTAGTTCTTTATATATACTGAATATTAGCCCTCTGTCAGATAAAGGGTTGGTTAAGATTCTTTCCCAATCTGTAGGCAGTCGTTTTGTTTTGATGATGGTGTCCTTTGCTTTACAGAAGCTTTTCAGTTTCATGGGGTCCCATTTATTGATTGTTGCTCTTAAAGCCTGTGCTGTTGGAGTTCTGTTCAGGAAGTTGTCTCCTGTGCCAATGAGTTCTAGGCTGTTCCCCACTTTTTCTTCTAACAGATTTAGTGTATCTGGTTTTATGTTGAGGTCTTTGATCCACTTAGACTTTAGTTTTGTGCAGGGTGATAAATGTGGATCTATTTTTATTTTTCTGCATGTAGACATCCAATTAGACCAGCACCATCTGTTGAAGATGCTATCTTTTTTCCATTGAATGGTTTTGGCTGCTTTGTCAAAAATCAAGTATTCATAGGTACATGGGTTTATTTCTGGGTCTTCTAGTCAGTTCCATTGATCCTCCTTTCTATTTCTATGCCAATAACATGCAGTTTTTATTACTATTGCTCTGTAGTACAGCTTGAGATCGGGGATGGAGATACCTCCAGATGATCTGTTGTTGTACAGGGTTGTTTTGGAGATTCTGGGTTTTTTGTTTTTCCATATGAAGCTGAGAATCCTTTTTTCAAGGTCTGAAAAGAATTGAGTTGGTATTTTGATGGGAATTGCATTGAATCTGTAGATTGCTTTTGGCAGGATGGCCATTTTCACAATGTTAATCCTACCAATCCATGAGCACAAGAGGTCTTTCCATCTTCTGAGTTCTTCAATTTCTTTCTTCAGAGACTTGAAGTTTTTCTCAAACAGGTCTTTCACTTGTTTGGTTAATGTCACCCCAAGGTACTTTATGTTATTAGTGGCTATTGTGAAGAGTGTTGTTTCCCTAATTTCTTTCTCAGCCCTTTTGTCTTTTGTGTACGGGAAGGCCTCTGATTTTTTTGAGTTGATTTTGTATCCTGCCACTTTGCTGAAGGTGTTTATCTGCTGAAGGAGTTCTCTAGTTGAATTTTTGGGGTCACTCATGTATACTATCATATCATCTGCCCCATCAAAATTCTAAAACAATTCTTTATAGACCTTGAAAGAACAATTCTCAAGTTTGTTTGAAAAAAAAAAAAAGTCAGGATATAGAAAACAATCCTATACAATAAAAATTGTCTGGATGTATCAACATCTCTTATTTCGAATTGTCCTACAAGGCAATGGCACTGGCATAAACGTAGACAGGTCAATCAAGGAAATTGAATCAAAGATCCAAAAAACCAACCCACATACCTATGGACACTTGATTTTTTTACTCTGCTTCCAGTGTTATTTTTCTCTGATTTCTCTTAAAGCTTGTCATTTTATATCTCATGGTCTTACTACCTAGGTATCTGCACATAATTCAAGTTTGTATAACATACACACACATACATACACATGCATACAAACATCTAAAACTATTTTAACTTAATGCATATGGATCTACACAGGATAAAATTTGAAATTAGTAATTTTCTTTTATCAAAAACAAAGTCTAAATTTAATGGGAGGACTAATGATGCCACATTAACACTATTTCTCCAGTCTGATTTAAGACATACCTAGACCAGAAAAAGTATACCTCATGTATACCAGAGACAAGAATAGGGCTGACACCCTGCTATGCTCGTAAACAGGAAACAGATGCTGAGACACCCAGCCAAACATTGGGTAAAGCATAGGGAGTCTAGAGGGAAGGTGGTGGAGAAAGATTAAAGGACCTAGAGGTGATGAGAGTTCCACAAGAATACCTACAGAGCCAACTAATCAGAGCGGTCTGTGGAGTCTGAAGCACCAACCAAGGACAGTGCATGGACTGGACCTAGGTTATCTACATATATGTAGCCGATGGGAAGCTTCATGTGGGTCCACTCAGGGGAGCGGGGATTGCTTCTGATATGGATTATCTTGCCTGGTTTTGGTCACTTCTCCATGATGGGACTGCCTTACCAGGCCACAGGGGAAGATGATGAACTCAGACCTCATGCAACTAGATGAACTGGAAGGGCTGGGTAGGGAGCTCCCCTTTACTGAAGAATAGGGAAGGGGAAAAGGGGAGGGAGTGTTGGACTGGGGGGAGAGGAAGGGATTATGACCAGGACATAGAGTGAATAAATAAATTAATTTATTTTTTCTATGATATGAGATGATATTGACTAATTCAGTCATCACAAAAAGACATCTATCATCAAATCCTAATACACCAACCAATAATAACAAGTGATCCCTGTAATGAAGTAAGATAAAACCTCTACTTATGAGTGTTACAAAATTAAATCAAGGTGCCAAATGTTTAATGAATGATGGATGCCCAAAAAGTAAAAATAAAACAGGATCCCATGACCAGTTATTGTCCCTTACTTATATATGTACCCCAAATGTGGAGGGTAGGTAAAGTTAATAAGGACATCTTATGAAGCCACCAGAAAAGGATTTTTCAGTGGACAAAGAATTTCACATACTATAATATGCGAAAAAGATATTTATGGTTTTTAGCAATATTTGATTACGAATGGGAGTTTCCTAGTAAGGGGAACAGGGCAGTCACTTTCATGAACTCTGTTGCCTGCTCTTTGATCACCTCCCCTAGTGTGGTACCCTTACTTGGACACAGCAAAAGAGGATCCAGACAGTCCTGATGAGACATGAGAGGCAAAGGTCAGATAGTAGGGTATCAGTGGACTAGGAGAGGGACATAGCTGAGGGGAAGAGGGAGGGAGAGTGGAAACAGGAGGAGATGAAGAAGAGGGCTACAGCCAGGATAAGAAGTGAATAAATTGTAATTAATAATAATAATAATAATAATAATAATGAAAAATCTACAAATCATAAAAAAACAAAATAAAAAACGTAACAAAAAGAGAATCACCAAGAGAGTGGCATTCCTTATACACATATATTGTTACCTAATGCTTAATACAGAGAATTAAGCCTATCATTTTATTGGGTATAAGTCATACAATACTCAAACTGTATGTCTTCAACTATTTCTTTTTGTTTGTAGTTTTGACAATCATTTACTTTTCTGATTATAATTAACTAAGGTTCATATTTAATAATTTATATTGGCTAATCCCCAAACTCACGTAACCTCTTTTCATAAGACAACAGTAAAATGCGTCTGTGTGTCTCTTCTTCCACTAAACGGTACAGTGATGATAACATTGAACGCTTACTATCACCATAGCCCTGTTCCACATATGTTCTGAAAAATATTTAAATCCTGTATCCTGATTCAGAAATGAATTTGGCATAAGGTTGGTATAGTTACATGATTAATTTGGCATTAAAAAGCAAAATTGGTCCTCTCATCCCAATACTGCTTAAATTAAACTAACAGATTTTTTCACAGGCTTTTTCTTTTTAACAAACTCATTTGCATGTGTGAAGTCTTGCTGTGAGGCTGCATAAGGGAAAATTAAAATAGATTTAGTGTGTATTGCATCTCTACCACATAAGAACTGAAATGAACTCCTTCAGGTCTGTCACGCAAACGAATGTTAAAGGAAGAGAACTAAATCTATACATACAGTTAAATGTCATACCCTCATTCTTCAAGGCTCAAGAATGAGTGCAGGGAATTTTATGAAAGGGAAGAGAGAAAGACCTGGAGGGGACAGGAAATCCACAAGGAGAGCAACAGAACGAAAAATCTGGGCCCAGGGGTTTTTTCTGAGACTGATACTCCAACCAAGGACTGTGCATGGAGCTAACCTAGAACCCCTGCACAGATGTAGCCCATGGCAGCTCAATGTCCAAGTGGGTTCCCTAGTAATGGGAACAGAGACTGTCTCTGGCATGAACTAAGTGGCTGACTTTTTGATCACCTCCCACTGAGGGGGGAAGCAGCCTTGCCAAGCCACAGAGGAAGACAATGCAGCCAGTCCTGATGAGACCTGATAGGCTAGGGTCAGAGAGAAGGGGTGGAGAACCTCCCCTATCAGTGGACTAGGGAAGGGGCATGGGAAGAGATGAGAGGAGAGGGAGGTTGGAAGAGGATGAGGGAAGCAGCTACAGCTGGGATACAAAGTGAATAAACTGAAATTAATAAAAAAATAAATATTTTTTTAAAAAAAGAATGGGTTATCTAACCTATGTGGTATGCCTAGAGTGTGTCAGCTTTAAATGAGGGTAAGCCAAGTTAAAGAAGTACAACAGATGCAAAAAATAAATAAATAAAAATCCAAAAATCTTAAGGTATTGACTTCAGATAGAGCTAATCAAAACAGTGCAACAGGATATTTGTGGTAAGGACAGTCTCCAAATACAAGTGCACAACCCTCACGTGGTCATATAAAGCATACACTCTTACATTTCCCGTACTAACCTTATCAAGGAACACTTGGACAAAGTCCCTGCGTATATTTACTTGTAGAGAGCTAACAATGGCATTCTAATTTGATAACTAAAAACATATGCTTTTGGTAAACACTTCTGGAAAATTCTCAGGAAAAATCATGCATTATATCAGTCATACCAGCATATAAAATAACAACTAAATATAGAATGAACAGAAATCTGAGTGAATATTTTTTTAAAAAAATCACTGAATAAAATGTTTGTGACTTTGGGTTGGGGAAGATACCTAAATCATAACCATAAAATAAAATGTTGCTAAAAAATCACAAAGTTAACTTTTCTTTTTCGAAACCCTATTAAGTAAATGAAAATGTAATAACAATTTCTCTTCATTTTTTTTATTTTTTATGAAATTTATTTCATTGAATATTAGAATAATTTTTAAGCTTCAGAAATGTCTTTGAAAAGAATAAAGGAAAATGAAAAGGCAAGCCACAGAATATAAAAATCATTTACCTAATTTATATAGAATAATTTTTATTTGAGAAATATAATGTACTCCAATGACCCAATAAGAAGCTAGATATGGATGAAATATTTGGATGTAAAGTTAACCACAGAGTTGAGCATTGCATCACAGGGTCACAGGCCTGTACTTACAATACTTAGGTGGTAGAAAAAATTGGATCAATAACTCAAGTCTCAGTTACTTAGTAAATTTGAAGCTCACTTGAAGTATATAAGACCTGTCTCAAAAAGAACATTAATAGAAAAAATACATGAAAAATACTGGAAAAGTTCTTCTGTGTTGTTAACATAGAAGAACACAACAAAATGAAATGCCATCTAAGTAGTTAGAAATCTGAATAGACAAAAAAGTACCATCAGTAATAAGAACAGCTGCAAACTTAACCAATTCTCAAAGGAGTTTCTAAAGTCCAGTAACTTGAAAATCAATGTGACAATCTTTTCACATTATACCACATCCCCACACATCCGTCAACTGGCAAATGATTAAATTACACAGTATAAAAGGAACAGACTAACGATTCCCACAAGAGTAGAGATGAATTCAAAGTCATCAAGCTGAATGATGCCAGAGTTAAGATTTCCCACACACTGTATAATTCTCTTGCGTGTTGAAAAAGTCACACCCCAGTAGTAAAAGGCATGGTGGGCGCCAGAGGCCAGAGTTGAAGAAGAAGGATTACTACAAAAGAATGCTTCAACTTTTAGAAGTGATAGAAATATTCTGCTATTATGATTGTGTTACCGGTCCAATCCTCATTAATTTCTAAGTTTAAGTTTTATGGTAGATGTAGTGAAACTCATTGAAGTTGATTTTTAATAAATTAAAATGTGGACAGGTGTTGGTATTGAGCTAAATTTATTGTAGAAATAAAATAGCATTTCCTTCATGTATATTTTAGGCTACCAAAACAAATCTTTCACTGTAGTCAAGTGGAAAGTCAAAGGGCTATGAAGTAAAAAGCCTCGAAAGAACTCTATGTAGAAACCTGCCTATGAACTTGAGGTGAGGGAATGTGCTAAAGTCTCTCTGATGTTTGGGTGGTATGAAAGAGAGAGAGAGCTGGCAAATGCAGTGTTTCTGTAGGAAAAAGCAGCCAAGGCTGAGCAAATTTCCCCGTTCGTAATTCCCTCTATGTCCATCTGCCAAGGAAAACTGAACAGCAGCAGCAGCAGCTGTTCTGGTTGCTCCACAGATTGCAAGCCATGTTTCCTGAATTAAAATCTCACCAGCGCTCCCCCTTCAAGTATACAGAAGACAGGGACTTAGTCAAGATGTGACGACTGAGGTGGCAGAGAGTCACAGGGAAAGCTGATTGCAAGCTAGAAAGCAGGCACGAGACAAACAGTGTATGCAAAGCACAGATGGGTGAGCATGAGGTTAGTGAACAGGGGTACGAGGGAAAAGGGTGCGGGCATTTGAGAAGTGGAGGTTGAATAGTAAAGAGCACTGATCCTTGGCCTCCTTTATCTCTGGAAGGAGAAGGGAGGAGACAAGAAGCTGGCACGGCATGGTTAGTGCTGCCCATATGCTAAGCAATGAAGTCAGTGTACTGGATCCCACCCTGCAGATGCTGCAAGACTGGATGAAATTGCTTGTGTTGACAGTGAGCACTGTATGAGATGTTAGGATGATCCTCCTTCCCACCTTGCACGAGGGAGTTTCTTCTAATCTAGGAGTATCATTATTCTCTTCTGAGAACTATGCCTGCACCCCTTCAGTATACTGATTCCTAGAGCAGAACTCTTTTCCCATGCTCGGTGCCAGCAGATTCCAGAACCACCTTCCTAGGATGGGAAGTGAAAGCCCATCTGGTATCAAATTTTCTAAAGCCTTTTACTTTCTTCTTTTGTTCTTAATCTCCACTTTCTTTCTAGTCCCCACTTCCCTCTAATTTACACTGGTTTTTCCAAGAAACATTCTGAGTTTCTACTAGACACATAGCTAACAGTACTGAGGAGTAGTGTGTAAAGTGTCACATGAGAAAAAGTGAGAAAGAACCCTCTATTAGACACATAGCACATGGGTTTGAGGAAAGATACTCATGGTGTCTCAGAATGACATCCATTAAAGAAACAGCCTCTGGCCTGAAAAAGAGAATCCCTTCCCAGTGTCCTCTAACGTCATTACCACACATTTCTGAGCAAAGAGCAAGGTGGAGACAAGTGCTCCTATGATGTGTCATTTCGTGCGGAAGGTAGGTGAGGGAAGGAGCTGTTCCATTTAGCACTTTAATTGAGTCTCTGAATGTTTATGGCTCTGGTGATAGTCCCATAGTATATTTTTTTGAGAACTGTTGAGGAAAGGGGGATTTCAAATGAGCATACAAAGTAGCAGGTTTCCTTGTGGCAGTTACATATACTGGGAGTTGATCCTTTCCTATCACTCTGGTCTTTTTCCCCATCTCCCTACCCCAATCCCAACTTCTGACTTATAAGTTTAAACTCTCACTACTCCATGTTCTGCTTTAACATCACATGTGTGTTATTAACCATTTCATTTCTCTTCCTGAAAGCCTCTTTTTTTCTCTTTTGTAGAGAGACTAGAGTCTCTTTCTAGTTTCCTGACCTGTGCTCACACTCGCTGAACATACACATATATACAAATGAGGAGCTATGGACCATATATGAAATAAAACACTCAGTGTGTGTCTTTTTGGCCATATGATACCTCACTTCATATAATATACCCAAGCTCCATCTGTTTTCCTACAATATTTCGTTTTTCTTTGCAACTGAATGAAATTCCACTTTGTATACATAATATATTCTCATTATCGATTCAACAGTTAAGGGGCATGCAAACTGATTCTATTTCTTCGTTATTGTGAAAGCACATGGATGTGAAAGTATCTCTTGGTACATTATAGAATCCATCATATATAACCACAGGAATGGTATATCTAGGTTATATGATGATTCTGTTTTTAGCTGTTTGAGAAACACTCATAATAATTTCCATCATGGTTGCACTAGTTTACAGCTTCACCACAGTGAAAAGAATGCCCACATCCTTTCTCCACAATCTCATCAGCACATGTTGTCCCTTTTTTCTTGATGGCAGACATTGTGACTGAGGTGAGATGGAATATCAAAATGATTTAATTTACATTTCCCTGATAGCTAAGGATGTTGAATGTAAAATTACATATTTATTTGTGAACTGTGTTTCTTTTTTGGAGAACTGTTCACTTCATTTCATTGACTCATTTCCTAATAGAAATTTGAGGTTTTGTGTGTTCAGTTTTTGCAGTTCTTTATATATTTTAGGTATTAATTTCTTTGTCTGAAGTATAGCTGACAACTAATATTTACTATTTGTATGTTTTCTGATTTCTCAGGTAGTAGTAATAGGATGATGATGATGATGAAAATGTAGGAAGTGGGGGAGGCTGTGAGTGTGTAAAACCTTGACTGAATTGTTTTGTTGAAATAGCATAGTCATGCTAAGGACTCTATAGCCATGAAACCATAGGAAATTGGCAAAGCCTATACCTGCATTGGCAAAGCTTGGGGAGATCACAAAGCTTTCCTCCAGGTTGGGAGTTCCAAGAAGTTATAGAAGACTGGATCAGTGTGAACAAACACTTGCAACTTAGCTTCTTCTTCCTCCTTAATATTTACAGATGGAGATGCTCCCCTAGAGAGAGCTCCTACTGAGACTAGCCAATCCTTCCCCTGTGCTGTCCTTAATAACCATTGTGAGGGTCCATGTTGTTGGTGATAACAGGTGGCACTTTATCAGAGTCAGCTCATGTGTACCTAAACCCAGCATGTCAGAATACATGTCTGTGTCTTCTTATCATTTCTTTGCTGCCCCTAATCAGGGTTGCAGGACCCAACCTCTTTGCTGGTCAAGGCAAAATAAATGTTTAGAGTTTTATTCACTCTAACAAATCAGAAATGTTTACAACCCATTGCACAGTGTACAAAGTTAAATGTTCCATTGATCTCCGTGAAGACAAATAAAATTAACAGATGCATGAAAATATAGTCTAAACACATTTTGAGGAATACATATCTTTTGCTGAGAAAAAAGTTTATAGTGTGCATTTTCTAACATCAAGAAAAAACAATCAAATTTAAAAGGAACAATGAATGCTTCTGTTATCAGAGAACATACATAATCTTCAAGGTTCCTACTCCAAGTTTAACGGGTGACAAGTTTTTTGAGCTTACTGCTCATAATCTGGGCACTATAACATCTCCATCTCTAGTCTAAATGTATGGCATGAACAGACCATATGTTTGCAATAACTTCTTAAAAATTATTTATGTTGCCAACTTGTTTTGGGATATCCCGCTGTCTGGAAGAGCCATTATTTAGTAACGTGTACTTGCTTGCCCTTCAAAAAAATAAGAATTGCTTCATGGGTCACAAAAAACTTATTTGTAAGCAATGTTCCTAAAGCTAATGTTAAAAATAAAACAAAGTTGTACACAGTTACTGTCCTGATGGGTTATTTTCTGCCTGCCTGTTGGCTTGAATTTCATTTTGCATTGCTTTCAATTTGTTTATGTATTCTTATGTTAAAGCAAGCCCCAAATTACATCTGCAGATATTAATACCCTAAGCAAATTTCCTGGAACACAATTATGGAAATCATTTGAAAAATCAACCTTAAGAGAAATATTTAATTTCTTGCCAAATTATAATAAAATATGTGTATCAAGGAGGTAAACGACCCTAACAGTTAGGAATGTGAAGGTGAGCAGAGGTCAATGTGTAAGATCAGGACCATTAGAATCTTAAATCCTAGGGTGCGGCTGTACAGAAATATAACCTTGAATTTACTCAAACTCAGCGAAATGAAGGGGAGCCATGACAAGAAGAAAATGCGTGTTTGTAAGGTAGTTAAAAGAATACCTGGTATTTAGGAACCATCCCATAAATGTCAAGAATGCTTTACAAATTCTCATATTACTTTACTTTTATTTCATGTGTGTAGGTGTTTGACCTGTATGTATTTGTGTTCTGTGTGTGTTTTCTGTGTGTTTAGTGTCCACAGAAGCCAGACTAGAGCACTAAATCCCCTGGAACTGGAGTTAAGGACAGTTGTCAACTGCCATATGGATGCTGTGAACTGAACCTGTGTCCTCTGCAAGAACAGCAAGTGTTCTTTATCACTGAGCAGTCTGTCTCTCCATTCCTACAAGTAAGTGATTGTTCCATTCTAGGAGCAATGTTTTTGTTGTTGTTTTGTTTTGTGGAACCACAGCAGAAACAAACAAACAAAAAGATTATAATATTTTTGCCATGACAATTATCTTCTAATGGAAAGAAATGTAATCTACAACGAATAGTACACAGAGTGTGTTTATAAAACGGAATGCTGTAAGTGGGGACAATAAAACTCAGTCAGAAATTCAACTTAAGAAGGGTGGCTTGAGAAATAGTATTTAAAAGGTTACCCAATTCTAAAAGTCTTAGAGTGAGAGGAAACCTTTTCAAATAAAGAAAACTGTGGGTGAAAAGATCACAGAGGTGCCTCAGGAGGTGGGTGAGCAAAGTGCTGTAATGCAGTGAGAGAGGTGAGAGCTGGAAAAGCTGAGTGATGCTCTGCATGGATCGCATGGGACCCTGTAGCTGACAGCACTTCTGTGACCCCTTCAGAGTGATAGGAAGCTGTTGAAGGGTTTTGAGCCAGATAATAGCATAGCCTGACTTCTGGTTTACCAAGAGTCCTGAAGTTAATATTAGATCACTGTCAAAGCGCGGCCATAGCCCAGCTGCTATCTACTCCAAGGAGAGAAATGTCCATCACAATATTCTTCCAAAATGGCCAGAGCTTGTCTTAGAGACCTTTGCACTGCAGTAACTGCCTACACTTTAGAGAACAATTCCTTCTATCCACAAGAACACAGGAAGAACTTTGGACCCGACTTTCTTTCCCTGATATACATACAGAAATCCTAACCATACAGAAATCCAGTTTACAAAATATTGAATATTAGAATGTACCCATATCTGTTTCATTCAAATGGAGGAAATGAACAAACTCAGAGAAAATGTTCTCTTAGTCTTATGAGAATACTCAAGCAATTTCTGTGGTTTTGCTCTTGATAACATTCATGTCTTAACAGTAACTTGGTGTCTCTTCTTGGATTGCTGGGCAGTCGATATTTAGAAGGGGGCAGACATCTTCCTGTCTGATATTCCTGATGGAATCTATAGCACATTGGATTTATGTCCTTCACAGGAATTCATTTATCAAGGAGTGGGAGGAGCCAATCAGCCTCTGGACTGTGCTTTCACTGCAATCTTGTACTGCTTGTAACTTTCCAAACATCCCCTGACCTAAAAGAACCAAGTGTCTACTAGCCTCCAAAAGACAAATCAGTTCCTCTGAAAGACAAATCAGAACTGCTGGGAAAGCCAAGCACTTCAAAGTAACAGAGGCCAGGAATGTTCATCCAGCTCACTTCAGAAATCCTTTTCGGCGGGGAACTGCAGGGATAGGAGAGCTGGCAGGGTTGTTCCCACCTGCTCTGCTGCCTCACCCAGAAACTTAGGTCAACCAGAGGCATGCTTCCTTCTAACGGAGCAACAACTGGCTGAAATGCTAGAAAGCCTCATTGTTCTCATTCCCAGGCTTGGAGACACAGGAAACAGATGTGGTTTTACCAAATGCTGTGACTATCAGAGTCTAGAAAGCCTTACAAAGCTTTTGACTGCCAAGTGTGTAACTATCCAGCAAGACCACACTACAAGCCATGTTTCCTACAATTAAAGAAAACATTTCTTTTTGGCCTTTGTTTCCTCTGTAAATGACCATTTCCATTTTCAAGAACAAGATAACTAAATATTCCACTCAGCACCTAGTTACCACCAAGCAGATCTTACTGCCTGGTATAGATGCTCTGAATCTTCGATCCAGGAGCACAAGAATTCAGTGTGTCCTTTTTATTTCCTGAACAGAGTCTTTCAAAGACATGCAAAGGCATACATCATTTGCCTGTTATCCTTTTCTTGAGTGATGTTTGCTTAGTCAAAATGACTCACAAGAATGCATATCTGCTTTTTAGATACTGGTGGGATGATGAAAGGTAATCCTCTAAATGAAGAGACAGCTGCCATTAAATCGTCTATTTTTGTAAGTTAAATCAATGTCATAAGCAAAACAATTTCTTTAAAAACTTTTCTGTACTCTATCTTCAGAACCTCCCTGCCAAATCCTCTTCCCACACTTTGCAAATCAAATAAATCTTGCACAGCCCACACTCTCCCACACCTAAATTATTTGGGTTAGCTTGCTAAGTACATGAATCTTAATCAAAATAAATATTCATCTCTCCTTTCTAAATAGGTTGATGGCTGGCATTTTCTCTTCTCTTACCATCCCCTCAAGGCCTTTCTTCATCACACAGCCTCATTTTGTTTTTATCCATCCCATCAATCATGAATGTATAATCTCACATTTTAAAAAAAGTTTGTACAAAAGTATTTGTCATTTTAATTCAGGGACAATTTGGTATGACCTGATACTGTGAAAAAATACATTTATGTATAGCAGTAGAAATAACAGTATATAACTTTCTAAAACCCTATAGCCAGTTCATAAGCAGAAGTTGTAACCCTTCCTCCTAGAAGATGACCTGATAGACAGTTCAACCTTAATCTTCATATCACTGCTCTAAGTCCCCTAGGTACCACACCCTAAAGTTCTTTAAATGATCATTGGCCTCTCCTCTATCTGTGAGCTATTTTTTCACTCTTTCCTACCTGACCAAAATAGTAACTTCCTCTGATTAGGAATATCCATTTTGGTGTTGAGCAGGCATAACCATAGACAGAATAATCATTTTTCTGCCCCTTAAAAATGGGATAACCTGGTTCTATTCATATCTCTATAATCAGGATGTTAAAAATTCAACATCCCCAAAAAACTTTCAGAAATCAGCTAACTCAAAACACAATTACTTTTGTATATTTGCCTTTTTCTGGACATCTATGTATAACCTCAATCAGCCAAGCTCTTAACAATCTCTATTTGTCTGTGGAAAGTCATTCACATAATTATATTCTTCCTTTCATCCTAGTTATTATTCCTACTCTTCTCCTTTCTTAATGACTGCTTGCTGAAGCATATCATTGAACAGAAATGTGTCTTTGAAAAAGTAGATATCTACTATAAACTTAAACTGACCATTACATACTGTGTGTGTGTGTGTGATACTAATAGTTTTGTGTCTTTTTTTATCATCCAATGCTGTGTTTGTAAGTTATTGGAAAGATGCTATAAATACATCACATTCACTTATCTTGGAGGGAAATAGCACAGTGAGTGTCTCCATCTCTGTGCTGTAATAATGTGTGTAAGTTTAATCAAATGGAGACAATTTGAAACAGAATATTTACAAATGGAATAAGTTCTAAATTTGTGTAATGAGTTTAGGAGAACCACGGGGTTATCTCAATAACCCAGAATTAGAAGCACTGGAGTTCCCACAACCCACGATTCAAAGGGCAAAGGAAACACTAAAAACTGAGAAAGCAGTGCTGTGCTGCAGCCTACAGCTGGAGAGACCAGCACTTGGGAGGAACACAGCCAGCCCCAGCTGCTGCCACGGTGGTGAGGCTTCCCTCATTCGTGTTACACTTTTTCCTCTGTGTTCTCCAAATGAGATAATCTCGTATAAGCTAGCGTGAAGTTTTCTGATTCGTCCAAACTTCAGTCTACCATTCTAGCTTTCAGTGAGATTTCATTTCAGCTGCTGTGGAGTTCAACTCTCTGACTTCTACTTGGTTGCCATTTTGTTTTTAATCTTTTTTTTTTTTCCAATGCAGTTTATTCAGGAACCTTGAACAATCATCTGACCCTTGGGGAAAGCCAGCCCACAACTTAAATAGCCTCTGGGTAGCCAACCCCAGCGAGCCACGTGGGCAATGCAGATAGGTCCACATACATGGAAGCAAGCCAGATCCTCAGCCTTAGCCAAATGTGGAGTTGTTCGTGACAGAGAGCACTCACCATCGGGAAGGTGGAAGGCGGAAACCAGCTCCATCTTTAAGGCATGGCATTCCGCAGCTCACTACAGTTCCCCCTTTTTGTTTTAGACGCATCAGGCAAGAGTAGAGGTCTGATCTCTGATATTAGAAATAAATTGGGACTTTGTACCGATGTTCATTTAGGTGTCATCCACCCAAAGATCATCAGACCCGTCTGATACCTTTTTCTCAGATGCGGGACCTGGGGCATCAACCCGCATGCAAAGGAGAGGAGAACCTCCCCTATCAGTGGACTTGGGGAATGGCATGCAAGCAGAGGGAGGAGGGAGGGTGGGATTGGGAGGGGAGAAGGGAGGGGCTTATGGGGAGATGCAGAATGAATAAAGTGTAATTGATGAAAAATTTTTTAAAAAAAGGGAAAAAACAATTTAAGAACCTTAAATGACTTTCAAAAGTGGAGGAAAACATGGAGTTAGTCAATTGGCATGGAGCACGTCTCACCCCTGAGGGCAATGGTCTCCTGAACCTACTCAGACCTCGGACACCACCACTGCTAGTTCTAGAACTGATGCAGGATGTTCCAACAAGGGGGTTAAGGCTTCTCATAATATTTCCTATAAGCCCACACCTGTTTGTTTATATCCCCCATTTTTATTCATTATTAGCCAGATAGAGCCAAGTAATTGTGGTAATGATACTTGCTTTTTTGCCCAATGCTGAAATGCTAGTAAATTTAGGTATGCCCTGGTTACTCGCATGCCTCGCTAGGTGCCTGTGCCCGTTGATGCCCCTCACGCTATGACTATCTTCAAACAGAAAAGGGATCTTGGAACTACAGCCACCACTGTTACTGCCATCTCATTGGCGGCTGTTGGAGCTACCACCACGGCATTAGCCATGAGTCATACTAGGCAGACTGCTCAGACCCTGAATAATCATTTAGCCAATGTAGCTCATGCCTTAGTTGTACATAAAGGAATTAATGCTCAACTAAAAGGAAGCTTGATGGTGTTCAATCAGAGGATTGACCTCGTGCAGGAGCAAATTGATACCCTATTGGGAATCGCTCAACTTGGCTGTCAATGAAAATATGCTGGACTTTGAGTCACTAGCATATAACATGAGAATTTTTCCTGTGCTGCAAATCTGTCTAAACAATTGTCGAGCTATATTTTAGGTAATTGGACTGGAGAATTCGATACTACGATGGAGCAGCTGAGAGTGGCCATTGTCACAGTAAATTCTACCAGAGTGGACGCAGGACTAGCCACAGGATTATCATCATGGATTGCTGCAGCCATGGATCATCTGAAAGAATGGGCGGGCATGGGAGTGTTAGCAGGCCTTCTGGTGTTGGTCTCCTTGGTTTGCCTGTGGTGTATATGCAAGATTAGAGTCTCACAGCAGCGTAATGCAGCCATGATCATTCAGGCCTTTACAGCCATTGAAGCAGGACAGTCTCCCCAACCATGGTTGGCTACCATAAAAAGCTAAAATGTTATGCTCAGGATGCGAGGCTAAGCACTGCACTCAGGGTCAGCCGCTTTCGACCCAGAGAAGAGCAAGTCTGATTGTTTTTAATCTTTCTCTGGCTACTGACACTCACGCTGTTGAGTAAGACATCGCTCCCACATTTCCCTTTAGCTCTTTAGACAAAAGGTAGAAGGTGAGAGAGGGTGGGTGTGAGAGCAGTCAGTATGTATTAAGATGTGTGAAATTGTAGAAGAACAAATTTAATCAAAAAAATTCTTATGAAGTGTTTCTTGTCACTACAATATCTGGCTTTTGTGGAAATTTTCTATTGCTTTTATCCCACCCACTCTTTAGATATGGGTATTATTCTGTCTTGCATACTGTATAATGGATTTTTCCTTAGCACCCAGATAATCTCAATAACAAAATATGGTAAATCAGTCTGCACCTGTATCTCAAGGTGCTGCACAGGTTGTTTCTTGTTAGTGCTGTTTGGTGGTGACTGTGCAGGCATAACTTTGGAAATTGTGTGCTTTTTTTCTTGAATATGACCACTGAAAGGCCTCAAAATAGTAAATTTCACTTTTGTCAAAGAGCTATGTTATTGTACTTTATACACTTGCAACATTCTGCCTGGCAGATAAAATTCTAATTCAGGTCTTTACCTTCTGTTTGCATAGAACTCCAAGATCAGTGAGAGATAGGGAATCAGTTTCCTTAGATCCTCATGAGCATATGCACCAGCTTGCACATATGTGTGTCTTTTTAGGTGTTCAAAAGCATATGACTTTTCTTTTTCACAGCCCTCTATATTCTATCATTCCCCAGCATTCCTTTTTAGATTGTTTATTCTAAGTCTTATTTGTCTCAACTCTTCAGACTACCTCAGCAGTACCCTGTCACAAATGACCAATGATTAATTTGCACAAAATCTCCAGGAAGAAAGCTGTTCATAGTACATTCTGACATAGTATATTAAATAAAGATAGTCATTGCAGGTGCAGGTTTCATGGGGAATGCCACGCCGATTACACAGTAACAATTCTCTGGGGATGTAGGGAGAGATCTTCAAATTTCAGCTGCACCTTTCTGCGCCATTGGTTTCCATGATGACCAACTTAGTGGTTTATTTTTTTAATTATTCCTAAAGATATTATTACATTATATAATATTATCTTACATTGCATTATATTATATTATCATTATATATTTATTGCGCATGAGCGAGCACACTTGTTCCTCAGCATGAATATAGAAATCAGAAGACAATTTGTAGGAGCAGGTTCTCTCCTTCCACCATGTGGGGGTCTGAGGACTGAACTGGGGTCTTCAGCCTTCATGAAAAACATCTCTGTCCAGCAAGCCATCCTGACCAACAACATTCCTCTGTTACTGCATAGACTGAGATGAGTTGGATATATGCCTGCTGAAGTGTCAAGGACATCTCTGAAATTTAGGCATTAAAAAATGTTTCTGAAATTATCCCTACCTTTATTTCATTCTCTAAGTTTTAAAAACAAGATCATTTTAACATTGTTACTGATGTTATTTCTCTTATGGACAAGAGGTTTTCTGAGACCCCTGTCCTATATCTACAGATCTTGCTACTTATTGGTTTTTGGCTTTGAACTTTGTTCTGATCTTCTATCTAGGTTCTATTTCCTAAGGCACTGTTTGCATGATGGACACTGTCTTAGTTGTGCTGGACATAGATCAGCTGCCAGCATCCTTTCCCTACTCTGCTGCTTTTCAGGGATGTTCAGACAACAGGAAGCATCAATGTGAGCAGCCATGACAGAAGAAAAGAGAAATGAAAGAAATATGTCTTCAACTGATTTTCCTTTAAGAGTCATGACTGATGGAGGCAGTTCCCTCTCGGTTCTTGTTCTGAGCAGCATCTGTAAGCCTTTCCTTCCTTAACCCCCTTCAAGCCTCTCAGTGTATTTCCAATTTCTATTGTTTATTTTCCTGTTCCTGATATAAATAACACTCTAAGCAAAGTAACTGAGGTCGCTATGGTTTTATTCAGGTTCCTGGTACATATTCTATCACGTTAAGGAAGTCCAAGCAGCAGGAGCTTAAAGCAGCTGGTGACATCACATCAACAATCACATGGAGAGCAGTCAGTGCTATGCAGGTGCTCGTTTTCCTTTTTCTATCTATAGGACCCAGAAACCCAGACAGAGAGAAGTGCCTCTCACAGTGCCTCCTCCCTTCAATTAATGTAATCAAGATAATCCCCCACAGTCATGGACTGAGGCCCATCCCCATGGTGACTCTAATTCTGCCTAGTGTATACCACTTACACAGAGCAAAGGAGAGCTCCAAGTGCTGCTTCAATTTTGCTCCTTACATCTATAGCAGTGTCTCCACAGACACTTCCATAGGTCCTGCTGCATCTGAGATTTAAATTAGCATAAGGTAGATGAAGAGGGGATGAATAAGATAAGCTAAACATAGACTATAACAATAAGTGGAATGAGAACCATCAAAGGGAATCCAAGACTCAAAGAAAGTCAGTTGCTTGTTGGATTAAAGAAGAATAGCAATTTATAAAACATTGTCAGAATGGTGTGGGAAGATTGCAGAAGCGATACACTAACAAGATCCATATAGTAGTTTCTTGGTCTTGAGATCCTGTCACTGAATATAAGTAATCAAATTGCCAGGATGGCATACTTTAACCCCTCCAGCTCTTTTCAGGAATTATAAGCAGTTCCTCTATAAATGCCAATATAAATATATACATTATATATAAATATACTATATATTCTATAATAAAAATATATTATATATGCTGGATTATAACATGGATGATTCGATATCTAAGGTTATTCAAGCTCTGGGGTACTACAGAAGATCTCTTTTTTTCTCTATTCAAAAGTTTATTTTCTGTTATATAGACACATATAATAAGAGGTAGGTGTCTGCATAAGATTCTTTATACAGTTATAATAAGTATACACAATCTTAGTGACTTCATCTACATAAACTCTATATTTGTCATTCTTAGTCCAGTTCTGTTTCTATGAAAGAATACTTGAGACACAGGTGGCTTATTAAAAAAAGAAATTTGGCTTGTCTCCTACTAAGGAGGCTTAGAAGTCCAAGTGCATGATGCAAGCATCTGCTTGGTAGAAGGTCACATGGTGGAAAAGAAAGCAGGCATGAGTATGAGATAAAACACAGGATTCTCCTTCTATGGAAACCCATGCGATCAAGGACCTTACCCCTGGGAAAGGCCCTGATTAATCAAAACAACCTAGTCTCTACTTAGAGGCCACCTACCTACGCCATCATAATGGCAAACAACTTTCAACATCAACTGTGGTAAGATCAAATCACATCCAGACTGTGATAACTATGCCAGATAAAATTGAGAGATTCGGAGGATTCATGTTTGTATGCAGTGAGCCCATCATTGTATACCCTTTTGTTTCTCTATATATGGCCCAGTTAGTTCCTTTACACCATTAATAATAAAATTACTTTCTAGTAACAATTCCTTCAAAACAACTTGTCTGATAATATATGCTCTATTTTTAACACAGCAGTATAAATGTTCTGAGTAAGAAATAATTTGTCCGCTGGAGCACATTTGGAAATATCTGGGGAACATTCTGCTTGTCAAAACATGAGGATGTGAAGGAGCAGAAGAGTGCTAAGCTGGAATCTTCTGGACAGGCATCTAAAGGTCTTATGCTGAACAGAATCACACACATGGGGAGGAAGTTGGCAAGAAGGAGCAATGAGTAAAGACCCCTTCCACCAAGACTGATGGCCTGAGTTCCAGCCACAGGATCCATAGAGTGGAATAAGAGATCCAGCTCCTACAAGCATCCACTGGTTGATTCATGGGCAGTATGACACATACTCTTGTGCATGTGTGCATGCACACACACGCAAAACAATCTATAAAAGAGAGAGAATGGCAAAGACATAAAAGAGGGGAAGAGAAAAGGAAGAGAGAAAGAATAATAATTATCTTGTTCAAAATCCCAGTAGTGGTAGAACTACAGGATTCTTGCTTATGTCTGTTACATGGCTTATAGTCTGCAGTCAGTTCAGCACCAAATTAATTTTATGATATATTTTTGCAAAGTATCACCATAACATTTAAGATCAAAGATTCCTATTCTTAAGAAAAAGTACTAAGGCATGATGGTGCACACCTTTAACCTTAGCTCTTGGGAGGGAGAGGCGGGGGGAATCTGTGAGTTGGAGGGCAAACTGGTCTACATAGTGAGTTTCAGGACATCCATAGCTATGTAGAAAAATTTTGTCTAATAGATCAATCACTCAATCAAAGTACATAACGTATCTGTTATTTTTGTAACAAATAATTGAAAAACCTAGAAATTTGTTTAGAGTTAGGAAGGTGTTTTTGGTTTTTTTTTTAACTAAAATTGGAAGCCTGGATATTAACGTTATTGGTAAGCCAGATCTCCAATGGGCCTGATCATTTTCCCTCTGGTTGTGCTTCCATCATACAGCCCACTACCTGGCAGAGCAGATCCCTTTCAGCTGGATCTTCTACTACTGTGCACCTAGACCATGCATGCACCATCAAGTCCATGAAGTAATGCAGATGTGGAGATGATACTGCTCCAATTTTCCCAGCAAGACTTTCTCAACCTTCCTAATGCTATGACCATTTTATACATTTCCTCAGGTTGTGGTGAGCCCCAGTCATAAAATTAATTTCATTGCCACATCATAACTACAATTTGCTACAATTATGAATCATAGTGTAAATATCTGTGTTTCCAATAGCCTTAGGCAACCCCTGTGAAAGGCTCATTGGAACCACAAAGAGGTCATGATATACAGGTTGAGAACCACTGATGTGTGTTTGCACGATGCTTGTCTATAACACCTTCATACAACAGCTAAGTTATGATTCTCTCCATGGACACATACTTCTTCACCAATTTTCATTCTTTCTACATGCCTTAAAGAGATCTTTGAAATTGTATTTCTCCCCCACGAGACTCATAGAACATCATCAAAGAGGGGTTGGAAGGTGTACAAGAGACAGAGGACTGGAAGGAATGCTGAGAAATTCTGTCCTCTGTATCTGATAAGGCTGATGCACACATGAACTCATGGGAGTTGTGGTCACCTGCACTAGACGTGCACAAAACCAAGCCAGTTAAGAATTCCAACATGGAGGAGGGCAGGCTCATCAAAACCATCCCTAGCTATGGAGCTAATGATGGCAGCTGATCACTACTGAGAAAAGAGGCAGCTTTATTTATTTATTTATTTATTTATTTATTTATTTATTTATTGGTGGTATTCACGGCCCATAGCCTAGAGGATGACCCAACACATGGGCACATGTGTGATTCAATGGATTTTTTGTTTTCTTTTACTTGTTTTTGTCTGTTTGTTTTTAATCTTTTAAAAAGGACCTTGAGTTTAGAGAGATATTTGGAGATTAATTCTAGGGGAGAGTTGGAGGGAGTTGGTGTGGATATTTCTGTTTTCTATTTCAGTCACTTCTGCTTATTTTCATCGGTTTCTCAAATTAGCTGATACTACCCTTAACTGACAATATTGCTTTAGAAGAGAACACAGAACTCTTATATTGCTCAAATTTAAAATCTAAAGGTATTAGAAATCTAAATCAAAGGCAGCTTTGTCTTAGTTAACTCAAAGCCAGAAAATAGAGAAAGCAATTTATTTGAGAGAAAGTCTCCAATAAAGATGATGTGGGGTTGTGAAACAGAGAAGAATGGCAGCTAGAAATGTCTGTCTACTTAGCAGAATTATCCCATGGGCAAGCAGTATCCCATGAATGACAGAAAATATCATAGGTGACATAAAACATGACTCAGAGATACTACAACTAACAGTTAAGTAAAGTGGATATATACTTATTTACCTACACCAAACTGAGAAATTTCAGATTTGGAAGCAGTTAAATGTGTTCTGCCAACCAAACACACACACACACACACACACACACACACACACACACGCACACCTAACATAAGCATTCCAATTAAGTAGGCTTTGACCTTGAATAGTAAGGGTTATATTCATGTTGTTTCTCTCACTTATTCATTCTTCACATATAATCAATCCACAAAATCTGGACAATTTTATTTATATAAGCTTTTCTAGATTCATCCCTTCTTATCTGCTGATATTAATTTCCTGTTGCCACATAAGAAATTAACATACACTGAGCAGCATTAAAATTCGATGACTTCTTATCTCACAGCTCTGGTGCATCAGGAGATCAGGCACAATTTGTGTCCCACGCTCAGTGTCTCAAAAGACTGTAATCAAGGAGTTGGTCACACAGAGTTCCTTTCTGGACCTTGGGGTCCTCTTACAGGCTTATGTAGATGTTGGCAGACTTCAGCTCCCTGTGTTTCTTTTTTTTCTCCCCTGAGGTCTTGGCTTTCTTGTTGGCTGTCATCCAGGGGGGCACTCCTGTGTCTTGGAGGATGTTTATAATTCTTTGCCAAGTAACCTCTCAGGACCTCTCACAACATAGCAGATGACTAGTTCAAAGCCAGCAAGTAACATCATTAAGGAAGACACTGCTCACCGCCTTTGTCATATCCAGTTTACTTACTCTATTTATAGTTTCTATCCACAATCAAGGGGAGATACACATTGAAAAATGGAGAATATTTAACACCATGTCCCTGAAATAACTCCTTTCCGTTCTCAAGACTCTTGCCAAGTCAAGGAAGCAAGGAAAGCTAACTAAGACCAGACCATTCAGATAAGGTTATCAGGAGGGTCGCTGAGCCCCTCTCATCTGAACTGGGAGTTAGAGACAGCTAGTATGATACATAGAGGCTTCTCTTCACACATAAGCTTAGCCTTCGACAAAGTAAGTTAAAAGCCAGTGATCCCAGTAATTATAGTGTCTACCTGATTATTAAAAAATAAAAGAAAAAGTAAAAAGAAAGAAAGAAAACCCTTTCCTTGCAGTAAGCAGTGTGATTTTTAAAGAAGTCTGTGGTTAGGACAAGTGCTCTGGTCTAGCTGGCCATACATGACTGTTATTTGTTCATGTCCTTGTATGTGCCTTTTGTGGATTATTGCTCTTAGTATGGCCATCACTGAACACTGGACCTTAGAAATGCATGTCTCTCCTGTTGGTTTCCCTCCTTTGTTAACCTCCTTTGTTAATTTCCCTATTAGCAAATTTCAGTAAATTTGGTGTCTTATACCCCTCCTCCCCATGCTTACTTCAGTCTTCTGGTAAAACACCCTAGGGCCACAGTGCAATTTAGCTGTGGAGGACATGAGGGAAAAACACGGGGACATGTTTCAAGGTTTTCTTGGTGTTTCTTTTATCATCCAGAGGAACTGCTTTTGTTGTCCTTTTAGATAGCAACAGCTTCCAAATAAAATACATAAACTATAATTCAAAAAAGCTGTATGACCTTTAGTTCTACTTCCCCAAACTAACAGACAGATCTAACTTGAATGGTAATCTACCTTTGCAACTGTAATCCTAAATTTTAATATAATGAGCCCCACCCTCCTCACATGATATAGACAGTACCTCATCTCAGACCTCATCGTTCCTCATTCAGACTTCAATAACTGCAATAGAAGGTAGAAGTTTCTCTCAGCTACTGTACTAGTTTCATTGCCTTGTTTTATCTTCTCTACTGACCCTTCTGTCAGAAATGTCTGTGCATACTTAACCTGGGTAGTTCATCAAAGGTAATAGGAAACACATACAGACCCCAAAATGGCCCTCAGTCACCTTTATTTGTGGAACAACTTCTTGATTTTATATTGCTAACATAATGCTCCAGATGTATTCCACCCAACCCATTACACAATAAGATGCATAACAGTAGGAAAAATGCTACTTTGGTATTATTTCTACTTAATATATATATGATATGATATATAGCACATATATAATATATAATCAATATATATTTACCATATAATATTATATAATATTTAATAATACTTATATTATATAATAAATATATATTATATAGAAAAAGACACAAGAGTGGGGATCCAAGACAGCAGCGCCAATTACACACTGTGTCTGATTAGCAGAGCAGCAGTTACTGTAGAGCCACCAACAGACCAAACTGTGGGCCCCCAAACACTAGTGACTGTGTTTCCCAGTTGGGAGGAAACTTCATGGTGAGGGAAATAATTGGGTCCTGACCTCAGATCACCCAGCTAATCCCCCCCAGAAGTTCCTGGGTTCCTGCAGGCACTTAGTATCATTGAACTGTGTCCCCAAAATACCAGAGACTGTGTTTCCCAAGTGAGAGGAAAAACCCATGGTGAGGGAAACAATAGGGTCCCACTTCAGGTCATCCAGCTAATCTCCCAGAAATGTTCCTCGGTTCCCAAAGGCAAGGGGTCTCCAGTGCCTAGCACATGCCTGCCTGCTGTGCTCATGGGCCAGTGAGTAACTTCTGGGTACTGTAACACTCTGCTCCAACCTCCTGATGACTGTGAGCCACAGGAACAGCCACAGATACTGCTCCAAAGCTCAATCCATCTCTGTAGGGAGATATACCCAACCTCTCAGCTTGCTAGTTCAAGATGGATGAGCCCAGCAAACACAGGGTCTAGGCAGCTTAAGCTCATTAACTTCGAAGCAAGAAAGCCAGAGGCAGGGCAGCTGTCTCTAGGACTTCCCTTGGTGAGGAGAGATCTCCTGGGCTCCTGAGGAGTCCAGTTATCCCATAGGATTATATACCTAAGCCACAAAGATAGACACTACCTGAAAGTAAAGGGCTGGAAGAAGGTTTTCCAAGCAAGTGGACCCAAGAAGCAAGCAGGAGTAGCCATTCTAATATCTAATAAAATAAAGTTTCAACCAAAATTAATCAAAAGAGATGAGGAAGGACTTCATAATATCAAATGAAAATTCCACCAAGATAACATCTCAATCCTGAACATCTATGCTCCAAATACAAATGCACAACATTTGTAAAATAAACATTAATAACGCTTAAACCACACACCGATAGCCACATATTAATATTGGGGAACATCAACTCCCCATTCTCATCAAAGAACAGATAAACAAAGCAGAAACTAAACCAAGAGGTAATGACACTAACAGATGTCATGGATCAAATGGATCTAACAGACATCTATAGAACATATCACCCAAACACAAAAGAATATACCTTCTTCTCAAAACCTCATGGAACCTTCTTCAAAACTGACCATATAGTAGGTCACAAAGCAAGCTTCAATAGAATATTCAATATTCAACAAGAATATTGAAATAATCCCTTTTATTCAATCAGACTTCTATGGATTAAAGCTGAACCTCAACAATAACAAAAATAAAAAAACCTACACATACATGGAAACTGAACAACTCCCTACCCGATGACATCTGGGTCAGGGAAGAAATAAAGAAAGAAATTAAGGATTTCCTAAAATTCAGTGAAAATGAAGGCACAACATACTCAAACATATGGACCACAAAAAAGCAGTGCTAGGAGAAAAGTTTACAGCCCTAAGTGCCTTCATAAAGAAATTTGAGAAACCTTAATCATGCATTTAACAGTACACCTGAAAGCACGACACACACCAAAAAAAGAAGAAAAGAAGAAGAAGAAGACACACCCAAGAGGAGTAAGTAGCTGGAAATAATCAAACTAGGGGTTGAAAGCAATACATTAGAAACAAAGAGCACAATTCATAGAATCAACAAAATCAAGAGCTGGTTCTTTGAGAAAATCAACAAGATAGACAAACCCTTAGCCAAACTAACTAAACGGCAAAGAGACGTTATCCAAGTCAACAAAATCAGAACTGAAAAGGGACACTGGGTAAATTCAACAAATAATTAGGTCTACTTCAAAAGCCTATATGCCATAAAATTTGAAGATCTAAATGGAAAATTTTCTTGACAGATTCCTTCTGCCAAAGTTGAATCAAGATCAAATAAACAAATTAAATAATCCTATATAGCTTAAGGAAATAGAAGCAGTATTCAAAAGTCTCCCTTCCAAACAAATCAAACAAACAAACAAACAAAAAACAGGGCCAAATAGTTTCAGTACAGAATTCTATCAGACCTTCAAAGAAGAATATCAAAATTCTTCAAGCTGTTCCATGAAACAGAAATGTAAGGAACATTACCAAACTCATTCTATGAGGTCACAATCACTTTGATACCTAAACAGCACAAGACCCAACAAAGAGAATTTCAGAGCAATTTCCCTTATGAACATTGACACAAAAATACTGAATAAAAAATATTTGCAAACCAAATCCAAAAACATATCAAAGATATCATCCACCATGACCAAGTAGGCCTCATCCCAGCATGCATGGATGGTTCAATATCTGGAAATCCATCAATGCAATCCACCATATAAAAAAAAAAAAAAACTAAAAGAAAAAAAAGAACTACATGATCATCTTCTTTCATGCTGAACAAGCATTTGACAAAATCCAACACTCTTTCATGTTTAAAATCTTGGAGAGATCAGGGATAAAAGCCCCACACTTAAACATGGTAAAGGCAGTATATAGCAAGCCTATAGCCAACATCAAAATAAATGAAGAGAAACTTAAATCAATTCCACTGAAATTGGGAACAAGATAAGGCTTCCCACTCCCTTTATATCTCTGAAATATAGAACTTGAAGTCCTAGCCAGAGCAATAAAACAACTAAAGAAGATCAAGGGTATACAAACAGGAAAGGAGGAAGTCAAGTATCACTATAAGAAGATGATATTATAGTATACATTAGTGACCCCAAAAGTTCTATCAAGAAAATCCTATACCTGATAAACACTTTCAGCAAGGTGGGTGGATACAAAATTAACTCAACTAAATCTGTAGTCCTCTTGTCTACAAAAGATAAATGAGTTGAGAAAGAAATTAGGGAAACAACACCCTTTACAATAGGCACAAAAAACATAAAGTATCTTGGTGTTACCCTAACCAAGCAAATGAAAGACTTGTATGAAAAAAAAAAAAAAAAAAACCTTCAAGTCTCTGAAGAAATTGAAGAAAATATCAGAAGAAGGAAAGATCTCCCATGCTCACAGATTGGTAGGATCAACATAGTAAAACAAATCTACCAAAACATAGTAAAACCAACTTACCAAAATCAGTCTACAGATTCAGTGCAATCCAGATCAAAATACAAATAGAATTAAAAGAAACAGGACAGATTTGCAGCGCAGGAAAAATTCTCATGTTGTATGCTAGTGACACAAAGTCCAGCATACTTTCATTGACAGCCAGGTTGAGCGATTTGCCATAGGGTATCAATTTGCTCCTGCAAGAGGTCAATCCTCTGATTGAACACCATCAAGCTTCCTTTTAGTTGAGCATTAATTCTTTTATGTACAACTAAGGCATGAGCTACATTGGCTAAATGATTATTCAGGGTCTGAGCAGTCTGCCCAGTATGACTCATGGCTAATGCCCTGGTGGTAGCTCTAACAGCCGTCAATGAGATGATTGTCGAGCTATATTTTAGGTAATTGGACTGGAGAATTCGATACTACGATGGAGCTGCTGAGAGTGGCCCTTGTCACAGTAAATTCTACCGGAGTGGACGCAGGACTAGCCACAGGATTATCAACATGGATTGCTGCAGCCAAGAATCATCTGAAGGAATGGGCGGGCATGGGAGTGTTAGCAGGCCTTCTGGTGTTGGTCTCCTTGGTTTGCCTGTGGTATATATGCAAGATTAGAGTCTCACAACAGTGTGATGCAGCCATGATCATTCAGGCCTTTACAGCCATTGAAGCAGGACATTCTCCCCAAGCATGGTTGGATACCATAAAAAGCTAAAATGATACGCTCAGGATGCGAGGCTAAGCACTGCACTCAGGGTCAGCCGCTTTGGACCCAGAGAAGAGCATGTCTGATTGCATGCGGGTTGATGCCCCAGGTCCCGCCTCTGAGAAAAAGGTATCGGACGGGTCTGATGCTCTTTGGGTGGATGACACCTAAATGAACATCTGTACAAAGTCCCAATTTATTTCTAATATCAGAGATCAGACCTCTACTCTTGCCTGATGCGTCTAAAACAAAAAGGGGGAACTGTAGAGAGCTGCGGAATGCTATGCCTTAAAGATGGAGCTGGTTTCCGCCTTCCACCTTCCCGATGGTGAGTGCTCTCTGTCACGAACAACTCCACATTTGGCTAAGGCCGAGGATCTGGCTTGCTTCCATGTATGTGGACCTATCTGCATTGCCCCCGTGGCACGCCTGGGTTGGCTACCCAGAGGCTATTTAAGCTGTGGGCTGGCTTTCCCCGGGGTCCGAGGATTGTTCAATGTTCCTGAATAAACTGCATTGAAAAAAAAAAAAAAAAAAGAAACAGGACAGAAGCCTACCACAGAGGGCCTCTGAAAGACTCTACCCAGCAGTGTATCAAAGTAAATGCTGAGACTCATAACCAAACTTTCGGCAGAGTGCAGGGAATCATATGAAAAAGGAGAGTTAGTAAGACCTGGAGAGGACAGGAGCCCCACAAGGAGATCAACAGAACCAAAATATCTGAGCACAGGCATCTTTTCTGAGACTAATACTCCAACCAAGGACCAACCTCCATTCATAGATATAACCTTAAACCCCTGCTAAGATATAGCCCATGTATCTAAGTGGGTACCCCAGTAAGGGGAACAGGGACTGTCTCTGACATGAACTCAGTGGCTAGCTCTTTGACCAAGCCCCCCCCCATGAGAGAGGAGCAGCCTTGCCATGCCACAGAGGAGGACATTGCAGCCAGTCCTGGTGAGACATGATAAGCTAGGGTCAGATGGAAAGAGAGGAGGACTTCCTCTAGCAGTGGACTTGGAGAGGAGCATGGGAGGAGATGAGGGAGGTAGGGTGGGATGGGAAGGAATATGGGAGGGGGTTACAGCTAGGATACAAAATGAACAAAATGTAATTAATGTAAAAAATAAAAATTTAATTAAAAATAAAAAATAAAGATTCAAAAAAATTACAGATTTTGAATTCTCAGCTTCATATGGAAAAACAAAAACAACAACAATAACAAAAGAATAGCTTGAATGATCTTCTACTGTAAAAGATCTTCATAAGGCATCTCCCTCCCTAATCTCAAGCTGTATTATGGAGCAATAGTAATAAAAACTTCACGATACTGGCATAGAAATAGACTAGTGGATCATTGGAATCAAATCGAAGACCTACAAATAAACCTACACACCTGCTGACTCCTGATTTTTGACAAAGAAGCCAAAACCATACAATAGAAAAAAGATATCATCTTCAGGAAACGGTGCTGGTCCAACTGGATGTCTACATGTAGAAAAGCGCAAAGAGATCCATATTCATCACCCTGCACAAAACTCAAGTCCAAGTGGATAAAAGATCTCAACATAAAACCAGATACACTAAATCTCCTAGAGGAGAAAGAGTGTAAGAGCCTTGACCTCATTGGCATAGGAGACAGTTTCCAGAACAGAACACCAACAGCTCAGGTTCTAAGATGTAAAATTAATAAATGGACCTGTTGAAACTAAAAACTTCTGTAAGACAAAGGGTACTATCAATAGAATGAAAAGGCAGTCTATAGGTTGGGAAAAGATCTTCACCAATCCTACATTGACAAAAGGCTAATATCCAGAATATATAAAGAACTCAAGAAATTAAACACCAACAAACCAAATAATCCAATTTAAAAAAGGGGATACAGAGCTAAGCAGAGAATTCTCAACATAGGAATTTCAAATGGTGATGAAGCAGTAGACGAAGATGGACATAGGAGGAGATGAGAGAGGGAGGGTGGGATTGGAAGGGAATGAGGGAGGGAGCTTCAGCTGAGATACAAAGTGAATAAACTGTAATTAATATAAAATAAATTAGTTTAAGAAAGAAATGCTCTGTGTCCTTAGTCATCAGGAAAATACAGATCAAAATGACTCTGAGATTCTATCTTACACCTCTCAGAATGGCCAAGATCAAAAATTCAAATGACAGTACATTCTGGCAAAGATATGGAGAAAGGGGAACCTTCAGACATTGCTGGTGGGAGTGCAAACTTGCACAAACTGTTTGGAAATCAATCTGGCATTTTCTCAGAATACTGGGAATAGCCATACCTCAAGACCCAGCTATACCATTCCTGGGCATATATCTAAAAGATGCTCCACCATACAAGCTCATTGGCTCAACTATGTTCATAGCAGCTTTATTTATAATAGCCAGAATCTGGAAGCATCCTAAATGTCCCTCAAAAGAAGAATGGATACAGAAATTGTGGTATAGTTACACAATGGACTACTACTCAGCAATTAAAAACAAGGAAATCATGAAATTTGAAGGCAAATGGATGGAACTAGAAAAGATCATCCTGAGTGGAGTAACCCAGAAGCAGAAAGACACACATGGGATATACTAACTTACACAGGTTTATTAACCATAAAATACAGGATAACCATACTACAATCCACAGACCTAAAGAAGCTAAATATCAAGGAGAACTCTAGGGAGGATGCTTAATTCTCATTCAGAAGGGCAAACAGGATAGACACCAGAAGTGGTGGAAGAGAGGGAACAGGATGGGAGCCTACCATAGAGTTCCTCTGAAAAAACTCTACCCAACAGGGGATCAAAGCAGATGCTAAGACTCACAACCAAACTTTGGGCAGAGCACAGGCAGTCTTGTGGAAGAAGGGGTGGGTGGACAGAAAAATCTAGAGGGGACAGGAGCTCCACAAAGAGACCAACAAAGCCAAAAAATCTGGGCCCAGGGGGCTCTGTAGTGACTGATGTACTAACTAAGGACCATGCATGGAGAGGAATTAGACTCCTTGCAGAGATGTAGCCCGTAGGCAGCTCATTCTCCATGTGGGTTCCCTAGTAAGGGGCACTTAGGCTGTCTCTGACACAGACTCTGTTTTCTGCTCTTTGAGCACTTCCCCATGGTGGTGGGGACGAGCATTGCCTGGCTAGAGAGGAAGGGGATGCAAGCAGTCCTAATGAGACTTGATAGGCTGGGGTCAGAGGGTAAGTGAGGAGGGCTTCCTATTTCTGAGAAATAAGGGAGGGGAAGAGGGAGGAAAAGGGAAGGAGGGTGGGACTAGGAGGAGACGAGGGAGCAGGCTATGATCGGTGTGTAAAGTGAATAAATTTTAAAAAACAAACTTAAAAAGAAAAAGACAAAGATAGCATTCTTTATATAATTCTCTATATATAATATGTATATTACATATAAGTACATATATATCCCTTAAGATTAAGGATTATACGTGCATCTATAAGCAATGAACACAATATTCTGAATTAATAACTAAGGAGTTTATTAGTAGCCATGGGAGTTGGTCACAAAGCTATCTGAAGCAATCATGAATAGTGAAATGAGGTTTAATAATAATTAGAATTACCAAGCATGCAAAAAATATGATAAACAATGATTGCATTTTTCATTTAGACTGGTGTTGCATGAGCTTTGGCTTATTATTCCAGAACCCTTCATCAGTGTTTATGAGACATCTCCCATGGGAAAATGGATCTGCAGTGAAATAAGTAAATCTAATATACACATCTCATAAAGAAAAGATAAAGGAGGGATTAAGACCCAAGTCTGAAATGCCAGATGAGTTCTGTATCTTATTGAATGATTTTCTTGGACCAGAACTAATTTATATCATCATGGTATTTGCCAGAGCTGTGGACATATGAGGCCTGCAATGTCCCATGTCAAGGGCACCAGCACTTCCCAAGTTCATGACCCGTGTCCCTTAGACCTTGACACCAGGCTGAATAGAACAAGGCTGCAATATATTTTTGATTTCTAATCCCTTGTTAACAATTGTTCAACTGTTTTAGCATAAAAAAGGAAGGGATATCATTCCTTTATCCCCTGCTGGCAATATCCCTGGTAAAGTCATAATCCCTGCCACAGTAATCGATTGCAGAAGACATGGCTTGATAAAGCTCTTTAACCACAATCCTTTTGCACAGCGTTTGGGATTTGTACAATGATTCTGCCCTGCTTACTCTCATGACATCTTTTCACACTTCTGTAGCTGCCCAAACTTACAATTCAGCTTCATTGGCATAAAGACAAAGAAAAAGCCCTCTCAGCCTTGGTTTAAAATCATGCCACTATGGGGCTTAATCTCCTTCAAAAGCCCTAAAATATAAATTAGGCCTCTATTCATTGTGTCCCAAAGAGATTTCTTTTGTGGGCTCTCTCTGCCTCAGGGCCTCCCCAGCAGCTCACAATGGCCATCTGGTTATTTTGCCTTCCCAGATGGGCACAGTCAGCACTGATTCCAGGGGCTGGGAGAAGAGAGGGAAGAGGCATTTGGTAGCTGACAAAGTCTTACATTTTTGATACAGACACAATCCACGTTTCCTTTGCTCTCAGCTTTGCTATCACCTTTTCGGGTTGTTAGTGCATAACACGGTGCCTCATTAGTTATCAAACCACAATATTTGTGTTGTTTTGTTGTTGTTTAAAGAATCCTTTTAGAGGTAAAAATAAATTCTACTACAAAGAACCAATTACAAAATATATATATAATGTATAAGGATACCTATATTATGGCAAAGCAGTCAGCTTCCATGATATATTGTGTTCTGTAAGAGAAAAAATGCAGGAATGGAATACATACGTAGGAGACTGTATTAAGATGTAGCAAAAACACTTGAACAGGTTTGACAGTATGCCAGACAACATCTGAGAAACTTACAATAGTATTAAAATAAGTACAGTAGTAATAAAAATAAGTCATGGCAATCTAAATCTAATCGATGCAGCACTTTAGTATTCTGAAAATTTTTATATTAACATATTACAAAAAAAAAAGAAATAAAAATCAAAGCCTGACAGATCCTGGATCTACTTTACCCTCTTTTCCCCAATAATAACATCTTAGAAACTAAAATATCTTCACCACTTTATTGAAATTGATAGAAAACATCTAACTACTAAGATTTTTCCAATTTAATTTGATTCTTTCGTGCATGGGCATTTAGTTCTACATATTTTTGTCATATTTAGAATCATCTATCTACCATCATGGTTCTGAAACTAAATGATTCCATCATCAAAAAAAAGAAAAAAAAAAACACCTTCTGTTGTTTATTATCATCACGTGTTTATTATAATCACATGTTTATTATAAACATACATGGCAGTCTTCTTTCATTCTTTGTAACTGCTAAGGGAGACTCCATTTCTAATTTTTATTTGAAAAATGTTACATAAATGGAATTGCAGAGTGTGTATATCTCTTTGGGTTGACTCTCTCTGCCTTGCTTATTCTCTAAAGACTCATCTAGATAATTGCACGCAGCAGTAATGTGTTTGTTTTATTTTTATTATTTTACTTCATTTCTTCATGTTTGCCTTATGCAAAGCATTCCCTCATTAATTGTTTAGACTGTTATATCTGTAGTGATGTTTCATATTTTATTCCTGATCTTGGAGATAGCTGCCTTCTCTCTTGTGGTTTTTGTTATTCTTCATACTAGGTGATCAGTTGCTGTTCTTAAAAATCAGCTTTTTGAGGGAAGGGGAGAAGGACCTCCCCTATGAGTGGACTTGGGGAGGAGCATGGGGGGCGATGAGGGAGAGATGGTGGAAATGAGAGGAGACAAGGGAGGGGGCTACAGCTGGGATAGAAAGAGAATAAACTGTAATTAATAAAAATAAATAAATATTTTTAAATCATTGATCTCCAAAACTGTTTTAGTCTTCAGTTGCAATGCTTATCATTTTCTAAAACTGTCTTCCATCTTGCTTCTAGCCATTTTGTCTTTCTACTTCATTGAGCTGGGGCTCAGCTTATGAACATGAGATCTTTCCAGGTTTCTAAGATAAATGTTTACTGAAATGAGTTTTTATTTCCACACTGCTTTAGCTTTAGCCTGTATATTTTAATACACTGAATTTTTCTTTGTTTTTTTAATTTTATTTCCCCACTGGAATATTTAGAAATGATTTTCTTATATTTTAATGAGTTTAAGGTTATTTTCTGTTTTTTAATTCAAGTTTTAATCTATTCTGGTGAGAGAGTGTACTCTATGTCACTGTCATTATAAATTTGTTCTAATTTGTTTTGAAGTTGAGGTTATTTCAGTGAATTTTCCATCAGTGATTTCTTTGTGCAAACTTATATGAGTGTGTGCTCTAAAGTTTCAAATAAAGATTTGTATATAAGTTAATTAGTTTCTGTTGATTTATTAATCAGATTCCTTTATCCATGGTAACTTTTTGTTCCAGTGTTTACATTAGTAAAGGAGAAGGGAACTGAAGTTACTACAGATTTGTTTGTCCTTGCGGAGATTTTGCTTTCTGTAGTTGAAGGCTCCAATTGTTTGTGCATATACATTTAGAATCACATTCTGATTCTGATAAATTAATCCTTTAATTAATAAATTAAAGGGTAAAATTAATAGCAAATTAATCCTTTAATTTTCATAAAATGTCCTTTTATTTACTTAGTATGTTTTTGCTTTCTCTGCACTGTACTTTGACATTAATTTTACTCCTTTTAAATTTTTATTAATTTTTGCATGCTATATCTTTTATTTTACACTTCTTTCTGTAGTTACTTGTGTGTGAGAAGGTGTGTCTTTGCATGTCACAACACATGGATGAAGCTCACAGAGCAACTTGCAGGAGTCAGATCCTACATGAGATCCCATGCATAAAACTGGTTGTCAGGTTTTGCGGCAACCTCTTTCATCTGCTGAACCCCTTCACCAGCCCAATATATTCTCTTTAAGCCTCTCATTCTTAACTTGTTTTTGTCCTGTAATTTAAAATAAGGCAGGTTTTAAAATAAAGTATAAGTAATTGAGGACTTTTTTCTGCTTGTGTGCACGAGTGCATGTTGGGGGTGTGTGCCCACTGAAGTCAGAGAGGGCTTTCTGTCCCCTAGAGGAGGAGTTACAGGTGTTGCTGCGAGCTGCCAGATGTGGGTTCTGGGAACCGAACTTCTGCAAGAACTGGAGTAAGTGCTCTTAACTGTGGAGCCATCACTCCAGCGTCATAGAACTGAGTCTTTCTATTTCAATCTGCGTGTTACTCTGGATAAATTTGTGTATTTAAAACATGTGCAAATACGGTAATTACTAATATATCAGTTTGTGTCTGGTTTTTTGTTTGTTTGTTTGTTTGTTTGTTTGTTTGTTTTCTGGTTTGTTTCTATGATTCCCATTCTTCTGCTTCTCTTTTCTGGCTACCTCTGGGTTACAGGATCACTGTGTAGTTTTGAGTGAGCTTTTAACAGCTTTTATAAGAAGGATTTGTTCTGGCCATTACAATGCACACGTGTATGTATCAGTCTGCCAAGAGCAACATTTTTGCCCCTTACTTTGTAATAAGAAACCATCACTTGTATGCTTGCACCTATATTTCCACCTTTCATTTTCAGTGATTTTCTGATGTTCAGATGTTCTCACTTTTATCATTCCTTGTCTGAAATGTTCTGCAGTAGGAATGAAAGGGTGCAAACAATAAGAAAAACCTCTACTTCTAGTCACCTGAGAATGTCTTTATTTTTGCTGCTTCCCTGAAGGACAGTTTTGTGAGATATATAATTCACAATTGACACTTCCTTTCTTTCAGTGGGAAAAATATGGCACTTCCTTTTTGCCACTGTGGTTTCATGTGGGAAAGTAATTGTCATTTGTCATGTTAGTTCAAGCTGCCATAACAAAAACACCATAGAGCAATTCTATAAGCAGTAAAATGCATTTCTGGAAGATGGACATGAGATTTGTGTGGTAGCATGCAAGCATGAACAGGTTCTGGGGAGGATGCCATTCTGGGAAGCAGGTTGCCGCTTTTCTCATTGTATCCTCAAATGGCAGAAAGAGAAAAAAAATCTCTCAAGCCCCTTCATAAAGGTCCCAGTCCCTTCATGAGGCTTCCATTTTAATGACCTAATGACCCCTCTGGGGATCCAGATTACACTGGATATAGGTGGTGCAAGCACTCTGCCAACAGTCAAGAAACAACACATACCACTGATTGCTTAAATGGTAAGAGAAGACTTCCAGAATTCCTTAATGCCTTATATTGAAAGATTTTTATGAAAGATTTTGCATAAGAAGGGAATATGCTTTTCTAAAACAATTATGTTTCTGTAACAGTTTTAAGCATAAAATACAATTTGGCAAATAACAATAAAAAAATTTAAAGGTCATTTTTGTTTCTATGATCTATAGAAATCACATACTTCACAGTGATTTTTTTTTCTTCTTTTATAGAAGACTGTCTTTTCTCTGAGGGCCCACAAGCAATTCAATGACTGATACAGTCTGCCAATTCAATAAATCATGTATGCCAGCTGATATATTTTTATTCTGCTTTCTTTGACATCTTTCTTTATTATTATCATTTATTATAATTTATTCAATTTATATCCAGGGGAGTTGTGGCCCCTTCCCTCATGTCCTCCCAACCCCACCCTCCTCTTTCTTCTCCTCCTATGCCCCTCCCCTAGTCCACTTGAAAGGGAGATCCCCTTCTATTTGACCCTAGTCAATCAGGTCTCATCAGGACTGATTGCATTGTCTTCCTCTGTGGCCTGGCAAGGCTGCACCCCTCAGAGGAGGTGATCAGAGAGCCAGCCACTGAGTTTATGCCAGAGACAGCCCCTGCTCCCCTTTCTAGGGAATCCACTTTGATACTGAGCCAGGGTTTTAGGTCCTCTCCATGCATTGTCCTTGGTTGGGGTATCAGTCTCTGCAGGGACCCAAGGGCTCAGTTTGTTTGTTTGTTTGTTTGTTTTGGCTCTCTTGGTCTCCTTTTGGATCTCCAGTTCCCTTCAGGTCTTTTTATCTCCCCCTTCTTTCATAAAATCCTATGCATTTTGCCCAACGTTTGGCTATGAGTCTCAGCCTCTGCTTTAATACCTCTATCAATAGAGTCTTTCAGAGGCCGTCTGTGGAAAGCTCCTGTCCTGTTCCCTGTCCTCTCCTGCTTCCAATGTCTATTACCTTTGTCCTTAGGGTTTAGCATCTTCCCTAATATTTAGTAGAGATTTTTCCCCTTCAATAAGATGTCACAGGTTGAACTTGTTCAGTGAGATTGGAACTAGCAGTGTGTACAGATTTGGAGAACAATGACTACAGACCAAATGCCAAAGCAAATACATTGGGTTGCAACAGAGTCAAATATAGAAGATCTTAAAGTAAAATGAAAGCAGAAGAGAAGTAATTTTGAAAATTAACACGTTATTTAATATAATTCCTTCACAATTGGTCACATCTCTTCTCTTTAGAGATGGAATTTGACTCATTAACTCCCTTCCCTCAAATAGATGGTGCAGAACTGAATATGTGTAAATCTCAAGATCAGGTCGTTGAAGGCTTGTAATTATCACTTTAGAATTTACAGGATCACTCACTTTGGTAGCAACTTGATGTCCTGCCATGAGGACTCTCCAGCAGCTCTTTCCAAGGGGTCCATGTGGCTGGGAACAACACAGTTCCCAGTTGTGGAAGTAAGCCATTACAGAAGTGGGTCCTGCAGCCTCAAGCAAATATTCAGATGACGGTAGCCCCACTCACAACTTGATGTGAGCCAGCCACAGCAGCCAGGACCATTTAGTTCAGCTACCTATTATCTGCAGAAATGGAAATAATAAATGTTTGTTTCTCAAAACTGCAAATTTGGGGACAATTCATTATGCAGAACCAGTTTACCATTACAGATAGTTTCTGTTTCAGCCTTCAACATTGAACCCATCCACACCTTTAATGTGCAAAAGCAAACATAGCCTGACATGATTTTTGGAAACATTCCGGGAAATGCCAAACTCTTCACTCATTACTCCAGATTACTTCTCCTTACCCAGTTCAGCTTTCCAATACCTTTACTAAAATCTACCTTACACTTTTATTCTTTCTCACAGAATCAAGGTATTATAATAGCAAATCTAGTATGTTGTTGTTTAGGTAACCTAAATCAAATAGTCACATTACATCTTACTATTTTTCACTGAGAACATCCCAAGTGAGAAGTAACTAGTCCCAGAAACCAGATCATTAACTTTTCATTCACACAAAAGGTATATTTTATTCCCATCCATCTGAATTGTCTTGTTCTAATATTAAGCAGGTTTTGTAGCAATGATCTACAAATAATATTTCAATGTTTTCTTAGGAATGTGCAGAGAATGATACGAGATTTTTAGGCACTACATTTGAATATATCAGTATATTTACCTTTTAAGTCAGGCAATTCAATCAAAGTTAATGGAAAAATTATCTCCAGCAAGCAAGCCTGCTGAGCTAACTGCTAAGCAAGAAATATACGGTAAACAATGGCTTCCTAAACTACACAGCCCTGAGAGTGGCATAACTCTGTCAATGCCTGAATGTCTTCTGAGAAATCCCATTGTTATGTGCAAGGAACTCCCAAGCAGAGTAAAATTAAAGGCTCTGGTTTCTTATATATATATTTTTCTATCTGATTGCACAGGTTCTTTCTTGTCATAGGTTTTTCTTTTTTTCCAGTCTTTTATTTTTTATTTTTTTATTTATTACAGTTTATTCACTTTGTATCCCAACTGTAGCTCCCTCCCTCCTCTGCTCCCAGCCTACCCACCCTCCCTCTTCACCACCTGTGCCCCTCCCCCAGTCCATTGATAAGGGAAGTCCTCCTCCCTTTCCCTTTGATCCTAGTCTCAGGTCTAATCAGAAGTTGTTGCATTGTCTTCCTCTGCGACCTGGTAAGGCTGCTCCACACCCCCTAAGGGGGAGGTGATCAAAGAGCAGGCCAATCAGTTCATGTCAGATACAGTCCCTGTTCCCATTATTATGGAGGCCACTTGGACACTGAACTGCCATGGGCTACTTCTGTGCAGGGGTTCCAGGCCATCTCCATGAGTGGTCCTTGGCTAGAGTATCAGTCTATGAAAAGATCCCTGTGCTCAGATTTTTTGGATCTGTTGCTCTCCTTGTGGAACTCCTGTCCTCTCCCAGTCTTACTATCTCCCACTTCTTTCATAAGATTCCCTGCACTCTACCCAAAGTTTGGCTATGAGTCTCAGCATCTGCTTTGATACCCTGCAGGGTAGAACACTTCAGAGGCCCTCTGTGATAGGCTCCTGTCCTATTTCCTGTTTTCTCCCTCCTCTGATGTCCATCCTCTTTGCCTTTCTGAATGGGAATTGAGCATCTTACCCAGAGTCTTCTTTCTTGATTAGCTTCCTTAGGTGTACAGATTCTAGCATGTTTACTCTATACTATATGTCTAATAGTCACTTATGAGTGAGTATATACCCTGTGTGTCTTTCTGCTTCTGGGATACCTCACTCAGGATGATCTTTTCTAGTTCCCACCATTTACCTGCAAATTTCATGATTTCCATAATTTACTTTTTTTTTATTGCTGAATAATATTTCATTGTGTAGATGTACCACAATTTCTGTATCCATTCCTCTACTGAGGGGCATCTGGGCTGTTTCCAGCCTCTACCCATCTGTCTGTCTCAGGTATTGTCTGATAATCTCTGGTGCTTGCTGGAGTCCTGGGGTGGGAGAATCCTTTTGGCAGGGTTCTGAAGGCGATCTCCTCAGCGTTTTGAGTATGGTCAGCTGAGTGGTGGTGCTTCTCAGGAATTGTCACAGTTCACCTCAGGCATTCGGACCTGTGTGGTTAATGTGGTGTTTAGGAAGGCTCTCCTCTGATCAGGAGAAGTCCTGGAGATGGCTGTCCTGCTGCTGGGTTCTTTGTTCTAAACTTAGTGAGCTGCAGCTGCTGCTGGTAAGGTGTATTTGCTGGGCACAGTCTTCTTGAAGAACCACAGAGTCCCTTGGTTTAGCTAGAGATAACTGGTCACACCTTGGAGCAGTATCTGAGGGCTGCTCCAATGGCTCTCAGGCTTTCGTAGGTCGAAGGTTGGAGCAGTGTGCTCCACTACCCTAGCTGTAATCAGTGGCAGGTGAACACAGTACTCCTGTCTGCAGTAGAAGGCCAGAGCTTAGGGCCTGTGGTAACCCTGAAACTTTTCTGGAGTTGGGTTTCCTGAGGGTTGGAAGCAATGTTTTCCCTGACTCTGGTGTTTGCGGGTCTGCAAGTCCATCTGGGATAGCAAGTAGAGTAAGTAGGGACAGGCAGGTGGCTTTGCCTTGCTGGCGACTGGGTGCCTGGGCACCTGGACGCTTGCAGGAACCCAGGGAGTTTTCCCGAGAACTTTTTTTTGGGGGGTGGGGAAGTCAGCTGAGTGTTCTGAGGTCAGATCTGCTCTTCCCCTCACTGTGGGCTTTCACCTGACAGAGAAATTTGGTCTCTGGTGCCCTGGGGCCCTCAGTTCTGTCTGCGATGGTGAGTCGGGCAGGCATACAAGCAGGACTCTGTGCTGGCAGCTAAGCACCCCACTTTAGGCTGGCACCTGGGCTTCCACCAGACCTGGGTCTTTTTCCAGGGATTGTCTGGGTGACCTAAGGTCCGTCCCGATTGCTTCCTGTACCGTAGGAACAGGAAACTGACTGGAAATCCTAGTCTCTGCTGTTGTGGGGCCCACAGTTCAGTCTGGGACAGTGATCAGAGCACGCCAGCGGCATGTGGTTCTGGGCTGGCGACTGAGCGCCTGGCGGGACCGGAACTGTTCCTCGGTTTATCTGAGTGATCTGAAGCTGATTGAATACCACACTGTGGGGTTTCCTCTCACCTGGGAAACAATCACTGGTGTTTTAGAGCCCAGAGTTCCATCTGCTGGTCACTGTGCAGATCTTGCTGTGCTGCTGGTCAGAAAAAAAATGTCCTCCTGGCTCCACCATCTTGGATCCACCATTGACATAGGATTTTCAAGAGTGACAACAGTATTGTAATGCATTATGACAGAGAATTCTTAGAGGGGAAATACAACACAGTTCCATCTTAATATAGGTACATATATTCTTACACAAATTATTCCATTGCTATTATTTGGTTTTGTCAAAGGCTGAGAATTGCCTGATGGTATGGTTCCAAGAATAATTCTTCTAATTCCAAACTTGGAGAGGGTGTTTTTCTTTAAATAAAAATACCTAAAGACTACATTTCATGAAAATAACATGGGAAAGAATATGCAGATTCAAATATAGAAGGTATAGATAAAATAATTTAAAAGTAAGAGATGGTGACCATACTTAATTAACTATATTAGCTTTTTACATGCTAGAGATCACAATGCAAGCAAAACCTGAATAAGCGCTATGTATCAACAAATAAGACATAATAAAGACTGTTGTAAGAGAATTCATAATTCTGTACATTTAATTAAGAATGCTTTATTATTTCAGTGTTAGAATGGAGCAACATGCAACCGAAATTCCGTTTAAAACCATTGTGACAGATATTAATTGCTAAAAAGAAGTATTGTGGCATTTGAAAGTTAAGATTAACAATTTCACCATCACAGCAATCACCTTTGACACCTAAAGCTGAACCAACTCCCTTGTGCTAGCTGTTGGGACAATACCAGCTCCTGTCTCATACTTGGACATCTCAAAGAGCTGACAGCTGGTCCACAGGCATCCGAGAGGAAATATCAAGTAGGTGTTACCTGTCTATACAGGGAGGCTTCCAAGAAGGCTAGAAGGAACCTGTGTGGTTCAGTCTTGCTGGAAATTCACTTAATGAACTCTGTCCTTCTCCCCCGTGTCTCTGCGGGAATGATTTAGGGCTATGGATTGCCATAACTTGATTTAGCGCTATGACCTTAATCACAATAAAGCCCCAGCCTTGGCAGACTTTTGCTGCTATCTTCATAAGGTCTCTACAATCGCAGTCTCGGTGTTCCTCTCAATTCACCTAGAACCAACTTACGGTTGTTCTGGCCAAGCACTCTTTTTTGGAATTTGTGTTTAGACCAATCAGAGATAAGACTTAGTGCTCTGGGAAACAGGTGTTAAGAGACTTAACAAAAAGTCGAGCTGTTGGGGGGCTACAGAACAGGGTAGGTTGAAGCAATCAATTTTATTGCTGTACACTGTTTCTCTTTCTCCTAACAGCTGCTTTGAGAATAGTGGGAACCTACCCTGCTGAGCATATTTAAGTCAGAGGATGGAAAATCTGCCTCATTTCCAGGCTGGAGGGTCCCACATTAAAAGACCATAAAGCTCAAGTCATTTAAATTCTAGCTCCAGGGGAGAGTTAACTTTGCCATCTTACAAAATGTCTATTAATAGAAATCTCAAAGGCAGGTTGCTTGTCATTTTACCATTCAATACAATGCAACAGCTCTTAAAGTTTGATTTTCTGCCTCAAACATTTGCACACACACACACACACACACACTGACACTTGGTTAAATAAAAAAAGCATGTCATTAGTATATTGTACAAATGAAACCTACCATCAACCTAAATCTAGCAAGACAACTTGAAACTTTCAGACTGATTGCAATGAAATGGCCATTTCATTGTCTAGGTTATGGAAAAATAACTAACTTACGACCATATGCACTGAAACAAACACTTTGAGTTTTCATATTTTCTGGATTGTTGCTTTGGACCACTGCTGCCCTGAAAGGGTGCCTTGGAGGACCTGGTTTAAAATCTCAGTTGGTCTGGAGATTCTGCTGAGTTCAATGGCTGGCTGTGTGTCACTGGTGAGAGTGCCACCGTTTTCCTGGAGAGATTCACATTGATTGAGGGCTGACTGCTCCTGCTGCTGTCAGTGAGATGTGCTCTGGGCAAATTCCCTTAGGGGGTGCAGCTTGAGGTGTTCCACTGTAACTTTAAACTACTTCGGGAGAGAGTAGGGTATACAAGTACTTATGGTAGGTCAAAGATCAGGGTTGAATGCCAAGTAGCAGCTGAGACAACTGGTAATAGCTTGACATTCCCACAGGGAAAGATGGAAGGGATCAAAACTAAAACACAGAGATAGAATAAAGGAAAGAGACTGGACGGATAGCTCAGTGTTTAAAGCATTCGTTGCACAGGATGAAGACTGCAGTTCAGATAGCCAAAACGAATGTAAACTGGTCACAATGTGCTCCAGTAACCGTAACCTTGGCGCTGGAGAGACAAAGAGAGTAGTGAGTGGGGTTGGAAGGAATTGCTATCTGTATCCAGATTTCAAGAAAGATGCTGCCTCAAAAAATGAGACACCTAAAGAAACTAATCAAGAAGGAGGAATCTGGCTAAAATGCTCAATCCCCATTCAGAAAGGCAAAGAGGATGGACTTCAGAAGAAAGAGAAAACAGGGAACAAGTCAGGAGCCTGCCACAGAGGGCCTCTGAAAGGCTCTACCCTGCAGGGTATCAAAGCAGATGCTGAGACTTCAGACCAACCTTTGGGAAGAGTGCAGGGAATCTTATGAAAGAAGTGGGAAACAGTAAGATGTGGAGAGGACAGGAACTCCACAAGGAGAGCAACAGAACCAAACATTCTGAGCACAGGGGTCTTTTCTGAAACTGATACTCCAACCAAGGACTATTCATGGCGATAACCTAGAAGCCCTGCACCTATGTAGCCCGTGACAGTTCAGTGTCCAAGTGGGTTCCATAGTAATGGGAACAGAAACTGTCTCTGATAGGAAATGATTGGCCTGCTCTTTGATCACCTCCCTCTGAGGGGGGAGCAGCCTTACCAGGCCACACAGGAAGACAATGCAGCCCACTCCTGATGAGACCTGATAGACTAGGGTCAGAAGGAAGGAAAAGAAGACCGCCCCTACCAGTGGACCAGGGAGAGACATTTGTGGAGAAGGTGGAGGGAGGGAAGGAGAGAGGAAGATATAGGGGGGATACAAAGTGAATACAGTATAATTAATAAAAATTAAAAAAAATAAGACACACTTTTTGCAGGCCATCTAATCCTGAGAATGCATTTTCTCTGGAAGATAGTTGATAAACCCAGTATCACTTCATTGATATGAACTGATTTTTTTTCTCTCCCAGCAGCTATCCTTCACAAATAGCTTCGGGGTTGGGGGTGGAACTCTGTGTTCACTTCCTCTCTTGCATGCTGGGACTTTTCCTCTGGCTAAGGTTTCACATTTTTTTTTAGTGGATCTTTCTTTCTTTCTTTCTTTCTTTCTTTCTTTCTTTCTTTCTTTTTCTTTTCTTTCTTTCTCACTTCTTCCTTTTTTTTTGGTTTCTTTTTTTTTTTTTCAATGCAGTTTATTCAGGAACCTTGAACAATCATCTGACCCTGGGTAAAGCCAGCCCACTTTAAATAGCCTCTGGGTAGCCAACCTCAGTCAGCATGCCACGTGGGCAATGCAGATAGGTCCACATACATGGAAGCAAGCCAGATCCTCAGCCTTAGCCAAATGTGGAGTTGTTTGTGACAGAGAGCACTCACCATCGGGAAGGTGGAAGGCAGAAACCAGCTCCATCTTTCAGGCGCGGCATTACACAGCTCTCTACAGTTCCCCCTTTTTGTTTTGGACGCATCAGGCAAGAGTAGAGGTCTGATCTCTGATATTAGAAATAAATTGGGACTTTGTACTGATGTTCATTTAGGTGTCATCCACCCAAAGAGCATCAGACCCGTCTGATACCTTTTTCTCAGAGGCGGAACCTGGGGCATCAACCCGCATGCAATCAGACATGCTCTTCTCTGGGTCGAAAGCGGCTGACCCTGAGTGCAGTGCTTAGCCTCGCATCCTGAGCATAACATTTTGGCTTTTTATGTTAGCCAACCATGCTTGGGGAGACTGTCCTGCTTCAATGGCTGTAAAGGCCTGAATGATCATGGCTGCATTACGCTGCTGTGAGACTCTAATCTTGCATATATACCACAGGCAAACCAAGGTGACCAACACCAGAAGGCCTGCTAACACTCCCATGCCGGCCCATTCCTTCAGATGATTCATGGCTGCAGCAATCCATGATGATAATCCTGTGGCTAGTCCTGCGTCCACTCTGGTAGAATTTACCATGACAATGGCCACTCTCAGCTGCTCCATTATAGTATCGAATTCTCCAGTCCAATTACCTAAAATATAGCTCGACAATTGTTTAGACAGATTTGCAGCACAGGGAAAATTCTCATGTTGTATGCTAGTGACTCAAAGTCCAGCATACTTTCATTGACAGCCAAGTTGAGCGATTTGCCATAGGGTATCAATTTGCTCCTGCACGAGGTCAATCCTTTGATTGAACACCATCAAACCTCCTTTTAGTCGAGCATTAATTCCTTTTTGTACATCTAAGGCATGAGCTACATTGGCTAAAAGGTTATTCAGGGTCTGAGCAGTCTGCCCAGTATGACTAATGCCGTGGTGGTAGCTCCAACAGCCGCCAATGAGATGGCAGTAACAATGGCAGCTGTAATTCCAGGATCCCTTTTCTGTCTGAAGAGAGTCATAGCGTGAGGGCATCAACGGGCACAGGCACCCAGCGAGGCATGCGAGTAACCAGCTAGTAAATTTACTAGCATTCCAGCATTGGGCAAAAAAGCAAGTATCATTACCACAATTACTTGGCTCTATCTGGCTAATAAAAATGGGGGATATAAACAAACAGGTGTGGGCTTATAGGAAATATTATGAGAAGCCTTAACCCCCTCGTTGGAACATCCTGCATCAGTTCTAGAACTAGCAGTGGTGGTGTCCGAGGTCTGAGTAGGTTCAGGAGACCATTGCCCCCAGGGGCAAGACATGCTCCATGTAAATTGACTAACTCCATGTTTTCCTCCACTTTTGAAAGTTATTTAAGGTTCTTAAATTATTTTTTCCTTTTTTTTTAAATTTTTCATCAATTACACTTTATTCATTCTGCATCCCCCCATAAACCCCTCCCTCCGCTCCCGATCCCACCCTCCCTCCTCCCTCTGCATGCATGCCACTCCCCAAGTCCACTGATAGGGGAGGTTCTCCTCTCCTTTCTGATCTTAGTCCATCAGTTCACATCAAAAGTGGCTGCCTTGTCCTCTACTATGGCCTGGTAAGGCTGCTCCCCCTCAGGAGGAGGTGACTAAAGAGCAGGCCAGTCAGTTCATGTCAGAGGCAGTCCCACTTCACATTACTATGTAACCCAATTGGACTCTGAACTGCCCTGGGCTACATCTGTGCAGGGGTTCTGGGTTATCACTATGAATAGTCCTTGGTTGGAGTATGAGTCTCTGGGGAGTTCCCTGTGTTCAAATTTTCTTGTTCTGTTGCTCTCCTTGTGGAGACCCTGTCCTCTCCAGCTCTTACTATTTCTCAGTTCTTACATAAAATTCCATTCACTCTGCCCAACAGTTGCCCATCAGGCTTAGCATCTGCTTTGATAGTCTGTAGGGCAGAGGCTTTCAGAGGCCCTCTGTGGTAGGTTCCTAGGTTGTTTCCTGTTTTCTTCTTCTTCTGATGTCCATCCTCTTTGCCTTTCCGGATGGGGATTGGACATTTTAGTTAGGGTCCTCTCTCTTGCTTAGTTTCTTTAGATGCACAGGTTTTAGTGGGTTTGTCCTATGTTGTATGTCTATATGAGTGAGTATATACCATATGTGTCTTTTTGCTTCTGGGACAACTCACTCAGGATGATCCTTTCCAGATCCCACCATTTACCTGCAAATTTCATGATTTCCTTATTTTTCATTGCTGAGTAATATTCCATTGTGTAGATGTACCACATTTTCTGCATCCATTCTTCAGTTGAGGGGCATCTGGGTTGTTTCCAGCTTCTGGCTATTACAAATAAAGCTGCTACAAACATGGTTGAGCAAATTTCCTTTTTGTGTGCTTGAGCCTCTTTTGGATATATGCCCAGGAGTGGTATGGCTGGATCTTGGGGAAGCCCTACTCCTAGTTGTCTGAGAAAACGCCAGATTGATTTCCAGAATGAAATTGGGTAGATAGGGAGGAGAGAAGAATCTAGAAAGCATTGAGAGGCAGAAAGAACATGATTAAAAAATATACACTGACTGAAATATCAAAAATACATTTTAAAATGTTCTACAAAAAAGGAACAAAGAAATTGATGATTATGCCCAGAGAAGAGCATCACACATACACACACACACACACTCAAGAGGGGGGGGAATAGAGAGAGGGAGGGAGGAATGCAGGGAGGGAGAATAAAGAAAGAAAGGTAAGTTTGTTGGATCCAATTTATGGTTACTTTTTTGAGAATAGATACTTAAGGTGTTTCAATGATCTTATTATATATACATAAAATATATATAACAAAGTTTTATACCCAGAGAAAATGGAACTTAATACTGATGTGCCTCTTTAAATAGAATCATATAAACGTGATCATTTAGTACATACTGTTTTATTATATTACGTTATATGCAAAAGATACTACAAAGTATAAGATATATGGGTTACTGAATTCAACTAGGATAAGACGTTACAGAGCATAGGAATTAATGGAGACAAATTTTCTGATGAATTTTTAAATATACTACAATGTGAAATCATTAACACCATTTTATTTCAAGTGATAGTTTTTATTTTTTATTAAATTGCTTGAAAACATTAGCACTATATGCTTAAATAGAAAGTTGTACAATCAATTAAGAACTATCAGCTGCCATAAATAGGAACAATGGAGACTGTCAAATGGCCCTTCATATTTTAACTGATGGCAAACTCAGAAACATGCATGGGCTCTTCCTACACTTTCTACTTTATGCTGTTTGGTTTAGCATAGATGATTTGCCAAATAAAGGTAGAAACAATTTGCCTAGATCAAAAGCATCATGGTGAACATAACTGAGGCAGCCATTTCACTGCATTCTCAAGCTTCCAACTTCAAAACAGCAGTTAGAACTTCTAGAAGATGAGACTTCAGTTTCAATAAATGAAATCAGTTTCTGGCTAAAATGGGTGCAGAGATCTATAGCAAATGTTCTTCTGGACACCAGTCTGTTGTGAAATCTTTGGCCCAGAGAGGGATTTAAAAGAATTTGCCACTGACTGAGCCTAGGAGCTTCTTCCATGAAGGGCGTGGGGATGTTCAGTGATCCCATCTGGCCATCTGCCTCTGTCTTTTCTTCCTTTGTATCTGTCTGTCTGATTCTTTGGCTCATCAGCAAAACAGCAGCTGTTGGACTGTCTTCCCAAAGATGTTTAAGCCTCAGGTCTGAGGCTTCACAGAGTAGGAAACAGTAATTTGTAAACATCATCACCCTTCAATCATGTGTGGCTGAGTCGGGAAGAAAGCCCAGGGTGATTCTTAAGCATGCAAGCCTACAGAAGTGCTCCCAAGTTCACACTGTTCATTCCCTCTAAAGAGAGAGTGAGGTCCAGACACTTATGTAATTCTCACCTTAGCCCCACACCTTTGGAGACTTACAAAGGGCAAGGGTAGAATGGAAAAAAATATTTGGGTAGGTATGATGCTTTCCATATGTACCAGATTTTAAGTAATTATCATCAAGCATTAAAATATTTCAAAAATTTCAACATTTTGCCCTCAAAAACATCTATTCTATATTGGTTCTCATACATCCAAAGCCATGTGTTTCTGATTCCAAGTTTTCATTTATTTGTAAAACATAGGCCAAATGATTTGATTAAGAAAGGAAGAAAGAAAAAGAAAGAAAGAAAGAAAGAAAGAAAGAAAGAAAGAAAGAAAGAAAGAACTGTGATTCTGAAGCTCATTGTGAAAAGTCTGCTATTATTAAGTTAGCAGAATTATTTAGATTTACACTTCAAAAACATAGTATTCAGCACATGGTCAGAACTTAAATTAATGCTGATCTTAGTATATTTTGCCACTGATAAATGTTATATCTCCGGTGATACTAATCATTGTCATTCTACATTCCTCAAAAATATGTTTCACTGAGAATTAAGTTAAAGACATAATTTAGCACTGAGAAACAATAACAAGTATATTTCTCATAAATAATGAAGATCATCTTAAGTGGTCCTATGTACAGTAACACAGACTAGCATAGTAAGAGACCAGCAGCGTGACTTTGATGTAGACAAAACTTCAAGTCATAGAATTGATAATATAAAGGTTTTACTAATAGATCTTCTTAGGATATATTAAGTCACACAAAGCATAATTTAACTAACTCTGCATCCATAATACTCCAGAGATATGTAGCATGCTATTCAGGCCTGTCAGAGACAAGCAAAATTTATGATGCTTGGCTATAAATACTTGTTCACCAAGATTGTCCAGCCATTAGGCATATCCCTAAAGAGTATGCCTCTAATAGGAAGCTCAAGGGGGCAGAGCAGGGGCACAACCAATGTTAAATCCTGGTCTTCCGTAAAGAGCCCAGTTTACTCCTTGAGAAAAGCATAATTCTGCCAGATGAGCAAAATGATCCTAGGTAACACTTATTTGAAAAGAATAACACTGGTGTGCTTAAGAAATAATTCTGGCAATATCATTGCGATGTAAATAGAATTTGCTGAAGTGACCAGACTTGCTCAAAGTATAAGCTGGGGCCAGGTCCTAAAAAAGATTTAAGGATGACAGCATATGTGAAATGCTTAAGCCTAAGATAGAAATAAGTTAGTAAAAGCTTCTGTTTGAACCCAGATATTCTCTGAGCATTAGCCAGAGCAGGGTAAGCACTATTAAAGATCTTTTGCTTTATTAATCTTTAAGTGTGTAAAGATATTTCTCACTCAGAAGGCATGTCATCTCTATAACAACTTAATATGAAGGTTACTGAAACCCATACATTCACAGGTATGTCTTCAGCAGCTTCACCTTGCTGTGAATAATTCCTGTCATTATTTCCACATCCATTGTTAAACATTTTGCATTTGCAATAGAACCGTGTATAAATGGAAATGTCTGCATAGAAGTCGGCTTCAGTGCCTTTCCTCAATCATGTTTCACCTTTTTTTATTTTTTTTGTAACGGGTCTCCAGTTGAACTTGAAGTTGATCAATTCAGCAAGGCTGGCTAGCCAATGAGCTTCAGGGACCTCCTTCTCTTTATCCTCCGACCCCAAATACTGGATTACAGGAATGAACTGTCTTGCCGGCTTTTCCTGTGGATTGTGGAGAGCAAGACCCAAGTCCTCTTGCATGTGCAGCAGGCACTTTGCTGAATGAATCATCTTCTTATCTCCAATCTGCAACTATTTTGAAAGCACACAACAGTATTGTGCACTAAGATCATACAGTTAATCTTAATGTGCTTACTATAGCACAATTAACAAATAATTACAGGCCAGAGAGACATATAAGTGTGTTTTTTAAAAAATTTTAGAGATAATATTTTCTATATGGTATTTCATGCCAATCAACTGGTTACTGAAATAGAGAACATCCATATAATATATACATACAGGTTATATATACTAAGATAGATAGATAAAAACATGTTATAGTATTCATGAAGGAAGTGTATTGAAGATGGAAGTTCTGAATGGAAAATTAAATGAGCATTAAAACCTAAATCAAGGTAGGGAAGACTAACATTAAAATTATTTTTAGCACATGATATCTGCCAAGGCCATTGGTAGGCTACTCCCTAGAATTCATGAATGTGGGAGTCAGCATCTGCTGTCTTCTTTCATGCTCCACCTAATTTTTTTAAATTATACTTAAATAATTTCTCCCTTCTCTTTCCTCTCTAAGAACCCTCCCACACATATCTCCTTGCTCTCTTTCTTTTTATAATTATATTTTAAAAAACACATTCATTTTATATTCCAACTGTAACCCCCTCCATCAACTCCCTCCTGTCCCACCCTCCCCACCCCTGCCCCCCCCCCCCCCGCTATATCCTTCCCCTAGTCCACTGAAAGGGGCAGTGTTTCCTCCCCTGCCATCTGCCCCTAGTGGAGAGATGGCTCAGAGGTTAGGAGCACTTGCTGTTCCAAGGGTCTTGAGTTCAATTCCCAGCAGCCACATGGTGGCTCATAACCGTCTGTGATTAGATTTGGTACCCTCTCTCCTTGCTGTTCTTCAAACCAATGGCCCCTTTTCCCCATTAACTTGTTACATACATATATCTATATACACATATCTTCCTAAATATATAAATACAACTTGTTCAGTTCTAGTTGCTACTTGTATGTATGTTTTCAGGGATGGCTGTTTAGTATTAAATAAACAATTGGAGTCCACCTTATTTTTAGAGACAAGATAGAACTTCCAAGCAAAAATTGCTATAAGGAAGAAAAGGAGATAGAGCCAAATGTTTTAAGTAAGTGTTTTAAATAAACATTACAAAGGTCATGATCATGTCATATGGAGCTACTCTGGTGGAGTGCTGACTTAAAGAGAAATGAATGATTAAAACATTGATGAGCCTAAGAAAATTAGGCTATGCAAAAATAGTCCAATAATGAAGTAGAATATTTTAATTAGCACCTTGGAAGTTCTGAGTGTCCATCCCCTCTCTCCTGGTTACCATTATTCAAAGCCTGTCACATGCCTGGCAATGTGTTTGATGTCTCTGTAAGCTGATATCAACTCTCAAAAATAGTACAATATAGATATAATTATTATCTTTGCTACTAGCTACTGTATAGAAAGAAAACTATCATTGCTAAGATGGTAAAGTTTTTCCTCCTTTGGATTTACTGTTTCTTGTTCACTCACTAACATAACTTAAGTAACACACCTGATATTACCATTTTAAAAGTTTGTCTAGAACAATTTAATGATGCATTTGAAAATCTTAATGACACATTTACCATTGATTTCTATAAGGGGTTTTTTCTTGGTTAAATAGGAATTATTTTGATGTTTATTTTATAGTTTATTTTGACACTGTGTAAATCTTGAGTTAAATTCTTAAAATGTATTACAAAAGATGATTCCTTAAGGTGCCTTATAAACTGGAGAATTTGGAAACTAATATTCTCTAATTCACTCTTGTTAAACTTGTTAGTTACATGTATAAATTTGTGTGTGTACGTGTGTATGCGTGTTAGAGATGTGCTCAGCCAGAATGGTGAAAAGGCCAGAGATTGATGTCTGGTTGTCTTACCATATTGCTCTCCATCTTATTTTCTCTGTGACAGGGTTTCTTACTTAACACTGAACTGTTTCAGCTGATTGGCCAACCAGAAAGTCCTTGGGCTCTGCCTGCCTCAACCTCTCTGTGGTGGCATTGTTAGGCCCAGCTTATATGTGCATTCTTAATACCCAAAGTCTTCCTAATAGCACAGTTATCAATTTACCCAGCAAGCCAGCTCTTTAAACCAAAACTATTTAAATCTGCTAAAAACATCAGAGTCTTTTCTTAGAAATATTAGTATTTTCATTTTTTTTAAACTTTAATGTTTAAAAAATCCTTAATTGGTTAACTAAAGTTTATTCAATTCGTGTACAAAGGACAATTAAAATCATAGGGAACAATTTTCAGCATGTTATGGATAGATAAACAGAGAAAGAGTCACCCCTAATGAAAATTAGGCCATGTGAAAGTCTCAAGATAACAGAGTGTGACACACTCCGCTTAAAGCTTAAAGTTATTAACTCAATTAAAATAGCAAATAAAATTGATATTGTAACGGCATCATGCTTTTATCATTCTTGTAAAAAAAATTAAATGCCAAAAAACGCTTGCAACCTCGTGTAATGACTCACAACTCTTAATTCCAGCACTTGAGCAGCTGAACCAGGAAGACTGCTTTGAGTTGAAGGTTGGCCTGAGTTACATAATTAGTTTCAGAAAAGCGTGAGCTACAGAGTTGGAGTGTCTCAAAAGCAAACATGGAGCTTGGATATACGTGTAGCTCTATGTTAAATTTAAAGATGTGTACCCAAAATATTTTAATTAAGTGCTAAAAGATTTGATTCATTAGAGTAGGGTAATATAATTTAGTTTTACCACATTTAGGTTTACTTAATTTCTTGGAAATAATCCAAATAGAACTATGAAAACTCCCTTTACAAATGATCTAATAAAAGAAAATTGCCAATTTTAACCATTTATGACCCTGCAAATGTTATTATATCACACTGAAAATCACAATAAGACAAAAATTTCAATTTTTATATTGAAAAAGAAAGACATGGGTTAAATATTTCCTTTTCGATCAAAGTGCCATGAACTTGAAAGGATTTGCAAAGTGGAAACAGGTGTAGTCAACTGTTAGAGTATTTTTAAAATTGTTTGACACGTTATAATAGTGTGATCCCAAACTGAAACCTGACATTACATAAGCATTGGAAGATCATAAATCACTTTGGACAGCATGCTGTGGTCCCAGTTCTCCTACAGTGGAAGCATTCTGGAACTGTGATATCACTGCGTAGTGCCACAACAGAAACACGAAGCTTAAAAAATAAAATGGAAATTTAACTCTCTTCCTCTGTGTTAATTACTACCTGTACTACTCTAATGTTTGTAAGGTAATTCAAGTGTACTTTCTGCTTGAGATAGTCATAGATTTTTCTCAAAAAAAGCAGCAGTTTTTGTACAATGATTTACCATGAACTTTACCTGGTCACATTAACAGTTGCTTTTAAGATGCGCAGTAGAAATTACAAAGAAATTATTCCCAGTTAAAACACAGTTTTATATTCACTTTGCTTGTAAACAATGAAAATAATTTCCCGCAGGTGCTAAGACCACCACGTTATAGGATAACATGTCCCGCAAGGATTCTGATTGTGTTTGTGAGAGAACAAAAATCTCCTAAAATGCCTTTATGTATCCTACCAAAATTATGAGCATGAGCCATGCTGGCTAGGAAAGCACGGCGCTATTGCCTTCCATAGCCCTCTCCCCTGGAGCCTTCAGCCCAAGACAGCCTCTCAAAACAAGCAGACTTGCCGAGTGCCAGCTCACCACAGCTCAGGAACAGTGTTATTGATTCGTAGTAACAAGAATAATTTAAACTTCTATCAAAAGCAAACCATTTTTATGTGACCCATTTACATATGTAATTTATATATGTATATAATATTTCATCATTAGAGATATTCAGCTAAGCAGTTTACCTTAGACCAGCACAAAGGTGTCTGGGGAAAAGTCACTCATGAGCTACACAAAATATAAATATAAAATTCTCAGAGAAATATGCCAACAGTTTTAACACTCAAGGTTTTTTTTTTTTTAATCTTCACCTGTTTATTTTTCCCCTTCTGTTCCTAACAGATGTAGTCCTGCATGTATGCTCATTTCCCTTGCTTGTTTTCATTTTTAGCTCCCCTTCAGTCAGTTAAGTACATTATGGTGGAATAGAATAAAATCCAGTCACCCACTATTCTTAACATGGATCCGTGCTTGCTTGATAATTCAACCTCAATGTTACTTTGTTCTTCTGTTTTGTATTCCTCTTGCTAGGGACATTTCAGGATCATAATGTACTTCATAGATTTGGAAGTGCCCAAACAGTCTCTAGAAGGAAAATACGTAGCACACAATCCTCTAAATGCATACAGCAGCTGAGACGTAACAACCAATGAAGGCAAAGATGAAGTATACAAACCATAAGCCTCGGGAAACACATAAATCGTTATGAGGTCTTATCACAACATGGACGGAACGTGATCCTTCCAACAACCTGCCAGATGAGGCCAGACAGAGTGCTCAGTGTTAAGACTTGGGTGCTTTGAAGCTGTGATCTTTGAAGCTCTTTTTCCAGGAGCGTGGGTCAGTCCTCAAGCATGCGAGGCCAGGTATCAGTTCTATGCTGCCTTTCATGTCCCCAGGCCATGCAATTGTCTCTTGCTCTCTTTGATCTTTTTGATCTAAAAGCATATCATTTTGTTCTCTATGGTAAGTAACCTGAAATTTTAAACACTTTTGTATAAAAATTTCAAATGTATCAAAGGTATTAAATACTGTGAAGCATGTTAGAATTACATAGCTGTAAGATCCGACAAGAAGATCTCAAACAAGGATAAGGGCCCAATTCTTCTTTAAAAATTATGTGGAGGGGGTGATGTGCACATGAGTACAGATGCCCTAAATTGGCCAGAGGTATTGTATACCTCTACAATTAGAACTACAAGAAGCGGAGATCTGTCCTTCTTGTTTCTTGGGACCAAACTTGGATCCTCTACAGGAACAGAGGATGCCTTATAATTTCTTAGCCATCTTTCCAGCTCCAACGTCTCACTTCTTAGTATAACTACAATGGTGATTAAATGCCTAGCAGAGGCTTAATGAAATGGCTCATTTGGCAAACTTCCTGACCTAAATTAAGGACCTGAGTTCAGATCCTAAGTATTCATGTAAAATCAAGGTGTAGCAGTACTTTTCTACAATCCTGGCAGTGTGGAGGTGAAGATCAGGGTAATGTGCACTCTTTCTGACCAGCCAGTATTGTTTAGCTGATTATTGAGTTTCAGGCTCAGTAAGACACCATGTCTTAATGAAGTAATGGGGACAGTTATCAAAAGAAGCATCTTATGTTGACCTATTTCTTTCAAGTATGTATGTATATACACAAGCACAGAAACTTGTACACAAACACACATGCACTCTACATGAATTTTGAAGATGGCAAGCATTAAAATTAACATTTTTAAGAATCTGAAATGTACTTAGTACAGTGATCAGAAAGACCAACATTTTCTTGCAAAAAATTGTCCCCAGTCTCTCTATATGTTTGGTTTGTGTTGCTCAAAAGTGAGATTTTGGCCAAAGACTATAGGATTCTGTTCCATTTATAACCAGTACTTCATTCAAAAAAATGGTTCAAATGGCTAAGCACCATTTTTGATGCTTAGATATGCCAGTGGAAAAAATCAAGAATCCCTAAGAAAAATTTCTGTGGCTCTCCTGCCCTGATCTTACCACACCTTGAAGTTGGTTCTCAGACATTGAGACTGGGTTGTTCTAGAGCAGTCAGATAAATAAGAGTGAATCAGCTTTAGCCCGTGAAAGAAGCATCTAGAAATTAGAAAGAAAGCCAATCTGTTGCAGAGCCCTCGGAGTAAAATTTAAGATGATATTCAGGGGTGGGAAAGAGATGAACCAAAACAAATGCTGTTGATACAGTTCATAATTTGTAGAAAATGTGTTCAAATACTGCCGAAATTTAGACATATGTAAGGACGTCTGGTGGCCACAGTACCAACCAGAAAATGTCTTAAGAATCAGGATGGCCTACCAGTGATAATAAAATTTTTGCAACAACATCCTGCTATTTGTGAGATGGCACAATTTTCTAACTGGATTGTAGTAGCCATGTCTCCATTATATTAACGGTTACTGAACCTGTCATTTTTAGCATCTTTCTGATGCTATTGGTTATGAATAGAAGAAATTCTGAATTTAATGATGGTATTGAGTTCACTCTTTATCCTCTGAAACCTTAGAGGGTCTTCCCACATGTGTTCAATAGCATATTTATGGCTGTGACTGATTTTAGAAAGCCAGTTGTATTTAACTCTCTCATTAATACCTTTGGGACCAGTACACAAATGCATAGTTTAAATTTTTCCCCCAATGCCAAAGCTAAAAAGGCCGTAAAACTTTGGCACAATAAAGATGTCTGCCAAGTGCCAATCAATCATTTTCCAAAGGGTCTTTGAGGAAGTTACAGATAAAAGCCCTCCCTAAGTGCATTCTATTAATAATGGAGTGTAGAAAAATATTAAAGACATTCTTAGACCACTGCAGACCATAAATTTATACTTGGAACAAAATCATCAGCAATTATTCCCACTTGACTCATCTTAAACCCAGGATACCCGAACAATACGTTGTCAAATCAATCAGCGAATACAGCTACTTTTTAGCCTTTCTAGGTTTTGTTTTCAAAAATTTTTAATTAATTATAATTATTTTAAAGAATTTTTTTGAAACATAGTCTTATACTGTCTAGCTCTCAGGCAACCTGACCCTCACTGTCTGGATTCTAAGTATGAGCCATGTGTGCAATAATTCTAATCATTTAGAAAACCTTTAAAAAGTGAATGTGTTTTAAACCATGAGTCTTACAATAATATTAATTTTTAGTAAAATAAGGATTATTTCTTCATAAAAATCCACAAATTTTGGCCAAAAGTACCTAAATTTTAATAAAAATATTAAGTCCTGCATTGAATATGTGAGGAAAGGTGACATTGACCCAAAAAGTGTTATACATATTTTAATAAATTTAAATGATTCTTTGATTTAGATGTTATTATGTTCTCTGATCATAAGCAATAAGATTGTCCATATCAAAAAATATGAATTTAAGTCAGCGGTATCTTGTGGAAAGCTACTGTGATATTTGGGCCTGCAGAACACAGATGTAATTTTTGAACATGGTATTTTATGTTTATATTGTCATTAGAAATTTAGCTACTGAGGTCTTCAGTTCTTTATCTTTAAAATGATGCTATCTTTATTTTTAAGTGTTTTATATTTGAAAAATGTGTAACAACGCTACAATAGCAAAACAAAGAGACAGCAATTGATGAAACATTTATATAAAATCTTGATATTTTTATTTTGGCCATCGTTGCAAGCTGTATTAATATTCTCCAAGTACATGAAGATTTAGCTAAAATAACTTATGAGACCATGAGGGTTGGCAAGTGTGAAATCTTCAAGGTATGTCAAGAGCATAGAGTTACCCAGCAAAAGCTAACATTGGGCCTATAATCTGAAAGCAGTCAGTCTAGAGGCGGAGTTGGTTCATTTTCTGACAACCTTAATTTTTACCCTTTCAATTGACTAAATGAAGTTTATTCAGTTATTATGGAAAGCAGTGTATACTATTTAGTTACCAGATTAAAGTGTATACTCCTTAAGATACATCTTAAAAGTATTTTCACAGATATATCCCACCTATGCTTTTCAGAGGAATTGGTCACCTGATTGCAAACAAATAAATAGATGCAGTTAACCACCACAGTCTAATCTTTGTCAATTGGGAAACAAAAGGTACACATCTCCTTAACCCATAGTTAATCTCTAAATAAATACAGTATTTCTTGTTGATTTGCTATAACTTACTCAGTATTTTTATATGATGACTTGTTTAAAAAAGATAACTTGTTAATGCAAGATATGTGTCACATGAAAACTCAAAACGCAAACTCACACAAAAATCAAATAAAAAAAATTACAACTCTCATTTCTGTAACTAGGTAATGGTCACAGCTAATATTTTTATAACTTCACATTTCTACTATCTGTTTTATATTTTCTTTGCCCTCAGCTGGTTTGAATTTTTTTTACCTGAGAGGCTGACCCAAACTTACCTTCCAGAAGGCTTTGCACCATGACTTTTCCAATTTCAGTTGAGTTGCCATTTTCGGCTGACTTTAATCATTTTGGATGGTTGTACTAAAGATGACCTGAAGGATCTCCTATGTTCCAAACATACCACTCTTTCTTAATTCCACAGAGAAGAACAGTCTGGTTTTCTTTTGTAATCAGAATCAATCACCCAATCAGTACAGTAAATGCCTTATTTGCCTGCTTATTATGATGCATAAGATGCCTAGCTGGCAGTGTGCCGCTTTTTACATTCCATCAATGTAGTCATTGCTGCATCCCCCTGTGAAGGCAATACTCACATTGGAACTGAATGTCTAGCCTAACAGGGAAGAGTGCCATTAAACAAGAGCACAAGGTTTTGCAAGTAAATATGAGGTGAGAATGATGTGACCCTCATATCAACCTCTTGATTCCTGGGCCCATGAAATCAAAACTTGGTTGTGGCAGAGAACACCACTGGGTCTTAGATGTTGATTTAAAACTTTTAAAGTGTAACTGATGTTATATTGAGGTCTTTGATCTACTTGGCTTTAAGTTTTGTTCACGGAGATAAATATGGCTCTATTTGCATTAGCTCATGAATGAGGACCCAACCAGAGACTCCTAATAGCAGAGGCTACGGAAACTGAAGAGGATACCCTCTAACTAGACTAGTTTCCTAGCAGAGGGAGGGGAACACAAACCCACCCACAAAAACACCCAAAATTTACTCTACTGACAAGATGTGTGGGAATAAAGATAGAGAAAATAGAGCAGAAACTGAGGGAGTTGCCAACCAATGCCTGGTCCAACCAAAGAGCTACCCTATCAGAGAGTGCCAAACCCTGACACTATGAATGATATTCTGTTAATGATACTCTGCAGACAAGAGCCTGATAGAGTTGTCTTCTGAGAGGTACTACCCAACAGCACCTCAAAACAGATGCTGAGACAACAGCCAAACATTGAGCAAAGCACAAGGAATCTTGTGGAAAAGTGGGAGGAAAGAGAAAATGAGCTGGAGGTGACAGGAACTCCATAAGAAGATCAAGGGCCCAGATAGGCTTGCTGAGACTGAAGCATCAGTCAAGGACCATGCATGAACTGGACCTAACCCCCTACGAAGACATAATAGATGGGCAGCTCATGCCTCATGCGGGTCCTCTAGTAAGTGAAGTCGGGACTGCATTGGACCTGGACTCACTGACTAGTTGTTTGATCACTTCTTCCTGGCAGGACTGCCTTGTCAGACCACAGGGGAAGAGGACGTGCTCTGATGCAACTTGATGAGCTGGGCTGAATGGGAAAGGGAGCTCCCATTTTATGAGGAAAAGGAGAGAGAGAGCAAGAAGGAGGGAGGGTGGTGCTAGGAGGGGAGGAGGGATGCGGATACACCAAGGATGTAGAGTGAATTTGTTAAAAAAAAGAAAAACTCCTGATAAGCTAGGGTCAGATGAAAGGGGAGGAGGTCCTCCCCCATCAGTGGACTTAGAAAGGGGTAGGGAGAAGATGAGGAAGGGTGGGATTGGGAGGGAATGAGGGAGGGGGATACAGCTGGGATAAAAAGTTAATAAACTGTAACTAATATTAAAAAATAAAAATTTAATAAAAAAGAATAAAAAATTTACATATTAATATCTACGGAATGCCTCCTCTTCTCTTAGGAGAAAAGGAGGGAAGCTCTAATGAGAATGTAAAGTTAATTATTTAATAATTATTTAATTGACTAATTGAAAATTTTTAAGTAAGTACAACTTACTGGACATTATCACCACAACCCGGAAAGATATTTTCATCTAAATGACACTGAGCTTGAACCTTTAAAAGGCCACTGTGCTTTAGATTAATCCAGATGCTTCAAAGCAGTTAAAAGAGTGGTTTCTATGAGCAGGGGTCCATGGATGCACCTAACTTGTTAAGCTAGTGAAATTAGGGCAAGTGAGCACAGAACAACATGTAAGCCAAGGCACCATATTCTCTTCCTGTGTCAATTGATGATACAGTACTATTCCTGAGACCATAGATGCAGGCTGGAAGTTCAAAGGTCAGGGATAGAAAGAGTGCAGGCTAAAACCATTCGTTAAGACCATTGCTTGATGTGACTTATGCTTTTGGGGACACTATGGAACTCAGTCGCATATACATTATTTGCTTTGGATAATAGAATGCTGCTTGGTGAGTTAGATAGGTAGCTCAAAATATATGGTAACTATTGACTCTCAGCCTTTCCAACCACAGTGAACCTTAACTCCTTTGGACAAGATAATGTATGTATTTTATCTGTTGTTGAGTGAGTTTCTTTATACTATGCATTTGGAATCTGGAACACTAACCTCAGGATTGGAAACCTAGGGTAACCTGGATTTCACTCAGTGGCTTGGATTGGCTTGGATCTCACTGTCAACCTCCTTCAGATTTCCAAGTACCAGGTTAAAAGGCGTGTGCCACCACATGTACCTACCCTGTAGTTCCTAGCCTTACCTCAAAAAAATGTGTTTCTAACAAATGTATGAATATATCTGTCCAATAGAAACCTCCAAATTGAGTGATCAGGTCTTCCTTAATGTGGTAGCTAGTTTTATGTCAACTTAACACAAGCTAGAGTCATTTGTAAAGAGGAAAGGAGGATCCGGATGTAGGAAAGTCTGCTGGGCATTTTTCTTACTCAGTCATTGATGTAGGAGGGCACAGCCCATTGTACATGGTACAAACTCTTGGCTGAGGTCCTGGATGCTGTAAAAAAGCAGACTGAGAAAGTAAGACAATAAATAAGCATTCCTCCATGTCCTCTATATTAGCTACTGCCTCCAGGTTCCCTCCTGGCTAGACTTCCTGCATTGTCTTCCCTCAAATGACTTGAGATTCAGGATGTGAAAGCCTCGGTCACAGTGTTTCATCACAGAGTTAACTAGGAACATAATAAATCCAATTCCACATTGTAGTCTATCTGTTTGATAGTTTGCCACCTGACTAAGCTTCTCTTTTACAAGAACTTAATTAGTACTATCTAATTACTAACAGTGATATCTTGGTGTGTCAGCTGCTATATCATAGCACTAAGTGTTTCTATCATTTCCTCTATAGTATTTGAAGACAATACCACCTTCTCAACTTATTTTTATGAAGACCACTTATTTTACTAACCAGATAAACTGTTACAGGCCCTTTCAGTCCCCTCAGCTGTTAGTTGAAATCAAGAATCGGTGTTTTGTGGACTGATATTAACCCACATTGTATTAATACACATTGTATTATCCAACTTCATTTAGCGTCCACCACTATCACACACCCCAAATATCCATTACCAAATATAATCTCCAGATATTTGTCTGTAGAAGTATGTGTGTATGTGTAAAACTTGTATATTTATGACGTGTACCTATGTCAAGATTCTATCTTACACCTATAAGTTTTTATGGCTAAAACAAAATAGTGGATGATTTTTAAAAATTCTTTATTAATTATACTTTATTCACTTTGTATCCCCCCTGTAGATCCCTCCCTCCTCCCGTCCCAATCCCTCCCTTCCTCCACCCTCTGCATGTTTGCCCCTCCCCAAGTCCACTGATAGGGGAGGACTTCTTTTCCTTTTTTCTGGTCCTAGTCAATTAGGTCTCATCAGGAGTGGCTGCAATATCTTCTTCTGTGGCCTGGTAGGGCTGCTTCCCCCTCAGGGAGGAATAATAAAGAGCAGGCCAATCAGTTCATGTTAGAGACAGTCCCTGTTCCTATTACAATGGAACCCACTTGGATACTGAACTGCCATGCGTTACATCTGTGCAGGGGTCTTAGGTTATCTCCATGCATAGTCTTTGGTTGTAGTATCAGTCTCAGGAAAGACCCCTGTGCTCAGATTTTTTGGTTCTGTTGCTTTCCTTGTGGAGTTCCTGTCCTCTCCAGATCTTACTGTTTCCCACTTCTTTCCTAAGATTCCCTGCATTCTGCCCAAAGGTTGCCCATAACTCTCAACATCTGCATTGATAGTCTGCAGGGCAGAGCTTTTCAGAGGTCCTCTGTGTCAGGTTCCTGACTTGTTCCCTCTTTTCTCCTTCTTCTGATGTCCAGCCTCTTTGCCTGTCTGGATAGGAATTGAGCATTTTAGCCAGAGTCCTACCTCTTGATTAGTTTCTTTAGGTGTACAGATTTTAGTAGGTTTATCTTATGTTATATGTCTATATGAGTGAGTATATACCATGTGCGTCTTTCTGCTTCTGGGATAGCTCACTCAGGATAATCTTTCCTAGATCCCACCATTTACCTGCAAATTTCATGATTTCCTTGTTTTTTATTGCTGAGTAATATTCCATTGTGTAGATGTACCACAATTTCTGTATCCATTCTTCCACTGAGGGGCATCTAGGTTGTTTCCAGCTTCTGGCTAGTACAAATAAAACTGCTACAAACATGGTTGAGCAAATGTCCTTATTGTGTACTTGAGCCTCTTTTGGGTATATGCCTAGGAGTGGTATAGCTGGGTCTTGAAGAAGCACTATTCCTGGTTGTCTGAGAAAGTGCCAGATGGATTTCCAGAGTGGTTGTACAAGTTTACATTCCCACCAGCAGTGGAGGAGGGTTCCCCTTTCTCCACAACCTCTCCAGTATGTGTTGTCTCTTAAGTTTTTGTTCTTAGCCATTCTGATGGGTGTAAGGTGAAATCTTAGGGTTGTTTTGATTTGCATTTGCCTAATGGCTAATGAGGTTGAGCATTTCTTAAAGTATTTCTCTGCCATTTTCGATATCCCTTTATTGAGAATTCTCTGTTTAGCTCTGTACTCCACTTTTTAATTGGATTACTTGATATGTTGCTGTTTAACTTCTTGAGTTCTTTATATATTCTGGATATTAGGGATTCAGCAAGATGGTGGTGCCAGGACGACTTTCATTCTGACCAGCAGCACAGCAGGATGGGCACAGTGACCAGCAGTCAGAACTGTGGCCATAAAACACAAGTGATTGTGTTTCTGAGGTGAGAGGATATCCCACAGTGGAGAATTTAATCAGCTTTAACTCATCCAGCTTAACTGCAGAAGAAATCCTGGTTCCACCAGGCGCTTGATCTCCAGCCCAGAGCCAAAGCTGGTGTGCTCTGATCACTGTCCCAGACTGAACTGTGGGCACCACAACATCAGAGATTGAGATTTCTAGGCGAGAGATAACCCCACGGTGCAGGAAACGATTAGGACCGACCTTAGGTCACCCAGACATTCCCTGGAAAAGACTCGGAGTTCCACGGACACTCAGGAGCCAGCCCAGAGCCAGAACCAGGGACCCAGGTGCTGGCACAGAGTCCTGCCTACGTGCCTGACTCGCTGCCCCAGATAGAACTGTGGGCCCCAGGGCACCAGAGACTGAGTTTCTCTGTTGGGTGCAAATCCAAAGGGAGGGGAACGGCTGGTCTGATCTCAGAGCACTCAGCCAATATCACCACCCCGAAAAGGTCTCTGGAAAAATTACCCAGTTTTGGCAGACGCCCAGGCACCCAATCCCCAGAGAGGCCTGTGGGTTCTACTCGCCATCACAGACAGAAAGGCTGTCCTCAAAGCAAAGACTGGGTGTCCCTGTCAGGAGGAAACCCCACAGTGGAGGATCATCAGGTCCAACACTCAGGACACCCAGCTCCAAAAGATTTTCTGGATTCACGCAGATTTTAGGCTCTAGCCTTCTACTGCAGCATGAGAGCTGTGCTCACCCACCATTATTGAGTACTGCTAGGGCACTGAGGCACACAGCTGCATCCTCAGACCTACAAAAGCCAGAGCACCATTACAGCAGCCCTCAGATATTGCTCCAAGGTTCAACCAGTTATCCCTACCTAAACTGACAAAACTGTGGGAATCCTTGGTTCCTCAAGTGGATGATTTTTATAAACCACTGAAATTTATTTCTCAAGCTTCTGAAGATGATGTCTGTTTAGAAGTTGTTTTCTGGATTTTGCTTCTTTATGTCATGAGAGGACAACAAAACTCCATTTTGTCTGCATTTTAGGACCTGGCCTGACTTTAAAAAAAAAAGTCATCAGTCCCAGGAATTAGGCTATCGATCACCAATTCCAGGAACAAGACCTTAAAATCCCTCACCCCAGAAACAGCCTGGAGATAACCACAAGAATGAAAAAATATCTTATCTCAGGATGGGGCATCTGTGCTGGGTATCCTTACCTCTTCCTGTAGTAAAACATTCATGGCACAGGGTTGCAGGCCAGTGACCACCTGGATGCAAGCCAGTCAGTAATCGATCCTTGTTACTTCCCAGGCACTCACCAATGAGGTTTTAGGTTATATAACCTTTGCTAGAATTCCCCTAGTCTCAAAAAGAAAAAAAAAAAAAAAAAAAACTTGCACACCTTTGCCCAGGGTCACCATTTGTAAAATGGTTTAACCCCTGCATGCAGGTTTTTGAGAAATAAAACACTCTTGCCAAATGCATCTGTGAGTGGTGGTGGTTTCCGTGTGGTGATTTCAGACTTAACAATGGTAGAATAGGCAAGGAAGTACTATTATTTTTAAAATAGCTCTTAATATAATTAATAAAGGGTCTAATCACCTGGCCTACTCTCTTCATAGATGCTATAAAACACATAATTGGCATCTGTAGTGGTTTGAGTTAGAATGGCTCCCACAGGCTGTGTTTGAATGCCTGGTCCGCAGTTGGTGGAACTGTTTGGGAAGTATTAAGAGGTTTGGGCTTGTTGGGGGATGTGTGTCACTGGGGATAGGCTGTGATGTGTCAAAAGCTCACTCCTTTCACAATTCTCTCTCTCTTTCTCTGACTGTGTCTCTCTGTCTCTCTGTCTTTTTCTCAGTGTGTCTGTCTCTTTCTCTAGCTCTGTCTCTCTCTGTGTCTCTCTGTCTCTGTCTCTCTCTCTGCCTCCTGCTTCTGGATCAGATGTAAGCATTCAGTTGTTGTTCCAGCACAATGCTTGTATGCTTGCTGCCATGGTCCCCAACATAATGGTCACCAACTCTACTACGCACAGAAACTCTGAGCCTCAGATAAAATGCCTTTTTTGAGTTGCCTTGGCCATGGTGGTGTTTCAGGGCAGTAGAAAAGTATCTAAGATGGCTTCCTTGTGAATTTTGAGAGGGTGCAGCTACTCATACTTTTTACACATCAGTATTTAAGGTGATGATATTGAGATCTATTTACAGCTTAGAAGCCAAAGTGATTGTGGCTTCTTTAGAGCTAAATGTACAGTGTTGTAAAAGTCACTTCAGAAAAGGCCATTACTGTTTGCTCTGGCAAATCCCTGTTAATCCTCTCTGATGGAGCAATTCCCTCTGGCAAAGAAGACAAGAATTAAGGAGTCCAGCACCTCTCCTCTGATTTTCTGAAATCAGCACATTTACATTTTCAGGATCCCATTTTTTTTTCCTAGTCAATGCCTTCATTTTACCAGCAGATACACTGCAAGGCTGGGAATTACACTTATATTTTAATCCAATAGAATTACTTCCTGGCTTTATTTTCTAGCCATCACAGGTACATGTCAATGGGAAACAAGGATATTTTTTCAGAACAAAGAGCCTATCAGGTCATTTACATATTGTTTTAGCTGGGCATTCAAGTCCTTGGGTTCATTATTGGGCTTCAGAACCAGGAAAAGATACTTAGGTGTCTTTTTTATTTTTTTAATTTTTCATCAATTACACTTTATTCATTCTGCATCCCCCCACAAGCCCCTCCCTTCTCCCCTCCCAATCCCACCCTCCCTCCTCCCTCTGCTTGCATGCCATTCCCCAAGTCCACTGATAGGGGAGGTTCTCCTCTCCTTTCTGATCTTAGTCTATCAGTGCACATCAAAAGTGGCTGCATTGTCCTCTACTATGGCCTGGTAAGGCTGCTCCCCCCTCAGGGGGAGATGATCAAAGAGCAGGCCAATCAGATTATGTCAGAGGCAGTCCCTCTTCACATTACTATGTATCCCAATTGGACTCTGAACTGCCCTGGGCTACATCTGTGCAGGGGTTCTGGGTTATCTCCATGAATAGTCCTTGGTTGGAGTATGAGTCTCTGGGAAGTTCCCTGTGCTCAAATTTTCTTGTTCTGTTGCTCTCCTTGTGGAGACCCTGTCCTCTCCAGCTCTTACTATTTCCCAGTTCTTACCTAAAATTCCATTCACTCTGCCCAACAGTTGCCCAGCATCTCTTAGTTTCTCTCTCTCTTTCACTCACTCTCTGCATGCTTTCCTGTCTGCCTACTTTCTTTACCCCTCCTTTTCTGTCTTCCCATGCATGGAGGCTTCCTTGGCCACAGTTCCTTTACGCTGGTGAACCCACCAAGAGCTGCTCCCAATAAACCTGCAATACCAAGGACATGCATGGAGATCACCTAGAACCCCTACACACATGTAGCCCATGGCAGCTCAGTCTCCAAGTCAATGCCCTAGTAATGGGAACACAGACTGTCTCTGACATGAACTCTGTGGTTGGCTCTTTGATCACCTCCCCCTGAAAGGAGGAGCAGCCTTACCAGTCCTGATGACACCTGATAGGCTAAGGTCAGAGGGAAAGGGAGGAGAACCTCCCTTATCAGTACACTTGGGGAGGGACATGGGAAGAGATGAGGGGAAAGGGGGGTTAGGAAGGGATGACAGAGGGGGCTATAGCTGGGATACTAAGTGAATAAATTATAATCAATCAATAAATTAATTAATTAAAAAGAAAATAAATACCTTAACTTGCCTTGAATTTGCTCATTTCACCAGAAGAAGAATGCTTATCACTCATCATTTTCTTTTACCACTTGTTGTAGCATAATTAGACATGGTCAGAGTCCTTATATTTGCTTATTTAAGAAAAAATGTTTTGTACATCAAATACATGGTCACCCACAAATTTGCTTCTCACAAGTACTTGTTCAACAATACCCAACATGCCATGTATATTTGCAAATGTATATTGCCATAACATACAATTGACTCAGTACATCTTCCCATCTGGAGCCAGTGACTTTAAAATCTAGTCAGTTTAAAAACTGGGTTACATAGTAATGTGAAGAGGGACTGCCTCTGACATAATCTGATTGGACTGCTCTTTGATCACCTCCCCCTGGGGGGGAGCAGCCTTACCAGGCCATAGTAGAGGACAATGCACCCACTTTTGATGTGAACTGATAGACTAAGATTAGAAAGGAGAGGAGAACCTCCCCTATCAGTGGACTTGGGGAGTGTCATGCATGCAGAGGGAGGAAGGAGGGTGGGATTGGGAGGGGAGGAGGGAGGGGCTTATGGGGGGATGCAGAATGAATAAAGTGTAATTGATGAAAAATTTAAAAAAATAAAAATTAAAAAAAAAACTGATTCTCCAATGAGAGGATAGGTCCTCTCCCCCCACACACTTCCTTCTGACCATAGTTTATCAGGTCTCATCTGGACTGGCTTCTTTGTCTTCCCTCTGTGGACTGGTAAGGCTACTCACCCCTCAGGTGGGGATGATGGAAGAGCCAGCCCATGAGGACTGGGGGAGGGGCATAGGAGAAGAAGAGGGAGGGAGGTCGGGATTGGGAGGGGAGGGGGGACGGGGCTACAGCTGGGATACAAAATGAATAAACTGTAATTAATAAAAATAAAATAAAATAAATTTAAAAACCTGATTCTCTTCCAATGTCCATTCCTTTTGCCTTTCTGAGTAAAGATTGATCATCTTACCCATGGTCCTCCTTTTTGCTTAGCTTCTTTAAGTGTACAGATTTAATATGTTTATCCTATGTTATATGTCTAATATCTACCTATAAGTGAGTTTATGCCGTGTGTGTCTTTCTGCTTCTAAGATACCTCACTCAGAATGATCTTTTTGAGATTCCACCATTTGATTGCAAATTTCATGATGTCCTAGTTTTTAATTGTTGAGTAGTATTCCATGGTATAAATGTACCACAATTTATGTATCCATTCCTCAGTTGAGAGACATCTGGGTTGTTTCCAGGTTCTGGCTATTACAAATAAACCTGGTACGAACATGATTGAGCAAATTTCTTTGTTGTACACTTATTTTGAATATATGCCTAGGAGTTGTATAGCTGGATCTTGAAGAAGCCCTATTCCTAGTTGTCTGAGAAAGCATCAGATTGATTTACCAAGTGGTTGAACAAATTTACTTTCCCACCAACAATGGAGGATTGTTCCCCTTTCTCTACATCCTCTCTAGCATGTATTGTCACTTGAGTTTTTGATCTTAGCCATTCTGATAGGTGTAAGGTGAAATCTCAGGGTTATTTTGATTTGCATTTCCCTGATGACTAAGGTCTTTGAGCATTTCTTTAAGTGTTTCTCTATCATTCTATATTCCTCTACAGAGAATTCTCTGTTTAGCTCTGTACCCATTTTTTAATTGGATTACTTGATTTGTTGCAGGGAACAGGACAGGAGCCTACCACACAGAGCCTCTGAAAGACTCTACCCAGCAGTGTATCAAAGCAGATGCTGAGGCTCATAATCAAATTTTGGGTAGAGTGCAGGGGATCTTATGAAATAAGGGGGAGATATAAAAGCCTGGAAGGACAGGAGTTCTACAAGGAGAGCAACAGAACCCAAAATTCTGGGCCCAGGAGTCTTTTCTGAGACTGATACTCCAACATATGACCATGCCTGGAAATAAGCTAGAACCCCTACACAGATGTAGCCCATGGCAGCTCAGTAACTGTCTCTGACATGAACTCAGTAGCTGGTTCTTTAATCACCTCCTTCTCAGGGGGGAACAGCCTTTTCAGACATAGAGAAAGACAATGCAGCCAGTCCTGATGAGACCTGATAGGCTAGGGTCAGAGGTAAGGGGAGGAGGACCCCCACCAATCAGTAGACTTGGGGAGCTGCAAGGGAGTTGATAAGGGAGAGAGGATAGGGCTGGAAGAGGATGAGGGAGGAGATACAGCTGGGATACGAAATGAATAAAATGTAATTAATGCAAAAAAGTAAAAATAAAATTATTTTAAAAATCCTAATTCTCACAACTAACTTATGTTATTCATTCTTAAATATTAATTGTTCAAGAATCAATCTCATTAGCGTAATTCACATTAAGGTTTCTCCAAAGAAAAACCATAAGTTGTACAGATGGATGTGATCTTAAGGGCTTGAGTGTCCAAAACCATCAAGACAGCTTAGCAGGATAAGGACCCAAGGAAGAGCTAAGTTTCATTGCATGAAATCTAAGGAAATTGCGAGAAGGAATTTCTTCTGCTCTGAGAAATGGGTCTTTTCTTTTAAGGCCTTCCATTAATTGGTTGAGGACTAGTACTTATCTGAAAATTACACAAGATAGCCTACTCTATTCAAACTCTACCTACATAAGAAATAATCACACCAAACAAAAGATTTTTACAAAAAATATCAGAAATAGTATTTAACGAAAACACTTGGCATTATAACCTAGCATCCTTGACATAAGAACTGAAATATTAATGATTTTACCATTTTTCTTTTCTTTTCCTTCTCAGTTTTTGACCAACAGAGCCTATATTGCCTTAAGTACTGCCATATGTCCAACAAAAGCAATGATACAGCCTGGCCTCTTTTGTTTCTGGCCAAGGAAATTACATGTGACTTCTAAATACAAATGCAAGGAAAAGTTTTCAAAATTAAATGGAATCAATGTACACATAATAGTATCTTTCCCTTTTGCTCTTCACATAGTTGTGAACTATGTGGGGTGAGAAGCAGGAAATGTAAAGAAAAAAAATTGAACTACTTTATGACATATAAAATGACAATATTGACAGTGAAGACCTCAGAAAACTAACCAGCAAAGAAGAATAGAAGTGGGATCTCTGAGGTCCGGAAGCCAGAGTGTCCATGCTAATCTGTCCAATTTTTGCTCTTAGTGTCACAAAAGATAACTTTCTATTTGATTAAGTTTTTTAAAAAGTGCCCTAATTAGTAGCCTTTCTGTTCTAAATACTAGACAATTCCATAACAGGAAGTGTGTGCGCACGTGTGTGCATGCATGTGTGTGTGTGTTAGCAATCTATCTCTTTGAACTTGCATTAATCTAGTTTTTGAAAGAAGCCATGTTTATATAAGGATCCTGCAGCTAGTCTTTACAATGCACGCCCACATGTTTAAAGTCAACCTGAACAACATAACAAGACTGTCTCCAAAGCAAGAAAGAAAAAGAGACAGGAAAGGGGGTGGATGGAGGTAGGGAGGAAAAAAAAAAAGAAAGAAAGAACCTGATTTTGAAGATTGTTTAACTTGACTAAGTAGGATGTGGTAGTTAACCATGGAAATGTAGAAAATTGCAGGCGAAGAACCTTCATCAGTGAAAGTGGGCTTTCTCGCTACTTTTATATAAATAGCCATTCGGTTTAACCTTTAGAGCTAACCTAACCTTCCCATGACTATTAAGTAACATCTCAATGAGCGACATTATGCTTACACTATCTCTAGCCTCTGTCAACCCTAAAGATAATGCAATAAAACACATCTGAAACCTTTGGAAACGCTTCTCCATGTTTCCATAGCCTTCCTGCTTACTTGCCTAATGCTTCCAGCGCTGTACTGGTAGACCGTCTCATTGATGACTTCATTCTTAATTTACCAAAATTTATTTATTATTTTCTGCAGAACGCGAGATTCAGGGTCAATTGCATCTGTGTAACTGGGCCATGGTCACATAAACTATTTTTTTCTCAGGCAGAGTAGTATTTTGAGTTAACATATAGACTATAAAAGAGAGTCATAGAACAAATGCTGTGCATGTGAACATTACTGTGCTTGAGATACTTAACTAAGTGTCATGGGAAGTTTTGTTCTTAGAATACTCAAAATATAACAAATTACACAGGATTTCAAGCCATTTCACCAAGCTGCTTTCATCCCAAGTATTATAATTTATAAAACAGTATAAAGCTCTTTTATGCTCTACTATTCATGATATTCTCTCATAATGAGTTAGACTTATAAATCCCATGGAAAGTTACTAACTCTCTTAAATATGAGAACTACATAAGGCTGTCAAAACGTCAAAACTGACTGACATAAAGAAGTCAGTTTGCTTGAGCAAAGGGTTATGTAAATACTCTCTCAAAGAAAGAGGAAAGGCTAGAGTCAATGTTTATATCCACAAGAAGGTCTGTCTAAATTAGATGAACAAAGGCTATTATTGAGTGCATGTGTCAAAGAAAGTGCCAATCCCTCCTTTGTTCTCCTCAATTGTGAATAAGGATGAGGCAGAAAAATTTAAAATAAAGCTATTTATACAACAGCTAGAATGAACATTATGAAATGAAAAATTGTGTGATAATTCTGATAGGAACATTACCACTGAGATCAGGCTTTCTCTGTTCTCAGTTATTCCATATTATGTGAAACAGTGGTTTTTCAGGCTGTGCCTTGTCCTGGGAGACTTCATTTTACAAGACGCTTTTGACTCTCTCCTGAGAGTAAAGGATGATTACCCTTCTGGGTGGACCAATCATCAACACCATCTGTCTGGCACCACCCACGTAGCAAAAACTGATAAATTACTTGTTTTTAGGAGTAAAAAAGAGCCAACCTATACCTTTATTGAGGTTAATTGACACTGGAGGCACATGTGTGAGCATATTACAATCATAACAGGGAAGTCAAGCCAGACCAGGGAAAGCATGTCACTCCCTTACCCAGACTATTAAAGTAATGGACCCAAACACTGGACACAAGGGCCTCACATCAGCCTATCATGTGACACATGATTTGTGCTGCAGGGACCAACAGGCAGAGAACTGCAAACTGTCCCTTGAGGTTCAGCTTCCCTACAGCCCTCACCATTGAGGCAGTATGTCTGTCCAACCACCTGCTTGCCCATTGGAATCCAAATGCACTGTTTAAGCTCTAACCTGTTTTCTGCCCTCTCATCTCTGAAGCTGACTACATCTCTGCTCTGCTTCCTGACTCTCTCATGACCTGGACTGTAGAGCAGCATCTTATTCACAGCAGCTGGTTCTGTGTTCATTAAGTTATCAGTGCTAGGTCTGCTTTCAGTTCTCTCAGCCCAGCTTTTGAAACCTCTTAAACTCTGCAGCAGTCTTTTTAGGTTTTACTTATTCTGTAAACAATTAGAGGTAAATAAATTTATTATGCCTGTGATTTGATATTAGTAATTAATATGGCAATAAAAGATCCTTCATTTTTGTCTAGCAGTTTATCAGGTAGTCAGGAAAGATTATATCCTGAATTGATGCCATTGAAATTAAGGACTCTTAGTTATGGAGGATACAGAGCCTAAATGGGCCATCATTTGGAACCAGACGAGATGTTCAGGGTTCAGGGGTGGCACTACATCACCAAGTCAACTATATAACTTTCAATCCACAAACTCTCCTGCCTGCAAGATATGCTGGAGCAATGGAGACTCACAGTTTGTGGGAGTGGCCAACCAATAACTATTCTAACTTGAAGCCCAAGTCAGCAGAGGAGTCCCAAACTGAACACTGACTAGATGGCTAAGAACCAGAGGCTGGATAATCCAGAGATGTAGAGTAGAACCAAATGACTGGAAAAAAAAAAGCCAATGAAATGATTCTTAACAATATTCTTCGTAGACCAATCGTCATGAGAAGCTTCCTCCCACAGCTGATGGGAACATAAACCCACATCCACACCCAAGCTTAGGCAGAACTTAGGGAACCCCAATGAATAAGGGGAAGAAAGATTGTAAAGCCAAAAGGGTAGAGTACATCATGATAACATGGTCCACAGAATCAAATATAATCAGGGCTCATAGAGTCTCACACAGACTGAAGCAACAATCATGGAGCCTGCATGGATTTGTGCTAGGTCTTCTGCATACAAGCCATTTATTTAGCCTTATTTAGCTTGGGGTTTTGTGGGACTATTAGGTGGGAGTCAGGGTTTCTCTGACTCTTTTGATGACTCTTAGGACCCTTTGCCCCTACTAAGTTGCTTCATCTGAGCATTTGTGCTAAGTCTGATTGCATCTTATTTGTTTGTTGGTTTTCTTTTTCAAGAAAAGTTTTCCCTGTGTAACCTTGGCTCTCCTGGAACTCAATCTGTATACCAGGTTGTCCTGGAACTCACAGAGATACACCTGCCTATGTGCCATTGCCACCTCCTACAAGTATTTCTGCCTTTGGGGATTGAATTTTCTGCCCCACGCATGTGATGCAAGTGTTTTTCCGCTGACCTGCATCTTGTTATGCCAGGTTTAGTTGATATCTCTGGGAGGCCTGCTCTTTTCTGAGTGGAAACAAAGCAGCATTGGAGCTAGGAGAGAGGTGGGGGCAGCACTGGGAGTAGTGGAGGCTGAAGCCAGGATGTGTTTGTGTAAACGCCACCATTCGTTCTCTGTACTGTCAATAAAACAACCAGCCAATGCTGAGCAATGGAGAGAATAGGGTGGGACATCCTGGTCCGGAGGGGAGGAGAAAGAAAGGAGTGGGAGAAGGAGAGCAGGGATTGGCAAGAGAGGACTTCAGACCATGAGGAGATGTGGACTGAACCTAAAATATGACTAAAAACAAGTATAATGAGTGAAGTCTGAATGGTAAGAAACTATGTAGGCTTGGATGTTTAGGATGGAACAACTATTGCCAAGCATTGCCTTCTAGGTTAATTAAATTAAAAAAAGATTAAAAAAATCAATATACTTTGTGAATGTATTGTTATTCAATAAGTTCTCATATTGTAGAAAACATGTTTGTCTCTGTTTTTGTAACAGTATACTCACAACACTCTCATTTACCCAGAATAAAAATAAAAGTATTTACAATGCCTAAGAGGATGTCACATGATTTACCACTGAGCTCTACTATCCCACATCTGTTCTTATTTAAAAAACAGATCTTGGACAGGAATATGTAGCTCAATGGTGGAGTGCTTAAGTAGGATGCAAAGGGCCCTGGACTTAATCTAACACTAAAAGGAAAAGGAAAGAAAAGCCTCCGTCCTTTCTTTAAACAATACTCTGAATATTCACTTGTGGTCTCTTGTTAGTGGTCTATGGGTTGAACTGAACGACATCTCTACTTCATGTGGTATTTCATTCTCCTTTCACCTAGCCTTGGATTGCTTGGTGATGGCAGGGCTCCATGATAAATCAAAAGAGCTTTTAATAGCCACTGTTTGTATCAAACTTATTTGGATTCCACTGTTAAAAGTCACAGCCCACCCCAGAATCAGTAGTGAGTATCACTACCAAAAGCTATAAACCAAGGAAGGCTTAGTTTACAGGTCTTTAATTTAATAAGCCATTCATGTTTTCCCATTTTGTCTATCTTCTTTCCTCATACTGATCCAGCTACAACTGTCTTTTTAATAGTCTTTGAATAAAACCAAAGCCAATTCTCAACTAGGACCTAACTGTTACTTCTGCAGGTAATATTTTTCACTCCATAATATAGTCAACTCAAGCACTTCTGTCAAGTTTTTGTTCTAAAGTCTACTTTTCAGAAATGCCTTCCTACTTATCACATTTAATAAGATTCTCTCCCATAGTCTCATAAATTTTCTTTTCTCCATTGAATATGTGTGTGTGTGTGTGTGTGTGTGTGTGTGTGTGTGTGTGTGTGAACATAGATCCTTTGTTATGGTTCATTCTTGTATATTATTTTGTTCCTATGTTTGTGGATTTTATTTCGTTCCTAGTTTTTTTTTTAGTAAACTGCAATCTATTTTTTGTATTTTATCTAGTGATATGTCTCAAACCATTAATAGAATTCTTTAAGGATCCTAGGTGTAAATATATATTTGTCAGACATGTTTAAAAATCATATTTATGTTTTTATGACTTAAATATACTAAATATGCATTCTCTATAAATATCCCTCTTCAAATTAGCAAGAAATTGAGGACTATCAATAAGCTTACAGCTTGGTTTAGAATCTACTACATCACTTAGTACATGTAGCCTTCGTATTGGGAAGGATCATAGCAGGTACAAACCCAGGAGGTGAAGGCAAAAGAGATCATTTTATCTAATGCCTTAATTCTCCTAATGAACACAATTAAGAGGAGGAATTTAAGTTCACTGAAGAGTGCTGAAAAGTCAAGTATTAGTAAAGGTAGGATTAGAGCCAGGTTTTATAATTACCAATGCTATTCAGCTCTGCTTTCTCAAATTGACAAAAATCACTTATCAGACAGAATTTATAACAACCAAATAAAAGTGTGAAAGTGGTGGATACCCAAAGTCATTGAGTAATTAAAAACAAAGGTCTTGGAAAATTAAGCTTGCAGTTTCTAATTTCAGGAAATTGCAATTCAATAGATAGATATGTTTATTTCTCAAGAAGAGCACATATAAGGGCCATTTACTTCTCAGAGTATAAAACTGGAACAGGATGCCCTACTGAATCTAAATTTATAGTTATTGAACTAAATGACTGGCCTTCACCAACCTGTGGGAAAATCATTTTCAGCATGGAAATGAACACAGTGAAAAAATATCCCAAAAAGTGAAGAGATTATATCAACTAATGATCTGAAGAAAGAAGTAGAGTCACTACAAGAGAATTCCTCTTTATTCTACTTTGCCCTTTAATAATATCAAAGAACTTTGGTTTTGTTTAGTTTGATTTCATTTCGTTTTCTATTTAAACAACCAAGGAATTATTTTTTCTTTTTTATTTTAATTTTTCTTTTTTATATTAAATTACATTTTATTCACTTTGTATTCCAGCTGTAGCCCCTCCGTGATTCCCTCCCCCCACATCTCCTCCCATGCCCCTCTCCAAGTCCACAAATAGGGAGGTCCTCCTCCCCTTCCATCTGACCCTAGCTTATCAGGTCTCATAAAGACTGACTGCACTGTCTTCCTCCCTGGCTTAATAAGGCTTCTCCCCCATCAGGGAGAGGTGATCAAAGAGCCAACCACTGAGTTCATGTCCCTGTTCTCCTTACCAGGGAACCCACTTGAATATTGAGTTGCCATGGACTACATCTGTGCAGGGGTTCCAGGTTATCTCCATGAATGGTCTTTGGTTGGAATATCAGTCTCAGAAAGGACCCCTGGGCCCAGATTTCTTGGTTCTGTTGCTCTGCTTGTGGAGCTCCTAGCCTCTCCAGGTCTTTCTATCTCCCCCTTCTTTCATAAGATTCCCAAAGTTCCCAATAGTTGTGGCCATGCTTCTACAGGCTGAATCATACCAGTAACAAATAATTCTCCCACAGAGTTTTATAGAATGAGAATCTGGACCAGGGTTTTATAGTACTACTGCTCTTTGTGAGCAACAAAGTAATTTGATCCACCCTCATTTTTGCAAATCATAAGAGTCGGAAGTTGATAATGTTGTGACAGAGTTTATAATTTTCTTTCCCAGGCATTTTACTCTTCGAGTCTTCTGATCCGACTCCAGGCTCCATTTCAATGTCATAGCTGCTTGAGATATATTTCTATATGACAAAGATTGAATGACTTTCTATGGTGAAAATTTTATACATTTGTAGCCATTATGGTCCATTTATTCAATCCCATTTCACTGGAAATGAATTAGTTATTAGATTTTCTGTATGAATTTGTGAGACAAAAAGTTCATAAAACTAATCATTTGGAGGTTAATGTTTATATAGTTTTAAAAAGTAGAACCTAGACAGACAATTTAATTCCCTACTTTGCATTAATTAAGGAAATGTTCTTCTATTCAGCAGCCATGTACCTCTGTTCCTTAAGTTAAAATTAGAATTTCAGCATTACCTGCAAATTCTCTCACACTGAAAGTTAATTACATTATCATTAATCTGATGGATATAGTTTCAACTGATTTATTATAGTACATAGACAAGAATTCCTCAAACTGTTATCAGATTATTTCCATCTTCAGATAAAATATTCTATTTATTCAATATAGTTTGGTTACATAACTGATGTGATAGAATTCTTAACCTCTTTATTTTATGAGCTTGTTAAAATGCCTCTTTGGGCAGATTCTGAGCCTGATGGCCAACTGTCGGGCTGAATGAATGGAATTTTATGTAAGAAGTGGGAAATAGTAAGAGCTGGAGAGGACAGAGTCTCCACAAGGAGAGCAACAGAACAAGAAAAATTGAACACAGGGAACTTCCCAGAGACTCATACTCCAACCAAGGACTATTCATGGAGATAACCTAGAACCCCTGCACAGATGTAGCCCATGGCAGTTCAGTGTCCAAGTGGGTTACCTAGTAATGGGAAGAGGGACTGCCTCTGACATAATCTGATTGGCCTGCTCTTTGATCACCTCCCCCTGAGGGGGGAGCAGCCTTACCAGGCCACAGAAGAGGGCAATGCAGCCACTTTTGATGAGAACTGATAGACTAAGATTAGAAAGAAGAGGAGAACCTCCCCTATCAGTGGACTTGGAGAGAGGCATGCATGCAGAAAGGGGAGGGAGGGTGGGATCGGGAGGGAAGGAGGGAGGGGTTTATGGGGGGATACAAAATGAATAAAGTGTAACTAATAAAAAATTAAAAATGCCTCTTTGGGAATAAAGAAATATTTTATAACAATTATTATCTAAATTTTAGAAACTAACATGATGCTCCTTTTTTAAATAATACATATTTTTATTTGAAGAACTTTATTTGTATTCCAGTTACTTCAATATTGTTTTTAAATGAAAAAAAAAACTAATCTGCAATGTATTTCTATTAACAACAACAAAAATCTCATTTGATGTAGAGCTCTTTAATCAAAGAGAGAAATGAATCTAATGTTCAAGTTATTAACTGGGGATTTCATTAATTTCATGACTGCATTCATAAGGTTCCTAAAGCTACCTAAATTTGAATATATTTTGTTTACTACAAATAAAAATACTATTATATACTAAGGAAAAGAGATGTAGTAGTTTACCATGTTACCAAAATCTGCTTTGGTTGTTTGTTTATTGTTTTCCTAGTATTTTGTAGTTCTCTCTCTCTCTCTCTCTCTCTCTCTCTCTCTCTCTCTCTCTCTCTCTCTCTTTCTCTCTCTCTCTCTGTGTATGTGTGTGTGTGTGTGTGTGTGTGTGTGTGAGTGCCATAGATTGGCTTTCACTAGTACAAACTAGGCTTGAGTTCATAATCCTCATGACTTAAGCTTCCAAATAACAGTATTAGAGATATGCACCAGTACACTCAATGTGGTGGTTTTTGAATAAAATGTTACCTTGTTGGATAGGTGTGGCCTTATTGGAGGAAGTATATCATCTGGGCTGGGGTTTGAAATTTCAAATGCTCAAGTCAGGCCTAAAACGTCATTCTCTCTTTCTGCTGCCTACAAATTCAGATGCGCCACTCTAAGCTACTTCTCTAACACCCTGTCTGCCGGCTAGCCACCTTGATTTCCACCATGAAAATAATGGACTAAACCTCTAAACTGTAAGCCAGCCCCAGTTAAATGCTTTCCTTTGTTAGAGCTGTCCTGGTCATGGTATATTTTCACAGTAATAGAAACTCTTACCAAGACACTTAACTAACATGAAAACTTTTAAAGAGTTATTAGTAACATTCCAGTAAAAGGCTGATTAAATGACAGGCAGACAGATAGATAGACAGATAGATGATAGATACATACATACATAATAATAGGTAGATATATAGATACATAGAGAAGATAGAAGCAATGAAGCTATAAAAGATTACAGTGCCTTATGATACTTTATGTCTACAACAGAAAGCAGGATGGAAGCAGCTTAAAACAGGAAAGATTCTGCTTCAAAAAGTTCCACCTGTGATGAAGAAACAGGAAGATCAGAGGAGCTTAGGCTGTGGCAGCATAAAACTGTAGCAGAGACTGTTTACCTCATAGCAGATGAGGAAGTAAAAAGCAAGGTGGTCAGCCATACCTTCCAAATTTCTGGAACCCCTACAATGCACTAGTACTTGCCAAAGAGCAGATATTCAAAACATAAACTTGTGGGAGACATTCCAGGTTCAAACTATAATTATTCCAAGTTTCTAGCAGGTTTGAATTATGCATAGAAAATGCTCAAATTATGTGAAAATTCAAAAGATTGAGTAGTCCTTCATCACCATATTTTCTCCTTTGTTAGTTAATGAAATGATCTACTTTATATAGAAATCTTCTAATACTCAGATATTACAGTCTTAATGTTTGTAACTTCATTATTTTTAGAAGGTTAACAACAACAACAAAAAAAAAACTTTTTCTTTAAGTGCTCTAGAAGATAAACAAATAAATACATTGATGTAACAAAGTCAACTTCAGCTTTTGTCTCTAAAATTGAATAGAGGCCTTAATTGAAAGTGCAGAAATTCTAACTATGTGTTTTCTATGTCTTCATATATCTGTCATCTGGAATTGAAAATGCTGAGATGACACTTTGCCAACCAGAAACATGGAAACATTTCCATTTCTAAAGGACAGTAATCAAAAGTGTGTCTTTAAAAAGTAATGTCTACAAACTTCGGTCATCTGGTCAACGCTGCCTTGAGGCATTTCACACCAAATGCAATTTACCCTTAAATTAAATAATAATCTCACTAGAAAACAACACTATAAAAAAAGACATAACCTTTGCCCTATGAGGCCTCAATATTTCTTGCTGCCAAATGCCAGAATATACTCAAAGAGAATAGAAACTCATAAAAGTGAAAAATAGTTATACATTTTTCTAGAAAGAAAAAAGCAGAATGGAAAGCAAATAAAATCCTTTTGACAAGAAGCTTTAATGGAGCAGCAGTAATATTCAGAACAATGAGTATTAACAATTTCTTAAGTAGGAAGCCCTGGAACTTAGGGTCTTAAGGATAACAGGGAGGTAACTCGACAAATGTTTGAAGATATTTATAGCTTGAAGAAACCAAGATTTATGGCTTGCAGTACTATGGAAAAGGGCAGCAAATTATAGAGCATTTTAATTGAAAATAGGTTTATTTTTATGCAATATTTTCTGAATATGGTTTCCTCCCCTCCTCCAATCCTGATTTCTCCCAGATCCCTACCTACCCACCAACCGTAATCCACTCCCTATCTTTCTCTAATGAAATAAAGTAAGATAAAATGAAACAAAGAAACCAGAAAAATAAAAAGAACCAAAAAGAATGAAAGAAAAGAAAAAAGCATGAACCACAGACAAAGAACAAGAAAATATATAGATCCATAGAAACACTCATCATGGAAATACTTTACAAACACAAAACAGGAAGCTATAATACATACACAAAATGCCTGTAAGGTTAAAGCATTATGAGTCAAAGAACCTCCAAAAATGCCATTGACTTTGTTTTGTTTACTATCTCCTGCTGGGCACAGGATCTCCAGAGTGGTTTGTATGCCACAAGACTGAAGAAAAGTAATTTTTCATTTGCAAGCAGTCATCAATTGGGATAGCTTTTGGGGTAGTGATGGGGGTTTGTATTCATGCCTCCTGTCAGCACTAACATCCCATCTTTTCCAGGTCTGTGCAGGCCCTATGTATATTTTCACGATCTAGGTGAGTCATATGTGCAGACACACACACTACTCAATAGATTGATTGACTTAATTAAAGAGTTTAAATTATTGTTTCAAATTATACAACTAATAATATCAAAGCCAATATTTAAATCTCTCTTAATTTGACTCCCAGGGACTCTCATTTAACAGCAAACTAGCACACAGATTGTGTGCCTTGGAGAGCATAGTGAATTCAAACGACATTAGAACCTCAATTAGACTTTTAACTTTAACAGTCAATTCTGCTGTTTTATTTTGTTTTGTGACCACTTATATTATTTATTCTTTGATCATGTTTTAATCTCAGAATATAGTTCTACTATGCAGAAGTTAGAGAAAAAAATTTTAATTGATACTATAAATTATACTACCAGAAAGTCCAACATCTGCCTTTACTTTCTCACCTGTGTTTTGAGTAGTTCACCTGCATCCAGAACTAGCCTAAAGACAGTTGCAAACGTCTGCCTATAATTGTGGGATCGCAATTCTCTTTTACCAAGATGAGAGTAATGTTTGACCCTCATCGTCTCACTCTCTTAGTGACATGTATAACAGTTAGGAAAACTGTCTCCAAAATTTAACAAACACTTGATTCCAACCTAATTCTATGACTTCTCCATATGAAAGCAGAATTTTAAAAAATGTACCTTATAAAGTACATGCCTAGTCCAACTGAGTGCCCTGTACCTGCCCATCTTTGGAAGATGAGCAACTCCTGAATTCTAGCTTTTTTTTCCCCTCCTTATCCATGTTACCAAAAAAAGTGTATATGAACTAGCACTAATCACAGAAGTTTTGATAAAACCTTATCCCATTATATAATACTTTGCTTTCAACCATCAAATACGATAAATGTGTTTATTATAAGGCAATCAAGAAAGGAAAGGAAAGATCACTTGTATTAGTCTATCAGTGGGTGCATTATGTTTGGCTCTCTTCAGGTGGAGATGGGTTGCCTGGAAAATAAAGCTATTTGAAGAACATGAAGTGTTTAGCTAGGAAGGAAATGAAAAGTAATACTAAATCTAACCCTCAAGTAGATAAAGCTTAGACCAACTTCACAGGAAATAAATGAATAGTGCTAATAGCTGGATCCAATTTATAAAGCACTAAACGGATATTATAGGAGGAAGGGAGATAATTAATCTTCGGCTAGAACAATGAAAGATCAGCTGTGGCATTATCACACTGCCACATTCCAAGACTCTCGAGGTGCTTTGCCTTCCAACGCATTAATCACAGAGTCTCCAGAATTAGGATGTTTAATTATTTGCAAGGATCCTTTGTATTTTTGTCTCTGCATGAAGTCCCTGATTATGCTACAAAGAAAGTTTTCTTATTATGTACCTCACTTAACCTATAATAGAAATTTTAATAGACTCTGAGAGTATAAATAAAGACATTTCATTTTAAAATCATCAAAGCTATAGTCATCATGATTATTCAAAAGAAAAGGTATTTAATTTTAAACTTGATCATAAAAGTTTGGGTGACACTTTCAATGTTGATTTCATGGTTTAAAAATATTAAAAATCACAGCAAATCATATTACAGTATTTTTTATAGATTCTAATTAAAAAAGTTGGAGCCTCACTCTAGGAAGATGTTCTGAAGACTAATTTCATTTTACATATTATTTTACAAATGTATGGCACAGGCTACATGGAACAGTTTAGGGTAATCCAATTGATCTACATAATCTCTACAACTATACAAAATGCAGTGGGAAATAAAGGTCAGAAATCTCTCCAAGCCTATCTGGTGTCTCGCAAAAATTAATGAGTTTGTTCTTAGATGCAATGGTGAATAAATTTTCACCATCCTCAAAGTGATACTATTGTCAAAATGAAATTGCTTGGCTATTTTCCAGTGAACAAGTGTCAAAATAACGCTGTCCTTGCACCTTTGTTTCTTTCTCAGGTCATACACAGAATTTTCGATTTCCAAAAAGTGACCTCCAAAATCTTTAATACATTCTAATCCTTCCTGTTACACTGCCCACATCTGGTACATTTCCCAAGTGAATGATGTTGTCTCTTTAAAAAGGTGGACTTATGTTAATGATAGTCAAGACTTTCTTATACTAATTTTAATCACAGTATATTTTATCCACAAATTTGCACTCTTAATACACTAAACTGAAGATAAATGTTTTGCAGTAACAGCCACTCCTTGGCAAAGGCCATTTTGACTTAGTACCCACCCATATCTTCCCTGCTTTTCTCTCATCCATGCCTCATTTCAGACGAGCTCTCTAATATTTCTAGAAATACTCTTTTAAGTATTTGCCCTTACATGTTTCCATCCATAGAATTCTTTTCCCTATCTAATGATGTTGTCCATGAAAAACAACTTTTAAACAAATACCCACCCACTATCTTTGTCTGCTTCTGCCCTTCTCCTTAGGACTCTCCCATTTTCTGCAGCACCAGAGATCCGTGTTCCTCCAAAATGGTCTTACATTTCTTTAGATGCCCACTCGCCAGATCTTATGTAGCAAAGGACCATACTGGCATCTACTGTAGTGTGACGACCAATGAACATGCGCAGCACACATTGACTGACTCTACGCTATTGGCAGACGAGAACACTCCACATACTTGCAGCCTGAGTTGTTGGTGCCTTCTCATTTCACACTTGCCTCGGTTTTTTATGCTGCCGTTGTTGATAAAATGTCCCAGGCCGAACGACTTAGAAAAACAGGTTTGCTTTGACTCCTAGCCAGGATGAAGGCCTGCATCTGGTCGGCTCTTACTGGTAGGGGACAGGCAACACAGGAGTCATTTAGCAAAAGACAGGGAACAGGTGTGTGTGTGAATTTCTGGTCCCTTTCTTTCAATGTATAGTTAGCCAGATTCAATCCTGAAGGATCCCTGATGGTGATCGTGTCTTGTAATCATTACCAAAGTCCCCATTTCTAAAAACACAACCTGATCAAATTTTCAGTCTCTTAATTCTTTATAGTGACAATTTAATTTTTTTAACTTATGTATCTTTAGAAGAACACTCAAATCATTTCCAAACCATATGAATACTTATATGTCCATCACTGGAGGCAGCTTTTCTGTTCTTTACAAATTAAGTTTTCATTATAATTCATGGTTTGTTTGCTTTCTTTATGAGAAAAACTAATAGAATAATATCACAGTAAGAGCTGAAAATAAATTGTCATTAATTTTTAAAAAATGGCTCTTTAAAGACAGTTTTCTGTGATCCTTTAGCATTTCTGGGCATCTTGCAAAAGTGCACATTGGCCTAATAATATGCCTACCTAATTTTTAAAGTGTGGTTATATGGAGGAAACCCTTGAAATCATGTCTGCTTCAGAGTAGAATGAAACTTTCTTCTTTTCATTTTATATATATTTATATACTTTTTCTCTCAGCAAAAAAATTGATTGGATTTCTTTGCAATGCTCTATAGATGACTCAGTTGTCCTCAGCTCAGCAATGCCAAGGAACTTGAGAGAAGCAGGAAGAAAAGGTGCCAGGCAAACAGCAGGCAGACAATTCCTACAAAATGCCCCCTACCCTTTTACCTACTCATGTATGTTTAGAGACAAAACATGCATGTGTAAGATCTCTTGCCCAATAGTGTGGTGACGACTGCTCCCACTCCTGAAGGTGGGATGAGGTAAAGATGTTCTTATAACATTGGATAAGTAAGCATTAACAGCTACAGTGACAAGGTTAGATCAGCAAGTCAGGGAGTCTCCAAAGATGAAATAGATGTCTCAGTCATGTGAATTTGCCTCTTGATATAGGAATCCCATGGGTGAGAACATGGAAGATTATTTTTCAGTAAAAACGAGTGCTAAACTAAAACCAATTTCAGCTCTACCTGAAACCAAAAATGAATATGACAAGCCTATGAATACAGGGTCACTTCACAGTTCATCCTGTGTGCAGGACAGCAAAATGACATATATCCACCCAAGTAAACTGAGCACCTTCAAAGACAGAGACTCAAGGATTTATGAACATATGGAATATAGATGCCCATCATTCCACCCTAAGCAAACCTATAGGCAAAGAAGGTGGCTATTTGTACCTGCTGCCATTTGAAAGAGGTTGCAGGAGGTGTGGTTACAGGGTAATAGTATAAGTGAAGCCTTTTAGAACAATTCATTGGCTTTCTTTTGGTGTGCTACACCACAGCGGATAATATGATTATTGTGTTCTGCTTTCGTACTTCATTGTACCCATAAATGCCATAATCGTCTAATCAATATGGAATGACAAGAAATATCTATGTGACAAATTACACTAAAAGTTTCTATCACTAAGTGAGACGAAAGATTTTATAATTACCTTGCTCTCCAATTTCCAAAATATATTATTACGTTGATGATGTTCCATTAACTGGCAAGTCAGAAGCCCAGTTGTAGTCCTGAATTTAGTATTATCAGGAGTGGCTGATAATCCCTGAAAAAATATGCAAATGGCTATATACTAAGTACTTCCTTAGGGCTATTTAAGTGAATCATAGCATCTGAATGCCTCTAAATAGTTAAATAAAAGAGGAGTGAATTCATCACTAGGTATTGGGCCTTAGAGAAAATATCTCCTTTGAATATTCTGTATCTCAATTGAGCCTGAAAGTTGAGATCCACATCCCTGAGCTAAGGTCTCTACGTAATTCTTTATATCAATTGGCCTGTAAGTCAGTACCCTCTGAATTGTGTTTAGACCATCACCAGGCTATACTGGAACCTGTCTAAACAGCTATGGAATATTTTCTGCCAGACAGTGCAGTCTCATTAAATATTAATGTGTTCCATCAGCTATGAGTGTCTATGACTATTATTTTGTAAATTAGAGAATGTACCAAAGGAAGGCACCCTCCACCCAGTGAGATATTCTGTATGATTCTGGAATACCACTTGGATGCAAATACTAGAGGCACTCATTTCAAAATGCAACCCTCTTTTCTCTGAGCTCTTGCAGAAATCTGCTGCCTAACCCAGGAAAATGAGTACAAAGCCTTGGCTGGGTTGTAAATCTAGACTGCCATTATGATTTTGAGGCTGGCCACACTGTGCCCAGATAGTCCAGGATTTTAGCAAGTCCGACAAATCCTGCACATCAGAGACAAACGTCATGCTCAAGGGAGCAATAGGCTCAGCCCTGGTACTTTCTGTTTTACAGTAAAATGTGGCCTCTCCCCACCTGGAAGAAATGTATTCCTCATTCCAGTTCTTGCATCCAAGCTACTGGGCTACTGGCTCAGCAGACTATATCTAAACACAGAGCTCACTTTAAAACCTAGTTCTGGTTCTCTGGCATTTTCTGTTCAGTTACGTTGTATCCAATGATAACTACTCCACTGTAAAAGGTAAACACCCCAGTAACAGTGATAGAATTTCTAAAAATGAGCTGGGCCACTCTGTCCAGTGAGTAGAACGGAATACCTTTCTCTTAGTTCTCCTAGTCTCTCTTACAGCTCTTGACCAACTTTAGAGTTTTTAATTCTAGCTCTATTCGGTTTGCTGTTGCCCATTGCCAATATATGCTACCAATTTTTACAGGTAACAGGTAAAACACCACACTTTAAAACCATAAGCTAGGGAACTGGAAAGATGGTTGGTGGTTCATAGTGCCTGTGGCTCTTGCAGAAGCTTGGGGTTTTGGTTTCCAAAGTCATGTCAGGGGTTTCATAACTGCCTTTAAATTTTTTTTAATCTATTACAATTTATTCACTTTGTATCCCAGCTGTAGCCCCCTCCTTCATTCCCTCCCAATCCCACCCCTCCTCCTTCTCCTCCTCCCACACTCTTCCCCAAGTCCACTGATAGGGGAGGTCCTCCTCCCCTTCCCTCTGACCTTAGCCTATCAGGTCTCATCAAGACTGGCTGCATTGTCTTCCTCTGTGACCTGGAAAGGCTGCTGCCCCTCATGGTAGGTGATCAAAGAGGCAGCCACTGAGTTCATGTCAAAGACAGCCCCCATAACTCTCTTTTGATTCTAGCCACAGGAGCTCTGTCTTCTTTTGGATCCCAAGGAAACACATACACACACATACATTCACACATACACACACACATAATAAAATAAAACTTGTCTTCAGACTGCCAACTAAGAAAAGACAGCAGGTGCAATTATGTTACCAATGGTCAGGAACTTGCCTGGGTGTTTCAAGAATGTTAGACTTTTATGCAAAGTACTAAAATAAAAGCTTACACAGATTTACAAAAGTAGCTTTTAAGTTAAATAATAGGTCAGGTTACTCTTTAAGAAAGCAGAGGGCACACAAGTGAAGATATTTCCTTTTATGAGGTTCAAGGGAATGAGAGGTTTGGCTACTAAGGGACATAGTTTGAGTCTCTCTCTTTTGACTGACATATAATTATATGAACATTTCTCTATGGGTTTCCTCCTACAATGCATCTGATTTTGGTCATAGGTGTGTGCCCAATTATACACAAGCATATGTAGGGGATTCTCCCTAAAGCTTCATTTTGAAGACAATGTTAGGTTTATTATGCATACAGCCAAAATCATATTTTTGCTCTCATATACATGGACATAAGGAAAGTGTGTTTGAATGGATTCTACATTATGGTTGTTAAGGGATTGTGAAATATCATTGTTCAGAGAGAAGTGTATAAACTGTTCTTTGCAAATTAGATTCTGAGATTTCTGCTAAGTGTTTGGAGAGGAGTGTGGGAATAGCCCAAATAGGGTACAGTCCCAAGTTACTTGCTTATTCCCTATGCTTGCCTTTCTTAGCTGTTTATCGTATGGGTCTCTCAAAGAGATTCCCATAATAAAGTCTTATTTTCTGACATGACTGAATTAGAATATACTGCTCAGTTGCCACAATTTCTTCCCAGTTTCATAAAGTTCAACATCACAAATACCTTCCCTTCACCAGAGATTCGACACAATATCCAATACTCCATTTCCAGTGGATAAGCTACTGACGCACATCAGATATCTCACTCACTCTAGCTAAAACTCATCTGTGTTTGTTTGGTATGGTTTGTTTGTTTGTTTTTGCTTGAGAGGTCATCACAGCATTTTCCAGACTGACCTATGTAACTCAAACTGCTCTTGAAGTCACAGCAGTCTTCCTGCCTCAGTCTTCAAAGTGCTGGGATTTCAGGCATGTACTACCACACCTGGTTTAAGATTAACGGTCATGTGAGAAAGGCACAACCACACTCCCCTTATGTCCATATATGTTACCAAAAGGACAGTTTGGCCTCAACTGGCCTTGGCTGCATGCATAACAGACAAAATCTTCAAAATAAAGTTTGGAGAAGAATTTCCTACTTAAGATTACACATAATTGCACCTGATGATGACTACAATCAGATGCATTGTGGGAAAGGACCTCTGCAGTGGACAAAGAGAAGTGGAAAGAGCCACAATGAACCTTAGTACATCTTAATACCAGAAGACATAAAGACAATGGAGGCACATACAATCACACTAAGCACATATTACTCATCATGGTATGATTAAAATAGCTCCTGTGTCTGGAATAGTTCCAATATTTTTTTCTGATAGATTTTATAAAATGGTGTCAGAGTAAATATTAACTTAGAAATAGAGTAAAAGTCTCAGGGCATTTATGATACGTGGCAGTTTCTTAAGCAAACATATTTCAGATAACAAGCTTGGGGTGAAGGGTAAATCCAGAATAGAAAAAAAAGTCATTAAAGTGACTTCTTGTTTTTTTATTGCTCATTTGCACATTTATATTCCAAGGAACAAATTTCCTCTTGACTAAACAGAAACAATATTCAAGGGCATGGCTTTCGCTATCTACCCTTCAGCTGAGAAAAAAATTATATGCATATTTATTTAGCTAATTTGCAACTTGATTGAGATAGGCATGCCCTCATTTCATGACTGTTATTTGGGATATAAATATTTTCAATTAAAATATGAGAATACAAAATAACAGTATCAATTGTTCAGGAAAATATTTGCAGAACTAATATTGTCACTCTTTGCTAAATGAGCTGTACAAAATATGTGTCTATAACAAATCATCTGTAAAATTTCAAGAATACAAGAGAAAGACATTTACAGGAGGGATATAATCCTACAAATATATGATCACTTAAATTGTTTTCTCTACATATCTGTTTTAATTAAAGGTGTGAAGTAACATAGACTGAGTAATGAAATGCCAGTACGTGTTAATATAAGCCATAAATCATTTATAATACTTTTTTAATCGTTATTCTTTCCCCAACAGCAGCCAGTTTAGATGTCCACTGTCCTTTCGGAATTCTACAACCTTTAAGTACAAATCTCCAAAAGAACAATAGGTGTGGGAAGTGCTGTTAGGGAGGGCTGATCTCATAAACAAAAAGTTTATTTTTTAAAGTACAGTTAATGGATATAAATGTAAAACTAATAGTGATATATTTTTTAAATACGGTATGTTTAATATAGTGGATGTTATTTAAACTTTATACCGAGAAAAACATAACTATATGGATTCCAGCTTTCAGTATTGCTATGGACAAGCATCTAGATAAGACTGTTCAACTGATTGTTGTTTTATATCAAACAGCTTTTATACCACTAATTGTATAATTATAATGGAACTATTTCACACATTTTAAAAAATATGATGATAAAATAAGTATTCCTACATATCTTCTGATGAAAAGGTTCATGTTAATGTAACTTCAACACTATAAAAATATTTCAATTCTTATATGCCTGTCAAATAAATAAGCATATATATGTTATCAAAAGGAATAACATTTAAATTAAGAATTGTTAGGTGTAGTATGAGCTATATTTCTGAAATACTACCTTGCTGTAACAGTATATTTAACAGTTCTTAAATATCAATGCTTTTCAATGTGATTAATAAACTTTGATGAATATATTCTATATTCATAAATGTTAGTGTATATGCTTAAAATAAGCTTGTAAAATAAAACTCAATTTTACATGGTACTTATTATGATGTCAGTAATGCAATAATTCCATCATTCTCTGTGTATTCTTACACATTTGGAAGCCAGAGATCAATCTTGGGTGTTCTTTCTTTTCTTTTTTTTTTTTTTTTAGACAAGACACTCTCATTGTCCTTGAGCTCATCAAGTATGCAAGGCTGACTATCCCATATACCGGAGGGGTTCCCTTGACCCTGTCTTGGCCTCCTGGATGCTGGAATTACAATCTTAACTACACCTGGCTATTTTTCATGGACTCTGAGGATCGCACGCAGGTTATCATGACTCGTTGGCACGCACTTTAGGAATGGATCCCGGTCCCATGTACCTCCACCTTTCTTAGTCAGCTGTTAAATAGGTCTCCTGGGTTATTGAGTTTTTTAAAACAAAAATAAGGACATAGAAAAGGGGAAATGAAGAAGGAAGTAGAAAAAAAAGAAGAAAGGGAATAATGGGAAAAGGAAATATAAAGTGCCTCAACAATGGGCCAAACATTGAATATTAATATTCACAGTTTACCTCATGATAATGAGAATAAGACTATGGAACTGACTTGCCTTCCAGTAGAGGGTCATCTACGTAAGCAGAAATACAGATCTTTCTGCTTAATTTTCTGTGTCTACATATCTGTGTGGCATGAAAGGTCATATGTGCAAGTGTTAGAGAAAGAAATAGATATCACAATAAGAACATGGAGATCATTTTTAAACATGCAAAGAACTATTGTAAATGAAACCTATGTGATGATTGAGAGTCCTGAGAGCTACTAGAACTAAGCTGTACTTCCTGAGGTCCTGATTTTACTATTCAGACACGGAGAAAAGAAATCTATCTCCTGCCTTCTTGAAAGAAATCATATTTTCTCTAATCATTCCTACCAGAGGAATTTTGTCCTTATCATTCTCTGCCATTTTATACTTATTTGCAATGCATTTTTTCTGCATATATCTAAGGCATCTGATTCACCTTTGCATCATCACATTGCCTGGCATCAATCCTTACATAAAATAGGTATCCCGAAATGGATTACATTCAAAGAGGTGTGTTTTCATGATGAGTATATGCAAATAACAAAGGAAGGAAGAAGTGAGGGAAGTGGGAGAAAAAGAAGGGGGAAGGTGGGAGGAGTGGAGGCATTTGACCCTTGCAAATGAATCCAGTGATCGTGGCTGTTGTCAGCTTAATCCATAATGCATTCTCTCTTTAGTTCTGGACAAAATTGTGAATGCCGTGATCAGTCACTGTGTGCTCATGGTAAGTATCTGCATAGAAGTCGAAAGAATGAGGCTTGCAGGCAGATCAGCCCAGGTGTAAGTTACTTGATCTACACTTCCTATTTTCTAGTAAATAGAGTGGCTTGCAGAGAGAAAGTGAGGTTTTAGAAAGGAGGTTCACAGGTGAGAGCTAAGGAACTAGTAAATAAGCAGTTCCCCTGTACAAGGGGAGTGAGGGCCCCATGTACACGTTAATAAGGCTTCTACGTTGAGGTCTCAGTCACATGTAGCTTTTTTGTTTTGTTTTTTATTTTTTTATATATACTTTATTAATTATATTTTTTATATTAATCACAGGTTATTTACTTTGTATCCCAGCTGTAGCCCCCTCCCTCATTCCCCTCCAATCCCATCTTCCCTCATCTCCTCCCTGCCCCTTTCCAAGTCCACTGCTAGGGGAGGTCCTCCTCCCCTTCCATCTGACCCTAGCTTACCAGGTAGCTTCAAGACTGGCTGCCATGTAGCTTTAAGGCCATTGCTCTGCACTGTGTACAGGGATAAAAGGAGAAAGGTAACAAGAACCGAGACCAATGACCAAAGCCCCCAAATGCTGGTGGTTTTTCTGACCTCCATCTAGGACAGAAACAAAAATATATCCAACTTCTGGCCAACAACAACAATTTGAACAGCTAAATTTCAAAGTCTACATCCATAAACTTCCTTGCCAGATTTTATCTTTTGCTTTTATCGTCTAAAACATAAAAAAAAAAAATGTGGGCACGTATTGTCATCATCATCACTTTTTAATTTCAATATCAAGCACAAGAAACCGAGAAGCACACATTGACTTTCTCTATTAACTGAAGAAGAGAAACTATCGTAAGAATATACTCAAGAATCATTTTGTATGTCCGTGTGTGTGTGTGTGTGTGTGTGCGCCTTCAAAGGATGCAGAATATGGGAGATTCTGTTTCCTTTTGCTTTCTTTTTCTTTTTCTTTTTTTTTTATGGAGGAAGAGTGACAGGGTTTATTTCAGTTAACAGTTCCACATTACAGTTCCTCATTGAAGAAAATCGGGGCAGACACTGAGGCAGGGCAGGAACTCAGAGGCATGACTGAAGCAGAAGTCATGGCGGAATGCTGTATTAGCTTGCTCAGCCTGCTTCCTTATGAAGCCCAGAACCATCTGCCCAGGGGTAGCACTATGGCTTCCACATCATTAATCCAGACAATACCCAACAGACTTGCCTTCAGACCTTTTTCTTGAGCAGACTTTTCTTTATTTTCTAAAAGTGAACAAGTAGCACCAGAACTTTCCCTTAACAACTTTTCATGCTCCATATTCTTTCAGCCATACCTGAAGAAAAAATATCATAGTTGGTAACCACTCTCGTATATATTAGAAAATAAAAATCATCACAGTTTTTATAATATATCTTACTTACTTAATCAGTGGTGGATTCAGCACTAGAAGCAGTTTATTGCTTGAGAGTAAGCATGCCTCCCTACCAGAAACAAGCTTGAAAACACAATTCATTCCATCTGATTAATTAAAACCCCAAGGTAAATGCATTTGACAGCTACAACGTAGTGGGATTTTTCATGGCGTTATTTACATTTGACCTTTAGTGAACACATACACACGAGCACTCTCAAAAATTCTCACCATCTGCTGGTGAGGGGCACATTATATTATATCCTATGACTTGCCTACATTTTGCCTAGATTTTCATTCCCAAGCATTCACAGTTAGCAAAAGAGAAACCAGAAAATTTCAGTCTTGAAGAATTGAGAGAATGGCTTATGATTTATTCAAGGAATAAATAGCTCTACTGCATTAGTATAATTGTAAAATACATCACTCAGGTGCATATGGAACTTGTAAGGACAGTATATTTAAGAGAAATTAACTTAATATATGTAAATTGATTGAGTGCTGAAACCTCCAGTTATTAGGACTAATTTCCTCTTCTGAATCTTATGTTGACATTTATATGATTTTAATACGAATCCATAATGAGTCTCCTTTTAGGGAAGAATTGTATTAAGTGAAAGTAACTACATATGTAACCATGCAAATGCCATCTAGGGCAGGAAACAGATTTAATGGAAGTTAAAATTCATAAATGCAACAGCGACAATAACACATCATATTTGTGGCATTCTTTCCTTTAACAAAACCCTTTCAAATATCCTGTCTCATTTACTTCACATGCCAACCTTTGGCAAAAAGAGATGTGGGTCAGCAGCCTGGGCTTGACCTTTCCCAGTTTTCTATCCCTGCTTATCAATATTAGTTTGTGATGTCTGACTTGGTGAGGCAACATTTAAAAATAAACCATGGGAACTGAATTAGTTATTTTAAAATGTTCTAAAAAGTTAGTTTGGTTTGGTATTATACAATATTCATTCATTCTATTTTTATCCTCTTTTGAAAGTATGGCTACTTGTAGGAGAGGCCAGGTGGTCAATTTACATAGATAACACCAAAGAAAGTATATACCACATTGAAAGGATAGGGAATATGGAAGAGAGGGGGTAATGCAGAGTGAGGTTTTTTGTGTGTGTTTGTTTTTGTTTGTTTGCTTGCTTAAACACAAAACAAAACAAAAAAACCCTAGTTTGCTAGCTAGGACAAACTCCAAATGAATCTGTGAAAATTTTTTGTCTTTGTTTTTAATCGTTCTTTTATTTTTTGAGATTACGATATAATTACATTATTTCCAATCTCCATTTCCTTCCCCAAATCCTTCTTTCTTTTCCAAAGTCATGGCCTCTTCTCTCATTCATTTTTGTGTCTAAACAAAAATATACTTCATGCACACATACGAACACAGAAATAGTCACCAAATGGTGCACTCGTCCCTAGAGAGGATTATTCTCCCTCTCTCAGCATTTCTTAATAGCCTAAAATTCTCTATGTAGGGTGGAGACTCCTGGACTTTCTTCAATCTACCTCAGCATGTCTATTGTTATTGTCTTCATTAGGCTCATGTATATATACTGAGACATGGTGGTAAAATTCCTACGTGTAGCTTCTGACATGGCAAGGAGACAGTCTCACAGCAAATTCCATTTCTCTGGCTCTGACCATCTTTCTGACTCCTCTTCCTTAATAACCCCTGAGCCTTAGTGCAGAAGTTGTACTGTGAATGTATCTTTTAGTAATGGGCTCCATGACTTTACATTTTGATTGGATGTAGTTTTCTATAATTTTCTCCCTCCTTTGCAAAAAGAAGTTTCCTTGATGAGTGGAAAGAATGACACTTATCAGTGAGTTAAAGACAAATGCTTAGAATCCACTTAGAGATTATACTGATTTAGAAAAGTGGCAGGTGATGTTCTCCTCCAAAATCATAACTTCACTAGTACTGGGTAGTTGGCTAGATTTCCAATACCAAGCATGTTTCCCTTTCATTGAGCAAATCTTAATTCCAATTAGATGGCTGTTGGCTACCACCAAGAAATGAATGTCATTACTGCACACTTAGGGTTTGTGTGTAATGTTGGTCATCGTTACTGTTCATAGGCATCCTAGCTAGTTAGAACTTTTGGTTGTTTCCCTCCTTTGGAAGTTTGCAGAGAGAGTGTGTGTGTTTGTGAAGGAGGCTTAGTTTCAGTTGAAGGATCTCTGTTTCTGTCTCTAAAGAGCATTGAATCTTCAGCAATAGAGACCTAAATTCTACCTTGGTGGTGTGGGGGGCAGCAGGTAAGGGCAAAAGAACTAGTCCATAGTATTTTGGGAGTCTCTTAAACAACCCTAACAAACTCAAAAGAGGGCTTCTGATGCCTGGCATTGGGGTTTGTGTTAGATTGTCTTTGGATCTTGGAGGAAGCTTTATTAGTTTAGATAGGACATTTTCATTTAAAATTTATATGTATATTTATACGACTCATGTTTTGTGAGTGTTTTAAGTAGACAATTAATAGATGCTTTCTTATTATTTTTTAGACAGTCTTTCTGAAATTTTACCTTTCTCCATTCTTAGTGGAGGCTTGTTTAATCCCTTTATTCATTTTTCTTGAAACCTTGGTAATTTTCTTCAAGCAAAAAACATCATATTCCTATTTCAGGTACACTAATGAAAGGTAATGATAATAGAATAAAATAACAGAAAACAAATTAAAAACAAAAATAGAAAATATAAAGTTAAACTAAGAAATATAATTATTTTAACTAAGCATATAGCTTTCTTTGATACATCACATTTTAGAATTTCTTTAATGCCAAAATGTACTCATTGAAGAAACACTGCTTATTATTTGCCTTAAAAAATGATAATAGTCTGGAAACAACCCAGATGTCCCTCAACTGAGGAATGGATACATTTACCCAATGGAATAGTACTCAGCCACTGAAAATAAGGAAATCATAAAATTTGCAGGCAAATGATGGGCACTAGAAAAGATCATCCTGTTAGGCCATATAGGAGGACTTTGCAGCCATTCCTGAAGATACCTGATATGATAAAACAGGGTCACATGAAAGGGGAGGAGGTCCTCCCCCATCAGTAGACTTGGGAAGGGGCAGGGAGGAGATGAGGGAAGGAGGGTGGGATTGGGGAGGGAAAGAAGGAGCAGGATACAGCTGGGATACAGAGTTAACAAAATGTAACTAATAAGAAAAATAAAATAAAATAAAAAAATAGCCATTGTTAAAAAAAAAAGAAAGAAAGAAAAGATCATCCTGAGTGACATGTTGGTATAATGTTCTTTTGGAATGTATACATCTTACCCATGTTCTTTTAAATGCTGATTTCTCTCCCCCACTATCTGGTTTCAATCCGGACATTGCATTGTGATACTTATTCTAAGCATCACCTATCTCAAGTTTGTATAAACATGCCACCATTTGTTCTCCAATTTGTCAATTAAAACAACCAGCCACAAGTTTGAGCAATGGAGAAGATAGGGTGGGCATGTGTTTATCAGCTGAAGAAGTTCTCTGATTAAATTTTTGGTGTTGCTCATGTATACTATCATATCATCTGGAAATAGTGATACTTTGACTTCTTCCTTTCTGATTTGTATCCCCTTGATCTCCTTTAGTTTTCTTATTGCTCTAGCTAGGACTTCAAGTACTGTCAAAGAGATTCAGAGAGAGTGGGCAGCCTTGTCCTGTCCCTGATTTCAGTGGGATTGGTTTAAGTTTCTCTCTGTTTAATTTGATGTTGGCTATAGGCTTGCTGTATATTGTCTTTACTATGTTTAGGTATGTGCCTTGTATCCCTGATCTCTCCAGGACTTTAAATATGAATGGGTGTTGGATTTTGTCAAATGACAAAGCAGCCTCTTTTCTAAGCAATTGAGGTACAAGGGTCAAGGAAAACAAAATGTTTGTATAACATAGAGGACCTTCAGCTTGGTTCTGAGAATGATGAGGGTTTACAATAAAGATAAAAAATTTGAGCTCAGGACTCAAATTCAAGAAACTGACTCTCTGATCCTCTGAGTGCCAGCCTTTGTGGTGACTTAATCCTGGTTCTTCTATCAACTTTTGTGGGAGCGTCTAAACTCTTCACTTCTGTTAGACTACTTCTATAAACAAGTGTTTTATGAATAAATTACATTTTTTAAGATTCATTTTTGTAGATATGCTGTTTGGCACTGGCAAGATGGCTCAACAGGTAAAGGTGCTGGCAATGAAAGTGTGGCAGCTTGAGTTCGTTACCTGGAACCCATGCTGATCTTGGTGTAGATAACGAAATTATCCTCTGGTCTTCACATGCACAATTCATGGAAATACATACAAGTTCAGAACAATAATGATGAATAAAAATATAAAATATTAGCATTTGACTGAGAACCTCGTAGAGACAGCATTACTTACATGTTGTCTCTTATGTGTGATTCGTCTCTCAAAGTTGTGTCTCTGAGGTTAATCCAGGTAGCTACATTTACATGATTCTGTCTGTCCTTTTTACAGTCTACTCCACTGTGTGAATGTGAAGAAAAAAAAAGCATTTATGCATTTGTCTGTTGGTAGGTATTCAAATTGCTTCTATTTGAAGTTATTATGGACATAGGAGTAGCAAGCAGTGTTTGATAATCCATTCTGATGAACAGACGCATTCCATTTTCTTGGAGACATAAAGATATGCTTAGCTTTATTTGAACCGAGTTCTTTATAATGTAAATAATTCTGTTTGATGAAAATCGCTGTGCTTTTAAAACCATTTGACTTTCTTCCAGTTTCAAGAAAGTTACAAACTGCTAACAGAAACTTCAGAAAAGCTTTTACTGTGCTTTCTGCTAATGACTTTTCTAGTTTTATCTATTGTCCCTACTAATAATTTTCCCCCTATGGGGACATGAAGTGTTTGAAACTCCCGCTGCCATCATCATATTTATATCCTGGCTGACAGAAATCCTCAGCTTTGGGTGCCATTTCCTTAGCTGTTCATCTTGTTACACTATACTCAACCCTAAAGATGGATTCATGCTTTCAACTACTCTGCCTCACTGTAAACTCTTTCAGGACATTCCTTCATTCATCTTTACATCTATAAATCTCTATCATTACATATGGCACATTGTTAAATAAATCAACAAATGGATTTAGAAAACATACACATTACAATAATTAGGAGCAAAGGTATCATCCACTAAATATTGCTATACATATACATCTCTGTAAATAAAATAGAGTAAATATGGATATCTTACATCTCTGAGATAATATATGCATCCCAAAGTTTCAAAGATCATTGTCACTCATTTGAACACAAATAGAACACTAAAATCTGAAATTGCTCTGTGAAATTGCCCATGATCTTAATAATTTCAAGATGATGTTCCAAATGGGACTTCCATAGAAAAGTATATAAATATTATATTTTTAATTTCACATTAAAATTTCTATGCATACATAAAAACAGATTTGGAACTAGATTGCACATCTGGAACTATTTCATAAACTGGATTAGACCCTCCTGAGAATTCAAAATGCATTACAGACTTACTCTAAATTTTTAGCTTAATTATACTTCTCATTTTTTATAAGAAGCTATGCTTTGAGATTGGACTGTCATCAAAGGCATATGGTTAAGCAAATGTGTGAAGAAATACATGGTTTCAGAGTAAAACATTAGCAATGTATGTGCAAATGAATATTATACGTGTCTCCAAAGCAAGCATATGCTTAAAATAGTTGGTATTTCTATTTCTAATCACAGAGTCATTTTGGTTCTCTGAAGTAGCCCTACTCCATTTAGCTTGGGAGATCAAGAGATATCTTTTGTATTAGCCAACAACATGAAAAGCAAAAATGAAAACCAAAGTATTCCTGACAGATTAAATCCATAGTACCTCATATAACAATGATGACGCTGAAGGTCTGTGGAAAATATCTTCATATTTACTTCAATCACTTTATTTGAGGAAAACTAGTTGGGGCTGGACAAAAGAAGCTACAAAAGTACATGTGTGTACAAACGTAGAGGATGAGGAGCTCTCCCTTTACCTTAACACAGTTAAACGTTCCCGAGATTCAGATAGTATAACATTATCTGCTGTATAACTTAAAGGGATTTAAAATGAGTTTTGTAAGGTGTGAAATATTAGAAATAAATTCATAAGGATATTATTTATGGACTCATTTGAAAAGAGATTTTGCTTCCAGATGTCTAAATGATCATCGTAGGGAATCTGCAGAAACACAGCAGAATGGCACAGGAGTCCTAAATCTTTAGGTATTTCCCTTTATATTGTATTACGATTACTCTTTAATCCTTACTCATTTAAACACCCTTTCCTGTATATTTTATTATTAAACTAACTCACTGGGGATTTCTTTTAATACAGAAAATCAAAAGAACTGGAAGAAAGTTTATCTCCACTTCCTTCCGGAGATAAGGAGTTTGCTTTTATGAAAAGGATGTTAGTTGTCACAGAAACACGACGAAGGCAAACTCCATCCTTAGAATTCTGGATTTTTATGGAGAAAACAGACAAGACTGAATTTCTCTCAATTCTTGGGAACTTCTTCAAGTAAGTTTGCTCTAAGTTATTACAACTAAAAAACGCCAGGAGTCTGAGAGATCTGTGAACATACGATCTCCACGGGTTACAGAAATAATTAAACCAAGGAAGTGGTTGGGAAAATGACAGAATAACTACAAAATATAGGAAAACTTAGAGACTTGTAAGAAAAAAATGAATACAAGAATTTTGAAATCATTCTATTGAACAATGCCTAAAGTAGAAGAAAAAGAGGAGCTGTTTAGATGCTTTTCAAATCTCGGCCCAAGATACTGCATGGCTTAGAAAACTGTCGAAGGCGGTTGGAAAGAAGTGAGCGGAGGGAAGGAAAAGTTTGCTGTTGCTAACTCCGGTTTTTATAAACTCTCACCTCACTGTTACCTAGATGAAACACAGTAATGAATATAATGGAAAATAAAAGAACAAGGAGGAAAGGAGTCCGTGTGATGAGTAGAGTAGACAAATAGGCAGTAGGCAAATAAATTATCAGAAAGAATCCACTGGGTCACTACTAATAAAAACCTACATTGTAGGGAAAGAAATATTAAATTATCGTACAGAAAAATACCTACAATGAAAACCTATAGAAATAAAAGCCAAATGAACAGTAACACTAGGGACACATAGATTGTCCTCAAACTGTTGTGAAAGAACTTCTATGTTTTGCAGTTTTGTTTTTCCTGTGCTGATTTCAAAACATCATCACTTGCCACTGATGATGAAAAATTATCTGCTGATTGTAGAGAAAGACAGCAAGTGGAAGGAAGGAAGGAAGAAAGGAAGGAAAGAAGGAAGAAGGAAGGAAGGAAGGAAGGAAGGAAGGAAGGAAGGAAGGAAGGAAAAAAAGCAGAATAAAAGGAAGGATCATGTACCAAGGAAACCAGAAAATAATAAAATATCTTTATTTCCAGAAACATTATTGTGATTTTAAGAAGACAAAAGCGAAAGAGTAGGCATAGAGATCAGCACTCAGATACTTTAATGCAAGTCAGAGGACAGCCTGTCCTAAACAAGGACATTCTGTCTTAAGTAATAGAAGTCTAAATATTTACCTAGAGAACAGACAGGACCTTCTCTACAAAACAAGAGGAATCAATGGCCTTACAATTTCTGCAATCAGCTGTTTATGTATTTAAAGTAAATGAAAAAAAAAAGTAAATTATTTTCACATAAGACTTTTAAGGCTGGAGATATAGCTGAGAGTGCGTGCTTAGTGTGCACAAGGAAGTTCAATTTCCTGGGCACCTCACAAAAATAAATGAAAACAAATATTTAAAACAATTCTGGGATGGTAAGTTGGTTCATCTGGTAAAGAAAGTATGAAGACCTGAGAGGACTCAGTAAACCTATGAGAAATATGTTGTGGGGGGTGACTATAATACCGACATTGAGGACACTAAGCCAGGAGAATCTAAAGTCCTCTTCTTTCATATACCACAAAGACATCTTCACACTGCTTCTTGGTGATCAGGCCACACTGATGTGTAACAGGAAGTGGATACATAGCACAGGGTCAGGGTGCACTGTGCTGTATGAAGCATTATCTAAATCAGTGAGTGCTGACCCCAATAGGCAGAGGGGAAGCCACCAAGAACATTTTTATGAGTCAGAAATGGTATTGATCAGATGTATCACAATGCCATCTCCCTGAATCTAATTCATGTTGTAAATAGGTGATGCATGTCTTATCAGAGCATAGGAGCAGAAGGATCTGTATCCGGATGTCTTCTGTGCAGAAGGAAGGTGATCAATGGAGAATAGATTAATAAAAAAATATACTGAAAGTGTCTTGGTCAGAACTGTTGGAACTGATAAATGATAAATATGGTTGACTTAACCTTACTGAATCATTTGACTTTTTTTCTCCCTTGGAGATTTTGTTTGTTTGTTTCTTTGTTTAAATAGGTTCCATTATAGAGCTTTGACTGACCTGGAACTATGTAGATGAGACTGGTCCCAAACTCTCAGAGATCCTTCCTCTATCTCCCAAATGCTGGGATTAAAGTTACATACAACCACATGAGGTTTTTATTGAATCCTTTATCTGAAAATCATAAACAGAAAAGATATTACAGGAGAAAAAAATTAGTTACATAAAAACTTATAATAGAACATTCAAAATGAAGGTGACATTCTCTACCTGCTTGTTCTCAGAAAGAGATTCACAGCTCAGCCTCTGACACCAGAGTGATGCTATAATTATCTCTACCTCACAGAAAGACAATAGATCATCTTATTATTACTTCTCTACTATAGGAGAATCATGTGTTATCTATTTTTGCTGGAAAAATATAATAAATATAATTATATTTTTTATATTTCAAAAAGTGTTTATATTTATTTTATTTTATGTTTATGAGAGTTTTACCTGCATGTACATATGTGTTCCATGTATGTGCAGTGCCCACAGAGGTCAGAAAAAGGCTTCAGATCCCCTAACCTGCTGTTATGGATGGTTGTAAGGCATTCTGTGTGTGCTGGGAACTGAACCTGAGTCTTCTGCAAGAGCAGTAAGTGCTCTTAAGTACTAAGCCATTATCCAGCTCTATTTTCCCTTCTTTTATACAGGACATAAGCGTCACTGTATAATTGTCAGAATTTTTAATGACTTCAGAAATAAAGTGTTTGAACTCTCCAGTCATTCAACGCCTCGAACAAATGAGTATTGAAGGCCTACTCTATGTTAAGAGAGGGATTTAACAAAGAAACATACACAATAATAAATTTAGAAGAGTATTTTCATACTATTAAATACAGATGATTGGTAGTAAAATTGTAGCTTTTAATTTGAAATTATTTCTGATTCATTAGCCTATACATATGGAGAGAAATTATATAGTCTATATTATAAACCAATCTCAATGCTTCATTGTCTTGGGGGGGAAATGAGTTCATGGAATCTCTTTACTATGTCTTTAAATGTCTATAATGCAGATCAGGAATCTTCAGTCAAAAACTCCATTCTGAAAATAATCTCTTGATCATCCCCCCAGGCCTGGCACTTGGCCCTTCTTAATCAGCTCCCATAAATCTGGTCTTTGACACCACGGACAAGTATAACTTTATTAGTTGCAAATCTATTTGGCAGCCACGAAATGGCTTTCTCAAATTGCACAGCTCTCACAGTGCACCATGTTCTTTCATGTTGATTAAAATATCTGAGGGATACAAACAACAACAAAAGAGTAACAGGAAACCCACTTGTCCCTTTCATCTTCTCAGAGGGAGCTGGTCAGCACAACCCGCTTGACTTTCTTCAAACAAAACTTCTCCTTTTGTGGCTGAAGAAAGGCTTTGGCAAACACTTATCCTTTGATATGACACGCACTTGACGAAAATCACAGGCCAAATCAAGCCACTGCTTTGAAGAAAATTCTTATTAAAAACCTGAAGCTCTTAAGTGCACTGGGACTTAGCGTGTAGCTAGCGACGTGAGCCTGTGGTGTCTGCAGTGTAGGTTTAAAGTCAAATCCAAATGTGTGTGGACTTCAAGGCCACAGCTGCCACCTCTTTCCTTTGTTTGATTGCAAGTATACCTTGAAAAATTGTTTAGCCTTAGAGTATATTACGGAATGTTACTTCTGTATTTTATCCCTTCGAAGCAAGCATTGTATTATATCGGTAGAAAAGAATGTGAGAAAATCCTCCTTCTATAGACTTTGTCTCATGTCCCCAATCTCCTTCAACATGCCAAACTGCTTTTGAAGAAAGAAATATGCAGGGTCAAATTAGATTTCTAACATGAGGAGCCAAGTTTGAAATCCTCAAACACTTTCAGAATCCCACAGGAAATAAATGACACATTCAAATTAGTATTGCCTGAGAGGAATTGAATAGAAAGATTGGACAGTGCTGGGAAACCACTAGAGATCAGGCAATGCTTCAGGCGTTTTAATGGGTGGAGTATTAGCAGGCTCCCTCAGCAACCCTGCTGGAAGAACACAAGACAAAGGAGGCAGAAACTCACTTCCTACTCTCTCTCTCCCCCTGGCACTCAACAGTATTCTCACTTAACCAAGGGACATAGGGAAGGGATCAAAATAGCATAGTCCCTACAACTCAGCCTGGAAGCACAGGAGAAAGACAGATGTGGCTTGGTGGAGCTAAGCCAATCTCACTTTCCGTGTAAATCTCCTGAAACAATTAAGCTTATTGACTTGATGTGATTTAGAGTCTCCCAGAAAACAAACCTCTGAGCTTGTCTTAGGACATTTCCACAGAGGCTACCTGAGGTAGGACGAACCACTGTAAATGTAGATGGCATCATTTTACAAGATGAGTTCCCAAGTTGTAAAGAAAAGAGTGGGAAAGCACCTGCATTCATCTTTCACATTTAGAACTCTGGGTGACCGGCTGGACGTGGTGGTAGCACGTGCCTTTAATCCTGGCACTCAGATGAATCTCTGTAGGTTCAAGTCCAGTCTGTCTACAAAGATAGTCCAGGACAGCCAAGGCTATACAGAGAAACCCTGACTTAAAAAACAAAATAGATAGATAGGTAGATAGATAGATAGATAGATAGATAGATAGATGATAGATAGATAGATGATAGATAGAGTAATAACAATAATAATAAATAATGGCCAACCACCTCACATTCCTGCCACCATGGGTGATCCCCAAACCCTGAGCCAAAACAAAACAAACCCTTCATTCCTTGCTTGCTTTTGTCAAATATTTTGTTGCAAGAATGAGAAAAGTATCTAAAACCACTACCCCTACTGAAAATTCCACTTGTCCAGGAGCCAGCCTCATAGTAGATTGCTGCTCTCAGCATCCACGTCAGGTCCAAGAAAAATCGCAGAAAAACCAGAAGTCTCAGGTTTTCTGAGAAAGGTCTTTCAGTCTCCAAGATGGAACTATGGGGGCTGAGCCACATGTGTACTTTAGTTAAAAATATTAAATGCATGCTGTTCATTACATATGCCTCTCAAATAAACAGCTCTGTTAGCATTTAGAAAATTATAATAAGAGTACATGATAACATGTGTGGAAATTTACTTGGGAATGCTACCTGCTTTAGCATATGCTATAGCAGTCTTAAAAAAAAAAATTCTCTGATTCAAGAAGTCTGCGCTGAAGGTAAACAGCATAGACTAAACATTTTCCCAGGAAGCTTGCTTCCTCCTAATCTCCAAGCTTTTCTGCTGTACTCATTCTGCAAATCTTCACATACTCTCTTTGCCTCCTTCAAACCTCATAACTTCTTAAATGGTGTGTGTATGTGTGTGTGTGTGCGTGTGTGTGTGTGTGTGTGTGTGTGTGTGTGTGTGTGTGTGTAAGACAGGGAGCTTTCTATATAACAAATATTCAGTGAGTATGTTTGTTGCTTGTTGGGCAATTATATATTTCAAACATTTATTTCAAATGATTAATGAAATTTTGTGTGAGCACTGTAAGCAGTAGAACTGGGAAGGTTTTAATTCATTTACTATGCTTAAATAATCGAGCCTTTTGCAAGTATGAACAATAATTTACAAATGAATCCACTGTACTTAGTAAACTAAATGGAGAACTTGGTACAAGAATCTTAATTTAAAAAAATAGTAATTCATCAAGGAAATAAATGAATGCATTATTAGCCTCTAAAATTCAGCAGAATTTATAAAGCTAGTGCTGAATAATTAGGAGTATTATAGAGTTATATATAATATATAGAATTATAGTATTATAGAATAATTAGTGTATTATTTACAATAATAGTTGTAAAACATACACAAGCATGCATTACAGACAATCATACATACTTATAGATATGCGCACACAGACACACACACACACACACACTCAAAGACTTCAGTTTTAAAGTCTGGTAGTGGGAAAAGCTATAAAGTTGACAAGCAGGTGTTCATGCCAATCCTGGGACCGATTATCTATATGTCAAGGGTAGCTCTAAAGTACTTGAGGTATAAATGAAACAAGATGGACTATGAGCTGATGATTGTTAGAACAAAGACAGGTCTTTATAAGGGGTTCATGCCAACACTATGTAAAAACCAAGCGGAATATTTATGTAATTTTTTAAGTTTCTAGCAGCAATATTTTAAAAAATAAAATGAAATCCGTTCTTTTTTTTTCATTTAACTTAATACACGCAAAATACTCTTATTTTATAATGCCACTAACCACATCTAAGGTGCCCTGTACCTGTGTGTGGCTGGTGACACTAGGCTGGAACCAGGGGTCTTGCTTCACACCCTGCTTTTATGTACGCTAAAAATGTTTTCCAGAGTAAAAGAAGGGGAAGCTGGCAAGGATTCATTTCTCTTCCTAGCTATTTTCTCGTATATCTGATGGAAGAGAAGGAGGTGCAGGTCTTTAAATGATTTCAAATTCCCTACATCCTAGTTTATTTTTTCAAATAAACCAAATTGCAAGATTTTTTTTTTTTTTTTTTTGCTGCTCCATAGACAACAATGTACATATTTCTGAAAAGCAATTTCTTCATGACTTCTAGGAGACAGAACCTGAAAAGTGTCATTTTATACTTCAGAACTATTTAGGTACAAATAATCTTTTTATAAAATACGTCTTCTTCTGCTCAAAGACCAAATGGCAATCCATCATATCAGTTTGTATTTGTCAATGTGTCATCCACTCTTTTTTTTTTCTTTTTAATAATATCTCCAGTAAGATAGGTCTATTCCAGGAATGGTCTGTGCCAGGGGTAAATTACACAAATATAAATCAACTCCATATATAAATAAGTGGTTTTCTTTTTTTTTTAATATTAGTTACAGTTTGTTAACTTTGTATCCCTGCTGTATCCCACTCCCTCTTTCCCTCCCAATCCCACCCTCCCACCTTCATCTCCTCCCTGTCCCTTTCCAAGTCCACTGATAAGGGAGAACCTCCTCCCCTTACATCTGATACTGTTTTATCAGGTGTTTTCAGGACTGGCTGCAAAGTCCTCCTCTGTGGCTTAGCAAGGCTGCTCCTCCCTGGGGGGGGGGGGGGGAGGTCAAAGAACCAGCCATTGAGTTTATGTCAGAAACAGTCCCTGTTCCCCTTATTAGGGTACCCACTTGGATACTGACCTACCAAGGGCTATATCTGAGCAGGGGCTCTAGGTTGCATGCATATATGGTCCTTGTTTGGAGAAACAGCCTCATAAAAGACCCCTGTGCCCAGATATATTTGGTCCTTGTGGAACTCCTGTCCTCTCCAGGTTGTATTAACTCCCCCCCCTTTTTATTTTTATTTGATTCCCTGCATTCTGCTGGAGGTTTGGTTATGAGTCTTAATATCTGCTTTGATACACTGCTAGGTAGAGTCTTTCAGAGGCCTTCTGTGGTAGGCTCCTGTCCTGTTACTGGTTTGCTCCTACATCCAATGTCCATTCCATTTGTATTTCTAAGTGAGGATTGATCATCATACCCTGGGTCCTCTTTCTTATTTATCTTCTTTAGGTGGATAGATTTCAGTATATTTATCCTATCTTATAGGTCTATATAAGTGAGTATATACCATGTGTGTCTTTCTGCTTTTGGGATACCTCACTCAGAATGATTGTTTCTAGGTCCCACAATTTGCCAGCAAATTTCATGATTTCCTCATTTTTAATTGCTGGGTACTATTCCATTGTGTAAAAATACCACAATTTCTGTATCCATTCCTCAACGGAGGGATATCTGAGTTTTTTCCAGATTCTGGCTATTACAAATAAAGCTGCTACAAACATGGTTGAGCAAATGTCCTTGTTGTGTACTTGAACATCTTTTGGATATATGCCTAGGAGTAGTATAGCTGGATCTAAAATAAAATGTTTTTCCTGAAGTGTGTCCACGCTGACTGAATTTTTCACAATAGGCCTTTTGATTTTTCATATTCTGAGTCATTTTGTATGCCTCCATGTTTTACATTGGGAATGTTTGTATTTTACAGGGTTTCGGCTGTACACCATTGGAATGCTACAAAAGTGCTGTTTGTTTATGTTTTTGTTATCCAGCACTGTGACTAACCAGGCCATTTGACTTTAACTTCATCCTTTTACAAGCCATTCTGTTCTTTTGTTTCTGTTGGTAATTCTCACCAAATTTGTGTTTCCTGAAGTCATTTGGAAGAAAGATGCCTTGGTTACTTTTCTATTGCCAAGACAAAACACCATGACCAAGGCAACTTACAAAAGAAAATATTTAATTGGGTCTCATGTTTCCAAAGGATAATAGAACCTATGGTTATCATGGCCAGGAGCGTGGAAGTCCGCAGGCCGGCATGGCACTGGAGTAGTAGCTGAGAGCTCACATACGATCCACAGGAATGAGTAAGAGAGAAAGTTAACTGGAAATAGTATGGGTTATTAAAAATTAATTAACTAATTACTTTTTAATTATTACAATTTCTTCACTTTGTATCCTAGCTGTAGCCCCTTCCCGTGTCCCCTCCCAGTCCAACCCTCTTTCCTTCTTCTCCTCCCATGCCCCTCCCCTGGTCCACTGATAAGGGAGGTCCTCTTCCCCTTCCATCTGACCCTAGCCTATCAGGTCTCATCAGGACTTGCTGCACTGTCTTCCTCTGTGGCCTGGTAAGGGTACACTGTCCCCAGGGGGAGGTGATCAAAGACTCAGCCACTGAGTTCATGTCAGAGGCAGCCCCTGCTCCCCTTACTAGGAAACCACTCAGAGGGATTTTTAAATCTGAAATCCCATCCTCAGTGATGTATCTCCAGTGGAACAAGCATTCAAATATATGAGCCTGTGAGGGGGGGGAGGGATGATTCTCATTGGAACCACGACAAAAGGCTATAGGTTCTCTTTTGTTGATTCTAAATAGAAGAAAGTTGTATATTTATCCTAGTTTAATAAACTCTGTTTCATGCGAAATGTAGTCTTAAAAAACAGTTTACATTTTATATGTGTAAAGGTAACTTGAAATATTGAAAAGGTTAATAGTGAATTGCTACTATTTTAAATAGGAAATTCTGATTTTTTTGTGTACTTAGATGAGGATTAATTAAAAAAAATAAATTTAATGGAATTACCTATGAACCAACTCATGCCTTTGTATTTATAGTATTTTTATCCAAAATAAGAAGATTATTTAAAAATCTACATGAATATCTATGAGGCATTAGGTTATGTAACTACTGAATTCTCCCCCCACTCCCTCAATTAAACTACAAGCCTGTAGGCTGAGGGGGATTAACAGCCTCTTACTAATCATGGAATGACACATTTGAGTGCATGATATTGACCTTTCCCAGGTGTTGATTTAGAGATTGTGGCTGATATGCTTTTGTCTCCTTGACATGATGCTTAAGTAAAAAGCAAGTATTCAGGCTAGCCAAGGCAGCTATATAATAAAACCTGAAGTCTAAAATCAAGCCTCACATTTTCTTCCGGTATTGCTTCCACAGAAGAAAAAGTTAAGATGAAAACTGTTCTGGGCAAGTTAATTAGCAGCATAAATAAACTGTTTTCTTCATTTAGTCATTTTTACCTGGTCTTTATTACCTGTGATGTTCCAGCCTTTCACTCTACAGAAATTCTGGAAGGGAGGGGTGATGGAGATCAATTTCCCCTAATGGGACTAAAAATCTATTGGTGTTAACAGTAACAGAAGTCTTTATGTGGTTATGGGAATAAGGGTTGATCCTCAGTTATGGGAATGAAGAGTCACTTGCTGAATTAGCAGCAGACCCTAAACACAGTGTGGAGAAAGGAAGGTGGTAAAGAGCAAAGGGAACAGGAACAGAATAAGCTTTTACCCAGAGCACACATTTCTGCTTACCTAATGATTAGAATATGTAAATATGGGAATTTGTTTTAATTAATTCAAAGGCAGCTTTCCCAGTCATTAATTCATGCTCACGGGCCTTAAATTTATCACACAAAGTCAGCATTTAGGGCTACTCTCTTGGAAGATTTTTTTTTTTCCTGAAAGTCATTTTTTTAAAAAATAGAAGTCAGAATAAGCCTTGGAGCTATCTGCTCTCTTTGTAATAATCAACTGGAAATTCAGTCACCCTGAGGCTTCTTATGGGCCCAGCCATTGCCATTAGAAAAAGAACAGATTCTTTGGATGGACTGATAAGCCTCTGCAGTGAGACTGAGAGCTCCTGGCAGAATATAAACTTGTGTCATGGTATTAGCATGGTCAGGAAGGACTGCGGGATACAGTAACTGCAAATGTTGTCCCAGTGAAGTTTCATAATGCAAAGCGACCATCAAGACTCAGTTCTGTCCAAATCTTTTCATATCCCTGAACTGAGTCATAGAAATAGGAACACTCTTTTTTTTTATACACCAACTACATCCTTCATAATTTTCCAATTTTCCTTCGTGCATGTTCTCTTCTTGAGTGTAAGATTTCCTTATTATTGCCAAGACATACTCAAACATCCTTTCCCTCTGTTCTCCAATCCAGGAAAGAGAGAATCTTGACATTACAAAGTCAAACACAAAAATGCCTTTCTGATGCACATGAGCTCAGTATGGTCTGGCCTACTTATGTGACATCTAACTGCTGCCTTAAAGATCCATTTTGTTAATAGGTTTCAAGTTTCTACCACTCTTTAGCTGTTCAATCTGTTAATATATTTCAAATTTTCCCCACCCCACAGCTTTACTAATTTCAAATCTTTGTACTCCTTCAAAGCCTAGTACCTACTCTAGCATCTGCTTGGATGTTAGTAGAAGCCGAGTGTGTTTTATTTGTGGAGAAAGAATGGGAAACTATAGGAAATATTCTCTTCTTGATAATGAAATTGTTTATTGGCAAAAAAATGTGAAACTTCAAATTTACCTCTTATTCACTAGATGTATAAGATCTGATCTGTTTAAACGTCACATGCTTTTCATGTATACTTTCAGTACATGAAGTTCATACTTTCAAGTGAGATTGTTGATGCTCTGATTGTTAACTGACCTCACTCATTTTGATGTAATGTAAATAAGGCCTTTACACTGTTACTCCAGAAAAGAGGAAATAAAATTATTTAATGACAACCACTTAACTATTGTACAAGCTTTAGAAGACAGTGCTCAGGGAATGATTCAGGGTACAGACAATGACTAGAAAATAGTTCAGTGAAGATGAAATAACAACAAACCAAGGGACAAGGAGGAAACTAAAATAGCACACACATTCAACAAATATGTAAGAAGGATGCACTATATCCTTACCAGTACAATAAACATTATAAGGTAAAAGGTTAGATGTCTGTGTTAAAGATCTAGCAGGAGAGAAAAGGTTTGGTGACTAATTCATCAGACTGTTGAAACTAATAAATTATAAAGGACATTCAAAATGCTTGGGAAAGAGGTGTGTGGCTAGCTACATAGGCAACTCATTTTTACTGTTTTCTCCTAATTTAACATTGCACCCATGTCTCTGTGGTCATTTAATAACTGCCAGTGGTAAATGGATCAATGCCAGTTACTGGGAGAAAGAAATGAGTATGCTATTTCTTCAGTGGCCCAGCAAGCTGGTATGTATCTTGTGGGGGCTAGCTTGGCTGTGACAGCTACACAGTGCCTCCCAGCGTTCAAAATGTGAGCCTCACCTTTGATCTCAGCATACTACATTGTGGAGTTTAGTATAGCAAATACAAATCAATTATATATGCTATACATAAATATGTATATATATACACTATATATTGTGTGTATATATATATGTAGCAATTAACATATATCACACAATTTAGTATAATAATTAAATCCATCAGCTTCTTGACAAACCCCAGTGATAATTCCACTGAAGGGTATGTCTGTAAAACAGTGATGCATATAAATAAACATGAGAATGAATGTTCATTTGTTAGGTCCATTATAAAAATATGGCATTAAGTTTAACATGGAGAAAAATGAATCCAAAATATGGTTATTAGGGAAACTATGCATGATTTTTAAGTCTATCCTCTTTCTTTCTTTCTCTGGGTTTTACTAGACAGTTCAAAGGTATTGAAACAATTGTGTGGTTAATAAGAGTATGAAACTATTATATTTATTTGTATATTATGCACAGTCTCTTTCTTTTATGTAAATGAGTAGGGGGTGTCATTGGCACTTTGCCACTGTATTTTCTCTACCACGTAATTTTTCTCTACCAGTAAAAGTAGTTATGATATAGGTCATTCTACTGTGTCAACTTTCACTGAGTTGAATTTAACTAAATGAAGAAAATATAATTAGGGTCATCTGTATGGAAAATGTTCTAAGTGTTAGAAAAGTAGGTAGGTAAAATGCAATACCTTATAAGAAAGTAGGGTGCAGTGAAGAAGACAGACTTTAATGTCTCCCAAGAAGCAGGGGAGACAAGAAATAAAGTAATGCAAACTATCTCATTGACAAGTCATTCTACTTATAATAGCACCCTCATAAAGCTTTCCCATCTGTCAGGCATACCCCAAATCCAGACATCCCACAAGTATTTGTCGTCCTCTGGACATGCTTAAAATTTTTGAAATGGCTTGATCCACTGTTATGTTGTTGTTGTCAGTTATTCTCTTGTTCTCAATGGAGGCTCTGAGGTTTCATCACATAGAGAAAAACAAGGCAACAGTGAGGATAGAATACTTCAGTCACACACAGAATCCTTAGAGAAATACCCTGTCAAGAGTGTAGTTTGGACATTTGAGATGGGGGATGTTGTATCTTTCAGTATAAGTGTCCAGTGGGATTCTCATGTCCTCTGTCTGGGGTGGGAGGGGAGAGGGACAGTGCATACAATGAAATAGCACTGCCCTAAAACTTAAATGATGAGCATGGACATTTGTTCATAAAAACTGACCCCTAGTGGTATAAACTAGTAGTTCAAAGGACAACAGCCAGAAGATTGCCTTTGGCTAAGTAATTACTTTCTTCAACACTGCAATGCTACATGCTTTTGTAAACAATGACCTTCTAGATGCAACACATTTTTCTCTAAAAATCCCCTACCAACATAGCCTAGTAGAATTGAATTATAGGCAAATAACAAGAAAATCTACAGCCAATGAGATGCTCTCCTTTAATTACACTTCATTCACTTTGCATCCCCCCATAAGCCCCTCCCTCCTCCCCTCCCAATCCCACCTTCCATTCCCCTTCTTCACGCATGCCCCTCCCCAAGTCCACTGATAGGGGAGGTCCTCCTCTCCTTCCTTCTGATCTTAGTCTATCAGATCTCATCAGGAGTGTCTGCATTGTCATCTTCTGTGGCCTGGTAAGGCTGCTCCCCCCTCAGGGGGAGGTGATCAAAGAGCAGGCCCTTTATCTGACAGAGGGCTAATATCCAGTATATATAAAAAACTAAAGAAGCTGAAAAGCAACAAACCAAGTAATCCAATTAAAAAGTGGGGAACAGAGCTAAACAGAGAATTTTCGATAGAGGAATATCAAATGGCAGAGAAACACTTAAAGAAATGCTCAACATCATTAACCATTAGGAAAATGCAAATCAAAACGACCCTGAGATTTTACCTTACACCCATCAGAATGGCCAAGATGAAAAACTCGAGTGAAAACACATGCTGGAGAGGCTGTGGAGAAAGGGGAACCCTTCTCCACTGCTGGTGGGAATGTAAATTTGTACAACCACTCTGGAAATCCATCTGGCGCTTTCTCAGACAACTAGGAATAGCACTTCCTCAAGATCCAGCCATACTACTCCTAGGCATATATCCAAAAGACGCTCAAGTACACAATAAGGACCAGATATCTATTATCCTATCATGCTCCTATGGTTGTCACCAATCTGTGAATTTCTAAAACCACATTTTAAAAAATCCTTATATATGGTTCAGTAATTTAAAAGTCTTCATATTTAAGTCCAAACATATTCTATTCCAATTTCAATTTTTATTTCAGTAAATTTGACTAGCCACAAAATAATATGGTCATTCATTATGATAGATCATCTACAAGTAATTTTTAAGATTTTTTACTAATAAAATTCTCCAAGTTAGAATATTGTCATGATGACTAAATAACAATTCAAAATAAATGGAGAAATCCACTGAAAATGAATAACATTTATAATACTAATGTCTATTATACTATATAATATACAGTGTGATATTTATATAATGAAATAGCAGTGTTTTGCCAAAGTTAAAATCACATTTATGGTTAAAGAAACATGAGACACAGAAAAATAACAGCTTTATACATAGAGAAACAGAGACAAATGTTCTGTCCTTCTTGAGTTAATGCTTACCATAAAAGATACAATTAAGGAGTTTGAAAACAAAACTCGCCCACAATGTCCAAGTGAGAGGTCTCATGTGACCTTTTACTTTTTGCCAGATGTTGCTTTTCACATTTTTTTTTACTTCCTGGGAGGAAATTGAAAACATTATTATATGTTACATGTCATTTGCCTCTTTGTTTGGGGGCAAGAATTATTCCCATCCTCCACCTTTTCTTCCCTGTCCAGTAGAGGAGCCTAAGAATGCCCTAAGAGGAAACAATGATCACTCAACACATTCATGCTGAAGAAATTATTTTTGAGTGCTCCTCTCTACTTTTGAAATGGTTACTTCTATTGTCACATGAATGGGAACATACCAAAAAGCCAACTTAACATACGCAGAAAATTCATCAGCATGTATCCCTCACTGCAGGCTGTGTTAATAGTAAAGGGTATAAAATTCATCCTAACGAAAATTAACTCAAAAGAATGGCAATGATACGAGCATGTCATTTCTATATTCCAAGACCTGACTGGAAGAGCTCTGTAAGTTTCAATTTCTAGAAGCCAATCCTTAATGACTAACTTCTAAGAGCTGTTGTTACCCAGAAGAGAAGTGTAGCTGAATATTCTTTCTTTTGTTTTAGTCTTCCTTACTTTATTGAAAATATGTTTTTCTCTCACATTATGTATCTTGATTACTGTTTCCCTCCCTTCTGTTCTTCCCAATTCCTCCATATCTCCCTTTCCATCCAGATTCATTCCCTTTCTTTCTCTCATTAGAGAATAAACAGGCATTATATTGAGGTCTTTGCTCCACTTGTATTTGAGCTTTGTGCAGGGAGATAAAATTGGATCTATTTGCAGTTTTGGACATGTAGATATCCAGTTAGACCAGTACCAATTGTTGAAGATGTGCTTTTTTTCTATTGTATGGTTTTGGGTCCTTTGTCAAAAATCAAGTGACCATAGGTGTGTGGGTTTATTTCTGGGTCTTTGATTTTATTCTATTGATCAAGTGGTATATTTCCGTGCCAATACCATGCAGTTTTTGTTACCATTGCTTTGTAGTATAACTTGAAGTCAGGGATAGAGATACCTCCAGAAGTTCTTTTATTATATAGGATTGTTTTAGTTATTCTGTTTGTTTTTGTTGTTGTTTTTCCACTTGAAGTTTAGAATTGTTCTTTCTAGGTCTTTAAAGAACCGTATTGGTATTTTGATGGAGATTACATTGAATCTGTAGATTTCTCTTGGTAGGATGACCATGGGGAAGAGCCTTAAACTCATTGGCACAGGAGACAACTTCTGAAACAGAACACCAACAGCATAAGCTCTAAAATCAGCAATTAATAAATGGTACCTCTTAAAACTGAAAAGCTTCTGTAAAGCAAAAGACACTGTCAACAGAACAAAACTACAGTCTACAGACTGGGAAAGGGTCTTCACCAATCCTACATATGACAAAAGGCTAAAATCCAAGATATGTAATTAACATAAGAAATCAAATACCAAAAAACAAAATAACCCAATTAAAAAATGGGGCACAGAACTTAAGAGAGCTTTCCTTTTCTAAGGATAAGAGGAGCGGGGAGGAAGGGAGAGTAGGCTTGGGAGGAGAGGAGGGATGGGGCTACAACAAGGATGTAAAGTGAATAAAAAAATAGAAGAAAAAATTAAGACAAATGGGCTTCTAAGGGATAATAATAAAATATAATTAGATAAAACTAAAGTATGAGAATAGGGAAAAACAAACAAACAAACAAAAAACAGAAGAAGAATAACCCAATAGAAGACTCAAACAGAAACCAATTCATTTGCACACTCAGGAATCCCATAAAAACATTAAAATGGAAATCATAATACACACACACACACACAAATATACACACAAAGGACCCATAGAGAGAAGAAAAAAATCTTTAAATAAAAATAAATAAGATAATTTTAAATGAAAACCTCTGACCCAACATGATGAGACAAGAAACAAGTTCATTTTGTGTGGCTATCTCCTCCTGGGCATGCAGTCTGCCCTTATGAGTATGGCTTACTGAGACTCCCTTGGAGGAAATTAAAGTTTCATTTGCAAGTGATTATCAGTTGGAAATTGCTTCTAGGTTAGATATGGGGCAAATGTCCACTTTTCCTTTCAGCTCTAGGATGCCATCTGCTGCAGCCTATGAAGCTCCTGTGCATGCTGCCTCAGCCTCTATGAGCTCACAGGTGTGTCAATCCTGTTCATTGAAAGGGACTTGTTTTCTCTGTCCTCCATTCCCTCTGGCTCTTCCATTCTTCCTGTCTCTTCTTCTTCAGGCTTACCTGAGCCCTGAGGGGAGGGATTTGATGGAGACAACTTGTTCAGAGTTGAGTTTCCCAAGGTCTCTTTGCATATTGTCTGACTGTGGGTCTCTGTATTTGTTCTCATCTCCTGCAGGAGGAAGGTCATCTGATGATGGCTGATCAAGACACTGATGTACGATTATAGCACATGTCATTAGAAGTCATTTTATTGTGTGTGTGTGTGTGTTTTTTTTATGAAAGTAGTATTTGGTTTTACCCTATGTCTCTGGGTTACATAGTCTCAGGTTCTTGGTCAACAAAGGAGTGTCAAGTATGGGTTCCATCTTGCGAAGTGGGCCTTAAGTCAAATCATGTGTTAGTTTGTTACTCCACAAGCTTGGTGCCATCATTTACTCTAGCATATCTTGCAGTCAGGAAACCTTTGTAGACCACAGTGTTTGTGTCTGGTTGATGTTTACATATCTCATTTGGTGTCATGCAGATTGCTTTTCTGTACCCAACATACTGGAATGTAGGAGTGAAGGCTCTGTGTAGGCACAAGTTCAACTTCTCCATGTTCAATGAGCTATGTAGGTTTTGTCTTCAGCACTGGGGCCTTACATTCAGTTTAGGGAGAGCAACCTGTAGTCTTGGCTGTAGCCTGGGTTGTTTAGAGGTTCCTATGGGATGCCTTTGGGCAACATCTCAATAAGCTGTTACCCAATCCCAGTGCAGAAAGATTAATTTGATTACAAAGGTGGCTAGTTGGGAATTCATTCTTCCCCATTATTTGGTGATTTCATTTAGATAGTCTTCATATATATATATACATTTTAGGAACCATGAGTCAAGATGAAATGAGTGACTTTTTAAATTGGATTGAAAGTTGGGGAAGCAGTTTCAAATATGCTTGCTATTAAAAAAATGTATTTATTTACTTATCTCTTCATTTATTTTATAGAAATTTGCGTGTCTTTGTGTGCATGTGGATGCCTACAGAGGCCACTAGAACTAGGGTAGTGCCAGCCTGACTTGGTGCTGGAAACTGAAACTACTGTTCTCAGAAACAGTAGTAGGCACATTTAACTTCTGAGCTGTAGCTCCAACCCTCAAATATGTATGTTTCTAAAAAACAATTTTACCTGTCAATTTTTTGCTATGTTCTTTGTAATTAGAACATGCTCAAAAAGCACATTTAGCATTATCTTGAGTACTAATTATAAAATTTTGTTACTGTTGCCCTGTAGTACAGCTTGAGATCAGGGATGGAGATACCTCCAGATGATCTGTTGTTGTACAGGATCGTTTTGGAGATTCTGGGTTTTTTTTTTTGTTTCTCCATATGAAGCTGAGAATCTTTTTTTCAAGGTCTGTAAAGAATTGAGTTGGTATTTTGATGGGAATTGCATTGAATCTGTAGATTGCTTTTGGCAGTATGGCCATTTTCACAATGTTAATCCTACCAATCCATGAGCACGGGAGATCTTTCCATCTTCTGATATCTTTTTCGATTTCTTTCTTCAGAGACTTGAAGTTTTTCTCAAACAGGTCTTTCACTTGCTTGGTTAGAGTCACACCAAGGTACTTTATGTTATTAGTGGCTATTGTGAAGGGTGTTGTTTCCCTAATTTCTTTCTCAGCCTTTTTGTCTTTGGTATATAGGAGGGCTTCTGATTTTTTTGAGTTGATTTTGTATCCTGCCACTTTGCTGAAGGTGTTTATCAGCTGAAGGAGTTCTCTGGTTGAATTTTTGGGGTCGCTCATGTATACTATCATATCATCTGCAAATAGTGACACTTTGACCTCTTCCCCTGAAAGGAGGAACAGTCCTGTTAGGCCACAGAGGAGGGCTTTGCAGCCAGTCCTGAAGATACCTGATAAAACAGGATCAGATGAATGGGGAGGAGGTCCCCCCCTATCAGTGGACTTGGAAAGGGGCACGGTGGAGATGAGGGAGGGAGGGAGGGACTGGGAGGGAATGAGGGATCAGGACACGGCTGGGATACAGAGTTAATAAAATGTAACTGATAAGAAAAAATAAAATTAAAAAAAAAATTTGGCAGGTAAAAAAAGATGAATTAATAATTTAACAATAAACAATAAAACATACTTAAAGCAAATTTAGCTGTTTGGATAGTCTATTAAAAATCATCTAATTATCCACTAAAGTTATATTCAGGACAGTCATCAAAATGGAAATACTATGATTTAAGCCTATGAAAAGTATTTTTAAAATCTATTGTACCAAAGTTCTACGTATTAGTTATAATATTTGATATGTATATATAATTTTAGTCTGATATGTATTCAAGTCTGACTTTCCATGTGTGTGCATATATGTACATATTTTAAGGTTTTTCAAAGAAACACGAACAATCCCATTGCCTGAATAAAAAAGAGTCAGCACACAGGTATGGACCTCGACAACTAACCTTTTGTCTTGGAAGCCGGGTAGTGTCAGTTGGGTTGGTTCAGCAAAGATACTCTTTTTCTCACACTTTCTACTCCTCAATTCCCTCAGCTGTGTTTGGATATAGTCTCTGCTCTGAGCCACATCATCCAAAATCTCTTTAGTTCGGTTACAAAAGAAAATTTACAGCTTACACCAAATCTAAGAATGAACACAGGAAAGTGAGACAAACACAAATCAACACAAAAATAAATCCTTCAGATATGCAGTAAGAGCAAGAGCAAATGATTGCAAAATAAAGGAGGGCTTCGTTCTTGTGCCATAATTGCAGGCCCCACTGAAATCCTCCACTTGTCTCGCTGCATGTAAAATGTGTTCTTGCCTCATAGTAAAGCCATATCCATGATCTATCACAACAGGCCCAGATGGAACAAAGGGGAAAAGTTCTCCAATTCACACTACAGAATGGACAGAGGGCTTAAGTTTAATATCCACTACTCCATAAATAAGTCTCTCAGGTACCATTGCATTCTCCAGTTTAGGACATTTCAGCATGTGGATTACTCAGTCATTTAGGGATAATATCTGTAACAGGTCTTGTCCGCCCTCTCTGCTACAGCACTGTATAAAGTGAGGAACAAATGTATTCCCCCTACAGTTAGAAAGTTGTGAATTAAAACTATCTACCCAGAGGTAGATAAGTAAAATCTCACTTTCCGAAAGCTTTCCAGATGTCCTTACATCCGCTTCCTTCCCTTAAGGCAAAGAAGAACCAGTGTATAAAGATCTGATATTTTAACTAATTCTCTTTCTGTCTGGCAGTTTTTCCTGCACAAGCCAGGATACGTGTGTGAGGGTGTTCGTTCTCTCTCTGGCAGACAGACTGGTATTCAGTGTCATTTTTATACTGTAAGAACCAAAAAGGTTTGATTCTCTCAGGCAAAGCTACTACCACGGAATGTCAATTACCTCAGTCTTGACAGTGGAGATCCTGACAGAGAAGTTTCTTTAGGCAAACTGTGCCCCTCCCCCCAGGAAGCCCCAGGGCTAGACCCCATGAGTGAGTCAACCATAAGTGATAATGCAGTAATTTCTATTAGGCTGCAGGCACATGTACAACTGGACTGCTGTAGCTTAAATCTAGAAGGTTCTGAAAAGGCTCAGAGATGAAAGACTTCATCCCCATCTTGGGGTTGATAGAAGGAAGGAGAAGGTTAAGAAGCCACGTTTAGAATAGGGCTCTTTTGTTCTTCCTCTTTCAACCATGATGTGAATGGCTTAGCTCTGCTTTTGATTCTTGCAACTGCTTCCAACATTTGAACCCTAAAAGCGAGTGAATAATGATCTAGAACTCTTAACTCTATGAGCCAAAACAAACTTTTTTAATTAAATTTTTATTTTTTATATTAATTATAGTTTATTCACTTTGCATCTCAGCTGTAACCCCTTTCCTCATTCCCTCCCCAACCCTCCTTCCTTCCCTCATCTCCTCCTATTCCCGTCTCCAACTTTTTAATTTAAACAAACAAAAATGATGTAGTCTCCCTTCCTTCCAAGCTGAATGACCTTCCCACTACAATAGCATACTTACTAAAGCCCAATCTCCAGGAAGCCCAGATGACTTACCTACTCCCTACTGTTCAAGTCACAGGTGGAATGTACACACATGTAGTGCTCATAAATTCAAGGGCAAGTTTGTACAAAGCACACGCTAAAGAGGATGACAAAAAGAGGCAGAAATTAATCCTCTGCCACCAAACAGCCTGGAATGACGACTGTAACTCCAGCATTCAAAGGAGTAAGACTGTCAGACCCACAGCTGGAGGGAAAGAGTCTATCTTAAACACGATAGTGGAGAATCCTGCTTCATGGTTCAGGCAGCAGAGGACAGCCACGGCTGGCACCACTACAATGAACAAGATGTGATTAATGAAAAGGTAGAAAAGCATACGCTGTGGGGCTGAAACTGGAGATGCACTGGCAGTGACAGGTGTGAGTGAAGGCTGAAGTCAGCATGTTGTCTTTACCCAGTAGGGTCGCTAAGGTAGTTTGCAATACCCTGGAGCTTATGCAGACTCAGCCCCAAAATGGGTTGTCTGGCCTCAAGATCACCCTGGCTCTGGGAGATGATGGAGGCCCAAAACGAGGAACCGTTCACTTTCTGGGTTGGATCTCCTCAAGGGATACCAGAAGAGGCCTCATTGGTGTCTGTGGTTCATGCTGCTGCTCCAGGCTGCAATGAAGCCTAAGATCCATGTGGAAGTATGCTGTCTGTGCCACTGGCTGAAGCCTTGGTGATGTCCTCCGGCTTTGCTGCCTCAGGGGGCCATGCTGATGTGATTGGCCTGAGTGACCACCTAAGCCCATGTTGGAGCCCATGGTCTATGCTGCCACTGAGAGCCATGGTGGTGGTCAGTGCTAATGCAGCAAGGGGTTGTGCTGATGTCTGTTACCCGTGTTACCATCCAAGGCTATGTGATTCCTGTGGTTGGTGCTGCTGCCTGGAGCCATGTTAGTGCCCAAGGACCATGCTGCAGGCAAGGGCCATTTTGAAGTGAATGGCTCATGCCTCCTCCCAGAGCCATGATAATGTTACTGGTTCATGCTGCCAGTGAGGGTCATGTGTGGGTCAGTGGTCTTGATGGGGGAGGGGGAATTGATGTCCATGGCCAATGATGCCACCTAAAGCCATGTGTATATCCATGGTCTGTGCTGTGGCCTGAAGCTATGTTGATGTGTCAGCCAAGTGATATGAGTAGCCTAAGTGGTGTCACGGAGGGCTATATTGATGTAAGTGGTCTGGGCTGCCACCTGAGACCATGGTGATGATGTCTGTGGTCCCAGATGCCTCCAAGGGTCTTTTCTGAGTCTGAGGTATTACTGGGGCCAGAGCCTGTACTCATATTTTGTTTTATCTCCAGAAACCATGTAGAAGCAGACTGTAACCAGCAAAGAAGGTACTTTAACATTGATATCGATGATTGCAAATGCACAGAGAAAGAGGGACATGGAAGATTTCTGTGACAACTCCCCCCCTTCAAAAAAAATGAATAACAACCTAAACAGGAAGCCATCAAAGAGAACTCCTTTAACTCTTCGGATAAAGATGCCGAAGTGTAGCTCTTCACAGCTGATGGCTTCTGGTGGGATGCTGGAGGGGACGGACTCAGTTCTGTTTAAGGGGCAGGCCACTGTGAGTGTGACCATGCTCCAGTGAGTATAGACATACACAAACTGGAGTTGGGTTTTTTATTTTGCCTCATTTTATTGGGGGGGAGGGGGTCACAAGGGTAGGAGGATGGACATGAAAGGACTGGGAAGTGAATGTTATAGAAGTGCATGATATGAAATTCTCGAAGAATCGAAAAATAGGCTGGAAAAATGATATGTATATTATATATACATATATATAATATATATATAATCTTGGGGCTATCAAATACAATATGCAAAATTTGTTCCTTTTCTAAGATAACTACAAATCGAATGATTGTTTAACCACAAGACTCAAATGCAGAATTTCCTGCTGAGAGTACATGTATGAATTTTTTAAAGATGTTTGTATTCCCCGAGCTTATTTATTAGAATTTTTAAGCCTTAAAAATGGGTGCTGCCTTGCATTATGTTGTGAGGGAAGATGAAACATGCCGTGGTCTCACTTTTCACTACAGTGTAAAACAGTTTAATAAATGCTGGATAAACCCTTGGTGTCTCTCTGACAGTGCTTCTTGCTTTTACAGATAATGTATTTTGCAAACGAAGCCCAGTAAGGATAATAGCTTCTCCCAGCTGAGCACAGGCTCTCTGTCTGACTGGGAAGGAGTAACTATAAAAGGTCAGCAGCCATCAGCACTATCTAAAGAGTTCTCCTCATTGCCCCCAAGGTCATTTTAATCTGACAAATATTTATTACAAGCACTTCATAGGAACCCAAATTGCATTCTGGGTCACTTATTACTTTTTTTTTCTATGTTCCAATAAACAAATTTTAAAGTGCTCCGTTTTATGCTGCTTGGTTTATGCAGAGGAGGAAATAATCGTTATAAGCAGATCCAAGCTGTCATACCAAGTAGGAAGTATGTTCTGCTCCATTTCTGAAGGGCCTGAATGAGCAGCTCTGTTGGCTCTCAAAATACAGGGTTGTGTTACACTATTTTGGACAAAAGGAGAGGACATATTTCTGATTTTTTGTTTCATTGCCTGTTTTGGAAACTGGGAACTGATGTTTGAAATATGAACTTACTCTTGGTAACAGTGTTCTTATGAAGGTTCCTATTTTTCTTAATTGTTTTTGACATATTTTTGTTGTTGTTCTTGATTATGTAACTTATTGCAAGAATAACCCAATTTTATAACAAAGTAATAAGGTCACAGGAACTAAAATCGCTACCATTTTCTTATTCAATGTCGACAACTTGAGAAAAGCAATAATAACAAAAAAAAGAAAAAGAGAGAGAAAGAAAGAAAGAAAAAAGAAAGAAAGGAAGGAAGAAAGGAAGGAAGAAGGAAGGAAGGAAGGAAAGAAAGAAAGAAAGAAAGAAAGAAAGAAAGAAAGAAAGAAAGAAAGAAAGAAAGAGAAAGAAAGAAATTAAGAAAGAAAGTAATTAAGAAAAGTTGGAAAGGAAGGAGGAGCAGTGCCCCTTAACCTTAATCCTCTGGAGACAAAGGTGGAGGGTGAGGATCACAAGTTGGTGTCCAATCTTGGCTTCAACAAAAGCTCATACTCACAATAGAAACAAACAAACAAATAAACAAAAAAACAAACAAACAGAAGAAAACAGTAGGACACAATAAAACAGAACACCAAAGCCAGGGCAGAAGCTACACAATTGCCTTAGACCCTGAAGATAGACTCTCATCAGTGATGAGACACATTCTCAGCTTTTCCAATGTTGATATGTTGTAACAGGAGAGAACTAACATCAATCTCTCTTGAGAAATACTTAGATCTAGGTACAGAGTCATGCAGGCTTTTGTAATACTTTTCTTTTTCTATGTATCTTTCTTTCTTTCTTTTTCTTTAATTTTTTAATTTATTACAATTTATTCACTTTGTATCCCAGCTGTAGCCCCCTCTCTTGTCCCCCTTCCAATCCCACCCTCCATCCCTCTTCTCTTCCCATGGCCCTCCCCCAGTCCACTGATAGGAGAGGTCCTCCTCCCTTCCCTCTGACCCTAGCCTATCAGGTCTCATCAGGCCTGCCTGCATTGTTTTTCTCTGTGGCCTGGTAAGGCTGCTTCCCCCTCAGGGGGAGGTAAACAGAGAGCTAGCCACTCAAGGTCAGAGACAACCTTTGTTCCCCTTACTAGAAAGCCCACTTGGAGACTGACCTGTCATGGGCTACATCTGTGCAGGTTCTAAGTTATCTCCATGCATGGTCCTTGGTTGGAGTATCAGTCTCAGAAAAGACCCTGGGCCCAGAATTTTTGGTTCTGTTGCCCTCCTTGTGGAGCTCCTGTTCCATCCATGTCTTTCCCTCTCCCCCTTCTTTCATAAGATTCTCTGCACTCTGCCCAAAGTTTGGCTATGAGCATCAGCATCTGGGTAGAGTCTTTCAGAGGCGCTCTGCAGTATCAATTTTTTCTTTCCTAAATGGATTTTCATGTGTGGTCAAAAGCCCTGTTGTTTGAAGCCCTGGCCGTACTTATACATCTAGGCTCTCAGACTGACTGAAATGAGGAGATGGACTTTGAAGTTGTCCCTGTGGCTGAAGCACTTTCTGCAGTGTGTACACCCATATGGCTTCTCCTTTGTGTGAACCCTCCTATGACCCAACAGGTTGGACTCATGCGCACCTAAGGCTTTTTTTTTTTCTCATGAGAATATAATGGTGGATTCTCAGGTTTGAGGAATGCAGAAACCTCTTGTTTCATAAACCTCATTCAAAGAGTCTTTCTCCTGTGTATGACCTCTGGTGGAGGATAAAGTGAGATTTATAAAGAAACTCTTCTTGCACTCACTGCACCCAAACTGTGCCTGGACCTTTGGTTCTTGGCCAGGTTCTACGGCTTAGCCATTCTTCTTCTGTGTTTTCCACAAATGAGGGCCCTTCTTGGGAATGTGTGTAGGGGGAAATTATCTGAAGACTCTGAAGGTCTCTATTATAAGTCAATCTCTTCTTTCCAAACTATGGATGAAAGGTGTGACCGCATTCATATCTACTGCTTCTTAGGACATCATTTCATCCTTTACCATGACAGAATCAGGACCCTATGGAAGATAAGGGATCTGAAGTATAAATGCTGCTGACTTTTTCCTCATCTTCCATTGAATTCCTCTTGGATTTTGCTTACATCATAGATACTCTACCTTCTCTGGTCTCCAGAATGGTCTGTAGCAAAATTTCCTCTTCCTGGGCTGAAGACAACTCAATCCATTGTAGGTTCTGCAGCTCTGAGCTGGCGTGGCCTCTGATGAGATGCTCCTCAGTCTCATTTGGTAAGTGCTCTTGGGACAGCTTCACAAAATTATCCCATTCACACTCTATGGCCTCAGCCCATCTCAATACTGGAATTTTAAAGGAGGAATATCTAGCTGTGGGAAAAAATGATAGACCACCTGTTGGGCTGTCTGATGTGTCCTGGCAGCTTCTCCAGATCTTTGGAGCTCTTCATTCCACTCTCCTTCACTAACATTTGTAGTTGTGGCAGCACTGAGATTGTGGCCAACTTCATAGCCAGTTGACCCAAGATTTCCTCCTTGTTTGAAAGACTGGCCTCAGCCCCTGATAACACAACTCACATCCTGGAGGAGGATAAATTTGCTGAACTTCACATGCCAAGTCTCAGGGTTATAGTCTCGAATTTTTGGATAAATTCCTGGGATAATATGATGGTGGCTGTTCTGGTCTGAGGCCACCAGTGGCATGTTTGTAATTGTAATCATGTCTCCCTGTGTCTTCTTGCCTGCAGCTGCCTCAAGTCTAAGATCCTCTCTTTCAAGTGGTCCTCATCAGAGATCTCTCTCCAAAGTACCGATATTCTATTTAAAAAGAAAACAAAAAATATTAAAACTTGTACTGGCAAAAAAAAATCTTTGCATTTTCACTAAATAAGCACTTAGAGCTAAGAAGCAGTTTTTATGTGTTTTGAAGACTGATTAAAGCAAAACTAATATTCACAAATGCAGAGTTCAGTAAGAATAGAGAACAAAAATATTAAGCACAAGAAAGCGTATTCACCCCTGTGCTCAGATTTTTTTTGGTTCTGTTGCTCTCCTTATGGAGTTTCTGTCCTCTCCAGATCTTACTATTTCCCACTTCTTTTGTAAGATTCCCTGCCCTCTGCCCAAAGGTTGCCCATAAGTCTCAGTATCTACATTGATAGTCTGCAGGGCAGAGATTTTCAGAGGTCCTCTTTGTCAGCCTCCTGACTTGTTCCCTCTTTTCTCCTTCTTCTAATGTCCAAAATCTGAGCATAGGGGTCTTTCCTGAGACTGCTATTCCAACCAAGGACTATGCATGGACATAACCTAAGACCCCTGCACAGATGTAGCCCATGGCAGTTCAGTATCCAAGAGGGTTCCATTGTAATAGGAACAGGGACTGTCTCTAACATGAACTGATTGGCCTGCTCTTTAATTACCTCCCCCTGAGGGGGAAGCAGCATTACCAGGCCACAGAATAAGACAATGCAGCCACTCCTGATGAGACCTAATTGACTAGGATCAGAAGGAAGGAAAAGAAGTCCTCCCCTATCAGTGGACTTGGGGAGGGGCATGCAGGCAGAGGGTAGAGGAAGGGAGGGATTGGGATGGGAGGAGGGAGGGAACCACGGGGGGATACAAAGTGAGTAAAGTGTAATTAATAAAGAAAAATTTAAAAAAAAAAGAAAGCTTAAAATAAAAGAAAAAGAAAAAAATCGAGAATGAAAAACAATACTGAAAAAAAAAAGAAAGCGTATTCAATTATCTTGGGCTAAATATCCTGTTATTTTGAGGTAGGGTCTCACTATATAGTTCAGGCTGGGCTCAACCTCGTGTTCCTCTTACTGCAGCCTCCCAAGTGTTGGGATTACAGGTATGTGCCACCATACCTGTAATGTGTATGTATCTTTTGCCTGAAAGTATATCTGGGTAAAACCTACTTCCACAATATCTTCAGAAGTTAGAAGAAGACATTATATCTCCTGGAACTTGAGTTAGAGATGGTTCTGAGCCAGAGTGCACATGCTGGGAATTGAGCCCAGTCTTCTCGTTAGCAGTAAGTTCTCTCTACTGCCGGGTCTTTTCTCCAGTCTCTAACAATTTCTTATTGAATTACCAGCTTACAGGAACAAGTCTTTATGAATGCCAACTTCTCATTGTCAGTGTTTTTAATTAATGAAACTTAAGAACTGGAGTATAAACAAGCCTTTAAGTTGCCAAAATGAACTGACCTTTTATGTGTAAGCCAGTCTAATGGAACATATATCTATTAATGGGAAAAAATGTTTTAAAATAAAAGTTAGGATTGTTAAACACAGAGCTGAATATATGCTATAAATCCATCTGTAATGCCTCATATTTTGCTGACACATATATCCCATAAGAAACAACCTTCCCATCAATTAGCCTGAAGTTTCAGAGTGAAAATTTACAAACTATTTTTAATTTTCATATTTATGAGAGGTATTTACATACCATCCAACGGCAAGTCAGTTAATTGTCACATGCTAATTTGTTCAAATAATTGGTAATGGAAACATTGTATTTTCACTAATTTACATTTAAATAGAATGTCTCAGCCAGGTTTGGTGTCACATTTTGGTGCTCATGATCACAGCACTCAAAATGTTGAAATAAGAAGATCATGAGTACGAAGCCACTCTAGACATCACTGCAAAGTTTTATCATTCCCCAAAATGGAGTGTTTCTGAATTATGAGTGTGTCTAGCCTCTGGACAACAGACAAAAGTATGAAAACCATCACAATAAGCGTGATATTCTGTTTCGAAGGAAGGGAAAAAAACTAGTGTTTGGAAACTGAAAACGTCAAGAAAAATCAATAATCACTTTTCCTTATGACTTCCTTTGGGAAATAGCGGTAGTATTAGTCCAAGTCTTATGAAAGCTTAACACATCAGGCAAATAATGCATTGAATATAACAAAAAAAAAATTATCAAGAGTATTTCTGGGTCCGCCAGCTAGGGTGGCCAAGAAGAAAACAGCCAATTGCCTGTCCCAGCTGTTGAGGACATGAAAGGAAGAATGATATGAGAGGATAAAGTTGGAACTGGAGACCCAATTGCCTGTCCCAGCCACATAGGTCAGGGAGATCCAAAGAAGTACTCAACACCTTCCATGTGTGCCACTACAATGGGCAAATGCTTGATAGGGTGAGGAGAAAGATAGAGCATACGGTAGACAGATGGAAGAGAAGTGAAGCTGCGGGGTTCATACACTGGAAAAAGCTGGAACTGGAGACTCGATGGTAGTGAGGAACAGGTGGATATGAGGAGCCTGTCCAAACACCAGGGGCCGTGGTGAGGCCTGCTGCTGAGTCTAGAATGCTGTTGCAGCTGGGGTCTGTGTCTGTGGCCTGAGTTACCACCAAAGGCCAAGCTGATGTTTGTGGGTCTCAGTTGCCACCACAGGCCATGTCTGAAGGCCATGCTGCTGTGGATACACACTAATCTGAGTGACATGCACTGCCACCTGAGGCCATGGGGACATCTGGGCCCATGCTACTTCTGGAACCATGTCTGAGTGCATGGTCCTATGCCAGGCCCATGTTATCACCAAAGATCATGCACATGTCCCTGGTCTGGACTGCTCCCTGAGGCACTGAACTAAGCTGGCTATACCCCTAGTCTAGCAGCACAATAGAGCTGGTCTTGATAGGGAAGGAGGAGGTAAGGAGGCATGAGGACATGAGCATGGGAGAGCTGACCCTACCACTCTTTTGCTGTGGGGTGGTGTGGGCAAGACAGAGATACCCCTGTCACAACTCATCAGCTTCAGCACTCAGGAAAGCAGGCCCTCTGCCTCACTTGCGCAGCACAGTAGAACTGACCCTGGTGACTGAGGTGCAGGTGAACCAGCCATTGAGGACATGAGAGGAAGAGGGCTGATGCAGTTCTTTGCTGGCTGAAGCACTGGGTGAGCTAGCTGGGGCAGTACTGGAGAGCTCATCCTGGTGGTGTGGGCACATGAAAGTTGGTGGATTTGACCAACTCAGCTACCTACGAAGTCCAGATCCAGGGTTTGGGGTTGGCCCACCCCAACATCTACTCCATCTATGATCTGCTGGAACACATGAAAGGGACATTCCTGCAGATCCAAAGTTGAAGGATTTCTATGACACAAGGCAAAAACAGAATATCTGGGAGAATTCAGTATTGGTAGTATAGCCACAGCCAGAGGTCTAGAACTAGAGCAATGACTCACTGCAATGAACACCTGCAAAGAAAAAAAAAAAAAAAAAAGATGTGGAACATAGACTGTCTCTGACATGAACTCAGTGGCTGGCTCTTGATTGCCTCTCCCTGACTGGGGAGCAGCCTGGCCACATAGAGGGATAATGCAGCCAGTCCTGAGGAGACCTGATAAGATAGGGTCAGAAGAAAGGAAAGGAGGACCTCCCTATCAGTGGACTTGGAAAGGGGCATGGGAGGAGATGAAGGAAGGAGGGTGGTTGGGAGGAAATGAAGGAGTGGGCTACAGCTGGGATACAAAGTGAATAAACTATAATTAACTTTAAAAAATAAAAATTTAAATAAAAACGATGTGTGGACAAAAAGGTATACTGTGTGACACACTGCAGAATCCATGACAATATTTTTTTTACTCTATTTTACTTTATTTTATTTTTTTCTGAGGGGGAGGTTGCAAGAGCAGGAGGGCAGATATAAAGGGACAAAAAGATGAGTGGGTTTAGGGAACCTGATGTGAAATATTTCTGGAACTCTACTGTCACTCATTGTATTATGAAATAATATTACATTGGAGCACAATGGATTGCTTGGACTATACTGTTACATAATTATGAAACTGAACCTCCATCAAACAATCAAGCAGATGTCAGATGTAATGTGCAAGATATCAAAGAAAATCATTCATTATGTATGCACAGTAGGAAAAATAATTAGAAATAAAATTATACCAGAAATGTGTCATTTGCATGAATTGTGCTTATAGTCTACAAACAAGATACAAAGCCAAATATAAAAAAGTTCTGGCATTAATGAATTTAGTTCAGTGGAATGCTGCATTACAATGGTTAGAACTATGCAGCTGTGCTTAAGACACTGGGAATGAGTGCCAGAATAGGCCCATGCTCTGTATAGCACAGAAATCCTTGCATTACTGATTATAGTACTTAGGAGAAACCTAGTCTTAATGTGAAATAAGCAGGGAAAACTGGCATCTTCTAATTGGATCTAGTTACCAAACACCAAATGCTAATATACAGAAAATGAGCTGGACAGAAGGTGAAAGCGATCATAAAATAAAAGTGCAAACACAGAGATACTAATTATAATAATCCATATTAACCATAAAATTATATGGAACTATTCTGAAACCATTCACAAAGAAAGCCTCCAGAAAGAGGGTTCAAGTAGTACCTGTTCAAGCATGTGGGTTTTTTGTTTGTTTGTTTGTTTTCTTCTGAAGACTCAATACCCTGATGGCAGTGTTAGGATGAGAAGCTATGAAAAGCAGGAATGAGGTATACCTGCTTGTAATACTGAAAAAGACTTCCAGAAGTAAGTATCATTTTAACTGAGGTGGATTTACAGCATTTCAAGTGGGTAATAATTTTGGAGAGAATGTGTAAACCTTCTTAGAAATCAGATGAGTGTGAAGCATATTCTTAGCAGAGCATGTTACTCAACACAGGCCAATGAGAGGGTAATCACATTTTTTTTAAAAAAAGCATTCACTGTATAGACAAAAGTCAGGGCAGTTGGATAAATCTGGGTACATAAAGCTGGCCAGCACAATGTCTGCTAGTGCCAAGTATATTAATTGCCTTGTCACTACAAAAATATCTGGCAAAGTCAATTTAAGGAAGAAAAGGCTTATTATTTTAGCTCACACTTCAGAGGTGGAGTCCATCATGGAGGAGAGAGTACAGTGGACAAGGGTCTGAGATGCCTGGCCACATCGCATCTAAAGACAGTAAGCCGAAAGATGATTTAGTACTGTACAGCAGTCTATGGAACAGTACCAACATTTAATAGTGTCTACCCTACTCAGTCAACACCATCTAAAGACACACTCATAGACATACCCCAAGGCTGTGTGTTAAAGGTGACTTTAAACCCTATCAAATAGACTACCAATATTTACCATCACAATATTTGATTACAAAACAAAAATAGTACAGACAAGTTTATGGAAGCACAGAGAGATTAGAAAAATGGGTTTCTCATTATCAAAGGAGTTCAAAAGATTAATAGAAATAAAGTATCTCTTAAGAAAGAGTTTAAATAATACACACGATGTAAAGTCATTAATGCTAATATTAAAATAGATATAAAAAACATGTAGGCATGTACACATATGCTTTCTATATCTGTTTTATAAAAAGTCAATAAAGCAAGAGCACTGAAATAGCAATGAATTTGTGTACCCAGATCTTGGTTCTGAATAAACACCCTATATTCACTACAAACAGATCTTCTTCAGAAAATTATTGAAGACAGGCTGGAATGAGGCAAAAACAAGAGTGGGACAACTTCCTGATGATAGGAAATGCAAAAACTGTATAGGACATCTTAAAGAAGCCGGTTTTACAATTATTTTAAGGGGTAGGGAGAAGATGAGGGAGTGGGATTGGGAGGGAATGAGGGAGCAGGATACAGCTGGAATACAAAATCAATAAACTGTAACTAATATTAAAAACAAAAATTAAAAAAATATAAAAGAACAAAACAAAAAAAATCCAGCCAAGTTCACATTAAAATAAGCAAACAGGAAAGCAATATCTGAAACTCAACTAATGCATAAAACTTCAGTGCTGGAGAATGAAAGTCACCCAGCCACTTCACCTTAGAGACCAGCGGCCAATTCTAGACAAACTCATCAGTAGGAGCAAGAGTGGCTTGAAGGTATTATGAGAATCAAGTTCATCTGAATTTCTCCCTATAAACACTCCTTACATGAGGAAATTACACTCTGGGACTCCCCACTTGACCAAATGCTCAAACGACAGCAGTAAGATGATACATATCTCCACAATGATACATACATACATACATACATATCTCCACAATGATTAACTAAGAAGGATGCAGCATGATCCAAGGATGCTGCTTCTACCAAGACATTTCCTTGGTATGGTGAGAAGAAAACAAAATGTGGACTTGGGTTGAGGATGATATTGTCAAGACAAGAAAAGATTAAAGAAGTCTCCTGCAGGAGACAAAGACAACATGCAAGAAATGCTTCTAGATAAGATCCTGGACTCCAAGGGAAAACCATCATTGTTGGGAAATTTTATAAAACTGAAGTGGCATAAAGACAGAGTTGACTGCCTAGCATGAGCAAGGATCTGGAGTCCAGCTCCAGCAAGCCAAAGGTACTTCCAAATCCTGAAAGAAATTACCTAATATATTAAAAGCAAAAATTCAAATTGTTTCTCCTTGAAAATCTGTCTCTCTTTCCCAAGTCCTTGTTCTTCTTCTAACCATGCTTGTGTAAAACCTTTATGCATTCAAATTAACACTAATGAGGTTGAAAAGAAATAACATTATTAGCATGAAAGTGTAAAAAACGGAAGATAAGTTCTGATTAATTTCTGAGGGAAAATGGCCATGTTCTACAACCTTAGTGCCTTTTATTTGTTCATAGAATAATATCATCAGTATGTTTCCACAGTTGATTGGGATGGCTTAATCCAAAATCAGCACTTATTCCTATAAGCAAGTTAAAGTACTAAAAAGTAAGATTTCATAGCATAGTCTAATTTTTTTTTTTGGCTTGTGGATTCACTCTTCTACTTGAATATTGTGATTACACTTTCTTGGGAGAAATGAACAACAGCTGCGTGTTCTGAACTCCCTCTTCAGAAGCCAACCTTAAAGAGTAGAACCAGGTTTTTTGGTTCTGTTGCTCTCCTTGTAGAGTTCCTGACTTCTCCAGATCTTACTGTTTCCCACCTCTTTCATAAGGATTGCTGCACTCTGCCCAAAGGTTGCCCATAAGTCTCAGCATATGCATTGATAGTCTGCAGGGCAGAGCCTTTCAGAGGTCCTCTGTGTCAGGCTCCTGAATTGTTCCCTCTTTTGCCTTTGTCTGATGTCCATCCGCTTTGCCTTTCTGGATAGGGATTGAGCATTTTAGCAAGAGTCCTCCCTCTTGATTAGTTTCTTTAGGTGTACAGATTTTAGTAGGTTTATCCTAAGGGGTCTTTCTTGAGACTGATACTCCAACCAAGGACCATGCGTGGAGATAACCTAAGACCCCTGCACAAATGTAGCCCATGGCAGTTCAGTATCCAAGTGGGTTCCATAGTAATGGGAACAGGGACCGTCTCTGACACGAACTGATTGGCCTGCTCTTTAATTACCTCCTTCTGAGGGGGAAGCAGTATTAACAGGCCACAGAGGAAGACAATGCAGCCACTCCTGATGAGACTTAATGACTAGGATCAGAAGGAAGGAAAAGAAGACCTTTCCTATCAGTGGACTTGGGGAGGGACATGCGTGCAGAGGGTAGAGGAAGGGAGGAATTGGGATGGGAGGAGGGAGGGAACCACAGGGGGGAAACAAAGTAAATAAGGTGTAATTAATAAAGAATAAAAAAATACCACCCAGCAACAACAACAACAAAAAAAGAGTAGAACCAGAAGTCAAGAAAAATGTCCCCAATAAATTAGTAATGGTTCAAAGAAAAGACATAGGCAGAGGATAAAAATCAGAGATAGGGTATAAGTTCATACCTTATGAACTTTAACGTCATACCTGCACAATCGGTCCTCTTGCTTTGATAAGAAAATGATCACCAAACTCAGATGTAAGTTTTAAATTGTATGGATTGAAGTGTTTTACATGGTATGAATTAAACATTTCAGAACTGCTTAATTACCAGCCTTCTCTGAATGCTAATATAATGTAACTAATTAAAATATTATCACCCTAGATAATAATGTTGCTGAAATATTCTTACCATCTGATGTGAAACTCCTCATTTAGCTTTACTCTATATACTAGGTTCAACAGAGAGGTAATATAAGGCTCATCTAAGTTGTAGTACAGTAAAACACCTTGAGGTAGAAACACAGCAGGTGTTAAGACTATCAGGGCAGGACCCTCTCACACCAGGAAGAAAGTCTTCACAGACATGCCCAAAGGTCAATCCAATGAGGATAGTCCCTCAATTGTGTTTCACCTTTCCTAGGTGACTCGAGTTTGTGCCAAGTAGACCAAAAGAAACAAAACAAAACAAAACAGGTGTCCATCACACTGGCCATCCCTAGAATATGTGAAACTCCCAGGAAGTGTTCCATCAAAAACCCCATCTTTGACTTTAAGCATGAGTTCCTTAATAAAGAGTATGTAGGCTTGAAGAGAAGGGCCTTGTGAAGGTTTATCCAGCTCCAGCTTGCTGGTCATATCCTATCTACAAACTCTCAGGATAGTTGTCAAGTAAGATTCCAATAAAATAGCTGTTCATTTCTCATTTAGAGCTTTTCACTTATGCAGCAGGACACCTTCATGTAATATCATTACAAATTACGTAGCATGCATCTTTACTGCTAGAAACTTTTTTTTTTCTGAATAGGCACTCAATACATGCATACACGAAGGGAATGTGAAACAAACCTAGAAATGCCAGAATAGTACAACAATAACTTCACGGGGTTATTGATTTCTCTTGACAAACTTGTATTGATTCTTCATGTAAAATTTATATTTATCATCAAATTACCAGGGTGAATGTGAAAAGCATGTTATCAATTATTGCACAAAGCAATTAAATATCCAAACCTTTGATGAATTATGACTATGAGTGTTCCAGTATATGAAAGAGAAGTGTTCATTGATTTTCAAATAATAATGTCTTTGTTGGAGTTTTCAGTCTGTTGCATGCAAAGAAATTAATTTTTATATTGTCCTTTTGTCACATATCAAGGTGAACATTTTACTCAAAAGCTATTGATAGTCCCAGATTTTGGACAATATTTAATTGTTCATCAGACCCTCTCAATAGAGAACCATGATGTCTACTGATCACCCAAATGACTAAGATAGCATAGGTACTGAAAAGAAAAAGAAAAACCCATCCCAAGAAAGGTCTGCAGCAGTATGTTCTGATAGTGTGTTCATCTTCCCCGCCTTTTTCACATTGACCTTTCATCAACTTCTTTTTTTTTAATTTTTTTTATCAGTTACATTTTATTAATTCTGTATCCCAGCCGTGTCCCGATCCCTCATTCCCTCCCAGTCCCTCCCTCCCTCCCTCATCTCCACCGTGTCCCTTTCCAAGTCCACTGATAGGGGGGACCTCCTCCCCATTCATCTGATCCTGTTTTATCAGGTATCTTCAGGACTGGCTGCAAAGCCCTCCTCTGTGGCCTAACAGGACTGCTCCTCCCTTCGGGGGTGGGGAGACCAAAGAGCCAGTCATTGAGTTCCTGTTAGAAATAGTCCCTGTTCCCCTCACTTTGGGAAACCAATTGGTTGCTGAGCTACCACAGGCTACATCTGAGTAGAGGTTCTAGGTTATATCCATACATGGTCCTTGGTTGAATGTCAGTCTCAGAAAAGACCCTGTGCCCAGATATATTTGGTCCTTGTGGAGCTCCTATCCTTTCCCCATCAGACTAACTCCCCTTCTTTCTTATGATTCGTGTACTCTGCCAAAGGTTTGGTCATGAGTCTTTGCTTTGAAAACACTGCTAGTTAGAGTCTTTCAGATGAGCTCAGTAGGCTCCTGTCATACGTTCAATGCACATCCCATCTGTCTTTCTAAATGAGGATTGATCATCTTACCCCATGTCCGCTCAATTGATTATCTTTTTTAGGTGTATAGATTTCATTATGTTTATCATATCTTATAGGTCTATATAAGTGAGTATATCCCATGTTTGTCTTTCTCCTTCTGGGATATTTCACTCAGAATGATCTTTTCTAGATCCCACCATTTGCCTGCAAATTTCATGATTTCCTCCTTTTTGATTGCTGAGTAGTATTCCATTGTATAAAAATACCACAATTTCTGTACCCATTCCACCGTTGATGGACATCTGGGTTGTTATACGGATGAACAGTGGTGCTGAGAGACAGAGGTCTTATAGACAGGCTATATCCTACCCCCATTTGTACAGCCAGACAAATTATTTTGCTGACCTTAGCTTTCATGATAAAGTCCAATTCTCCTAAATGACAAAAAACAGTATGAGATCAATCAAGAGATAGTGAGCATTCTTAAGAAGAAGCTAGAAGGAGAAAGGCAAGAAAACTATAACTGTGCCTTGGTGGCTGTGTGTCATAATGATAAGCATGACCTTTCATAGACAAACATCCTTATGTCTGCATATGAGCTCTTCCCACCACATCACTGCCTCTGGTTTGGGCAGACCACTCCGCTCTCCCTAAAGTATATGTTTTGCTTTGGTTTGATAACTAAACATGTGATTGACTTGTCTTTTTCTCAACTAAATTATTTCTTTCAAGAGACAAGAACAGAGAATCAGAGAAACTTCTACCACTGTCAATTATATAGCTGGCATTTTTATGAAAAAAAAAAAGTTGTAACACACTAAATAACTAAAATGTTTTCCTAACTCTAATTAATATGTGTCAAGGGAAGAAAAATCCTCAATCTGTGTTATGGTTCAAATGTGACACTCTTCCAAAGTTCATGTTGCAGGTTAGTCCCATTGTGGCTAACAGACAGTGTTATCAGGAAATGAATGGAAAATTGGAACAGCCCAGTGACCTCATTTCCCATGTTGTTTAAAGCTGATAAGAGGGTGTTCTCCTCTGAAAAGTTACCCTTGTATAACCTGCAAATGTGCAAGATAAACTGTTACTGTTCTCCACCTTTTTTTAGATTTTTAAAGAAAAAGGTGTATAATCCTTTTTAAAGAACAACACATGTTAATCCATTAAGTATTGTATGTGAATTCAAATGGACCTAATAGATGTCTATAGAATTTTTCACCTAAACTCAAAAGAGTATACATTCTTTTCAGCACTTCATGGAACATTCTTCAAAATAGACCATATAGTTGGTCACAAAGCAAGCCTCAACAGATACAAGAAGAGTGAAATAATCCCTTGTATACTATCTGACACACATGGACTAAAGCTGGACCTAAACAACAATGAAAATAACAAAAAGCCTACATGCACATGGAAATTTAACAACTTAACTTCTCAATGACAACTGGGTTAAGGATGAAATAAAGAAAAAAAATTAAAGACTTCCTAGAATTCAATGAAAATGAAGGCACAACATACCCAAATTTATGGGACACAATGAAAGCAGTACTTAGAGGAAAACTCATAGCACTAAGTGCCTTTAAGAAGAAATTTGTAACAGCTCATACAAACAACTTAATGGCACAACTGAAAGCCCCCCCCCCAAAAAAAAGAAGAAGAAGAAGCAGAAACACTCAAGAACCCAAGAGGAGCAGACAGCTGGAAATAATCAAACTCAGGGCTGAAATCAACCAATTAGAAACAAATAAAACAATTCAAAGAATCAATGAAACCAAGAGCTGGTTCTTTGAGAAAATTAACAAGATAGACAAACCCTTAGCCAAACTAACTAAAATGCAGAGAGAAATTATCCAAATCAGTAAAATCAGAAATGAAAAGCGGGACAACTACAGACAATGAGGAAATACAATCATTAGGTCATACTACAAAAGCCTATATGCCACAAAGTTTGAAAATCTAAAAGAAAAGGACAATTTTCTTGACAGATTCCATCTACCAAAATTAAGTCAAGAGCAGGTAGAAAGATTGAACAGCCCTACATCCCCCAAGGAAATTGAAGCAGCCATCAACAGCTTCCCTTCCAAAAAAAAAAAAAAAAAAAAAAAAAAAGCCCAGTTGGTTTCAGTGCAGAATTCTACCAGACCTTCAAAGAAGTGCTAACTTCAATTCTCTCCAAATTATTCCACGAAATAGAAACAGAAGGAACATTACCAAATTCATTTTATGAAGCCACAGTCACCTTAATACCTAAACCACACAAATGTCCAACAAAAAAAAAGAGAACTTCAGACTGATCTCTCTTATGAACATTGATGCAAAGATACTCAATAAAATTTTTGCAAACCGAATCCAAGAACACATAAAATATATCATCCACCATGGCCAAGTAGGCTTCATCCCAGGCACACAAGGGTGGTTCAATATACAGAAATCCATCAATGTAATTCACCATATAAACAAACTGAAGGAGAAAAACCACATGGTCATCTCCCTACATGCCAAAAAAGCATTTGACAAAGTACAACACCCATTCATGTTTAAAGTATTGGAGAGATCAGGCATACAAGGAACATACCTAAACATAGTAAAGGCAATATACACCAAGCCTATAGCCATCATCAAACTCAAAGGAGAGAAACTTAAATCAATCCCACTGAAATCAGGGACAAGACAAGGCTGCTCCATATCTCTCCAACATAGTACTTGAAGTCCTAGCTAGAGCAATAAGACAAGTAAGGGAGATCAAGGGAATACAAATCGGAAAGAAAGAAGTCAAAGTATCACTATTTGCAGATGATATAATAGTATACCTAAGTGACCCCAAAAACTCAACCAGAGAACTTCTTCAACTGATCAACACCTTCAGCAAAATGGCTACATAAAAAATTAACTCAAAAAAAAAAAAATCAAAAGCCCTCCATTATATCCAAGACAAAAGGGCCGAGAAAAAAATCAGGGACACAACACCCTTCACAATAGCCACTAATAAATAAAAGTACCTTGGGGTGACTCTAACCAAGCAGGTGAAAGACCTGTTTGAAAAAAACTTCAAGTCTCTGAAGAAAAAAATCAAAGAAGACATCAGAAGATGAAAAGATCTCCTGTGTTCATGGATTGTAGGATTAACATAGTGAAAATGGCCATCCTGCCAAAATCAATCTACAGATTCAATGCAATTCCCATCAAAATACCAACACAATTCTTTACAGACTTCGAAAGAAAAATTCTCAGCTTCATATGGAGAAACAAAGAACCCCAGAATTTCCAAAACAATCCTGTACAACAACCGATCCTCTGGAGGTATCTCCATCCCTGATCTCAAGTTGTACTACAGAGCAATAGTGATAAAAACTGCTAGGTATGGCTTACATACAAAAAGGCGGATCAATGGAACGGAATAGAAGACCCAGAAATAAACCTACACACCTATGAATACTTTATTTTTGACATAGAAACCAAAAGCATTCAATGGAAACAAGACAGCATCTTCAACAAATGGTGCTGGTCCAACTGGATGTCTACACACAGAAAAATGAAAATAGATCCATATTTATCACCCTGCACAAAACTAAAGTCCAAGTGGATCAAAGACCTCAACATAAAACCAGATACTCTAAATCTCTTAGAAGAAAAAGTGGGGAAGAGCCTAGAACTCATTGGCACAAGAGAAAACATCCTGAACAGAACATCATCAGCATAGACCCTAAAAGCAACAATCAATAAATGGGACCTCACGAAACTGAAAAGCGTCTGTAAAGCAAAAGACACTGTCGTTAGAACAAAACGACAGCCTACAGATTGGGAAAGGATCTTCACCAACCCAACATCTGACAGAAGGCTGATATCTGGAATATATAAATAACTAAAGAAGTTAAAAAGCAGGAATGTAAACTGGTACAACCAACCACTCTGGAAATCTATCTGGCGCTTTCTAAGACAATTAGGAATAGTGCTTCCTCAAAACACAGCTATACCACTGCTAGGTATATACCTAAACTTTGCTCAAGTACACAAAATGTATACTTGCTAAATCATGTTTATAGAAGCTTTATTTGTAATAGCCAGAACCTGGAAACAACCAAGATGTCCATCAATGGAAGAATGGGTACAGAAATTGGGGTATTTTTACACGATGAAATACTACTAAGCAATCAAAAAGGAGGAAATCATGAAATTTGTAGGCAAATGGTGGGATCTAGAAAAGATCGTTCTGAGTGAAATATCCCAGAAGGAGAAAGACAAACACGGTATATACTCACTTATATAGACCTATAAGATATGATAAACATAATGAAATCTATACACTTAAAAAAGATAATCAAGAGAGTGGACATGGGGTAAGATGACCAATCCTCATTTAGAAAGACAGATGGGATGTGCATTGAACGTATGACAGGAGTCTACTGAGCTCATCTGAAAGACTCTAACTAGCAGTGTTTTCAAAGCAAAGACTCATGACCAAACCTTTGGCAGAGAACAGGGGATCATATGAAAGAAGGGGAGTTATCATGATGGGGAAAGGATAGGAGCTCCACAAGGACCAAATATATCTGGGCACAGGGTCTTTTCTGAGACTGACATTCAACCAAGGACCATGTATGGATAGAACTTAGAACCTCTGCTCAGATGTTGCCTGTGGTAGCTCAGTAACCAATTGGTTTCCCATAGTGAGAGGAACAAGGACTATTTCTAACAGAAACTGAATGACTGGCTCTTTGGCCTCCCCACCCCCGAAGGGAGGAGCAGTCCTGTTAGGCCACAGAGGAGGACTTTGCAGCCAGTCCTGAAGATACCTGATAAAACAGGATCGGATGAATAGGGAGGAGGTCCCCCCCATCAGTGGACTTGGAAAGGGGCACGGTGGAGATGAGGGAGGGAGGGTGGGATTGGGAGGGAATGAGGGAACAGGACACGGCTGGGATACAGAGTTAATAAAATGTAACTGATAAGAAAAAATAAAATTAAAAAAAAACAAACAAAAAAGAAGTTAAAAATCAATAATTCAAGTAACACAATATAAAAATGGGGTATGGAGCTAAACAGAGAATTCTGTAGAAGAATATAGAATGGCAGAAAAACACATAAGGAGATGTTCAACATCCCTAGCCATCAGAGAGATGCAAATCAAAATGACCCTGAGATTTCACCTTACATCCAGCAAAATGGTTAAGATCAAAAACTCAAGAGATAATGTATCCTGGAGAGGCTGTGGAGAAGGGAACACTCCTCCATTGCTGGTGGGAATGTCAACTAGTACAACCACTATGGAAATCAATCTGGCGCTTTCTCAGACAATTAGGAATAGTGCTACCTCAAGATCCAGCTATACCACTCCTAGGCATATATCCAAAAGATGTTCAAGTATACAACAAGGACATTTGCTCAACCATGTTTGTAGCAGCCTTATTCGCAATAGCCAGAACCTGGAAACAATCCAGATGTCCCTCAGTTGAGGAATAGATACAGAAATTGTGGTACTTTTACACAATGGGATACTATTCAGCAATTAAAAACAAGGACCATTCAGGCCTTTACAGCCATTGAAGCAGGACAGTCTCCCCAAGCATGGTTGGCTACCATAAAAAGCTAAAATGTTACGCTCAGGATGCGAGGCTAAGCACTGCACTCAGGGTGAGCCGCTTTCGACCCCGAGAAGAGCATGTCTGATTGCATGCGGGTTGATGCCCCAGGTTCTGCCTCTGAGAAAAAGGTATCAGACGGGTCTGATGCTCTTTGGGTGGATGACACCTAAATGAACATCAGTATAAAGTCCCAATTTATATCTAATATCAGAGATCAGACCTCTACTCTTGCCTGATGCGTCTAAAACAAAAAGGGGGAACTGTAGAGAGCTGCGTAATGCCGCGCCTTAAAGATGGAGCTGGTTTCCACCTTCCACCTTCCCGATGGTGAGTGCTCTCTGTCACAAACAACTCCACATTTGGCTAAGGCTGAGGATCTGGCTTGCTTCCATGTATGTGGACCTATCTGCATTGCCCACGTGGCATGCTGGGGCTGGCTACCCAGAGGCTATTTAAGCTGTGGGCTGGCTTTCCCCACGGTCAGATGATTGTTCAAGGTTCCTGAATAAACTGCATTGAAAAAAAAAAAACCCGAAATATTATGAATAAACAAATACATCTTATTAAAAAAAAAAAAAACAAGGAAATCATGAATTTTGCAGGCAAATTGTGGGATCTAGAAAAAAATCATCCTGAGTGAGGTATCCCAGAAGCAGAAAGACACACATGGTATATACTCACTTACATAGACCTATAAGATAGGATAAACATACTAAAATGTGTACACCTAAAGAAGATAAACAAGAAAGAGGTCCAGGGGTAAGATGATCACTCCTCATCTAGAAAGACAAATGTGATGGACATTGGAAATAGGAGAAAACAAGTAACAGGACATGAGCCTACCACAGAAGGCACCTGAAAGACTCTACCTACAGTGTATCAAAGCAGATGCTGAGACCCATAACCAAACCTTCAGGGGAGTGTAGGGAATCATATGAAGGAAGGAGGAATTAGTATATCCTAGAGAAGACAGGGAGCCCCACAAGTTTCAAATATATCTGAACACAGGGGTCTTCTATGAGACTGTTTATCCAACCCAAGACCATACATGGATATAACCTACAACCCCTGCTCAGACATAGCCCATGGTAGCTCAGTATCCAAGTGGGTTCCCTAGTAAAAAGGACAGGAATTGTTTCTGGTTTCTGACATGAACTCATGAGCTTCCCCTCCCCCCTGAGGGAGGAGCAGCCTTGCTAAGCCATAGATAAGTACATTGCAACCATCCTGAAGATACCTGATAATCTAGGGCCAGATGGAAGAAGAGGAGGACACCCCCTCTCAGTGGACTCAGAAGAAGGCAGGGAGGAGATGAGAGAGGGAGGGGAGGATTGGGAGGAAAAGTAGAAGAGGGCTACAGCTGGGATATGAGTGAATGTATAAAATTATTTAAAAATAAATAATAAAAACTTAAAAAAAAAGTATTGTATGTGTATAGTTGGGATGTGATGGCCTTGGACCTTCCTGGGAAAAGCCTGTTGCTACTCAATACTCATAGGCCTCGAAAATGGTAGCCTAGACACCTGATCTCTGTCTTGGCTTTCAGAACCACTCATATCTTTTGAAACTAAGAACCAAAAACAAAACCAAATAAAACTTTTTTTTATAGTGTCAATGAGAGCAAGAGAGAGAAAGGACTGTGCCAGGTATTGTGGTACCTTCTTTTTATCCTACAGCTTGGCAAACTGAGGCAAAACATCACAAGGTCCAGGCTACATGGTACTACATAGCAAGATGCTATTACAAAATAAAGAAAACAACCAAATTAGAGGTAGAGCCTGTTGGAAAAGGGACTCTTGACGGGCAAGAGTCAGGTGCTAGGTCAATAGTTATAGATTGACTATAGTTATAGTCAACTATTATAGATTTCAAAAAAATAAAACAAACAAAAAATGACCTTGTTTCTTGTGAGAACTAAGTCCTGCTCCATAGGAGGATCAAGTCCAGTGTTGCAGACCTAGTCAAACATCCATGAGTGGATAAATGATAGACACTAGCGATTATTCTTTTTTCTTTTTTCTTTCTTTCTTTCCTCCTTTCTTTCTTTCTTTCTTTCTTACTTACTTTCTTTTTTTCTTTCTTTCTTTCAATTTATTCACTTTGTAGCCCAGCTGTACACCCCCCTTCATCTCCTCCCAGTCCCACTCACCCTCCCTATTCTCTCCCTATGCTGTTCCACTGATGGGGGTGGGACTCCTCCATTATATCTGACCTTAGCCTATCAGGTCTCATTAGGGCTAGCTGCATCAATTTCCTCTGTGGCCTGGCAAGGCTGCATTCTCCCTCCCCCCCTGAGAGAGGTGATCAATGAGCAAGCCACTGAGTTCATGTAAGAGCCCCCAATCCCCTTACTAGGGTACCCACTTAGAAACTGAGCAGCCTATGGGCTTCCTCTGAGCAGGGGTTCTAGATCATCTCCATACATAGTCCTTGATTGGGTTATCAGTCTCTGCAGCCCCCACTGCACTGGGTGAAGGAAATGCTGAGACTAATAGCCAAACTTTGGGCAGAATGCAGAAAACCTTATGGAAGAAGTAGGGCACAGGGGTCTTTTCTGAGACTGATACTCCAACCAAGGACCATGCATGGAGATAATGTAGAACCCCTGCGCAGATGTAGCCCATGGCAGCTCAGTATCCAAGTGGAGTTCCTACTAAGCAACGAATGTTCATGAAGTTGGAGTTTGAAGTAAGAACACAGATATTTTGAAGGTTTGTGTGGTATAACTAGTAAAGAAATGTGCAATTGTGAGCTATGATCTAGCAATATATTTTAATCAGTCAAGTAGAACTCTGGTCAAAATGCCTACCTGACTTCAAATTGAACTGGATGTGGGTGGTAAGAGAAAATAGAGACCAGATGAGCATGACATCAGTTTTCAAGCATGAAAATCTTTGTACTAGTATCTTTGGCTAGGCTAGTAATATAAAAAAATACATGAAGAAAAGTATTTGTACATATTTGAATTGTGGTTTCCCAAGGTGGCCTCAATCAATAATAACACAGGTTATTCTGTAAGCCTTTTCAGGGTGATCAGACCTCTCACCAAGGATATATAGCAAAGATGATGTGATGTCACTTTCACTATTCAGTGACTTAATCTATTCAGGCTGCTCTCACAAAGAACTCAAATACCTGAGATTTATATACAATGACTAATTTGTCTCAGTCCTGGAGAATTTGAAGGTTAAAATCAAGAAATAGATTCAGCTTGGTGAAAGCTGCATTTCTCCTAGATATGTGATTTTTATCTTCCTAAGATGAAAAGGGTAGGTGTTTTCTCAAGCCTCCTTTATAAAGGCACTCATCCTATTCATAAAGCTTCTACATCTTTTTCCTAAGCACTTCCCAAATGCCACTCCATCCTAATACCTAGGCTGAAACTGTATTAACAAGTGAATTGGAGACAGAGAACATAAACCTTCAGACTACAGAATTAGGTTAGAAATCTTGTGATTTCCTCCTTGCTGGTAGAGTCCTTTCTTTGTTAGCTTTGATGAAGCAATCTTCCCATGGAAAAAAAAAATCACAAGTTCCAATCTGAGGAAGCCTCCAAAGCCATAAAGAAAGGAAGCTCCTTGTCTAAGGATCCATAAGGGTTAGGCATGGTGACACACTCCCAGCATTTGATATGGAGACAGGAGAATCAGTTGTTCAAAGTTATGTTTGTTGACTTAACAGGTCTGCAGCTAAAGAATTAATGACATGAAGACTTTTGTCCTTTGAAAATATTAAGAAAGTTTATAAACCTTTAGCCAAGTTAGCCAAAAGAAGGAAAAATAGGGGATAACTCCCTACAAATTATTAATCAGGGTGACCTACGAGGTCTCCAACATAACACTGGCCATTTTCATCGCCCCTGTTCATGCTTTGTAACTAAACCATATTACTCAAGGCACATCACATTTAGTCTGCAGGACAAAGAGAAATTAATCTCAAGCCAACAAGGAAACTTCTTCACTTCCTATACAGGTTGATGAAGGTGAAAAGACACCAAGGATTTGACCCAACACTGGCCCCTGCCTTTTGCAGTACCGAACTTCCAGACAAAACATGCACATTTGGTCAGTAGTTACATGAATGTTACAGGGTAGTCAACCATTTTCTGCTTAGACGTACTTTGCAGGAGTGAATTCCATGCCTGCTCCTGAATCCTGGATGAAAGCTCATGGGTGGGAAGTGTGTAAGTCCCAAGACAGAACATGTTATTATTTTACTAGATGATAATGCTGTCAAGATGTCTTCTAAACGTTTATAACTTCATCCATGGGCCTAAGCTGCTTTCAGCCACAGTCATGGAAGCTTTGGGGTTTGTTGTTGTTGTTGCTTTAGTTTGTTTGTTTGCTTTTTGCTGATTCAATGAAATTTATTTTATTTTTTATAATTTTTATTTTTTTATATTAATCACAGGTTATTTACTTTTTATCCCAGCCGTAGACCCCTCCCTCATTCACTCCCAATCCCACCCTCCCTCTCTCATCTCCTCCCTGCCCCTTTCCAAGTCCAACCATGTATGGATATAACCTAGAACCCCTGTTCGGATGTAGCCCATGGTAGCTCAGTATCCAAGTGGGTTCCCTAGTAAGGGAAACAAGGACTATTTCTGACATGAACTCAGTGGCTGGCTCTTTGACCTATCCCTTCCCCCGAGTGAGTAGCAGCCTTGCTAGTCTACAGAGGAGGACGTTGAAGCCAGGCCTGAAGATACCTGATAAGCTAGGATCAGATGGAACGGGAGGAGGACCTCCCCATTGGTGGAAGTTTGTTTTGCAGGGAGGAGCAGTCAATACTTATGCAGAGACGTATACGTCATCAAAGTGCTGAGAATAAAGTTTTCAGTCCTAAGAATGACGTCGCTATCAAAGCCCAATAACTATCAAGGCTCAGGAAAAATCATGGAAGATGAAGAAGGGATATAAAAGACAGAGGGTGGGGGAAAGTGCTGGAAAGGCTGTCTCTTGGACATGGCATGGCAGTGGCATTCATGAATTCAAAGCATCTGTGTTTCTCTGCACAAAATCTACATGAGATCAAACCAGCTAACAGACCATCATAAATGAGGTAAATGCTCATAAGGCTGCATGCACTGCAGAGAAATTATTAGAAGCTAGTTGCTGGAGAAGGGGCAATCCCTATTTTTAAGATGTAGCCACTGGTAGAATCCCCTCCCTTACTCCAGTGGATTGTCCCATAACCATGGACATAGCATAAGCAATGATTTAACATTATGAATTATTTAAACAGAAACTAGAGACATAAAGCTGTAAAAGCTTTGTTGAGATTTGAATGAATAATTGTATTGAGATATAGTCATAGTTAATTGTATTAAAGTATGTACATCTCAACAAACAAAGAAATAGAAAGTGTCTTTGGATCTCTTCAGTCTCCTTCACAACCAATTCCAAATTCTCAGATTCAAAATTGTTTTAGCTGTCACCTGTATTTTGTTCAAAAAGGAAATGGATATGCTAAATTTTTTCCTCAAAAATTGTTCTGTCACAGTGCACTAGTATGAGATGAGAGAATGTTCATATTTGAAGAAAGGGAGTAAGGAGACAGTCTCTAATATTGATATTTATGCATAGAAACTATACCATCCCCACTAAACCCTTTATGCCACTTCACATGAATGTCCATTATCTGTAACTCCCATGGCAGTTCAGTGTCCAAGTGGGTTCCATAGTAATGGGAACAGGGACTGCTTCTGACATGAACTGATTGGCCTGCTCTCTGATCACCTCCCCATGAGCAGGGAGCAGCCTTACCAGGACACAGAGGAAGACAATGCAGCCACTCCTGATGAGACCTAACAGACTAGGATCAGAAGGAAGAAAAGGAAACCCTCCCCTACTAGTGGACTTGGGGAGGGGAGTGTGTGGAGAAGGGGAAATAAGGGAGGGATTAGGAAGGGAGGAGGGAAGGAACCAGAGGGGGGATACAAAGTAAATAAAGTGTAATTAAAAATAAAATTAAATTAAAATTAAAAAAAACAGATGCTTCCTTTGGAAATTTTTCACCAATACATTAAATATACTTTATACAGAAAAAAAAAGGATGGTTATATGTCCTTGGAATAGTTAAATATATTTTTAACTATATTTTTTATTCAAGCTTTGATTTTATGTTGCTTGAGGATGAGCAAAGATTAAATCATATATAAATAAGACCATGAGTGAAATACCTGTGTGTGTGCACACGTGAGTGTGTGTTTAACTCATCAGACAGACAATTTGAAAGTTCAGTGTTGGCATTGCCCAGACCTCCTCAATAATGTCAGATGGCTTCTGCATGCTATTCCAAGGCACAGTGGCATCAACTAAACAGTAGTGCAGATGCTTTCCTGTCTAATAAAGTTCATTTAGTTGCCTGAAGTGTTTAATTATGCTACTCAGTTACAACATTGTAAAAGTAAAATTTAATATTACTCATATGCACACAGACTTTCTGGAATTTTTTCTTCTTTTGGAAGTAAACCAATACATATCTCAATGCCATTGCTTTGTTAAGAAGAATATAGTTTATCAAAAAGTAGCTAAACAGAGATTGCAAGTAAATGCATGTTGCAGCACTAAAACACCACCTTCAGCAATGACAAATACCAAGTAGTTATGGGTGTGTATGTACACATTTGATTAAAGGTCTCAGTGGTGAAGGTAAATTAAAAGACAAATCCAAATCATATATAGGTATAAAATGTAATAATATTGATAACTTATCTACTAAGATATTGTTATGATGCTAATTCGTTTGTATAAATAAAAATACAATTTTAGCTGGGTGTGGTGGGACACACATTTATTCACACCTTTATTTATTCACACCTGCTTTGAGAGCAGGAGGCAAGAAAGACAGTGAATTCAAAGCCATCCTGAACTATAGACTGGCACCTTTGTCCAAGAATATGTGTTAAATTACAGGGTACAATCCAGGGTGCGCTGTTCGTAAAGAACTGTTCACCGTTTCCGTGCCGTTTCATGACACCACATCCTTCATCCCTAAGAATATTGCCAATTAAACAAAGCTTAGGTTTCATAATTGTCTCGAGCATTAAAAAATATGGATTGCTAATCACTGGACCATATCATGTGTAATTTGCAGCCCAGAAAGAATCTATACATTAATGTTTTTTGAGCACAGCCCTAATTTATAACCACAGGACAGTAGATTTGAGGGGATACAACTTTCTTCCTCAGAGACTGATGGTACCTGCTCTCTCTGCACTTCTCTATGAACCAAATCAATGGTTGTAGAATCTTCTCCTCAAATCATGGACAAATAAAACTGGTCAGAGTGTGGGCACAATAAAAAATATTTTATAATTAATTATTTTATTTTTATTATTTTTTTTGCTCAAATTTTTTTACATCTCAGCTACATTTTATTCTTTTTGTTGCTGTTGTTACATTTTATTAACTCTGTATCCCAGCTGTATCCCGCTCCCTCATTCCCTCCCAATCCCACCCTTCCTCCCTCATCTCCTCCCTGCCCCTTTCCAAGTCCACTGATTGGGGAGGACCTCGTCCCCTTTCATCTGAAAATATTTTTGAGAAAAAGCCACACACACTTATGTAAATGGAAGGATGACTATTTCCTCACTTTTAATCTTTGAAAAAGTATTATGTCTCAGGAGGTTTTTCTCTGATATCTTCAAAATATACTTTCTTGAACTGAACAGCCAAGGTAGCAAGTTATGTCTGAAAGAATTTGTGACACGGTGCCTTTGGTTTAATTTCAAGATAATCTAGGATAGAGAGAGATGATGAACACCTACAAGCAAAACTAGGGACTGTTTCTGTATAGCTATTAGGGCTGTTTCCTCAGAGGTGGGTAGGAAAGAAGGATTTTTTTATCTCCTCCTCCTCCTCCTCCTCCTCCTCCTCCCCCTCCTCCTCCTCCTCCTCCTTCTTAATTTGCTTTGTATCCCAGTTGTAGCCTCTCCCTCATCCCCTCCCTGTCCCACCCTCCCTTTCTCTTTCTCCCTTATTCCTCTTCCCTAGTCCACTGATAGGGGATGTCCTCCTCACCCACTTTCCGACTCTAGCCTATCAGGTCCCATCATGACTGCGTGGATCTTCTTCCTCCATGGGCTGGCTAGGTCACCCCACTAGGAAGAAGTGATCAAGGAGCAGGCAACCGAGTTCATGTCAGAGACTGCCTCTTCTTCCCTTACTAGGGAACCCACATGGAGACTAAACTGTCAATGGGCTGTGCATCATCTTCATTGATGCTGTGCATCATCTTCATTGATGCTTCAGTCTCTGCAGCACCCCCTGGGCCCTGCTTTTTTTGTCTTTTTTTTTTTTTTTTTTTTTTGGTCTCCTTGTGTGGCTCCTGTCCTCTCCAGGTCCTTTTATATCCTCCTTCTTCCATAAGATTCCCTGTTCTCTGCCCAAAGTTTAGCTGTGAGTCTGCATCTGCTTTGATCCTCTGCTGTGTGGAGTATTTTAGAGGACATCTGTGGTAGCCTCCAGTCCTGTTCCCTCTCTTCTACCGCCTCTGGTGACTATACTGTTTCCCCTTCAGAATAAGAATTAAGCATCTTCTCTTGTTGTTTAGCTTCTTTATGACTATAGATGTTAGTATAAACATATTATATAATATGGCTAATAACCACTTATGTGTGAGTATATACTATGCTTGTCTTTCTGCCTCTGGGATACCTCATTCAGGATGATCTTTTCTAGTTCCACCCACTTGCTTTCAAATTTCATTATTTCTTTGCTTTAAATAAGTGAGTAGTATTCTACTACGTAAATGTACCACAATTTCTGTAACCATTTTTCAGTTGAGGAAAATCTAGATTGTTTCCACATTCTGTTTCCAGATTACTAATTAGATTAGTAATTACTAACAGATTAGTGATGTTTCCAGATTACTAATGCTATGAACTAATGCTATGAACATTTGATTTTTTAAGAACAACACCACACACACACACACACAAAAAAAAAAAAAAAAAAAAAAAAAAAACACTAAAAAAACCCAATGTGTCCAGGATTCTGAGATTACTTATTCCCTATACATACCTCTCTAAAAGCAAAAGTGGTTTATTTGCTAATGATAGGATAAACATGGAGACCTGAGAAGCCCATAAGAAATCATTTAAGAGCAAATAACCATCATTAGGAACAGAGAAAATAGCCTGGCATACAGTTAATAATGTACAGTTTCTAGTCAGAACTCTTACAGTCGATCACTCTGTTTTAGTAAGATGGTTTATGCTATGCTAACTGAAAGTGTAACAAAAGTAAAGATTGGTTTTGACTCATGGCATTGAAGGTTTCATTCCCTGCTTAGCTTGCTGTATTGAGATGGGTTAGTGCTGAAGCAAAACATCACGATGGCAAGAGCTCATACTAGAGGACCCAGCTAACTCCTGGCTGTCCCAAAGCAGAGAAGCATGCAGGATGAGGTGAGACGACCCGGAGAAAAGATGCATTCTCCACAAGCATGACCCAAGTGATCTACTTTCTTCAACCAGAATCTTTCTAACCTTTCTAATCCTTCTAACCTTTCCATCACCTGTGAATACTGCTATTATGTTGTGAATCCATCAATGGATTAAGCCACTAATGAAGTAAAAGTCTGCAGATCCAGTCCCTTCCCTAAAGCTTTATCTATGAACCCATCTTGCACAAAACAGCAAGCCTTCAGCACACATGCATTTCTGGGACACTTCTCATTCGAACCAGGGCACCCTCACTTTCCTCTCTTTCTCATTTCAAAGCTGAAAGACAGAAAGTAGCAGATCATAAATGAAGGAACCAAGTAGTATGAGCAGAGTGTCTTAATGTTTTAGGGCCCCTTTTGCTTGTAGGCTTTCCAGAGGCTGGTGTGAACTTAAAATGATGAACAAATTTTGGCAGTAAATCCTCTTCAAATATCTTCTTAGCAGAGATCCAGATGTCTTACTTACTACATTTGAAACAAAAACTTAATGAAATGTTTTGTAAAATCACGAAGCCTTCTGCCGTGAGCTTCCCAGTGATTATAGGAAATTTGATCACTCCACTGTCCAAGAATGTTCAAGAACATTGTATTAACTGAATTTTAAATACATTGTAAAGAGCCTTGAAATAGCAAGGTCTGTGGATTAAGGAGGTGGGTCCGCTGTTAAGAGTACTGATTGCTCTTTCATGGACCCTGGTTGGATTCTCAGTACCCACATGGCAACTTACAACCATCTCTTACTCCAGTTCTGGGGAATCTGATACCCTTTTCTGGCTTCTGTGGTCATCACACATGATGGACTATAGACATACTTGCAGGCAAAAAACTCACATACATAAAAAAATAAATGATTTTTTAAAACACAACAAAACCTGTCTGTTGAAAAAGAAACTCAAGGAAAAATGGTGCTCAATATTCTATTGCTATAAGACTAATTCAAAGGAACTAGTTCAGTTAAGATTAGGCTGAGGATCTGGCTTGCTTCCATGTATGTGGACCTATCTGCATTGCCCACGTGGCATGCTGGGGTTGGCTACCCAGAGGCTATTTAAGCTGTGGGCTGGCTTTCCCCAGGGTCAGATGATTGTTCAAGGTTCCTGAATAAACTGCATTGAAAAAAATAAAATAAAAAATAAAAGCACACACACATAAAGTTAAATAAATCTTAAAATATTAATTAAAAAAAAGATTTAGTGTGTTCATGGATATAGCCTAGAACCTCTGATCAGAAGTAGCCACGGCAGCTCAGTATCCAAGTGGGTTTCCAGGAGTAAGGGGAACAGGGACTGTCTCTGACATGAACTCAGTGGTGGGCTCTTTGATCACCTCCTCCTGAGTGGGGAGCAGCCTTACCAGAGGAGGACAAGGCAGCCAGTCCTGATGAGACCTGATAAGCTAGAGTCAGATGGAAGGGGAGGAGGACCTCCCCTATCAGTAGACTTAGAGAGAGGCATAGGAAGAGATGAGGGAAGGAGGGTGGAAGTGGGAGGAAATGAGGGAGGGGGTTAAAGCTGGGATACAATAAACTGTGAATAAATTGTAATTAATAAAAAAATTAAAAATATATAGTGTGAACAAAAAAATGGCAATTCCTGCAAATGTATTCAGTGTACATCTATCTACCAGAAGCAGCAAACATTGTAAGAGCTGAGGTGGCTTCCATCTACAAATTCAATTAAAATAGCAGAAATTTCCTCTATCACATCAAATGGGTTGGTTTGTGCTTCTCTTAAAAATTCAAGGGCTATTTATCTATTGTTTCTTCACAAAGAAAGTCTTGATCAAAGGGTATGGTGTCACCTGGACACCATACCTTTTGTCAATCATTTAGTTTCAAGTTTTCTAGCCAAGCTTACAGAGAAGACAGTTGATTGTAGCATAAACTGTCTCCACATCATAAATGATGCAAGGGTGATGCCTGAAAAGTCCAACTTATAAGGATGTGGGTTCAGGGAGCAGTGATTTTGAAATGATGTTCATAATGGTAAATATAAAAGACATTCTATCATGGTCCAGATTTTTTTTCTAAGAGTATAATATATCCTGTTTGGATGGCTTGAAGTTACTGCTCTTATTCATTCATTCCAACATAAATTATTCCCTTTGAGTGAACACAAGGCACGTAAACTGGTTTTCAGGAGCCAGGGCATTTTTTTTTTTTTTGGAAAGATGTGAATTTCATCTCATTCCTTGAAAATTGAAAAATCAAATAGCCAACAGTCTCAGTGTCTGCAATCAATACCTACTTCAGTCACTCTTTGAGATTGTTTGACTCCAGTGTGAGTAGCAGTCTGGAGAGTATTAAGCATTTGAATTATCTTTCTTTCTTGTTCTCTTTCGTTCTTTCTGTTCTTTCTTTTTTCTTTTTTTTTTCTTTTTTATTTGTTATCAAATTCAAACCCAAGATGAGCTATAGTAGAGAGTTGCTTTTATTACTAGGATCTGAAAGGACTGGTTTGTTTTATTTATTTTTAGAGTCAAAAGCCAATTCTAGGATGATGGATTGTGTCGGTTTGACAGCACCAAAAACTGAAATTCTTCATTCCTTCCAAGGTTTAGCAGGGCAATGACTGCAATTTCTTTTACAGTTTGGCCTGCAAAGTGCCTTAACACCTACCTGAATAAGCTGATTCTCAAAACATGGTATCAGGATCATGATCTCTTCTGACAATTTCTTTTTTCCTGATGGCCTCAATAAGTGTGAGAATAGGTGCAATAAAAGAGGTATTTTTTTAATTTTAAGAGATTTTTTTTTTGGTTGGAGCTAAATAAACCTTTAGATTGAATGTATTCAGGTCAGCAACTTACTGAAGGATAAAGCAGTTTTGTATTTGGCCCCAACAATGACTGTGTTATTGGCCCAATCTTAGCTGTGGTTCAGATTGATTGACTTAAATTTTGCCAGATTGAAGGAAACTTTGTGAAAGTTTACACTTACATGGATACCTTTCCGCTTTTGCAGAAACTTGGCATTATGGTTGGCACTTGTAATCACAAAGACCCGGGAAATAGCTATTTCTTGGTCACTGAGGGATAATTGTACAATCTTCTTAAAGGTTGTTTTCTTCTAAACAGTATCTCATGGGTAATAGTGACTTCTTGATGCTACTTTACAGTAAGGTTGCAAATTTGAATAATTCTACCTGATGTCACTCTTTTCATCCTTGCCCCTTCTTATATGTAACTAGTTTGAAATACTTAGGAATTCTCACTGAAAAGATTGTAGGAACTCAGTAAAAAAGATGGATTATGATCATACCCTCACTCTTTCTCATACATCCTTTACATCTCATACATTTCTTTGAAATATGATGGGTACTCTTTGAAAGGAAGTTACTCATGGTATATGAAATGGTCTCTATCAATACTAGGAAAGTTTGAAGAACCATTTAAAGTGTAAACGGTTGTGGAGTAATATTACTGGATTTGCAGAGTGACAACTTTAAGACAATTTCCTTGAAGCAATAATGAAAGCAAAACCTATTCCAACTGGTTTGGAATGTAATTGGAAATACAATAACTAAACATATAGCAGTGTTTCCATATAATATTAACCATTGTAGTTAAAGTTTATCTCTTTAGAAGGAATCTTTTGATATAAACATAAAAATACTCAATGCTGCTGGAATTCAGATAAAAAAGAAATATGAGGCACAAAGTATATAAATTTAATTAAAAGTGTATTTTCAAAATTGAGGTGAAGAACAGTGCATGTGAATGAGTCTGCTCTACAGATGAAGCAGCCGTGGAAACAATTGCCTGATTGAGGCTTTTTCATTTTTCCAGGGAGTAAAGTATACTTTGACAGTATCTTAATGAATATCATTTTTTTTTCGTACAAACTTGTACAAAGCAAAAACTGAGTGACTATTCCAACGATATCTATCCAAGTGAAAAATAAAATAATTTATACTAAACTAAGTTGGGTAAAGAGCAATACCTTCCCTTAAAGAATTCAGTCTTAATGTAAAGATTTACTACAATAAGACCTCTTTCATGATTTGAAGCAATGAAAAAGATAAAGAAATTACATTGAATCTACACACAATTGTATTTACCAGTTATTGTATGCTCAATCAAAAAGTAGATAACTGGATTCAGTGTTAACTTCATTTACTTTGTGACACTGACCCTTCCTTTTCCCATTTCTTTCAAACTTATACTTACTTTTATGGTGTATAACACAATGTCTACATCACAGACATGTTTTACATATTTATAGAAATAGTGAGCCAGTCACAAAGCTAGAACTCAAGCATTAGTCTCCTCCCCAGGGGAGGGCATTGCCACTGCTTAAGAAACATAACCCAGAAAATGGCAAGTCATTTGCCAAAAACTTTAAATATTAAAGCACATAACCGTAGCATCCATATCCACTGCCCTATTATTTTTTCTGTTCAATATATATAATTTTACATAAGTATATGCTGATATACCTTCATGTTTATGATAAACCTATAAAAACATTGTAAGTATATTTATCAAAGCCAGCATCATATATGTGTGTGTATGAGGTACATGTATAAATGATATATAGCATTCTTCTACAACTATGTATGTGTGAGAAAGAGAAAAAGAGGTATATATATATATATATATATATATATATGTATATGATAGATAGCATTCTTGTACAATTGTGTGAGCCTAGAGTGTGTAGTCGTGTGACATTGTCACTAAAAACCACAGACCAAACAGAATTTTATAGATGAGGAGGGCCAAATAATTTTCACCGACATAAGTAACAAGATACAATGAAGTAGATCTTCTGGGTCTCAATGTAACAACACTGTGGACATCTTAGGTCATCATCTAGTATATGTAGTCATATTTTCAGCCATGTTTTGTGCTTTGAGGGGAAGGTTTGCTAAGCAATTACCATAAAGGTACTTGTATTGCCCAGAAAAGTACATTTCACAGAATATAGGATAGAGGTTGACAGGTGGCTTGGTCTGTAAGCTTTAGTTCATCCTGTAGTTGTTCTTTGGCAGATATACACTATGTAATCCAGGCTTCAAAGTCACAGCGATTCTCTTGCCTCTTGAAGGTGTTGGGCTTGCAAATATTTATGACCAGACCAGACCCATGTGTGATTTCTTTATATTGCTTATATACTTGCCCTTTCCTCCATTTTGAGGTAAGGTGAAATAAATATAGAAGGCAAAAGAAATCTAAAGAGGAAACATAAAGGAAATAAAGCCAGATCTTAACAGTATGCACAGTTGTTTCCATTTGCTACAGGTCATGCTTTCACCTGAGGTCAAATTAAGCCTTAACTGAGTGCTCTGATACCAGTAACGTGATAAATAGTGAAAGTTCTCTACTGCTTTCTGTAACACGGGGCTAGCAGTCTGTACTTTAATTTGAGTTTCACCCTGCTTGGTCCCTGTTGGATACTGCAGTAAAAGGACTGGAAAGTCAAGAGAGAGAAAAGACCCACTCTCTTTCTCAGGTAGATGTCTTGTCCCAGCAGCTCCAGCATCAACTACCGACCCGTCAGTGTGTAGAGTTCACTCCAATAGGAGGCCTTCCAAGAGTTCCATTAAAGAATGATTATTTTAAAAAACTTATTTACTGAGTACCTAGGCTATTACCATGACAGCAACAGCTTTTTTTTTCTCTCTCTCTAACTTGAACTCCGTCAGAAATCTCAAGCACCATCAGACTATCTTAGCTCTCTCCCAAGAATTCTAAATAGACTGGATAAGTTTTTGTGATTACTGGAGAGTACTCAAATAATTAAAGTAATTTTTCCTCAACACAAGCTATGAAGCATGAGATAGTATTTCCAACCCTGCTTAAAGATGTCCATGTAAAATATTTCTTAATAAAGTAATTAATTTAGGATTGTGATTTTCAAAATAATTTATTCTCTTGGGAGCTTTTACGGGGTTAGCAATTTTCTTTCATGGATGCAGCACCAAGTACAGCAGAAACCTAAACATCTGAACTGCTCACATCTGTTTTTCCTGCTTTACACATCAAAGTCTTTTGTTGTCTTTTTTTTTCATTCTTCCTCTTCTCTGTACAATGTTATAAAGAGCTTTGTGTGTCATTTCCTAGGACTGATAAAGTTAAGTATAGATAACATTTTATCCTCTCCTAAATTTTTCTTTTAAATTCTTTTACAACTAGTAAAAGAAAATATATTCAGCTCTCTATTATATCATTAAACAGAATAACACTTAAATATCTTGAGTTTTTCATGTTGAAGATTTTTATTCTTCTTTTTAAAAGTAGAAAAATAATTTAATAAACCCCAATATGCCCACTATGGTGGTTAACTTTATATATTGATTTGTCTGGGCCATAATAACCAGATGGTAGTCAAACAGTATTCTGGATGCTTCTGTGAGGTGTTTGGGGGATGAGGTTAACATCTAAAAAAACTTTGAAAAAGCAGATCATTCTCCATATCAGTAGCCCCTTGTCAATTATGTGGAAGTAGTGAAGAAACAGAAACCACACCTGTGCTCAACATAGAGAATTCTGGGACAGCTGACTGTAGATATGTTAGAATTCAGATGCAACATTGGCCTGTCCATGGTTCTGCTTACATATTTGCATATTTTAGAACATATAAGCTCCCATAATCATGAAAGCCAATTTTTTAAAAATCTCTCTCTCTCTCTCTCTCTCTCTCTCTCTCTCTCTCTCTCTGTAATAATTTAAAGCAAATATATATATTATCATTGATCAACTGCTCATGGTCTCTGTTTTTTTACATAGTAGAACACCGCTGTTGATGCCCAGCACTCAGGAGGCCTTTGAGTGCCAAACCAAGCTGAACTATGTAGTACAACTGTGTGAAGCAACAGGGACCTGAAAGAAGGGAAATATTATTAATGCATCCAAGAAACTTAATAGCACTTTGTACCATTTCATAATACCCCATCCTGAAATATACCAGCAAGCCCTTTTTTGAACAATCAAATAATCCCATGTCACAGTAAGATGTAGTGAACACTGAAATCTCTTAAAAGAGTGACAAGCGGGCCCCTCCTATATAAAATCACACTCTTGTCTTTATAATGAGTAAATAACATTTGTGTTGCCATTTTGACAACCTGTGAATACTGAAGGAATTGTTCTTTTAATAATTTTAATATTTTTAATAATTACTATTATTTTCTGGTCAATTGTTTTATTCACAAAAAACATTAAAATAATAGTAAATAATATTCAATAATGGTTTATTGTAGTTTTTTTAAGAGCCTGTTCTATTCTCCATTTTTCTCTCATATATTCAAGTCTTAACAGACCAACACGGAATTTGGAGTTGTCAAGACTAGAGAATTAATTACTCTGGAATGAAGAGAAGCTGGTTGTCTGGTATAGGATAAGGCATTCTTAAAGATTAGTAATAGGATTATCAATGTCCAGAAGCCTGAACTCCCATGTCATTTTTTAAAAAGTACTTAGGATTATGATAAAATGAAAAATAAATAATGGATTAACTTTTCTTGGCAAATGCAAACCAAAAAGCTAATAACTTATTTTTTTTAAAAAAAACTTTATCAAATGTCACTTAATACATATAACAAGCTTCTTGTTGTATGCTGTTGCTTCTTGCCATCTATTTTTATAAAGTGTCATAAAAATCAATCTTTTCCTCCTGCAGTTTATTTTTCATATACACTTATAGTTACAGGGTTAAAAAATCAATGTGGTTTTGACTTTTGGCATGAGATTGTTAGCTGCAGCATATCTTCTGTGTGTGTAAATTTATTTTCAACTTGACTGAGTCTGTAGAGAAGGAACACACAGTGAGCATGCATGGAAAAGATATTAAACTTAAGTGATATGCGGAGCTTGGAAACTCACATCCTGATAGGAACGAAAGATGTTGATGCAATCCTGGACACAAGCCAGTCTAGAGATTTTGGTCTGCACTGGTAGATCGTGGAGGTTTACCTAAGATCCCCAAAGACTTTTGAACTCAGAATACTTATTCAAACTCATCGTGAACCCTTTGAGGTTGACTCATTGCTAATACATTTCCATTTTAGGGTAAGATTTCCCACTGACACAAGCCAACACAACCTCCATGTGGCTAAGCAGGAAAGGAAGTTCAAGATCACCACACTCTTGTAAAATGACTTATTTATTGTTTTTAGTTAATTCCTCAGACATACTTTGTGGGTTTATTATTATTATTATTATTAGATTCTTAAGTTCTATTTTCTATACAACAACCTTAATTTTTCAGTTAAAAAAAAAAAAAGAATCCTGAACAACAGGGACAGATGTGAAAAGAATGAGCTCACTAATTAGTTTCATATTGGGAAAATAAATAATGTAAAAAGTAACTTACCTTATTGTTTATTTCTTACGGAATGGTGTGGAAAATGTCCACTTAGGACTTAATTGCAATAAAATAAACAAAACTCAATTTGTGTGCTTTGGCTGACAATTTTTTTTAAGGGAAGAGCTGTTCCACATTAAAATGAGAACCTGTCTCCATATGAATGGTTGTTATCTGTTGATCTATTTATTTGTCTGTGTCGTCTGAGAAAAGTTCAGCAGTGAGTAAATGATTCCCTTAAGTCCAGGTGGTGAGCAACAATGTGCTCCTGGAAATACTCCAGGGCTTAGGGAGTGTGCCAGACCCTAAGGAAAGCAGCACATGCAAAGGCCTCTACTAATGACACACTTCTGTGTTTTCTAAGTAAGTGTCTCACACACCAATGTTTTTGTATTGTTCCATTGTAATGATGGGTTTTACTCACTTTCTCTAAAATGTCATCTTGCTCTCTATAAAAATTCTCCCTCTTTCACTTCATTGTTTTTGGTTTTCCTTCCCAGCAAATGCCTACCTGTCTAAGCTAAATAGTTGCATGTCATAGAGCAAAATTTTTAAAAAAAAAGACATATGAAAAATACTAGTAAAATTTGAACGCTGCATAGAAAGCCATGATGCATCTCATTTTACACTTCTGCTTCTTACTGAAAAAATCCAACACTCTGAATAAACATAAAATGGAAAGTTAGTTAGTATTATTACATCATTTCATTTTACTTTTCAACTTTGCCTGGATCCAATTAAAGGGAAGAAAAAGCCACCAACAGTGTGACCAAGTGAGGAAAAGACACAAAATTCCATTTTGTACTTCTCTATAAGCAACACAGTCTAACTGACATCTAGCTTGGAAAGTCTTCAGAAAGAACACTACTTAGAAACAGCATCCTTTAAGTGTTTCTCTGCCATTGATCATCTAAACCAGAGTCCTCCTTGCTTAGCTTCTTTAGGTGTACAGATTTTAGTAAATTTATCCTATAGTATATGTCTAATACCTACTTATTAGTGAGTATATACCATGTGTGTCTTTCTGCTTCTGGAATACCTCTCTCAGGATGATCTTTTCGAGATCCCACCATTTGCCTGCAAATTTCATGATTTCCTTGTTTTTAATTACTGAGTAATATTTCATTGTGTAAGTGTACCACAATTTCTGTATCCATTCCTCCACTGAGGAACATCTAGGTTGTTTCCAGATTCTTACTATTATGAATAGCTGCCACAAACATGGTTGAACAAAACATCCTTGTTGTGTACTTGAGCCTCTTTTGGATATATGCCTAGGAGTGGTATAGCTGGATCTTGAGGATGGGCTTTTCATAATTGTCTGAGAAAGTGCCAGATTGATTTCCAAAGTGGTTGTACAAGTTTGCATTCCCACCAGCAATGGAAGAGGGTTCCCCTTTCTCCACAACCTCTCCAGCATGTGTTGTCACTTGACTTTTTGATCTTAGCATTTCAGATCAGTGTAAGGTGAAATCTCAGGATCATCTTGATTTGCATCTCCCTGTTGATGATTTCTTTAAGTGTTCTCTGCCATTCTATATTCCTCTATAGAGAATGCTCCGTTTAGCTCTGTACCCCATTTATTAATTGGATTATTTGATTTGTTGCTCTTTAACTTCTTGAGTTCTTTATATGTTCTGTATGCTAACTCTATGTCACATATAGGAGTGGTGAAGATCCTTTTCCAATCTCTAGGCTGTCATTTTGTTTTGAGGATAGTATCCTTTGCTTTACAAAAGCTTTTCAGTTTTATGAGGTCCTATTTATTGATTGCTGATCTTAGAGCCTGTGCTGTTGGTGTTCTATTCAGGAAGTTGTCTCCGGTGCCAATGGGTTTCTAAGCTCTTCCCCACTTTTTCTTCTAAGGGATTTAGTGTGGCTGGTTTTATGTTGCAGTCTTTGACCCACTTGAACATTAGTTTTGTGCAGGGTGACAAATATGGATCTATTTGCATTTTTTTGCATGTAGAGACCCAGTTAGACCAGCACCATTTATTGAAGACATGCTCAATGTCCTTAGTCATCAGGGAGATGAAAATCAAAACGACCCTGAGGTTTTACCTTACACACATTAGAATGGCTAAGATAAAAAAATCAAGTGACAATACATGCGGGAGAGGCTGTGGAGAAAGGGGAACCCTCTTCCACTGCTGGTAAGAAGGTAAATTTGTACAACCACTTTGGAAATCAATCTGTTGCTTTCTCAGACAATTAGGAATAGCGCTTCCTCAAGATCCAGCTATACCACTCCTAGGCATGTATCCAAAAGATGCTCAAGTACACAACAAGGATATTTGTTCAACCATGTTTGTAGCAGCTTTATTTGTAATAGCCAGAACCTGGAAACAGTCCAGATGTCTCTTTACAGAGGAATGGATACAGAAATTGTGGTACTTTTACACAATGGAATACTATTCAGCTATTAAGAACAAGGAAATCATGAAATTTGCAGGCAAATGGTGGGAACTAGAAAAGATCACACTGAGTGAGGTATCCCAGAAGCCAAGAGACACACGTGGTATATACTCACTTATAAGAGGATACTAGACATATAATAAAAGATAAACATTCTAAAATCTGTACACCTAAGGAAGCTAAGAAAGAAAGAGGACCCTGGGTAAGATGATCAATCCTCACTCAGAAAGACAAATGGGATGGACATTGGAAGAAGGAAAAAACAGAAAACAGGGCAGGAGCCTATCACAGAGAGCCTCTGAAGAACTCTACTTTGCAGTGTTTAAACACAGATGCTGAGACTCATAACCAAACTTTGGGCAGAGTGCAGCGAATCTTATGAAAGGGGGAAATAGTAAGATCTGGAGAGGAGAGGAGCTTTACAAGGAGAGCAACAAAACCAAAAAATCTGGGCCCAGGGGTCTTTTCTATGACTATTACTCCAACCAAGACTATTCATAGATATAACCTTGATCCCCTACTCAGATGTAGCCCATGGCAGCTCAGTTTTCAAGTGGGTTTCCTATTAAGGGGAACAGGGGGTCTCTGACATGAACTCAGTAGCTGGCTCTTTGACTACCCGCCCTTATGGGGGAGCAGCCTTGCCAGGCCACAGAGGAGGACAAGGCAGCCAGGCCTGATGAGACCTGATAGTCTAGAGTCAGATGGAAGGGGAGGAGGACCTCCATCAGTAGACTTTGAGACGGACATTGGAAGAGATGAGGGAGGGAGGGAAGGATTGAGAGGGACAAGAGATGGTGCTACAGCTGAGATACAAAATGAATAAAATGTAATTAATATAAAAACTAAAAAAAATTAATTAAAATAAAATAAACATCATTCTGTGTGTGTGTGTGTGTGTGTGTGTGTGTGTGTGTGTGTGTGTCACCCCAATCAGAGCAGAGAGGGTAAAAATGAGACAGAAACAGTGAGAAAAAAAGGCACTTGGGAAATGATCAACAAAGGCAGTAGGAAGATCTAACAGTGGGTCTCTAATATTGTTTGTAAAGGTCTATTACAAAGTTCTGAAGTCAGTAGCCATTTTAACATGAGGTCCTGCCAAGAGCTGCAGAGCTGACAGCCTTACAGGGACAATTATTTTTTGAAGTGACTGCTCAAAACTAAATTAAATAAACTATTTAATTAAATGCACTACCTATTCTACCAACTACCTGAGAAATTGATTTGATGCCGTTATTTTTAGTACAGTGATTTAAGAAAATTATTCCCAACATTGCACCAATCTATAATCCTTCAACACTGAATAACCTGGGAAGTTTAGTTTTCTTAAGTTCATTTTCCAAATCAAGGTGCATTGTGTTTGTTTGGTTTTGTCCACTTTACTATAGATAGCCGCTTCTCAGGTTAAGAGAAGTCTATAGGTTGTCTTCTGAAAAGTTTCCTTTCTTTACAAGCAGTTTTATAAGATTAAATAGAAATGATAGTCTATCAGTCTTCAAGTTGCTGAGTCAAGCAGACATTCCTGTTGGCTTTTGCATTTGTCTTTTTGAGACTCTTAAATAAAAGAAAAATATGTGTGATTTATTATCTGATGTGACACAAAACTTTAGGAGATGGCTCTATCAGTGGTAAATGAAAGTGAAGACACTGTAGAGAATAGTGACCATTTGTATTATCTATATTCACAGCCCTCTTTCTTATTTCATAGCAAATATTTTGAAGTCCTTGGTATTTGATAAATTGTTCCTTCACCACCATTGAAAGTATATGAGCTTTAGGGAATAAAATGAGACACAAGTGTGGTTGTGTGACTTTGGAAACTAAATTATGGTAGTGGTACAGTAGCTTCTACTTGGCTTTTTGTGTAAGACTAAAGCCCCACTGGCTTTGCCCTTATTTGTTAGCATATCTGGTGTGTATTGTTGTTGTTCAGCTTATGCTTATGCATGATCAGGGCCTTTACTGGTGTAGCTTGTGGTCTTGTGATATTACTAGAAGACACAGTCTCACAGTATCTCCCACATCCACAGTGGTCCCTGAGCCTTAGGTGTGGGAGTTGTATTGTAGAAGTACCCATTAGGACTGATATCCATAGTAACATTTTATTGCTGTGATAAAACACCATGACCAAGACAGTTTATAGAAGGGAGGGTTTGTTTGGACTTAAGTTACAGAAGAAGAAGCGCCACTCACGGCAAGGAATCATAGCAGCAAACATTGCTCAACTCATAGAAATGAGAAACCTTTTATTGGAAACTTGCAAGAGAATGTTACAAAGTGACAAGAACTTGAGTGGATCACGCTCTTGTGATTTATGGGAGCCTGAATTTTATAATGATCTCCCATATTTAGCAAGAGCTATTTCTAAATAAAGTATTGAAGATACAGTTGGCTTTTCCCTGTAATTCAAAAGGCAATCCAAAGGGAAATAAAAGTTAGAGAGTTTTACATTAAATAGAACTAGAATTTGAAGATCTGAAAATTCTTCAGTATATAAATATTAAAAATCAAGTCCTGTAAAAATAATATAAAAGTGGCTATACAATGGTTGCTTCAACATATTAGCCATGAAGTTAAGCAGTCAACTCAGATGAAGCATATAATTTAAAAAAATGTTAATACCAAGAGAAATACTACATTTGGGGAGAGAAAAGGTACAGAAAAATAACTGGAGAGAATACAGGAAAACTGTCAGACCTCTAGTTTATTCCTATGGCAGACAATAGTGTTATCCTTAACAAATAAGATGACTAACTCTGACGGCATTATATTCCCATCCCCACCTACGACAGGTCCACTGCTTGCGCTGCTTGCTCAACTGCTCAACCATAGAAGCTTTACTCGTAATAGCCAGAATCTAAACACAACCCAGATGTCCCTCAACTGAGGAATGGATACAGAAATTGTGGTACATTTACATAATGGAATACTTCTCAGAATTAAAAACAAACAAACAAGGAAATCATGAAATTTGCAGACAAATGGTGGGAACTAGAAAAGATCATTCTGAGTGAGGTATCCCAGAAGCAGAAAGACACACCTGGCATATACTTACTTATAAATGGATAGTAGCCATATAATATAGGGTAAACAGACTAAAATATGTACACCTAAAGAACCTAAGCAAGAAGGAGGACCTTGGGTAAGATGATCAATCCTCATTCAGAAAGGCCATGGACATAGGAAGAGGGAGAAAACAGGGAACAGGACAGGAGCCTACCACAGAGGGCCTCTGAAAAACACTACACAGCAGGGTATCAAAGCAGATGGTGAAATTCACAGCCAAACTTTCGAAACAGTGCAGGAAATTTTTGAAAAAAAGGGCAGATGAGGAAACAGGGGCTCCACAAGGGGAGCAACAGAACCAAAAAATCCGGGCCCAGGGGTCTTTGCTGAGACTGATACTCCAACAAAGGACCGGACCATGCATAGAGATAACCTCGAACCCCTGCACAGATGTAGCCCATGGCAGCTCAGTATCCAAGTGGGTTTTCTATTAAGGGAAACGGACTGTCTCTGACATGAACTCAGTGGCTGGCTCTTTGATCAGTGCCCCTGAGTGGGGAGCAGCCTTTCCATGGCACAGAGGAAGACAATGCAGCCAGTCCTGATGAGACCTGATAAGCTAGGGTCAGATGGAAGGGAAAGAGGACAGCTCCTATCAGTGGACTTGGGGAGACAGTGGACAGTGGCATGGGAGAAGAAGAGGGGAGAAGGGTGGGACTGGGTGCAGAAGAGGGAGGGGCTACAGCTAGAATACAAAGTGAATAAATTGTAATAAATAAATTAATTATTTTAAAAATGAAAAACAGAAAGGAGTTGAAATTTTTAAAAAAGAAAAATAAATAAAATATTTTTAAATAACTCAATAATTTTATGTCTTAAATAAAGATTTTTAAAATATGAAGAAATAAAAAACAAAGAAGGTAGGGCAGGTGGCCATTGTCTCCTGCCTCAGGGGCAAGGACACTGGACAGCATCACAGAGCCAGGCTGCTGGCAAGGTGATACTGCCACCCAGTGGCCCCAGTGTCTGTGCCTGCCTTGCTAATTCTGAGCTTGCTCAAGACCCAGAACTCTTTCTTCTTTCTGATTTGCCCATCTTCAAAGGGAAATGTCTCTCCTATGCTTGTCCCACTATTATATTTTTAGAATCACATAATTTGTCTGGTCTCACAGGTTCATATCCGTATTACATTATAGAGGGCATGAATACTAGCAGCCAGAGAGTGGAATGTTAAGAACCGAAGTGCGTCACCCTAAAATTCTTATTTGAATCTCTAATATTCTCAGTGACTTTATGCAGAAATGGGATATTTAAAGAGGTAGAGTTAAATGAGGTCGTAAATGTTGAACCCTGTTCATGATTAAACTTGATTGTCAATTTGATTGGACTGAGAAAATCTTAGAATATTAGGAACACACACTTCTGCATGTGTCTGTGAGGGACACGGTCACAAGGGCTTGTTAAGGACCTGTCCTGAATGTGGGCATTGCCAGACAAGTATGGGGTCCTGATGAGGCCTTCTAGAACAGACAAGCTATTTGTCTTCTTTTCCTTGCCATAGGGTAAGCAATTTTCCTCTGCCGTGCTCTTCCAGTATAACGGTACACTGTTATGGCCAATCACTGAGGTCTCTGACTAGAATCTCCGTTATTACTGTGTTGCATTTAGAATTCTTACCCTGCCTCGCCAGAGCATTGCCTTGTAGGATTTAATGGCCTTCCTTCTTCATCCTGGTCTTTGTTCTGAAGTGTAGATTTACTAAGGGCAAACAACTGTACCAACCTCTTTATGTAATATTTGATAGTTTATCTTGGCTACTCTGAGTAACAGCCAGCTGTGAACTGCCATGTGGGATTGAACTTGGGTCGTCTGAAAGAGAAACCAGTGCCCTTAAGCACAGGACCATCACTCAAACCCTCAGAGCTTCCCATTTATGTAATTATTTTTGTTTTATTGTTTACTTAGTTTTGTTTTGTGTTGAGATGGCGTGTGAGGTAGGATTCTCTTGAGGAAGAAAACAGAGGTGGAGGCTATTAAAGGGAATTTACTATCCACTAATAGGCTAGGGACTGGATAGTCCAACACAGCCAACTGCACCTTGCTGAGAAACTGAGAGCTGCTCACTTAGTCTACAAACCTGGATGCCTCAGTAACCTCCATTGCCCCTGAAGGCCTGGAACATTTCCGGAAAGTTGCTGGTCTTCAGACCATCCTGAAAAGCCAAAGAAGCTGAAATCTGCTATCAGTGGAGGAAAACAGAAGCAGCGCACTCACTACCAGTGAAGTCCAGCAGGAAACGTTGCTTTTTACCTGAGACTTTTTCATATCTGGGCCACTTATTGTAAGGTGCTACAAAATCTAAAGAAGAACCTTCTCTCCCGAATTACCCTTTTAAGAAATGGCCTCAGAAATCTGCATGGGGTGTGTGCCTTATAGTTGATTCCACATTCCATCCAGTTGACAATCAAGATTACACTTCAGAGACAAGGTCTTGACTCACAACTCAGGCTGGCCCTCAAATGTTGCCCATCGCAGCTCTGAATTTGCAGGCCTCTTCTCTTTACCTCACAAATGCTGATATTATGGGCATTCATACCATGCCTAAAATACATTATAACCACAAAATGTTTATTTGAACCTTAAAAAAATAGTTTTAAATTTGAAGAGACCATAAATTCCAAATATTTTACTTTAGAATGAATAGAAGATGAGACATCTGTTCATTATTTTACTGTTAACTAGTTTTCTATGCTTGGAATAGGATTTATATCTAATAACTTATAATACTGATAACAGTACATTAGAACAGAAAACTGCATTACAATTAGAAAAAATATTTCAAACAAACATTTTAATAAACGAACTTTTACTGCATGAAATATTTGGTTTCTGCAATCTATTCTAAAGAATGTGGATATGTGTGAGAACCAATGAATTTTTCTAATACCTAGATGCTTTGTGTATGACTAGAACAACTCACTTCTTTAAAAGATGAATGTTCCCATTATGCTTTCACCAAGGTGATTTTGTTATATAGCAATTAGCATGTCACAGGTACTGAGCCTAACAACTAATAATGCTACATTAACTGACTATGTAATTCATTGTGTCTTGGTTCATAAACAATTTTCTTTATCCACCTAGCCTGGGCTAACAGCCAGTCATTCATTTGTATAAAATCTCTAAATTTGTACAGTTATGTCTTACACTGAACTACTTATAAAAGTATGGAATGATTTTTGAAAATATCTTAATTTACTGCAATGGTTGAAACTGTAAAACTTAAACACCTATTTTATTTCACATACTGTTAACAATTCTGTTTTCTGGGGCATATTCTTCTAAGTGTCTATTATATGAAAGAGATTTGGAGAGAAAAGAGAGTGGAAATTATAATCAGTGGGAATCAGAGTACAAGAAAATGACAGAGACACTGTGTTTTGAAAAACAGACTGGTGACATGGAAAACCATAATTTAAAAACTCAGATAGCACTTACAGAGTTGAGTATGCAGAAAAGTGCATTGTCCAATAGCATGATAGTAAAATTCTTTGTACCACATTGGTTTATAGTAACAAGAAGCATCAGGCTGTGTCCTAATGCATGAGTATATTCAGGTTTGTGTATATAAACATAAAAGATGGCTATAGAGAAAGTGCTTCTGCTTGGATCATACTAAGATTTGGCTGTATTTCTTCTTCCTATTATCACTAGGATTGTTAGATTTCTGCACTTACAGGATAAACAGAATAATTTTAAATCCCAGGTATGGTTTATTTTCTCTCCTTCACTGGGGAAGCAGAATAATTTCCATGGCTTACAGAGCACAGCATATGGTTTTATTATCTTTGTTTATTCAGGCATTATTACATTGTCAGTTTGATGGTGACTGTAAGACCCAACATATCAAGAAAGAGTGTCTCATTCTGATACCACATAGTCATTAGGATTAATAAGTTAATGTGTTTCAACTTTCTCTGAACACTCAAGTGTATGGTTCTGCATTAGTGCAAAGGATTATCTAGTAAGTCAAATTAGCAGAAGTGAACAGCATGGTAAGACAAAATTCATCTCCTTTCAGGAATTTAGTAATTACATATAATTAATGGAAAAGGATAATAATTAGTGAATGCATAATCAGTTAACACTTTAAAAATAATTAACTGTTTTAATGACCATTTTCAACAAAATTAATGTAGTTTGCATGAGAAGCTAGTGACAACTAAAACACTAATAGGTACTCATTACAGTACTGCCAGAGGGGTAGAAAGAATGTGGAAAGGGCAGACCTTCCTGTTTTTCATTAGTATACTCCTTATGCTTTTTAAGGAAGGAAAATCTCTCTCCAGAAAAGAAAGTTGTAGTTGAGTCTAAGTAATTTAAGTAATGAAAAAGTATTCATGCAAATGAGCCACACACACTGTATATATACATATATATATAATGTTATATATATGAATTATATAAGCACATATACATTTGTAATTGCTGCATTTGAATGTCACTCATTCAAAAGAGGTAATTTTAAACCATCTCATTATTTTCGATGACAGTGTCTTAGTCAATGTTTTATTGCTGTAAAAAGACATCGTGATGATGACCATAAGAATACTTATAAAGGAAAATATTTAATTGGCTGGCTTACAAGTCAGAGGTTTAGTTCATTGTCATCATTGTAGGAAGCATGGTGGCACACAGGCAGACTTGGTGATGGAGAGGTAGCTGAGAGTTCTCCATTTGGATTGGAAGGCAGCAGGAAGAGAAAGAGAGAAACACTGGGCCTAGCTTGAGCTTCTAAAACCTCAAAACCAGCCCCCAGTGACCCACTTCCTTCAACAAGGCCACACCTATTCCAACAAGACCACACCCCCTAATAGTGTCATTCCCTATGATCTTATGGTGGCCATTTTCATTCAAACCACCATAGACAGTTTCTATTTTTTACATATCTCACCAGTCATCAATGTGTATATTTTTTTTCTCCTCGATATATTCCATTCTTTCTACATATCCCCAGAACTGTATGTTTGCTTCTTCAGTCTACATTGCTTGTCACATTTCATTGTATCCATAGTGAGAAATATTCTTTCCTGAAACCTGGTTTACAAATATGTCTGACTCCCTCATGGCTTTTATCCCCTTTTCCAGTAAATCCCAGGCAGTTTGGGATGACGGAAAATCTGATCAAAATATAATCCAATTTGTTTCTCAAATCTTATTTCATTTTTATAGTCCATATTTAAATATCATTTAAATGAATTAAGATTTCTTATTTTATTGGAATTAACAACTCACCATCAACAATAGGATGACTAGATTCAAAGTGGGTTGTCAGCTGCTGATTTTGTAATCAGCACTGAATTTTTATTAAAAATCCTCTCTGCGGTAGGATTTTCAAAGTTGGTTATGTAAATAACCATTGATTTCTAGTTGGTGTCAGAAAGACAGCTATGTCCTGCCAGGGAAAGGAATGAGCTGAAAGTTGCATTATGAGGGTTCCTGCTTATAAGTACTCAACCATGCTGTCCATTCAATGCAGGACCAGTGAGTAAGTATTGCAGGAATAGAGCTCTGCAATCATTCACTTTTGGCTTTTCCACATTTGCTTCAGGATCTTATCAAGTGTGCGGCCCTGGCTTTGTCCATAGTTGTTACTCACAGAATGTTTTTGTCTCAACATCAAATGGGGGTCTTTGGGGAAAAGTTATTTTTCTTAGAGTATAAGGAGAAAAAAAAAGATAATGAGGCTAACTCAGATGATAAAATTTTTAATGTCTATTGAAGTATTACTGTAAAAAGAAAATGAGTTTAACAAAGTGAAAAGGATGAAGATGAGGTATTCACTTTCATTCAGTGTTTAAAGCTTTTTTTTTTTTTTTTTTGCAAACGGGCTCCAAAAACTTAGGCTGTGTTCTCTGTCTGGTCCTTCACCACTTTCCACCAGTCCATACACAATCAGTCCAGGGTTTGTCTGAGAGGAATATATCAATCAAGCAACTACAACAACGGTCAATATAGTTGCCATTTTATTTACTTATATAATTATATTTAAAGAAGAAAATTTTTCTACAATTCTATATACAAGTTGACATTTAAGCCCTCACTAGGGCAATGAATCAGTGAGCTGCCTTTATCACATCCAGTGTTGAAGATGCCCTTCCTTGCCAGGCAGTGAAGACTCATGCCTTTAGTCCCAGCACTCACTAGGCAAAGGATTGTGGCAGAAAGTCCATTCATGCATGTATTTTTGTCATACTGGTATATGCCACATTCTATATCTGTATCAGAAAGTAGAGGTAGTAGCACAGTTTTAACCAACAAGTAAGTTTATAGGTTATATTGTCCAGTTTTAACTAAATTAAATCTCTATAAAATGATTAAGTGGTTTCAACTAAACAAAGGACTAAATGGAATGTAAATATTATGAAGTAAAGAAAAAGAAAAGAAAAAAGTCAGAACTTACCCATGAGGAACTCACTGGTCACACTGATTGTTCTCATTGGTGACCCTTTAGAATCCATAAAAACCTCATAAGAAATGACAAAAAAAGAAAAAACTAACCAAGAAAAGGGTAGATTAGATTATTGAAAATAAAAACATGGGGCTGCAGAGATGGATCAGCATTTAAGAGCACTTGCTCTCTAGAGAGCCTTGGTTCAATTCCAGTTCCAAAGGTTACAGCGCCCTCTTTTGACCTTTGCAGGCATCAGAAACACAAATAGTATAGATATATACAGGGAGGGGGAAAAAAAACAACAACACTGGTACACATAAACTAAAACAAAACATTTTTTAAAATATGAATATCTATAACCAAAAACAAAAACTCGAGCACCTTACACATATATTGTGCGTTCTCATATTGGCTAATTGTGATAGTGTGTGTGTGTGTGTGTGTGTGTGTGTGTGTGTGGTGTGTGTGTGTGTGGAATGAATATATGAATGGATAAACACCTCTTTCCAAAAAATTTGAAGATCACTGCTATTGCTCACAATAGACAGAAAAAAGAAAAGAAAAGAAAAGAAAAGAAAAGAAAAGAAAAGAAAGAAAAGAAAAGAAAAGAGGGCCCTGCCCTCAGCAGCTGCAGCTGCAGCTGCAGCACTCCAGAGAATGAGCCCTGCAACTCACCTGGGCAGCACAGTAGAACCAACCCCGATGATGGGGTGCCAGTGAGCCAGCCCAGAGAGCTGTGAGCCTTGTGAGCCCCTGTCCGCCTCGCGGTGGTGTGGACGACAGAGATGCCCTCCCCTACACACATAGCCTTTGCCATCTGTGGCAGGCAGGAGAGCCGGTCCTGAGGTCATGAGAGCAGGAGAGCAGAACCTGCACCTCAACTGGACAGCACAGTAAAGTTAGCCTTGTCACGTGGTGGCGAGACAGCTGACGGGCTGACCAACTCATCTACCACGTAAGCCCAGATCTAGGGCTTTTAGTTAGCCCAACCCAACATCTGTGCCACTGATGATTTCTTGTAGTGCAGGAATGGGCCAGACCTACAGAGCTTAAAGCTACAGGATCTCTATAACACAGGACAACAACAGGATATCTGCGAGGAAGACCCGTGAGGATCCAGTTCTGAAGATGTAGCAGAAAACAGATGCCTGGAACAAAACCAATGACCCATTGCAATGAGCATTTGCAAGTAATGATGTGTGGACAAAAGGATATGTTGTGTTATACCCTATATTACACCATACTACAGCTTCCAAAGTGAAATGTTTGTTGGTTTGTTCTTTATTTTATTTTCCTTTGGGGGGATTGCAAGGACAAAGGCAGATAGGAAGGGATGGGGAGATGACTGGAATTGGGGTGCATGATGTTAAATTCACAAAGAATCAACCAAAGGTAAAAAATTTAAAAAGATTTAAAAGGGATGGTCTGGTGACAGACTACCTTTCACTTGGAAAGTGAAAAATCAAGTTGCATTTGGTTGATACAATGGAATAATGCATGAGGTCTAAAAATACAAAATTATGGGTAATAATACTAGGCCACAGAGAAAGAGGATCCAGGCAGTCCTGATGAGACCTGATAGGCTAGGGTCAGATAGTAGGGAAGGAGGGCCTCCTCTATCAGTGGACTTGGGGAGGAACATAGAGAGAAATAGGGAGGGAAGGTGGGACCAGGAAGAGATGAGGGAGGGAGCTACAGCTGGGATACAAAGTGAATAAATTGTAATAATAATAATAATATTTTTAAAATGTGAACAAGTCTCCAAAACAACATGCTGAATGAAATAACTTAAATTTAAAAATACTAAGTGGTTTCATTTGGTTGTTCAGATCAAAATTTTGTTGTTGCTATTTCTGTTGTTGTTGTTTGAGATACTGTCCATCTATCTGCCTCATTCTTGAAAATATGAACATTTACAAGTATGTGTCATCAAGCTGGATGTCCAGTTGAAGTTTTATTATGATATGAATTACAATCATGCTTCCCAAGGGCTAAGAAACAGCACAAAGCATGAGCATGTCCTATGTTTTATTTGGAGTATTGCCTATGAACTGAGCATTTCATCAGAACTGTATATCTGTATATCTGAAGTTCATACATTTCATTGAGGATACCTCAAGCAAAAGGTCAAAATATATTCAATATATAATGTGTTGTGCTTTTATCAGAAGCTCCCATGTGACAACTTGTAATTTTTATTCATGAGCCCATCTCTTGTCCAAAATGGAAGCTTACTGGATGAATACTGGGTCTTATTTTTCCCATTTCAATCTGCTGTGTGTAAACTATCTATTGTACTAGTTCAAGACAGGTGTTGTTTAGCAAGTAAATGAGGCACTAAAATTTATTTTCTGGTTTCTTAATATCCTTTTAATTGGTGAGAAGTTCTTTACAAAAACTCCCTGAAGAAGGATCTTATTGTGACTAGAACACTAACAAATATATTTTTCTAAGTTTCTGTAAACACCTTGAGTTTAAATCGCTCCATTATAAATTACAATTCCAAATAGAGGGGCCATTTTTCTACCTTAAATAAACCATTTAACCTCCCTGACACTTTCTTGGAGATCCTAGTAGATATGACTCAATACAAAAGTTGTTGAGACTTGCAAATAAAATACAAGAAAGCACAACCACATCATACAATGTGTGTCCTGTGATAAGCATGCCATAAATGTTAACTGTATTCCCACATCCTATAAAAATGAGTGTATTTCTCCTGTAGTCATCAAAACAACACAGCCTACTGTGTTTCTTAAACTTTAACCATGTGTGCAGATGGCTAGAGAGGCTCAATAATTAAGCCCTCCCCCGTGCATAATGTAGAGTTCTCAGGCGCCCTCCCCCTCCACAGTCCTGTTTTTAATCTGGTGTGACTGGGTAAGTGGAAGTGTTAAGTCCCACACCTTTTGAAACTAATGCATTGAACCTCTCTGTCCTTTAAACCCGCTAGAAACTTCCTCCCAAGAGCACTCAGTGCTCAGCAGTGACTCTTTCAGGCTGTGACAATTTAATCAGACAGCTCCTTGTAGAATTCAGTTTTATGAGACTGCAGAAATACCTCAGGAGCTTCTCCATTGCACTTGCTGTTTTACTGCCCACCTTCCCCAGGAAGATGGTGTCAGTTGTTTCCTGCTAACTGCCTCATAACACATCCCATTAAAAGAGCAAAAACCAGTGGGAGGAATGCCAGCAGCTTATATTTGTTCTGTTCTCTGCGAATATCTTGTTTGAAAAGTGAAGGAATAGCCAGTGGATTTTATTTAGAGTAATAAAATTGAATTCTAAACTGAGGATTCTGTAGCCTCCACCCCGTGAGCTATCATCTGAAACTCACAAGTCTCTGACAGGGCTAAATGTCTGGTACTTCAGGCTCCTCACACATCAGCCCACAGTTCTCAGAAATAATGAGCCTTGAAAATTTAGTTTTTATCAAACGATGCTTCCCAACTCCCTTCATATGCACAATTCACACAAATTTAATGTGTCGTTTCAAGCAAGAAAGTGTAAAATTGAAAGGCTCTCCTTTGATAAGATAATAGGTTTGATTGGTTTAATATAGAATACTTTCCCCTGAATGCATTCCTACTGCATTTTCTAATTTAACTATGAAACCACTAATTTCATTTGTTGATTTCAATACGAAAAATGACATTTACTTAACAGAAAATGGTATTTTTTTCCAGACACTTTTGGAGATACAATAACCTCAGATGAGTAGCAAAGTACTCTGTCTTGTGTGGTAAAGTGGCATTCAAGGAAATCAACCTCCATCCATAACATAGTGGAGCAGCAAGAAACAGCCCAGGGTTAGATAGAGGACTTCAGTCGAAAGTCCCACTATGAAAAACTGTTAGATATTTTAAAAATGATAAACCAGGCCAAACACATCATCTTGTTTTTAAAAACATAAATGTTCAATGAAGAAACTTTCCCTGTGCCTATTAGGTCACAAGCAATACTTAGCTGTGGTTCAAGCCTCCAACTGTGTGAGCGTATCCCAGTCTCAGGACCTTCAACCTATTACTTCTATAAACTTAAAATTTTCCCATTACTTAAAGCAATTCCTTTGTGCTACATTCCTGGATCGTTAAACAACATAGCTAGGCCTGGGGATATGATGTAATTGGTAGAGTTCTTAGCTATCTACACGAAGCCTCAGTGTGATGCTCAGTGCAGAATATAATTGAGTGCGTGGGTTGTATATGTATAATCCCCAGCGCTTGGAAGGTGAAGGCAGGAGAACTGGACATTCAAAGTCATCCTTGGATACTTGTAATTTGGAGGCCAGCCTAAGCTATTTGAGCCTTTACGCCAGAAAGTGTAAAAGAAAGCAAGAAGCAAGGAAGAAAGAAAAAAAAAAAGAAGAGAGGAAACAAAGAAGAAAGGAAGAAAGGAAAAGAGGGAGGGAAGGAAGAGAGAGAGAAAAGGGGTATGGAACTGGTCTGAACACCCTCTTCTGAGGATTGGTTTCATGGTACTAGGAGGCACCATGTAAGCTTCTGAAAGAGGAAGGCAATCACCAGTTCTACCCAGCCAGGAGTCTATGAACCACCTCAAAGCCCAGCATGGCACAGTAATTGAAAGTGTGGAGTAGTGGCATAAACATTAGAATTAACTAACAGCTCTCTATTTGGACCCAAGACCTGCTGTACAAGAGGAAAATCATGTCTGGTAGGGGAAAGCAATCTAAGTACTCAGTTCTAGTTAAGTCATGGTTACTAGAGGAGAATCTAATCTAACCTCTAATTTACCAAAACCAGTATAATCCCTAACAACAATCTCCATAAACAGTTGTCCTTATGCCCACATATAATTGTAGTCATGAACCCTCATCAAGAAAAATTCTCTTTTCTATGGACAGACCATTACAACCAACTAAACTAAACTACAACCAACTAAACTGCAGTCCTGGACCTCAGTCCCAGGGGATACATGTACAAAGCAGTCCACACCTAACACTTATGGTACATTGTAGAAGAGAGTGCTGTAAGACCAGTTTGTAAGACCAGAAGGTTGTGTCTCCTACTTATATCGGATGCTACACCCATGAAGTCTGACCAACATGACTGCCCAAATATGAGCCAAACATTGATGACAGCAATGAATGTGCCAATCTGGATGAAGAAAAACCTCTGAGGCCTAAACCCTACACAAAGAACCTCAGGCAACTGAGGAAAACTGGGAACAAGAGAGGCTGATCCTCTGCTGATCCTCTCCAGGGCAGAAAACATCAATTGATTGTCCAGTGTCAAATGGTCAGCCTTGAAAACATACATACAAGTAACATTACCCACACTGAGCAGGCTACACACACACACACACACACACACACACACACACACACACAAGTGCGCACATATATGTATGTGTATACCAAATCAACTAGTAAAAATAAAAAAAGAAAGAAAGAAAAAAGAGGCCATAGATTTGAAGGAGATCAGAGAGAAGTATAGTACAAGACTGAGGGTGGGGGAAGAAGAAAGATTGTAATATTGGAATTTATTTAAAAACTTTTAAAAGGTGATTTTTTTTCCTTAAAATATTCAGAGCATGTCTGATTGCATGCGGGTTGATGCCCCAGGTCCCGCCTCTAAGAAAAAGGTATCAGACGGGTCTGATGCTCTTTGGGTGGATGACACCTAAATGAACATCAGTACAAACTCCCAATTTATTTCTAATATCAGAGATCAGACCTCTACTCTTGCCTGATGCGTCCAAAACAAAAAGGGGGAACTGGAGAGAGCTGCGTAATGCCGCGCCTGAAAGATGGAGCTGGTTTCCACCTTCCACCTTCCCGATGGTGAGTGCTCTCTGTCACAAACAGCTCCACATTTGGCTAAGGCTGAGGATCTGGCTTGCTTCCATGTATGTGGACCTATCTGCATTGCCCACGTGGCACGCCTGGGTTGGCTACCCAGAGGCTATTTAAGCTGTGGGCTGGCTTTCCCCAGGGTCAGATGATTGTTCAAGGTTCCTGAATAAACTGCATTGAAAAAAAAATATTCAGGGCTCAGGGAAGAGGTCCCACAGTAATGAAGAAAGAAAGAGTGCGAAAGTCAAAGCGGGAGGAAGACACCAAGAAAACAAGGCCCTCTATATCAACATGATCGAAGCTCATATAAACTCGCAGAGATCTAGGCAGCATGCACAGGGCCTGCACCATTCCTCTGCATATGTGTCATGGCCTCCCATTAGGTGTCTTTACAGGATTCCTGAGTGTACAAACAATTGAGCCTCTGCTTCTTGTGTCTTCTCTTGGGCTCTTTTCCTTCTGTTTGTTTGTCTTGTTCCCCTCCAATATGACAGTTTTTGTTTTATTTTGTTATATGTTATTACTGTCCTTTAGGAATATGGGAGAAGATTGGGGAGAGAGGGTGAGACTAGGAGAAGAGAGAGGAGTCTACAAGCCGGATATAAAGTGAATTAATTAATTAATTAATTTTTAAATAGTTAAAAAGTACTCTACCAAACACCATAATAACTAGTCTAGGATAATGCATTTATTTTAGTGTGGTTATCATGATAATGTGATAACATGGAATCTTATTCCCATGATTGAAATCATAGATCATTGTTTCTTACTCTCAGATTTCTTCACCACTGGGAGTATGTTTAAAAGGAAAACAATTTAAAGAAACAAAAGAAATTAATTTAGCTAAGCAGTTGACTGTGAACTGTGCATAATTGAAAGAGGAATACTAATTACAAATAAATAAATGGTCCAGTTCATTGTGCTAAATTTCCATTTTCCTCAGGCTATGCATAGGTTAAAAGTAAAACTTTTTGGTTTCAAATAAAAGGTTGACAAATAGCAAGTAGAAAATGAGAATTCTCCCAACTTTATGTCAAAAAACGATTCTAGTCATTATTGATATTCCACCTTTAGAAGCAGATAGCTGGAAATAAGAAAAATCAAATGACAAAAATGATGAAAAACACCAAAATGATAGACAAATCTCATAAACTCTTATTAGACAGTGCAGGTAGTACAGAAAATGGTATGAGGTTTAAAGCAGGGTAGAGGAAGTCTTTCTTTCACTTGTATAATTACCATTTCTCCCATTATTTTGCTTTCTCAATCACGTGTGCCCTGATGCAGTCTGCAAGGATGTCTCATGCTTTTCTTTATAATGCAAATCCAATGATATTCAGTCATCAAGAGATTAATGATATTTTATTACTTACAATTTCTAGAAAGGTTGTGTGTGGTTTCGTGATTTAAACATAATCTTTAAAACAAAGCACTTTGCATATTTCAGTCATGCCTTTCTAAACTTAGACTGCTTTCCTTTCTCCAGTCATCTGAGGATGTTGTTGATATAAACTATTCCTTCAGCTTTGTTTCTTTTTTATGGTAGTTTAGATCTGACATAGCCAACCACCCCACCCCAGGTCTCCTGAATTCAAGTCTTTCGCCCTCACATAATGATCCTTTGTTTGTTTGTTTGTTTTGTCAAGACAAGGTTTCTCTGTGTAGGCTTGGCTGTCCTGGAACTCAATCTGTAGACCAGGCTGGCCATGAATTCCCAGAGATCTGCCTGCTTCTGCCTCCCTAGTGCTGGGACTAAAGGCATGTGCCACTACAGCATGGCTGATACAATGATTCTTAAAGATGGAAATTTGGGGAAGTGATTGAATCTTAAAGGCTTTCATCAATATATTAATTGAAATTACTTTTTATGTGGATATTTATTTGTAAGTTTATGGGAACCATGTAAATGTAGGAGTCTGCCATGGATGAAAAAAAATGGAATCTCATACCTTGGTAATGGAGTTACATGCAGTTATGAGCAGTCATATGGGTATTTGGAAATGAACCCAACTTTCCTAGAAGGACAGTAAGTGCTCACAACCACAGAACCATCTCTCCAGCCCTCAACTGTTAATACTTTGACAGCTATTAGGAAGAAATGGAAATCTAGGTGATAGGAACTAACAAAAATGTGCAAAATGATTTATTCATTTATTTTTATTCTACCTGTATTATTTATCTATTTACTATCTATCATCTATCTACCTACCTATCAGTCATCTGTCTATCTTTATTTTGAACTAGGGATTAAACCAAATCCAGTCACATAATACGTAAGCATACATACAACTACTAAGCTACAACTTTAGGCACCTTTTTATAGTGTTGACATTTTTATTTTTGAGACAGACACTCTTTCACTAAGTTGCTTAGGCAGGCCTTGGACTTACTTTGCAGCCCAGGCTTCCTCTGAACCTGTGATCTCCCTATTTCAACTAGCATTTGGAATATTTGGTATTGCGTGTCTATGCCATTAAACCTGGCATTTAAAAAAGCACTTCTCCTTTAAACTGTTTCAGTTGGATTTGTTGTTGTTCTTTGCTTTGCTTTGCTTTGCTTTGCTTTGCTTTGCTTTGCTTTGCTTTGCTTTGCTTTGCTTTGCTTTGTTTTGTTTTGTTTTGTTTTGAGAAGAAAAAGTTACATCTCTCAGGAAGGTAAATCAATAAAAAGATATGGGCCAGAGGACACAAGTGGAGGATATGTGAGACAAATGCATCTCAAAGTGTAACATATAACCCAAGAGCTATAGTTAATAAAAACTGTGCTGTGTTTGGTTGGGACTCCAGCTAAAAGAGAGTTATCTGTGCTCACCACAAAATCGAAAGGTGGCAATAATTACAGCCGCAATCTCACTCTCTGAACACCTTAACACCATGTTCATCTTAAACACACACAATACAGGTCCTGCTTTTATCTGCTTAGTGGTTTCACTTATCTTCTGGGGTTTCCTAGACCCTTTCCACATTAACAGAACCTTCCAAAAGACTAAGTTCTATTCCTGTATAATTTTTCAACTATTTTCTCAAAAGAATTGATGATTATTTAAGCATAAGGATAATTTTAAAGGGCTATTTTAAGTTTTACATCTCAAGAAAATGTGAAATTTCAGTTCTGAGATCTTTTTATAGAATAAACATTTTCATTAGACCTAAAATGATGTTTCTTAAGAATTTTCCAAACTTTTGTCAAAAAGTTTGGTAGAAATTCAAAATGAAATGTAATAGAATTTTTTTCTGTGAAAGCCATTATCTAAAAATTGAAGGTCTATTAGTTACAATGCTTCATGCCTTTACTCCCAGCACTCTTTAGGCAGATGCGAGCAGGTCTCTGTGAATTCAAGGCCAGCCTGGTCTACATAGAAAGTTGTCTGTTTGTTTGTTTGTTTGTGGCTCTGTAGACCACGCTGGCCTCAAACTTAAAGAGATCCACCTGACTCTCCCTCCTGAGTGCTAGGATTAAAGGGGTGAGCCAGCATCCACTGCTTACATAGCTTCTGCTTAAAAATTCATTTTATGTACTGGCAAAGAAAGAATGTACATAAAACACTGATTAAACATTTCAATCATCAGAAATGACTCCTTGAGATAGAGCTAAATAATATATAAAGAGTCAACACATGACAAAAAAAAAAAGGATATGACAACTGAAAAACAAAATCTAAGATGTCCATAAAATTTTTATTTCCAAATAAAAGACAAAGACTCTATACAAAATACAGGTGCCCCAAATTATGAAACAAGGTAAATTGTACTAGAACATAAGGGCAGACAGATAAAAATATGTAAAAGGAAAAAAATTGTTTTGATTAAAAAACACTACATCTCCATTGCATTTTTGTTCATATTGTCTCTCCTATCTATGCATAAAAAAATTAAACAAAAAGAAAATTATAAACCACAAACATTCTCCTTAACTAAACGTTAGGGAGGAAATTTCTAGAATCTGAGGCTTGAGGGGAAGAATCTGTGAATGGAGTGGTAGCTGTTTTCAAAGAGCCTCCCTCAGTCAGCCTTTTTGATCATCTCCAGTAATGACTAATATCAGTCACTGCTGGCCCTGCTAAGCCTCCAGCCCTGCTGGGTAGCCATCTGAGTATTGAACTAAAAGACCTGCCATGGTTCTCAAATTCTATAGTAGATCAATTGCCTTTTAGCATTTGCACAGCTGGTTATTAGGTTAAATGTGGCAATTCCCCAAGATGTCATTTGATTTGGGAATGTATTGTTCACTTAAAGCACACTGTAATGTACTGTGTTAGGCAGTGTATTTGTACCAGGGGAATTAGTTCAGTGACCCGGTACACCCGTAAATAACACAGCCCCCCTGGAAAGATGGATACTCGGTCAGGTTCTAAGCATACGCTATCTGATGGTAGTTAGTTTTTGAGAAGGGGAAGTTATTAAAGTTACTAGCAAGATAATCATGGCTGCCAGAATTTTAGGAGAGATAAAAATAAGTTTCCCTGAAAGAATTAGGGCATAAAATTGTAGAGGAAAAAAAAAAACTGTTCATATAGTCTACAATAATTTAATGGGGTGATTATGAGATGTGTCATGAATGAAGTGATAATTCATGATATTTTAAGTTGATAAGAGATTTTATTATCAATTTTATTATTTAAAGATATATAAATATTATATATATTACATAATATTATATATATTATTTAAATATATATACATACATGTATTACGTATGTGTGTATATATGAATGTATGTATATATGGTAAAGATTTATTCCTACCATCTAGAAACAAAATCAAAAGTAATTTGTTGTTTATCTCTTAGAAGGAAAAGGTGGTGAGGTTTTTAAATGTTTAGTCTAACAAATCTTCTATTGCTGGCTTCTAACATCAGGCCGCGAGAGTTCACTAATGCTGCTGTTGCCACAAATTACAGTTTGTTCTCCGGCCCCATTCTACATTTTCTTACTACAATGATTATATCTTCTTTCACTTTTATTTAACATCAAAGCTTCTGCTTAGAGAAAAATCACTAGATAATGGGGTTTCTTTAGGTATTTTTTTTAAAATGTGTTACCAAGTTGCTTTTCCCCAGTCTCTCTGGGTCTCAGTACCGCCTTTTGTTAAAAGGGATTATTTAAAAATATGACTCAAAAGTCTTTACTTGACATGAGAGCCAGAACAAGTAAACTACATGGCATATCAGAAGGCAGCACATATTCCAAGGATATTAGCTTATTATCAGATTCCCTATTTAAAGTCATGTGAAAAGCATGTTAAAAGTTTTTGTGTGTGTTACTCATGCTTTGTTTTTTATTGTTATTCTCATTAGTTTGTTTTATTTGCCTGTTTGTTTTCTAAAAAAAAGATAGAGGGAAAAGATGAGGAGGAAAAATCTTGATCAGAATATATTGTATAAAAACTATTTTCAATCCAAAAAGTCTGCAGAAGAAAATGTGACTTAGCAAATCAAGGTAATATGAGAGAAAGAGAAACTAGAAAGCCATGAAGGCCCTCCAATTGCTAGAACTCAGTCTGTTTGGTGTTGTACCAAGTTCATCTTATGCTACATTCCATTTCATTATTTTATCATGAATAGGCTATATATTTTTCCTAGTTAGGTTTACTATTGCTGTTATGAAACTCCATGACCAAAACAACTCAGAGAGGAAAGGCTTTGTTTATTTGGCTTATATTTCCTCATCACAGATCATTACTGACAGAATCCAGGGCAGGAACCTGGAAGTAGATGTTGATGCAGAGACCATAAAAGTGAACTAGCTTACTGGTGTGTTCCGCATGACTTGCTCAATCCGCTTTCGTATAGAATTGAGGACTACCAACCCAGGGGTGTCTCAACCCACAACGGGTTGGGCTCTCCCATATCAATCACTGAGTAAGAACATGCCCTACAGGCTTGCCTACGGCCTGGTCTTTTGGAGGCGTTTCGCATTTTCAACATGTCCCTCCTCTTTGATGACACAAATTTATGTCAAGTTGACATAAAACTAGCCAGCATAATATTATGTAAATCAGTCAGAGACCTATTCCATGTTTGAACATAGTAGAAAATGATCAACCCCATGATATGCTTATTGTTTATAATGTGGAGGCCTGAGATGGATATGATGTACAAAGAGTATGAGGTAGTAGTTAAGAATGGTCTTTAAGTAATAAAGGCCTTTTAAGAGCTGGAGAGGACAGGGTCTCCACAAGGAGAGCAACAGAACAAGAAAATTTGAACACAGGGTACTTCCCAGAGACTCATACTCCAACCAAGGACTATTCATGGAGGTAACCTAGAACCCCTGCACAGATGTAGCCCAGGGCAGTTCAGAGTCCAAGTGGGTTACATAGTAATGTGAAGAGGGACTGCCTCTGACATAATCTGATTGGCTTGCTCTTTGATTACCTCCCACTGAGGTGATCACAGTAGAGGACCAGGCCACAGTAGAGGACAATGCAGCCACTTTTGATGAGAACTGATAGACTAAGATCAGAAAGGAGAGGAGAACCTCCCCTATCAGTGGACTTGGGGAGTGGCATGCATGCAGAAAGGGGAGGGAGAGTGGGATCGGCAGGGGAGGAGGGAGGGGCTTATGGGGGGATACAAAATGAATAAAGTGTAATTAATAAAAAATTTAAAAAAAATAAATATTTAATAAAAAACCTCTTAAAAAAAAAAGAAAAAAAGAAACTCCCCAAACAATCTGAAGCACATAGAGATATGTGCCTGGTCAATCTTTTTATAATTTTAGATGTTGTTGAATTATTCCTTAAAAAATGATGAAAAAAATGTGAACAGTCTGGTGGTAGTGGCACACACCTTTGATCCCAGCACTTAGGAGACAGAAACAAGCAGATCTCTGTGAGTTCCAGTCCTGCCTGGTTTATAAAGCAAGTTTCAGCATAGCCAGGGCTACACACAGAGGAAAAGCCTATCTTGAAAAACCAGAAATAGATGATGATTATAGATAGATAGATAGATAGATAGATAGATAGATAGATAGATAGATGTATATATGGTTATATGAGTGTGAAGTTAAAAATATAAGTCCTCCCTAGAATCATGAAGTTGCATTTTCCTAGAGAGATCTGGGAATTGAAGTTTTGTTTCCTTTGCAAAGTAGGTAGAGAAGAAAGAGCAGAGAGCATGGAACCTGCCTGAAATGGTTGACAAGGGTATAGGAGCTGGAAGAAAACAGGGCTGGGTGGTCTAGAGCTGGGGCTCATTAACAGCAAAACAAAGGCCACTGTAAAACAAACCAACAGGAAGCAGAGAGACTCTAGTTTTCCTGGCTTTTCAGCAAGAACCATCTGGACAGAGGGAATTTGGCTGAAACCCCTTAAGAGAAAACTTGGTTTCTCTTATTTTAATCACTATAGCATCATAAGTCACTGAGGTAAATAAACTGAACCTACTTGTGATGTAGTATATTAAACTACTATCACAAAACACCAAATACACAATGGATTATTACTAACTCAACATAACAAAATAGAAAAAAAATTATAAGCTAGGGAAAGCAGATCAAATTTTAAGGGAGACAGGGGGAAATTAAACAAAGAAAGGAGAGAAAAGGGGTGAAAGTTGTTAGTTTATAGTACCTATATATTGTTTTCTCCAGGGCTTAAGAAAAATCACTAGGTATTTACTGGCATTCAATACAACAAAACTGGGACCATGGCCAAATCTGTTTAAAAAATGTAGGAAAAAAAAAAAAAAAACAGTATAGATAGAGGGGATGCTGAGGACAGGAGGACAATGGAAGTCAAGGACCAACAAAGACTTTTCCTCCCATGTAAATGAGAACCAGTCATATTGAAAGGAGCCAGTGGCAGCAATTTCCAAATCCACTCATCTGCCTCACACTTAGGAGTTCCATCATCCTGTCAGCACTTCAAAATATCTATGGCACTCAATCCAGACTCCAGACTCTTTCTTTTGTAGTTAAGTTTATCTTGGCATTTAATTTACTTCTCCACAATCCACTTTGTTTCCATCTTCATGGGATAGAACATCTCAAGGTAAGGGAGCTAGACAGACCTATCTTCAAGGGCCAAGAGGGTTCTCCAGCTAAGATGCAACAGACTTATCTTTGGTTTTTGGTTGACTGAGGGTGGCACTTGTTGACTGAGGGTAACACCAGAAGACTTTGAATCTACTCAAAATTCTAATCTCAGGAGTAAGACTAAATTGAATAACCTAGGCAAACTGGAACCCTGTGTATATGATAGCTAGAAAATTTGAATTTTGTTGAAATTTGCTGTGATATTGACTATCAGTGTTAGGAAATTTAATCTTAAGGGTTGTCTCAAAGACGACAACGTCCTTGAAGTTGAACTTTATCACCCCAAAGCATTATTAGATCTAGCTTTCAAGTGATGGCCTTCATGTCCAGCAATGTATTTTGTAGCTGAGTCAAGCCTAATTGGAACAAAATTACTAACAACAGAGTAAGCAGGTGCGATACATGCCTCTCAATGTTCTCCACTGCAAGATGGAAAAAATAGTATGTAAACTGCAGTTTTGTTGAAGGATTTAGAATATTAAGGTGTGCAAAGTCCCTACCATTTATAAAGAACATAAAGAGCATAGCCAATGAAAACTAGCTTTTATTATTTATATAAGCCGATTTGGATATATTTCAGTTTGACTTGTCCCCCACTGTGAAATCATGACTCTTTTGTTGTGAGCTTTCTTCCTTTGCTTTTTCATTGTTCTTTGTTAAGTTTGTTATAGGCACACAATTCCCACTAAATAAAGGCAGAAACAATTTCTTGGGTCTTTGCTCTTCTCTCCTGGGCAGCAATTATAATTTGGCTGGAACATATTTTATTAGAACTCATCAAGTACATTTCCCTGTGGTGTCATTGCATACCACCTATATAAATAGTTTTTCTGCTGATTTATTTGTTCCTTAGAAAAGTAAACAATAAAGAAGTCTACAAGTCCAAAAGTATCATGTACTTATCCAAAGGTCTTACAAGAAAATTTGTGTATATCTTTATTACAGTGGGGTTTCTATTTACAATGATGGCTTGTAAATATCGTGGAGGTTTGAAACAAATTCTGTGATTTTCAAAATCCTTTAATATGAGCTTAAATACAGAAAAAGCAACTTATACTCAAAATAGATAACTCTCAATGAAGAAAAACCTTCCAGATACCCAAGAATTGTTTCTATTCGATCTTCAAAGACATGTATACAATACTGAGAAGTACCAACATCCTGCTAGGCACCTCTGATGCAATGGTATAGAAGAATCTTTTGCTAATGTGGAACATTAATTTATATGTAGAACACAGAAAATGAATTAATTGTGTGTGTGTGTGAGAGAGAGAGTGCGTGTGTGGTTTTAGTGAGTGCGAAACAGGAAGAAAGAAAAGGCAATGAGAGAACAGGAAGAGGTAGATACACAAAGTAGGCTTCATTTTAAATGTTGACAAGACTGGCTTACTGCTTCTGAAATTTGAGGAAAAACCTGAAAGCACACAAAAGCTACAGATGTTTTGTGAAGTGATGTCATGTCAGGCAGAAGGAAGAGTGTGAGAAGTCCTTAAAACAAGAGAATGCTTCAATGCTGGAGGGAAAGCAAAAAAGTGATGTTGAGGGAGGATAAGATGCAATAGGAGATTCCAACAATATGAAGATTAACAGAAAGAAACTAGAATTTACACCACCACAAGAAATGCACTACAGTACACATCAAAACAGAGAGTCTAACTGATTAATGACCCTGGAAACCTCACAAAGTTCTTCCTTGGCACAGGACACCCACTTCCAACATTAGCCCATTCTTGGCCTCAGTGTCATTTTGTCTCTTGATAAAGTATCTTGGTGTTCATGTTACTATTCACATGTCTCTGCCTGAGTCATAGCTCAGAGGCAGAAGAACCTGGAAATCTCAGTGTCTGTCAGGGTATGATCCACACTAAAGCAGTATGGCTAGCCTACAGAGGACAGCAGAAAGCAAGAAGAGGAGAGATGTGGTCCAGAGGACACTGAGTGATACTTACCCTTGTATAATTTTGATGAAATACTATTCAGCAATTAAAAAAGAGGAAATCATGAAATTTGCAGGTAAATGGTGGGATCTAGAAAAGATCATTCTGAGTGAGGTATCCCAGAAGGAGAAAGACACACGTTGTATATACTCACATATAGAAACCTATAAAATATGAAAAACATAATGAACTCTATATACCTAAAGAAGATAAACAAGAAAGAAGACACGGGTAAGATGATCAATCCTTACATAGAAAGACAAATGGGATAGGCATTGGACATAGGAGAAAACAAGTAACAGGACAGGAGACTACCACAGAGGGCCTCTGAAAGACCCTACCTAGCAGAGTATCAAAGTAGATACTAAGACTTATAACCAAACCTTCCTCAGAGTGCAGGGAATCATATGAAAGAAGGGAGAGTTGGTATGATGTGGAGAGGATAGGAGCTCCACAAGGACCAAATATATCTTTGCACAGGGGTCTTATATGAGACTGTTTATCCAACCAAAGGACCATGTATGGATATAACCTAGAACCTCTGATTGGATGTAGCCCATGGCATCTCAATAACTAAGTGGGTTACCCTAGTAAGCAGAACAGGGACTATTTCTGACAGGAACTCAATGGCAGGCTCTTTGACCTCCCCACCCCCCAAGGGAGGAGCAGCCCTGCTAAGCCACAGAGGAGGACTTTGCAGCCAGTCCTGAAGATACCTGATAAAACAGGGTCAGATGAAAGAGGAAGAGATCCTCCCCTATCAGTGGACTTGGAAAGGGACAGGGAGGAGATGAGGGAGGGAGGGTGGGATTGGGAGAGAATGAGGGAGTGGGATACAGAGTTAATAAAATGTAACTAATAATAAAAATAAATACATTTTCTTTAAAGATAAGTTAAAAGCTTTATTTTACTCCCAAACATGTATTCCAGATTAATATACCTTTAACACACCTTTAATATATAAATGGGATTTTTTTAAAGAAAATGGGTGTTTAACTCTCCATACCTAAATGCTTTATTGCAAGTTCTTTGAAGAAGGGGGAGGGAAGGTGGGACTGGCAGGGGAGGAGGGAGGGGTTTATGGGGGGATACGAGGTGAATAAAGTATAATTGATAGAAGTTAAAAAATATAAAAAATAAAAATTAAATAAAAAAGATTTGTCGTTTAAATACAGCACTCTTGACTCAACTTAGAGCTGAAACACACTAGAGAAATCTGACCACAGAATCATTTTTTCTTATTTTCTAAAATAAGGAGATTATAGGATTCATCAATTGAAACTTTCATTTCAGTTTAAAGTTGTGTTTAAGAGAAAGAGAAAACCTTTTTTTTATTTTTTATTTTTTAAGACTGGCTCAAGGCTCCACACACAGTTCATTCCTTAATTATGGAATCTCAGTTCACAAGACTCAATACAGAAGACTCCTTCAGAAACTCCCCGAGTTTGTTAGAGGTTAAAAAATCAACAGCGGGTTGATGCCCCAGGTCCCGCCTCTGAGAAAAAGGTATCGGACAGGTCTGATGCTCTTTGGGTGGATGACACCTAAATGAACATCGGTACAAAGTCCCAATTTATTTCTAATATCAGAGATCAGACCTCTACTCTTGCCTGATGCGTCTAAAACAAAAAGGGGGAACTGTAGGGAGCTGCGGAATGCTATGCCTTAAAGATGGAGCTGGTTTCCGCCTTCCACCTTCCCGATGGTGAGTGCTCTCTGTCACGAACAACTCCACATTTGGCTAAGGCCGAGGATCTGGCTTGCTTCCATGTAGGTGGACCTATCTGCATTGCCCCCGTGGCACGCCTGGGTTGGCTACCCAGAGGCTATTTAAGCTGTGGGCTGGCTTTCCCCGGGGTCCGAGGATTGTTCAATGTTCCTGAATAAACTGCATTGAAAAAAAAAAAAAAATCAACAGGATCTTTGGTCACCTCCCCCTGAGGGGAGAGCAGCCTTACCAGGCCACAGAGGAAGACACTGCAGCCATTCCTGATGAGACCTAACAGACTAGGATCAGAAGGAAGAAAAAGAAACCTTCCCCTACCAGTGGACTTGGGGAGGGGAGTATGTGGAGAAGAGGGAGGAAGGGAGGCATTGGGAGGGGAGGAGGGAGGGAACTAGAGAGGGGATACAAAGTAAATAAAGTATAATTTTAAAAAAAATCAGCAGGATACAGAGAGCTCTATAAAGACAACCAATTCCTTTACAACTTTACATCCCCAAACGTTGAAAAAGAAGCTACTAATATATATTACACTCTTTCCACCGTTCAATAATATCCTCACTACCAGAGCCATAGTTAACCCTCTCTTCAGTGAGATATGACTCATCACAGATTCTTCAAATACCTTGCCATATTTCTAACTACAACTAACAGTTAATTTTCCTATGTAGTATTTTAATTTACACTGACTAGCATTCAGTGCCTACTCTTTGTTTTTCTCTCCATGACTTCACCTCAGTATCCCACAATACTGATCTTTTCCATCTTCTTTCTTCCTCCATGAGTCTTTTCTTTATTAATGCAATAAGTAGGACATTCTCCTTCCTACTAACTGCACCCTAAAGTCCTCATGCCTTTTATTATACCCTTTTTCCCTAGAGTATAAACCAACTCCAACATTTGGAGCATAGTGTTAGCATCAAGTGTTGCTCCAATCAATTTTTAATAGAACTTACACATGTGCATTTTGCATGTATGAATTTACATAATCATCACAATTCTAAGAGACAATTGCATTGTTAGTGTCATTTCAAATGAGTCACACAGAGGTTGGTAGCCGAAGGTCACACTTCACTGAGTTGAAGAGCTTGAATTTTAGCAGAGTGACTGTGGTTCCAGAGGTCATGCTCATATCGTGAATATTAATCTGCTCTTTGTAGTAAATCTTTGTCCCTCTGTTTTGAAAGCCATGTTTGTGCTTCTTCCATTTATACACTTAAACTCTGTTACAGTACTGTGCCAGTTAGCTCACAGTGTATTGATTAAAACTTTTTTTCATCACTAGAAGGTATCTAAGTGAATTGGACAACACCATACCAAGAAAAAAAAAAAAAGACAAGGAAGATAGAAATATGATGAGGGTTTATAAATAATATATTTGCTAGATTTTCTTTAGGAAATCAATCATCCCCTTTCAAGGCTGTCTACTGCCTCCAACCATTGCCGAAAGATTAATATTCCAGTCACTCCAAATGGATGACTTCCTTTGTCAGAGGTATTTGTGGATTCAAATTTTCATTTTAAACTGAGATGGTATACCCATCTTAAATAGTGCATTGTTGTTTATACTGTCATATTCCATACATTATTTCACTCATTTGGGAATAACGCTGTCCACTTTTCACACATGAAGTAAGAAAAACTGACCATAAGTTCAAGAATGAAATTCTTAGAAAAGCCATTTTTTCCAAGTGAATTTCTTCTGATATAAAAGAACTTTTCATTTCCAAAGAGCTAAAAATCTACTCCTAACCTGTGGTTAAGTTGTAATGCTGTCATGTTGGTACAATGGTAAGCCATGAGCAATTATATGTTAGCTTGTATCTAAGGAAAGTTACATGCTTATTTATCTATCTGTCTGTCTGTCTATCTATCTACCTACCCACTCATCTCCTCTTATTCCTCCTTCACTGCCTCTGTCTCTGTGAGAAACTTTAAAGCTGCAAAAATAAATCTTATTAATATATAAAATGTTTATCCTATGGATTGATCTATAAATGAATAGATATTAGAAGGTAGTGTTCTAGCTTTGTCTTATATTAATATATTTCCTATTTCAAAGAAAATGAATTTCACTTTAACAAAATGATTGCAAGTAAATTAAATGTGAGAGTGTACTTATTTAAATATATTATATCACGTGAGTGACCCCAAAAATTCAAACAGAGAACATCTTCAGCTGATAAACACCTTCAGCAAAGCGGCTGGATAAAAAATTAACTCAAAAAATTCAGAAGCCTTCCTGTATACCAAAGACAAAAGGGCCAAGAGAGAAATTAGGGAAACAACACCCTTCACAATAGCCTCTAATTACATTAAGTACTTTGGTGTGACTCTAACCAAGCAAGTGAAAGAGCTGCTTGAAAAAAAGCAAATCTCTGAAGAAAGAAATTGAAGAAGATAACAAAAGATGGAATGATCCCCCATTATCATGGATCGATAGGATTAACATAGTGAAAATGGTCATCCTGCCAAAAGCAATCTACAGATTCATTGCAATTCCCATCAAAATACTGACACAATTCTTTACAGAACTTTAAAGAACAATTCTCAATTTCATATGGAAAAACCTAGAATTGCTAAAACAATCTTATACAACAGATCATCTGCAGGTATCTCCATCTCTGATATCAAGCTGTACTACAAATCAACAGTAATAATAATAATAATAATAATAAAGAAGAAGAAGAAGAAACCTGCATGGTACTGGCATAGAAACAGAATGGCGGGTCAATGGAATCGAATAGAAGACTCAAATATAAACCCACATACTATGGATACCTGATTTTTGACAAAGAAGTCAAAACCACACAATGGCAAAAAGACAGCATCTTCAACAAATGGTGCTGGTCTAACTTGATATCTACATGTAGAAAAATGCAAATAGATCTATATTTATCATCCTGCACAAAACTAAAGTCCACCTCTCCGGGATACAAGTGAATGTATAAAATTATTTAAAAAGAAAAAAGAAAACCCGCAGTAATGGAAACTAAAAACAAACGAACAAACAAACAAACAAACAAAAAAAAAAACTAAAGTCCAAGTGGATCAAAGACCTCAATATAAAACCAGACACAATAAACCTATTAAAGAAAACATGGGGGAAAAGTGGGGAAGATCCAAAGACTAATGTCCAGAATATATAAAGAACTCAAGAAGTTAAACACCAACAAACAAAGTTATCCATTTAAAAAATGAGGTACAGATTTAAACAGAGAATTCTCAATAGAGGAATATCAAATTGCAGAGAAACACTTAAAGAAATGCTCAACATCCTTAGTCATCAGGGAAATGCAAATCAAAATGACCCTGAGTTTTCATCTCACACCCATCAGGATGGCTAAGATCAAAAACTCAAGTGACAACACATGCTGGAGATGATGTGGAGAAAGGGGAACCCTCCTCCACTGCTGGTGGGGATGTAAACTTGTACAAGCATTTTAAAAATCAGTCTGGTGCTTTCTCAGAAAAATAGCAACAGTGCTATGTCAAGTTCTAGCTATGCCACTCATAGGCATATATCCAAATTATGCTCAAGTACATAAGAAGAATATTTGCTTAACCATTTTCGCAGCAGCTTTATTCATAATAACCAGAATCTCGAAAAAAAAAACTAATGTCCCTCAACTGAGGGATGGATACAAAAATTGTGGTACATTTACATAATGGAATACTGCTCAGCAATTAAAAACAAGGAAATCATGAAATTTGCAGGCAAATTGTGGGACCTAGAAAAGATCATTCTGAGTGAGATATCCCAGAAGCAGAAAGACTCACATAATATACACTCACTAATAAGTAGGAATTAGACAAATAATAAAGGATAAACATACTAAAATCTGTACACCTAGGAACCTAAGCAAGAAGGAGGACCCTGGGCAAGATGATCAATCCTCATTCAGAAAGGCAAATGGGATAGACATTGGAAGAGGGAACAGGAAAGGAGCCTACCACAAAGAGCCTTTGAAAGATTCTACGCAGCAAGGTGTCAAAGCAGATGCTGACACTCATAGCCAAACTTTGAGCAGAGTTCAGGGAATCTTATGAAAGAAAGGGTAGACAGAAAGACCTGAAAGGGATAGGAGCTCCACAAGGAGCTCAGAGGTCCTTTCTGAGACCCTTGAAAAGCCCAGGGGTCTTTTCTGAGACTGATACACCAACCAAGGACTAAGCATGAAGATAACCTATAACTCCTGCACAGATGTAGCCCATAGTGACTCAGTATCCAAGTGGGTACCCTAGTAATGGGAGCGGAGGCTGTCTCTGACTTGAACTCAGTGGTTGACTTTAATCACCTCTCCCACCAGGCCACAGAGGAAAGACAGTGCAGCCAATCTTGATGATGCCTGACTAGGCTAGGGCCAGATGGAAGGGGAGGAGGTCCTCCCCCTCAGTGGACTAGGGGAGGGGCATAGGGGTCATAAAAGGAGGGAAGGCGGGACCTGGAGGGGACGAGGGAGGGGGCTACACCTGGGACACAAAGTAAATAAAGTGTAATAAATTTTAAAAAAAGAAAACAAGAGCTACAACTATAAAGCTTACTGGTCAACTAACAAGAGCAGTAACCTAGAGAATTACAGACCTTACCAGTCAGCAGATAAATAATCAGTTAAGAGCTTGGGTAAGCAAAAGATCACAAGTGCTATTTGCCAAAAATGTTATACTTACCAGGAAATAGGCCAGCTGCCTCTCCACTACAGACTTCTTATAGATACCCGTGTGATTTGATTGCCAAGAACATATTTCTTTTTTATTTATTTATTTTTTTATGTTTCAGTGATCAAATTCATTTTCTCTGGCATGTATTACAAGTATTTTTATAAATGGTGCCATCTTCTAGATCCCTAATCCTGACTTTTAAACTTATAAAGTATGAGAAATTCATTGCAAATGTTTGAGTTTTTTTGTTGTTTGTTCTTTTATAATTTATTCACTTTATATCCCAATTGTAGCCCCCCTCCCTCTTCTCCTTCTGGTCCCACTCTTCCTTCCTCTTCCCCCAACCCCTTCCCCTAGTCCACTGAAAGTGGGAGGTCTTCCTCCCCTACCATCTGACCCTAGCCTATCAAGCCTCATCAGGACTGCCTGAATCCAATTTACTGTGGCCTGGTAAGGCTGCACCTGCCAGGGGGATGTGATCAAAGAGTAGGCAGATGAGCTTACATCAGAGACTGCCCCTGTCACCTTACTAGGGAACCCACATGGAGACTGAGCTTTCTATGGGCTACATCTGTGGTTGGGTGGCTGGGGACAGGGGTGAGGGGTGGTGTCTAGGTCCTCTCCATTGATAGTCCTTGGTTGGTGCATCATTCTCTGAAGTCCCCCCTGGGTCCTGCTTCTTTTGGCTTTGTTGTTGTCCTTGTGGAGCACCAGTCCCTTCTGGATTTTTTTTTAATCTCCCACCCCCTTCTTCTGTAAGATTCCCTGGACTCTGCCCAAAGATTGGCTGTGAGTCAATCCCGATGGGTGGAGTCTTTCACAGGATATGTATTGTAGGTTCCCATCCTGTTTGCTCTCTTCCACAGCTTTTGGTGTCTATCCTGTTTGCCCTTCTAAATGAGAATTAAACACCTTCCTTAGAGTTCTCCTTCTTATTTACCTTCTTTAGATCTGTGGGTTTTAGTGTGGCTATCTTACATTATATGGCTAATATCCACTTACAAGTGAGTGAATACCATGGGTGTTTTTTTGTTTTGTTTTGTTTTGTTTTGTTTTTTGCTTCTGGGTTACCTCACTTAGGATGATTTTTTTCTTTTCAAGTTCCATCCATTTGCCTACAAATTTCATGATTTCCTTGTTTTTTAGTGGCTGAGTAGTATTCCCTTGCTGAAATGTACCATAATTTCATTTTTCAGTTGAGGAACATCTAGGTTGTTTCCTGATTTTGGCTATAATGAATAAAGCTGCTATGAACATGGTTGAGAAAATGTCCTTGTTGTGTGGTGGAGCATCTTTTGGGGTATATGCCTAATAATGGTGTAGCTGGGTCTTGAGGAAGAACTATTCCCAATTTTGTGAGAAAGCATCAGATTGATTTCCAAGTTGGAGAAGTTCATATTCCCACCAGCAATGGAGGAGGGTTCCCCTTTCTCCACATACTTTCCAACATGTGTTGTCACATGTGTTTCTTATCTTAGCCATTCTGATGTGTGTAAGACAGAATCATTTACTTTCCCTTACTTGGTTAGAGTTACAGATTCCACTTACCAAAGTTGAATCAAGATCAGGTAAATAAATTAAATAGTCCTATACCCCTAAGGAAGTAGAAGTCATCAAAAATTCTCCCACCCCAAAATGCCCATGACCAAATGGTTCCAGTACAGAATTCTACCAGACCTTCAAAGAAGAGTTAATACAATTAACTCATCAAACTATTCCAAAAAATAGAAACAGAAGGAATATTACCAAACTCATTCAATGAAACCACAGTGACTGTGATACCTAAACCAAAGACCCAACAAAGAAAGAGAATTTCACACCAATTTTCCTTATGAACAATGACACAAAAATACTCAATAAAACACTTGCAAACTGAATCCAAGAACATATCAAAGATATAATCCACCATGACTAAGTAGTCTTTACCCCAGGCTTGCAGGGGTGGTTCAATATATGGAAATTCATCAATGTAATCCACTATATAAACAAACTGAAAGAAAATAAACACATGTTCATCTTCTTAGATGCTGGAAAAGCATTTGACAAAAATCCAACACCCATTCATGTTAAAAGTCTTGGAGAGAGCAGGGATACAAGGCTCATGCCTAAATGTAGTAAAGGCTCTATACAGCAAACCTACAGCCAACATCAAAATAAATGTAAAGAAACTTAAATCAATTCCACTGAAATCAGGGACAAGGCAAGGCTGCCCACTCTCTCCGTAGCTCTTCAACATTGTACTTGAAATCCTAGCTAGAGCAATAAGAGAACTAAAGGAGATCAAGGAGATACAAATTGGAAAGGAAGAAGTTAATATACACGAATGACACCAATAATGCTACCAGGGGATTCCTACAGCTGACAAACACCGTCATCACAGTGGATGGATACAACATTAACTTAAAAAAAAATCAGTAGCCCTCCTGTATACAAAAAACAAATGGGCTGAGAAAAACAATTAGGAAAACAACAACCTTCACAATAGCTAACAATAGATTTCTATATCTGCTTAATGTGCATTGAAGAAATGTTATATTTTCAAGTAAAGCAATCAATGTCTTGAGAACCACTCTTAGTTTAACAGAACAAAACAACAAATTTAACCAAGATTCAAAACACCTTTTAAGGATTCTTTGAAAGTATGTGATATTTACCACTTTAATCAGCACCAAGTTCTATCTCTGAATTGAGAACTTTAAAAATAAAGTCTTTTTCTTAGTGTGAGACTAAGTCATTAATAAGATATACATCAAGTTTCATGCCTGAGAATGTTCCTACCACAGGAAAAAATAACTCAGCAAACTTTTACCACCCAGTGATACAGATAGACTTCAATTATATTTAAGACAAATCCATATTGTGCAGTCATACAATCCTTACTGTATAAAGTCTCCAGTAAGACAAAGATCGTATTAATCTGCAATGCCAATCAGACTGATGTTAGAAGTCCACAAAGAAGCCCCTGTAGCTGTTCCTTAATTGTTCCTTTGACTTCTTTTTTTTTACTTTTCAAAACTCTTATAGCTATACTTTGATTCCAGCAAGTTAAATTAGAAACCTGAATACAGACATCATGAAAGATACCATAACCATAACCATAGCCAGACCCCCAAATTTAATTGTGTATGAAATGAAAACTAAAATGGGAAAAGTTGCAAGATCAATTAACAATGGTGAGCATTAAATTGATTCAATGGACATTATACTTAAAAAGAAAATTTAACAGACAAAAAATATATGTGTAGTGAATTTTTCTTGCAACACACATCCCAGTCATGGTTGATTCAAAACCTAAGACTATGGGTGTGTTTCTTTCCACACAAATACATCATTGACGATACTACACAGCTCCGTAATGAGAAAGCTCCGTCAATGCCTGACTAATAACATGAATTCAATAGACAGTTCCTTGCCATTAACCAGAGCCTGCACATTTCTTATTCCTCTAGGCTTAGCACACCCAGGAAAGCTTCAAATCAATCAGATATTTCTCTAGTTTCTGATATTTTCCTGGAATCCATTTTTGTTCAAATGTTTGTAAGGGAGTGGAATGACTTTCAACATTACTTTTGGTTTGTTAAGACTTTTAATATGTGCATTGAATACTGACAGCAAATAAACAAAAGTTTCAACTGCAAGAATTCCTGTGTGTTGAACCAGATACAACGGCACAAAGTCAATAGCATCAATGGAAATTTATAACGTAGCATTGCAAAGAAGAAAGTTCTGGAGCAGAGTGTCTGCAGCCAAGTCATTCAACCCACTTTCTAAGACATTTGCTTAGCAATTGTAGTTTTCTGCATCTCAAGTGCCTCAACTGCAAAGGACAATTAATTATAAAATCATTATGAGGTCTAGAGGAGTGGATATAATTATGTAAAGCCATTAACTATGTACTGATTCGCATGGCTATCCTTCATATTTAGAGTTGCTTGGAAAACATTTAGATTATTTGTCACTCTAACTATGCCCTGCTTTTCCAAAAAAAAAAAAAATCTTTGTACCACACTTCTTCAAACTCCACAGCCAGTTTTCCTACCCTGAGAAGGGTTTAGAAGCACTCATAATTGGTTTGGGCTATGGCAGACCTTTTAGAATTTCCTAATTATATATTTCATGACAAATGAAATTAAAGAAGAGGGAGGGAGGGTGGGACCGGAAGGGGAGGAGAGAGGGGCTTATGGGGGGATACAAAGTAAATAAACTGTAATTAATAAAAAAAATTTAAAAAGTGGTAATTCATCATAAAATGAAGAATGGTATTAGTCTGATTTTTAGGGAGTAAATAAGCAAACTGTTGCCAACATTATTTTGCCAAAAGAAAGCTGCAGATCACCATCACAACGATGTACATAACTCATTTTCAGATATATGGATACAGAAATTGTGGTACATTTACATAACGGAATACTACTCAGCAATTAAAAATAAGGAAATCATGAAATATGCAGGCAAATGGTGGGATCTAGAAAAGATCTTCCTAAGTGAGGTATCCCAGGAGCAGAAAGACACACAGGGTATATACTCACTTTAAGTGGATATTAGCCATATAATATAAGATAAACATACTAAAATCTATACTGCTGAAGAAGCTAAAAAGCAAGGAAGACCCTAGGGAAGATGCTCAGTCCTCATTCAGAAGGATAAATGGAGAAAGATAAAGGATAAAGGATAAAAGGAGAAGACAGGTAACAGGATAGAAGTCTACCACAGAGGGCCTCTGAAAGATTCTACTGATTGAGGTATCAAAGCAGAGGCTGAGACTCATAGCCAAACTCTGGGCAGAGGGCATGGACTTTTATGAAATAAGGGGGAGATACAAAGACCTGGAGGGAACAGAAGCTCCAAAAGGAGACCAACAGAGCCAAAAAAAAAAAAGAGTCCTAGGTGCCCTGCAGAGCTTGACACCTCAACCAAGGACAAGGACAATGCATAGAAGAAGATGTAGCCCATAGACTCAGTCTCTAAGTGGGGTCCCAAGTAAGGGGAGCAGGAGCTTTCTCTGGCATGAATTCAGTGACAGGCTCTCTGGTCACCTCTCCCTGGGGAGTGTAGCCTTGCCAGGCCACAGAGGAAAGCAATGTAACTAGTCCTGATGAGACCTGATAGGCTAGGATCAAATAGAAGGGGAGGAGGACCTTTCCTATCAGTGGAAAAGGGGAGGGGCAAAAGGGGAAGAAGAAGGAGGAAGGGTGGGATTGGGAGGAGACCAGGAAAGGGGCCACATCTGGGATACAAATATTCAACAGAAACCATAAACAATGATGTCACTGAGTTTGTGATGCAAATACATTATGCTTTAACATGAATTATATAAACATCTAGATAAGTAGTTTTATAATATATAATAAAAAATGTTGTACTTATAACTAATGGAAGAAATTACCTACTACAGAAAGAAGCTTGGGGAATTAAACAAATACATGTCTTCAAACATTTAATTTATCCTCTCAGTTTCATAATTAGTAATTCCTATTGTAGTGAGGCTTATAAGAATGTTATACAGATGCAATAAGTGATTGTATGATAGGTTCTTGGATATAACAGCAACTTTTAAAGGCAAAACAATAAAGAAAAGTGGCTTTCACTCTCTTTTTATCTTGGTATCTTCTTCGTAATTTCTAAGTCATCTTAGAACAGGGGATCTGTTAGAATGGGATCTTCAAACAATGGAGGACTCACAAGACAGAAACTGAATTAAGATTCATTGATTGGTCCTTGGTTGGAGAATCAGTCTCAGAAAAGACCCCTGTGCCAAGATATTTTGGTTCTGTTACTCTCCTTGTGGAGCTCCTGTGCTCTCTGAGTCTTACTATCTCCCCCTTCTTTCATATGATTCCCTGTACTCTGCCCAAAGTTTGGTTATGAGTCTCAGCATCTGCTTTGATATACTTCTGGGTAGAGTCATTCAGGGGAGATCAAGTGGGTTCCCTAGCTATCTCTGACATGAATTCAGTGGTGGGCTCTTTGACCACCACCCCCTGATGGGGGAACAGCCTTGGCAGGCCACAGAGGAGGACAATGCAGCAGTCCTGATGAGACCTGATAAGCTAGGGTCAGATGGAAGGGGAGGAGGACCTCCCCTACCAGTGGACTTGGACAGGGGCATAGGAGGAGATGAGGGGGGGAGGGAGGGTAGGATTGAAAGAGATTGAGAGAAGGGTCTACAGGTGGGATACAAAGTGAATACATTCTAATTAATATAAATTTTTTTAAAAGATTCATTGATTGACTGATGGAGAAAGAATTGTTTTATCCTGTGTAATCCATTACTTTTATTCTCAATATATTTTAAATACATATCATTTAATGCATGTATCTAAATGATGTACTTTTAAGCAGTTTGGTTTTAGTAAAGCAGTGTAAACATTCAGAAACTATGTATACTGGAGAAGCCTTGTCAGTTTCAAGCAACATTTTCAAAAGATAAAAGGACTAAGACATAAAAATAAAAAAATACTATGTGAGTACTGAAGAGAAGCTTCCTGGTTAAGAGTGGTTCATGCTGTGGCTGAGGACACACCAAAATTTGGTTTCCACCCTACACATCTGGATGCTCAAAACAATCTGTAACTTTCAGGGGACCCTCTGCCCTTTGGAATCTGTAGCCTTTTGGGAGCACATAAACTCATGAAGCCTCAAATACAAGCCCATAAACAAGAATAATAAATAAATCTTTCAAAAAGAATGTGGAACTGACTTAATGAATATTTTTTATTTTAAATTTAAGAAAGCTTCAGAAAAAATCTTTATGTACCACAGTACATTATTCAAAGAAGGTGATTGCTAAAACTGACCTACAAAAGGGGGATTCAAGCAAAGACCCCTAGTATCAGAGGGTATAGAAAGTGAAGAGAACACCCTCTAACAAGACTAGTTTCCTAGCAGAGGGAGTAGAACACCAACACACCCACAAAAACTTTGACCCCAAATTACCCTGCCTACAAATGCACAGGGATAAAGATAGGGCAGATAGAGCAGAGAATTATTTTTTTTCTTTCCATTAATTACAGTTCATTCACTTGTATCACCCCTGCAGCTCCCTCCCTTATCTCCTCCCAGTTCTACCCTCCCTCCCCTTTCTCCACCCATGCCCCTCCCCAAATCCTCTCCAAATAGGAAAGGCCTTCCTCTCCTTCCTTCTGACCCTAGTCTATCAAGTCTCCTCAGGAGTGGCTGCATTGTCTTCTTCTGTGGCCTGGTAAAGCTCCTCCCCACTCATGGGGAGGTGATCAAAGAGTAGACCAATCAGTTCATGTCAGAGGCAGTCCCTGTTCCCATTACTATGGAACACACTTGGACACTGAACTGCCATGGGCTACATCTGTGCAGGGGTTCTAGATTATCTCCATGCATGGTCCTTGGTTGGAGTATCAGTCTCAGAAAAGACCCTGTGTCTAGATTTTTTGGTTCTGTTGCTCTCCTTGTGGAGTTCCTGTCTTACTATCTCCCCTTTCTTTCATAAGATTCCCTGCACTATGCCCAAAATTTGACGATAATTCTCAGCATCTGCCTTGATATCTTGCAGAGTAGAGCCTGTCAGAGGCCCTCTGTGGTAGGCTCCTGTCCTGTTTCCTGTTTTCTCCCTTTTCTGATGTCTATCCTCTTTACCTTTCTGAATGGGAATTGAATGCGGATTGAGCATCTTCTTGATTAGTTTCTTTAGGTGTACAGATTTTAGTATGTTTATCCTGTATTATATATCTAATATCCCTTATGAATGAGTATATACCCTGTGTGTCTTTCTGCTTCTGGGATACCTCACTCAGGTCGATCTTCTCCAGTTCCCACCATTTGCCTGCAAATTTCATGTGATTTCCTTGTGTTTTATTGCTGAGTAATATTCCATTGTGTAGATGAATCACAGTTTCTGTATCCATTCATTAACTGAGGGGCATCTGGGTTGTTTCCAGCTTCTGGCTATTACAAGATAGAGCAGAGATTTAAGGAATGCCCAACCAATGCCTGGCTCAACCAAAGTCTCACTCAATGGAAGAGTGCCAACTCCTGAATGATACACTGCTGAGGTTTCAGACAAGAGCCTGTAAGAGTTGTCCTCTGACAGGCTCTACCCAGAAGTGCCTCAAATCAGATGTTGTGACTCAGAGCCAAACATTGATTGATAGGGAGTCTTGTGAAAAAGTAGAAGGAAAAAGAAAATAATCTGGAGGTGACAGGTGCTCCACAAGACGACAAACAGAGCCAACTCAGGGCCCAAAGGGCTTTGCTGAGACTGAAGCATCAACCAATGACCATGCATGAACTGGACCTAGGTCCCCTACAAAGATGTAGCAGATGGGAAGCTTAGTCTTCACATGAGTCCTCTAGTAAGGGAAGCGGGCACTGCATTGGACATGGACTCACTTGTAGCTTTTTTATTACTTCCCCCTGTCGGGACTGCCTTGCTAGGCCACAGGAGAAGAGGACACTCAGTCCTGATGCAACTTGATGAGCTGAGGTGGACGGTGGACAGAAAAGGGAACTCCTTTTTCTCTGAGAAATAGATGAGAGAAAAGAAGAGAAGGAAGGAGGGTGAGACTGGGAGGGGAGAAGGAATGGGGCTACAATCTGGATGTAAAGTGAAAAAAAAAAGTATATTAATTAAAAAAATAAAGTTGCATGAAATAGACATTAAAATTTCAATAAAATTTCAAGGCCTCCATTTTGAGCATTTCGGAAATATGAAGTTTGCCTTAAAGACACTGAATCAGGCCTTCTGCCTAGACTCTTCTTATATGCCAATTTTCCCCAAACTCAACAATAGTCTCTTCTAAGAGACTAATTTATGGAAGTGACTTACTCCTAGGATAGCAGACCCATTCCATCAGGATGAAGAACAACATTCCTGTGTTTCCATTCTCATCTCTGCCTGGAAATAGAGCCTGGGTGCTCCCTACAAAGAGATAAGTTCAACGGCTACAAGAGTTCCCTAAATTCAGCAGCCAGATGTCTAGAAAAAAATACAGACGATCCTCAGTCATCACAACATCTTTGTGATCCAAGCTCAGCTTAGACTTGTAAAAAGAAACACAATACTATAACCAGAAGTAATTACAAGACATTCAAATCATTTAAAGGTGTCCTTTGAAAAGCGGCACGATGCAAACACATTTTGAAAACCACAGCTCATTTTAAATATCCATTCTAGCCGTTCTTGTTATGACTAAGATTCCCCACATGGAGGGCATCAGCTATAAAAGTATTCCTCGCTGTTGATCTCAATTGTCAACTATGTGCTAGACTTAGTCCAAGCCTCCCACATGGGCTTGTGTATTTGTCTCACTTTCCTTCTCTCCCTGAGTTTGTTTAGATAGTTGGGTTTTAGAGTTTAAAAAATTATGTGTGTGTATGTGTTTGTGTGGGTTCTTGAACCTTGTGTTTGTGCCCTCGTGTGTGCTGAACGAGGAAGCCAGAAGTCAAGTGTTTTCCTCTTCCTTGGCTCTCTACCTATGTTTTTGAGATAGGATCTCTCGCTGAACTTGGATCTCCCTGTTATGGCTAGATTGGCAACACAGCATACTCCAAGTCTCTTCCTGTGTTCATTTTCCCTTTCTCTAGCACTGATATGAGAGGCATGCTGCAATGCACAGTGCTCTGGTGATTAGAACTCGGGTCCTTGCTCTTGTGTAGCAAGCATGGAATGAACTGAAACATCTCTCCTGTCCTCCTTGCTTTTATTTAATGTCCTCTCACAGCATACAATACAGCTTCCCACTCCTGGTTTTGTTGTTTTGTTTGTTGTTGTTGTTTTCAATTTTGCCTGTGTAATTTATTTGTTCTTCACAGCATCAGGGAGCCATCAGGGAACTTAAAGACCGCTCTGTAGAGATCTGAAGCTAGCAGAAAGCAAGAGAAAAAGAGAGATGGGTAAATATGTTCTCCGGATTTTATATTCCAATCCCATCTGTCTATTCACTTTCAAAACCATTCACTGTCATGGTGTTTACTTTTGTTTCAAACTCCAGGGTCTTGCAAGAGATAATTGGAGGTTTCCAGATATTTCTCCTCTAGGGTGCCTAGGGATTTGAAATCAGTGGAAAATTAAATAGGATTCCTGTATTTACTTGAAGTTGCAGAAACCCTTAGACTCTCCTGATCTCGGAACATCTCTGTTCTCTGAGGAGAAACACTGGGATATCCACAGTGTCTCTCCCAAAAGAAAAAGGATGACTTTTCTATTGCTTCTAGAGTTAGTAAGATGACATTACCAGGTTGCCCATTTTTCCCTCACACACATGGTGTTTTGTTGTTGTTTGTTTGTTTTGATTTTTACTAATTTGCTTTACTGTGGAAAAGTTGGATTTCATAAGTAGTCTGCCTTTTTTTCATGTGTCTTAGAATGCTATCAAGAAAAAAACAAATGTAAAATTACAGAACACACTTCTTTTTGTCTGAAATACTTAAGGCATTCTACGGTATTTGGTACCTGAGCACTTAACTCAGCAGAATTTTCATATCATTAACAAGTTTCAGTTAAGTAAACCATAAAAACAGCATTGTATTTTTTACTTTTTATTAAATTTTTATTTTTTATATTAATTACAGTTAATTTACTTTGTATCCCAGCTGTAGTGCCCTCCCTCATTCCTTCCCAATTCCACCCTCCCTCCCTCATCTCCTCCCTGCCCCTCTCTAAATCCACTGATAGGGGAGGTCCTCCTTCCCTTCCATCTGACCCTAGCTTTTCAGGTCTCACCAGGACTGCCTGCAATGTCCTCGTCTGTGGCCTGGCAAAGCAGCTCCTCCCATGGTGGTTTGGGGAGGTCAAAGAGCTAGCCACTGAGTTCATGCCAGATACAGTCCCTGTTCCCCTTACTAGGGAAACCCACTTGGATACTGAGCTGCCATGGGCTATGTCTGAACAGGGGTTCTAGGTTATATCCATGCATGGTCCCAGGTTGAAGAATCAGTCTCAGACAAGCTCCTGTGCCCAGATATATTTGGTCTTTGTGGAGCACCTGTCCTCTCCAGGTCTTACTAACTCTCTCTTCTTTCATATGATTCCCTGAACTTTGCAGAAAGTTTGGCCATGAGTCTCAGCATCTGCTTTGATATACTGCTATGTAGAGTCTTTCAGAGGCCCTCTATAGTAGGCTCCTATCCTGCTTCTCGTTTTCTCCTACTTCCAATGTCCATCCCATTTATAACACTGTATTTTTAAGAAATCATAGATGAGTCATTTTTTTCAGTAGACTGAGTGATTGCAAATGAGTGTATATAATCATAATCTCTAAACTAGGAAACATTACCACTACTTTTATTCTGGGGAAAAAAAAAAGATTATACAAGTAAAACTTCTTAAGGAAGAGCCCAAAGTTCAGGTAGATTTTTTTGATGATTCTATGATGATGGTTTTATTTGTTTCAGTAATCACTATAAACCAGGAGCATACATTTTTTTTCACCTCCATTTATACAGCAAGAACTCCCCCCCCCTTAAATGGGTTAGAAGAGTTGGAGTTCTAATTATGGGAAAACCAGTACTTCCTGATCAGTCTGTCTGAAAACACTCCAACTATGTGACATGTTACTGGCCATTAAACCCACTCAATTTTTCATTCAGCTAAGTAAAGAAAGACCAAGCTAAGAACTTGAAAAGTTTCAAGTTCTTACCTCTCTCTAAACCGCTTTACAAACAGGATTGGACAGTCACTGCAATGATATAAAACAATTACATACAATAAATGGCAATGATTCAGAAAGAATGAATTCCCATTTAAAGCACATTATGTACCACTTGTGAAAAATGCTGAAGACTTCAAGTAGGATGGAAGAAGAAATGAAATAGAGTTGCTTCTCTCTGAATAGGAGCTGTTCTGTGAATGCATGTGCTTAATGCCATTATAAAATATCACTTCCAATGCCCCACTCTATTTGCAGATGGCATATTCTTCAGTCCCAAAGTTATGATTCATATATATCAAGTCACTTAGCACTGCTGGCAAGTGTTTGCCAGTCTGAAATATAAAGCAGAGAGGATAATAAAACCCTAACGTGCAGCAATAAAACTAATGAAATATAATCTCAAATATACTACTCAAATTCATCCAGAAAGGAAACACAATCATCCAGTCTTAAGGACCGGGAAATAGATCCAGCTCCATAAAAACGCATATTCACTGTGGCAACATGCATCATTTCAGAATTAGAACTCAACAAGTATTCAAGCTCATTAGAGACAGTAATTATCTTGGCCAAACAGATGAGGATGGTGGGGTGAAGAATCAACGGCCCATATATGCTTACTTTGGCTCTGTATCAAAAGCAATCAAAAGGAAAATATTGTTGTTGTTTTTAAGAGACGTAATCTTTCATGATGAAGATAAAGTTGAGGGTACTCAGAGTGAGCAGGGTTTAAAGAGTTAGTTATGACTTCCAAGATCAATACGTAAGCAGGTCACAAGTTATTTACATTTGGTTTACATGTGCCTGTAATAACCATGCAATCCAGCCCAAATCACCTCAGATTGATGTCATTATGGTACCCCTGGAGGCTGCAATTTGACAATAGCACATTTCCCTATTGACATTTTCCTTCTCATCTGTTCCCGAAAGTCTTCTATTCAAATAATAAGAAAAAAGACAGAGAAAATCTGGTAGGAAAGAATAGGATGGGGGATGAGGAGGGAAAGCTTAAAACGGAAAAGTACAAGTTGTTCTAAGCCTTTCTGTGTAGCTTTGATGTTCTGTACACAAAAGTGACGGAGAGGAGTGAATAAAACAACAGAAAACAGACTTACCCAAAGACAAAATCACTGAAAACAAGATTCACTTTCTCTCAACAGACAACTACTGAGGTTTTTGCATGTGGGAAAGTCTGTGCAGCCAAGTAAAGGAAAGCAGATCAATGGCTGCCCACTCTCAGAAACTTCCCCCCACCCCACCCCCACACAACAGGAAGCTCTCTGCATCCTTGCATTTTCAGAAGATATTTTCCGAAAATCAAAGAAATTAGTATCAATGAACATGTGTGCCCCAATGAAACTCAGAAGAAAATGGAAGTTCAAGTAGGGTCAAATGATGACTGATTAACAATGCTGTCCAGGTATGCTTAAAACAAACAACACTAACGAGGAAGCGAGAAGTACTGCACAGATATTGGAAATCAAAATCTGAATTTATATTGCCAGAGGGGGAAAAAAAAAACAATGAACTAACAGGAACATTTTCCAATTAAATGAACCCAAGCCCTGTGAGCTTGCCTAGAGTATACTGCATAAAATAAAATATTTTTTAACTATACACAGGCTTCCCTGAAAATATAACAATGGAAATAATGTGTCATTAAAAATGTATGAATAAATGGAATGATTTCCTTTTTTGTGTGCTTGTACTTTAAGAACAAATATAATTAGAGTTACCACTCATGTAAATAATGAAACACATCTTATTTACTTTCTGTTTCCTCATTTATGTTCTAAAACATTTATGTTCCCACCTATTGATTTTGTTCCCATTTGGTTTTTACAAACATTGACTTCAAACTTGACCCCCTTTAAAAAAAAATAACGCTATTTTCTACCTGCTCTGAAATGTTAGTATCTTATTAAGTCTGTCATTCCAGTGATATAATTCAGTGTATTGCCTTTCTGGCATGTCCTGAGTTAATTCTATAGGGGAAGTACCACTTGCAGAATTGAAATATTGAATCTTACAAGAGTTTTCAGTAATTTAAGAGTTAATACAGTTTTCTTTCTATTGAATGTAAATGTCTGATCATGGTTTACTTTAAAAATAAAACCAGACTAATGCCTTTAACACACACCTGCTTTTATCACTCTACGGTGCAGTGATTCTCAATAGAGAATAAATTCACAACGCTTTAATATGAATAATGTTCTGTGAACTAGGAGCGCTACGTTTGAAAGCCTTCCTGTTTTAAGTGCATGATTTACATTGTTACAGATTGAAATTTACAGAGCACTTTCACTTATAGGGCATTCGTGTACCGCCACCTAGTGGTATCCAAGCATGACACAACCAGTCACATTAAAAAAAAAAAAAAGAAAACTAACAAGAAACAAACAAAATTTTGTTAATGAAGATGGGAAATAAATAAACATTTAACAATGGCCCTGTGGAGATGGAAAGATTGATTTTGTATGAGCCAAAAGATAATTAAAACATATTCTTTAAAAACTAAAAAAGTATATGATGGGAAAGGACTAAGAGACTAAGAAGGACACTCTTGCCAAGTATATCTAGCTAAAAAGACAATAAAATGATTAGAAAAAAACCTGCATAGTTTTTATTTGTTTGTTTGTTTGTTTGTTTTCCTCATGTCATGAACCATAGAAATGAGTCTAGAAAGCAGGCTAGATGTAGTATCCTAATCTTATAGATCTAAGCCCAAGTATTTCTTTATTATCAAAATCAAAGTGTGTGTTTCAAATCAGAAACAAGTTAGCTTAGCTGATAAGAACACAGGAACAAAAGAGCATTTATATCTTGTAGATGTTTAATATTCTGAGAATCTTGTACAAGAAGCCTCTCTGTTGTTCAAAGTTGCATTATTCATAAAATTAGAATTATACCCAGTCTGTTGCTTGATAAACCATGATGCCTGTGTCATCTAACCCAGAATCTGATTCATGAATGGAAAAGAATAAATGCCTATATCAGGGCCAAAGTGAGCAGCCTTAATTGGAGATTATAATCCCAGAACATGACATTTTTTTTAACTAAATCATCTCAATATCTTCCCAAGAGCACACAAAACTTTTCCTAGCTTCCTTCAGACAAAGGTTTAAAAATTCCAAGACTTGAACTCACACAAGTCCAGATCAGAATAAACTTAGATAGATTTATGTCTCACAAGTCAAAGTTTTTGCTCTAAGGTCAAAGCCAAGAAATCATAGATTCAGTTTGATAATGGAATGATTCTGGATTTCAATGAGGAACTTTTCAACTGATGAAAACCTTAAAATTTGTTTTCCTAAAAATAAAACATTTTGAAAATGTAGTAAATATTGCATACAAGTTAAGTCCTGTTACTGATTTCTCACATCCTAAGAGGTGTTAAATGAAGAAGTAACTTGTTACTTAGCTAATATAAAGAGAGAAGTATGGTCGTTTCAACTCTATTCCCTTTTACATATTATCTCAAAAATGTTATTTTATAATGTAAAATATGAAAAGGTGAAGCAGTTTCAAAGGTCAAAATCTTAACTCACTTTTTATCTTTTCTCTATTGAACATCTATCACAAATGGTTAGTTGACAGATGTAAGATTCTCAGCAGATATAGAGAGCATGAACATAAATCTTCAGTCTTAAAAGTTTCTTTAATTCTACAGCTCTTATTTAATATAGTGACTTTGTAAAGCATATGCATGGCTTTATAAAACTTTTACATAAAAGAACATGATCCTCATTATCTTTGGCAGAAATTAACATCTGAATATAAGAAGAAATGGAAGGGAAAAAAGATTTCCAGTAAGTATATCCATTCCACTAAAGAATGAAAAAAGCAAAGGTGTTCAGAGGTGAAGACTATGCAGATAAAGATGAGATGAGCACTTTGTTTTGTCATGAGTATTTATTGTGCAAAACAAGAATGCGTTTAACAAGTAGACAAGAATTAGTTAATGTGGTTTTAAAAAGAGGAATGGTAAGGATACAATTAAAACTGGGACACACGTAACTGCCTACCAACTGCAGACTTTTTAATTTAGTCCCTGTGAGTTTGTGAAAGGGACAGTTGTAAATCATAGGCCTACAAAATGACAGCAGTCTGAATCTACCGAGCTTGTGGAGGACATGATGTATAGTTCTAAGGACCTCACTTTGGGTCATCCAAGTGAGGAACATTGGGCAGCCCCCCAATACTGATACTTAAGGAAGAGGAAGAATGGAGGCTTCTGGTACAGAAACTCACTTGAGATGGCTTAAACAAAGAGATATTTGTTATATGCTTGCAAGAATACTGTGATAGTTAATAAAGGATCCAAAATATACAATGACACTACATCTAGAAATTGAGAGAACAAATTTAAAAGATCGTGAACAATTTGGAAGAGAATGGTATTTGCTGCCTTTGCAATGAAAGGGCATGCGTTTTCCTTTTCTTTCTTGATGGCACCGTAATGAATTATCACAGACTTGGTTGCCTAAAATAATGAGTGTTAATCCTTTGTTTTGAGAGCCACTCCCACCAACTTGTTTGGTGGAGCCACACGGGCTGGAAAAGTACCTCAGCCAACGGTTAGCGGAGAGCAGGAAATGTTTGGGAATTCACAACTGCCAGCCTTGCAAGAGCCACAGCTTACTGACATACAGCATAACACTTATTCTGAATGGTCTCCCCCGTTTGATATGCTCAGACTTAATCATCTGTGGTACAGGATTACAGCGTGTAGCCTTAGAAAGTTATCCAGTGAAGAAAGTGGAGCTCTCACTGAGTGGGAGATGGGGGAGTGAACACACCGAGTGTGAATGGGAGTAGTAGAATGCTGGATAACAGAGGATAGTAGGTAAGTTACCTAAGCATGCAAGAGAATTTCTTTTTTTTCCTTTTTTTAAAATTTTTATTAATTACAGCTTATTCACTTTGTATCCCACCTGTAGCTCCCTCCCTCCTCCCTTCCCAACCCCACCTTTCTCCCCCCTCCTCCACCCATGTCCTTCCCTGAGACTTATAGCCAAACTTTGGGCAGAGTGCAGGGAATCTTATGAAAGAAGGGGGAGATAGTAAGACCTGGACAGGACAAGAGCTCCATAAGGAGAGCAACAGAACCAAAAATCTGAGCATAGGGGTCTTTTATAAGACTGATACTCCAACCAAGGGCCATTCATGGAGATAACCTAGAAACTGTGCACAGATGTAGCCCATGTCAGTTCAGTGTCCAAGTGGCTTCCATAGTAATGGGAACAGGGACTGTCTCTCACAAGAACTGATTGGCCTGCTCTTTGACCACCTCCCTCTGAGGGGGAAGCAGCCTTACCAGGTCACAGAGAAAGACAATGCAGCCACTACTGATGAGCCTTGATAGACTAAGATCTGAAGGAATGGGAGGAGGACCTCCCTCATCAGCAAGAGAATTTCTTAAGGAAACTCACTACCTAGTAAGATAAATTAAAAATATAACTAAAAAAAAATAAGTTTAGCCAGAATTACCCTGCCTAGATTGATAATGCTTCTCCCAGAATAGGGTTATTTAATGTAAATCAAAGGTAGTAACAAAACAAATGGTAGAGGAAGGATGACTCATCTTGCCCAGCATTTTGACCTGACATCAGAACTCCAAGTTCTGTGACCTCCAGGATTTACATGAAGGGCTTCCTCTGTTCTCAGGTCATTAATCTGAAGCTGGAATTGGACTATCTGCTCACTGGAACTACAACCTAATTTCACCTCTGGCTTTTCTTATTTTCTAGATTTTTAGCAGTTTATCATGGGGGAAAATTGTATTATTGTTTGGCCTAATGCCCATAATAAATGACCTCTGATCTACCCATATATCTATATTTATGTAGGTAGGTAGGTGAATAGATAGATAGATGATTGGTAGATAGATAGATAGATAGATAGATAGATAGATAGATAGATAGATGAGAGAGAGAGAGAGAGATAATCCTATTGGTTCTGATTCTCTGGAGAACACTAATTTAGGGATGAATTACAGCAAAGTAAATAAAATGATAAACACATTGTAAGTACACTAAGCACCATATGCTGTGTGAATTTACTCCTAAAACCTAAGTTCTAAGAAAAGGTGAGAAGCTGACTCATGTAGTCAAGGCTAGAGTGAGATGACAGAAATGAAAAAAAAGGTAGAGCTCTTCAAAGAATATGAACATATGTTTTGATTCTGTTTGATTTACTGGCATGAAACAAAATTAAGGATGAAATATTGGTTTATTTTTCACAGCAGCAGGGAGGAAGAAGCAGAACTACAAGCAAAATTATACAAAAATATAGAATTATATAGTAGCTTTTAAGTAGAGGGAAAATGGGTGTTAAATGTAAATAGTTGTGATTATTTTCCTTTGTGACTGAGTAGAGTTCACTTCAGTTATTCCCGGGAATGTCAAAGTCATGATGAAACACTCCTCCTGTAACAGTGTTTGAAAATGATGACATGTCCAGGTTGACATGAGTTGAGGATTCCCTTTGAGACAGTTCTGGCATGATTTGTGAGTGTGGTATGTTCTACAGTAATATGAGTCATCTGTTTTGCTTAAGACACAGAATTCAAAGAATGAAAAGAAAAATGTGATGCATGTTTGCATGTCAATATCTTTCTGGCTGGGTAATATCTCTTTAGAGTCCAATGTGATGTCCCCTAAATCATCTGATTGTGGTTTTAAGCAGGAATAAGTCATTCTTCCTTCTTTGAAGACAGAAGGTAAGTCCATGTTTCCCCTTTTCTATGGGAAATGCTCTACTATAAATAGTCAAAAAGATTTCATTATTAAGACACTCTTTTAGCTGAAAAATGATAATGAAATTCATGACAGTATCTCAGAAAGCTAAAAGAGCACCTACAAAAATTCAATTCTCATTCCATTTTACTTTATTTTTTATTCTTTCTCTGTTCTCCACTTGTACCTCATAATTCTGCTGAGCCAAGGTTTTCCATGAAGTCATCAGTACTTCAGAAGGCAAAAAGATAGTCCAGAAATTGGTAGAGCCCCCAAAAGAATAAGGGAATATATTTCCCCATATTGAAAGTTTGTAATCTAGCTGGCAAGGAAGTAAGCAAGGGCACATACACAAAGGAATGTATTTATTACTCAAAAATATACACTATTTTTTAATGCTGTTTATTGGTCTGCATAGTTTTCATTCGTTCACTTAAAAATATATGTACAGAGAGAGTTACTGTAATACATAATACATAATGCACAAATGCTGTTAAAGAAGAATGGTTTATGAAGAATCTAAAAAAAAAGGTGGAGATGACTGTCCTATTGGCAGGAAAATATATACAGCAAGTAGGGTATTTTGAAATACTTATAATCCTGATACTTGGGAAGATCACAAGTTCAAGGTCAGTCTGGGTTACTTAATAAGGTACTGTCTCAAACAAACACACAAATAAGCTAAGTAAATTAAAACAAATGGACTTAAAGATAGCTGGTGAGCACTACAAAATAACTAACTTAATGAGGTAAAAATCCTGGTCTGGAAAAGTGAGCAGGAATGCATAGCAATGGTCACTGGAAACCCTCTAGAGAGCTTAGACATAAAGCAGAGTGATGAGTAGCCAGAGGGGTTCAACAGCAGGCCTAGCCTGGCTGTTTCTTGGGATGAGAACTTAACCTTTAGACCAGGGACTAGAGAAGCTTTCCAGATGAAGGGAAAGTAGCAGGGATTTTTGTTTGTTTGCTTGTTTGTTTCTAATATCGTGGGTTTGACTTATACAGTAAATTGAAAGAGAAAGTAGGTAGTGAGTAGATGTAAAGTGGTGCTTTAAGATCTACATTATATTTGTTAGGATTCTCCAGTGACCATAACCCATAGAAAATGACAGAGGAAGATTACAGATAGATAGATAGATAGATAGATAGATAGATAGATAGATAGATAGATAGATAGATAGATTAGATAGATAGATTCTAGGAATAATCCCGTGAGATTAGGGAAGCTAAGATATTCTACTACCGGTTCTCTAAGACCTGAAAAACCACTATTATAGCTTATATCAAGTCCAAAATCCTCCAAAACAAGGAAGTCAATGGGCTAACTATCGGCCTGAGGCCAAAGACCTTCGTACTTGAGGGTCACTAGTACAACTCCAGAATCCAAAGATCAGAGACCCAAAGTTCTGACATCTAAGGGTCAAAGAAGAGTGTCCCAGCTCTAGAAGAGGAAAAACAAAAACAAACAAACAAACAAAAAACTGCCCTTCTTTCTACTTTAAGTTCCATCCAGACCCTCATATGATTGCATGTTCACTGCTCATATTGGATGACAGCAGATGTTCCTTAGTCCACAGTCAGACTCAGCAATATTGTTCTCCAACTATCCATGTACCCCTTACTTCAGTCAAGCTGACAACTAAAAATAGCCATGACATGCTCTTAAGAACAAAAGTGAATAAAACTTGCCCAAATTAACAAACTGCACGTATTTTGAGCATCTTAATTCTACAATAGTTCACTTATATTTTATGTTTTATTATGCAATTAGAAGAGCTAGATTTTTTGAATTATTACTGAATAGTCCCCTGAGCCCAGCAATAGGGAGTCCCTAGAAAAAGTATGAAATATATACTGATTTCACACCTTTACTCGTTATAATTATGGGACAATTTTTTCTAAGGCTAATGGTCTCATATCTTGTAGTTCCTACTCAATTTAATTAAATGTAACTACCAATTAACTCCATTAAATCCACTTTCCTAAATCCAGAAGTGGTGTCCCACTCCATTAATACCAGCTGAGACAGATGACAGGAAACCATGTGTCAAAAATAAACCAACGGTAACTTTAACAACAGAAGCACAACACTTTCCTAAATATTGTGTATTAATTGCAGGTTGGTTTGTTCTTATGTAATAACTTAGTTATTTTATAGTCTTTGATCTGCCCATTACAAAAGGCCTTTAGTTTTTTTAATGAAGAGATTTTAAAGTTCCTAAAGAAGAAAGCATTACATAATATCTGCTTTTAATTCACTAGATCATGAAGCATAAATTTTATTTTAATAAATCTGAAAATGAAGCACAAATTGAATATAAAATTATATAAAATATATCAACACCTTAAAGTAATTCTTTCAGGAAGCAATAAAACCATTATAATGCTTTCAGAGCAAATGCATATAAATGAATTATAGTAGTTAATTTTCTTAGAGTTTCTACTGCTGTGAAGAGACACCATGACCGTGGCAACTCATCTAGAGGAAAACATTTAATTGGGACGGGCTTAGAGTTCAGAGGTTTAGTTCATTATCATTATGACAGGAAGCCTGGCAGCAGCAGGCGGACATGCTGCTGAGGAGGTAGGTGAGAGTTCTACATATGGATCGGCAGGCAGCAGGAAGAGAGAGAGAGACTTGGTTTTCAGCATCTGAAACCCCAACACCCACTCCCAATGACACACTTCATCCAACAAGGCTGAATCTACTGCAAAACAGGCTACAAGTCTTAATAGTGCCATTCCCTGGTGACTAACCATTCAAATCTGTGAGTCTTTGAGGGACATTTTTATTCAAACTACCATACCTAGGTTCCTTATCTTTCTTGTAACATAATTTATAACCAGGTCAGCATGTGTTTCTTTTGTTATATTATGTATTATAAATGCTAGGTAAGGGTCTGCAGAGTCGGATCAACAGTTAAGAGGTCTTGTTGCTCTTACAGAGGACCTAGGTCTGATTCCCAAAACCCGTAGGGTAGCTGCCAACCTTTCGTAACTCCAGTCCCCAGGATCCAGTGCCCTCTTCTGACCTCAGGAAGCAGGCGTGCACATGGTACACATACACATATGCAGACAAAACTCTCACACACATAAAATAAGAAAAATGTAAAGCTAGTTAAATGCAGCATTTTATAATCCCTCCTTTGTACCTATAGTCTGTGTGTGTGTGTGTTTAATCCTATTTTAGAGTTTTATTAATTCACTTTGGAGATCACAATTTCTCAAGCTAATATACATGTTAACACAAGACTTAAAGTACAACCACTACATAAGACCTATGCAGCTACCTCAACTGTTTAAATGTCTATCAAGTTTTGTTATTTTATGAAGAATGACTTTCCAAGACTCTACTGCAAGAAAGCTGTTATCTACTGAATGCTTGTTGAGATAAGCCTAGCCCCTAGTACCTCAGAATAAGACAGACCACATTTGATGATAAAGTCTTTATAACTATTATCAAGTTAAAATGAGATTACTAGAACTGGGCTTAGTTCTATATGACTAGTGTCTTTATAAGAACAGAGGAAACATGGAGGCACCTAGGACAGGCAAGATGCTCTGAATACAGGAAAAACCCAGGTAATTACAAGTCTCTCCATGGAAGAAAGACAAAAAAGAATATTCTTCATGGTGCCCAGAAGAATGAACCCCGACTTGGATTATTAGTTTGGATTTTGAACTTCAGAAATCCAAGATAATAAATTTTGTTGCTTAAGTCATCTCTGTTATGGTTATACGTATTACACACAAAACAGAGCTTCTCTAATTCATCCAGACGCATACCTGTGCACTCATTCCCTTATCTCTTCTTTCATAGTCATTGCTTCTTTCTCTTCCCTTGACTTGATATTAAAAGGGTTTGTGTCTATTCTTCAAACTAGTATAAGCTGAACAGAGATAGAGGCAAGAAAACATAATCTGGATTCCTAAAACTTACAATAGAAGCACTAGAAAGTACTGTAAATAGAATACTTTAATTAGAGGAATACATGGGTAACAGCATTGTAAATTCCTTATGTACATTAAATTAGAAAAAATGCTCTTAGTGGACACTGACAAAATTTATGATAAAATTTTGAAAGTGATACATATTTTTTAATACATAGAAACATAAAAATTAGTGAGACATTTAAAACTAAAGAATTAAGTTTTGGTTTTAGAAACCAATAATAAATTTTACCTAATGGTGAATGACGAAAACAAATCCTATAAAACTCAAAAATAGCACTAGGATTATTATAATATTCTAGACACCCTGGCCATTATAATAAGTAAAATAAATGAAGTACAGGTACCAGAAAATAATTCAGACTATCTTAATAATAATGTGTTACTTGATCACCAAAGAAATCTACTGAATTATACTCCAATTAAATGGAACATACTGCAAGGTGGCAAATTATAACATAAATAACAGATAATACTGGACATTTATGAGACCAAGAAAATCTCTATAGCTTCAACAAGAAATGGAAAACATATGATAGAAAAATTTACCAAAAATAAGAAAACATTTGTTTTGAAACAAAAAAAAAAATTTGCTGCATCTCACTAGTTATTTAGACTATAATAAAAGGCTGAGATGTGCTTAGCAATGGAGTCCTTGCCTACCATGTGTGACACCCAAGATTCAATCCTCAGTTCTAAAACAAAACTTTCTTCTGTCTCAAAATAATCACTCGGCAACTGAGGATTTTGACACATGGATCGAATGTGACTTAGTTCAGAACATACCACTTACTGAATATTCTGCATCCGTTTCTTGACTATTCTAATCTACTTACTAAGTAGGAAGATGCCTTTGGTAAACAGCACGGCATGAAGAGGAGAAGGTGACCATACATAGCCTGGGAGATACATCTCAGCGATACCAACTGGCTCTGTTCATGAGATTCCTATTTAAAACACATACCCATGGAATTTCCTTCTTCCTTCCTTTCCTCTTTCCTTCCTTTGTCCTTTTCGGAGTCCTTCCTCTTATGTTTGCTTATTTTTGGAACAGGGTCTCACTTCTTGGCCAAGGCTGCCCTTGAACTTGTGATCCTCTTGCCTCTGAATCCCGCCTGAGTCTAGATCGATGTGCCAACACACCCTGGTCAACTGGACAGACCCTAGAGTCACATGAGTAACACAATTGATGAACTGTCTCCATCAGATTGGCCTGTGGTCCTCTCTGGAGGACATTGTCTTGTTTGCTAATTCATGCAGGTGGGTCAAACCTACTCTAGGCATTACCTTTTGCTGCACAAGTAGTCCTAGACTATAAAAGGAAGCTACCTAAGCAAGTAGCATTTCTCCATGGTTCCTGCCTCCAGCTTCCTATTTTGAGTTCCTGCCTTCAATACCATCAGTGATAGATTGTGACCAAGATATTTTAAGCCAAATAATACTTTCCTCCTCTATGTTGCTTTTGGTCATGATGTTTTACTACAGCAATAGAATAAAAATAAGGTAAATAGCAACACTAAACATTAATTTTTGATATGTCAGATAAATAGCTTTTAGACATTAAGAGAAAGTTATTTAAATTATATATTATTATATATTACATATTAATTGTGTCCCTCAAGGTCATGTGTTGAAGGCTTATTCCCCAGTCTGGGATGCTATTACTAGCTGGTTGAACCTGTAGAAAGTGTGACATGGTAGAAGGATGCTATGCCATTGACTAGAGCCCTTGGAGAAGATAGGTACCTCACAAGCCCACCCTCTTCCTCTTCACAGCTTTCCTAAAGTACACAACTTGGCTGAATCACAGCAAACCCAACAGCTAAAGTCCAAAGACCATGAACTGGAGCCAAACTAAATGTTACTTCTTTCTATGTTGTTTATCACATGTATTTTGTGAGATGAAAACTGACTAACACATCTATAAGAACATAAGAACCACAAAAGACACTTTTCCCATTTGAGTTGAATCCCTAACGTTTCTTTCATCTCCAAAACTAGCTATCTGCATATTTGTGTTTTGCTCACTATCACAATGCCGGTGCCAAAGCAAGATAGTATGTCACATTGTGTGTACCCCACAAATAGACGTTGAATACATGAGTTTGTTATTGTCTTCCATGCTTATTGCACCTAGAACATGCTCATTTGTGTTGGGGGAAAGAAAACACCTGGAGATGTGTGGCAAGCATGAAAGAAACAAGAGATTTGAGGCTAGTGGTTCAGCTGACTTTTATTAGTACCTATCTTAGGCTTTTCAGCCAGAGGGAGAAGTTAATTAGCAGCCTTCACACAAGTCTTCACCCAATGATATTTAGTTGAATGGCTTCCTATCTTCTCTTACAGAGAAACCTGGAATGAAAAAGAAATCAGAGACAGGTTTGGTGACAGTTTCTGTGACTACTAGCTGATATTTGGCCATCAGTTCCACCTCCAAGCCATTAAAACATCATCTCTCCAGATTTCATTCTCACCGTGGATAAATTATCAGGGTATCATCCTGCCTACTCTTCCCTTCTCTCTTACCCCATTGTCTATTTCTGCACATTTTTTTTCTTTTTACTTTTTGTAGCAAGCACAGAGGTCCTTGTGCTATGAGCACAAGGAATAAACACCAGGGAAACACCAGGAATGTTAAACATACTTCAAAGGAAGAGATGTATAACCTGTTTTCTCCCCGGAAGGCTGGGGATGGATGCACTTAATAGCCTGGTAACCTCCATGCTATCAGTCTGGCCAAGCCACAACAGGCTCCCCCTGACCCTTTTGTACCTTAGTCATCCCTTCCAGACTCTTATTTTGGGCGTTGTTTTCCAGTCAATCTATAGAATCCATCTTTATGGGAGATGTCTCATGTACTTTACATAATGGGAGCATCAGAGGAGACAGTTGGAGAGATAGGACTTGACTACAGGGCAATTTAATAGAACTCTATGTGTGTCCCTCTCATTCAGCCAGCATTTCACTAAAGTTCCATTTCTCCCTCCTCATAATCTCCTGCAGTGGCCTATTTCTCTGCTACTGACCTTACCAAACTCAGACTCATATTTGAATTACTTGTGCATGAGTCAGCAGCTCTAGACTAAATACATCGCAGCATGAGTAAGATATTTTCTCTACTGTTTTTCTAGACATTATCTAGCTCAAAGTTCAATTTACATAAGCAAAATAATGTTGAAATCTGCATATTTCAATTAAGTATTATCACATATCTTGCTTATACTAACATATATCAAAGCCTCCCAAGACACTGACCCAGATAAATTCACCTTACTCTTGTACTCTGAAAATATAAACACAAAGTAGGCAGACACTGGTACTTCTATAGAAGATCCAATTTCAAAGACAATGCCTCTGGAAGTTTGAACGTTGCTAAAGCAGGTTACCTATGCCAAAGATCATCAAAGCTATCCTGTTAATGAGTAAAGGACTGATGTGGAAGCACTGAACCGAAGGTTCATTGTATTGATTTCCTAGAACATCCTAAAAAGAAAGAAAAAGGAAAACAATCTGAAATGAATGACTGGAAACCTGGGAGCTATTTATCAAGCAATGAAATTATTTCCTATCCAGTTGAATTTAGTTCTTCAAGCCCTTTGCCTCCACCAATTCCTTAAAAACAGGCATTTCTATTTCACAGCAAATACCAAAATTCATGATCAAATCAAGTATTCTAACCGAAATTTTAGACCCCTCCTCTCTAAGTGTGACTGAGTGTATCTAAAAATATATGAAATTTGCAACTATTTTTGTTCTCCATTATACCTCACTGTATGTAGAAAGGTTTTTCCTTCTGATACAAAGTTTGGAATTGATCTCTATGGCTGTCTTTCTATGTAGTATGATTAAATGAGAATTAAACAATCTCCAAAATGAAAATGAAAATTCACTTTATTTTTCTCTTTTCTTTTTCTCCTATTTCTCTGTTTCTTGTGCCCTTCCTTTATTAATATATTTTAGTTAATTAGGCATAATTCTGTGTTATATATATGTAATGTATTTTGATCACATTCACCCCTCTCTTCCTTTGTGTTTCGTGAACATATATGTGTATGGTGGGGGGTGTCAAACAGATGTGAAGACACTGAGTATCTATCTCAATTGCTCTCCAGCTTTAATTTTGAGATAATATTTCTTACTGCACCTTGAGCTAGTTTCTGCTGTATTGGCTGCCAGTGAGGCCCTAGAATCTACCTATTTCTGCTTTTCTTCATCAATGCCATGGTTAAAGGACAAGCAGCCACACCTTGTATTTTAGGAATGCTCTGGATCACGACTGTCCATCAAGGACTTTATCACCTAAACACCTACTCCTGACATCCTTCTCTATTTATACCAGCATAGTCGGTAGTCACTTGCTATTATTCATCACCTATTGTACATAGCAGGAGAAAAATTACATCCCATAAGTGATCTACACCATGTCTAGCCGGCTTGAGACACTCAGTATGTGTTATTCTTGCTCTTCTTCCCCTTGTGAGCAACACTGTACAACCAATATAAGCATTCACCAAATATTTCAGACATCCAGACTTTCAGCTGGAGTTCTGCACTATAGCACAGGAAGACTTAGACATACATTATGTAATTTTGTGCTACAAACTGTTCAAATAAAGAAATTATTTATATATTTTAAAAATACATGTCATTTTATTATGTTTCATGTGATGTAAAACATCTACAGTAAAATAAAACTCAATTTCTCAGGTGACAACAAAATGTTTGATACACACCTAAAATAATCAATTTAGGAAGAACAACAAACAGCCTGGACATGCAATGCACTACCAGCAAATGCTTGACAGTCTTATGTCTGTACTTCTTTCGTTACAAAGACAGAACAACAGTTTCCAGCATCCCTCTTATCATTATCCTTTTCTTAAAAGTCTACTCTACATTTCATCATTTTTTAACTTCAATAATCACATTCAAGCCACCTACAGTAATTAAAACCCAAAGTGAAGAAAAGCTATGAATCCCTCCCTCTCCCCATGCATTTACTCTCCTTTCCCCTCCTAAGGACTGCTCCTTCAGACCTAGTGTGGCCTCTACAGCCTAGTTTGAGGAACGTGTCCACCCAGTGTTCACACCCTTTACAGCATAACCTGACGTCTCAGACAGAAACCAATGCCTTCGAGGCAACACTCCTTGTGCTGCTCTTGTGAAAATCTTCCCTTGTTCTCTAATTCAGTGAAGGTGTAGGCAAGTGTAAAGCCAGGCTAAAAAAAAATAAAATTAAATTAAAATAAAAAATGAAGCTTGAGCTAGGGACTCCCCACTCCAAGGAATTACTTTGGAATAAAGCTTTGGGACTTTCTATTCCATTCGCAGACAGTGTGCTATCTGTCAGCTCTGCTGCTTCCCTGGGCAGAAAACAACAGCAAAGGCACTATCTGCAACTGTTAACATTCAGTCACATGACCTTTTGTTTGGGTTTAACTGAGGCATCTTCTGAGAAGAATAGATATATTTAAATACTAGTCCAATGGTGCTGAGTTTTACTTTTAAAATAATAAAAAAAACTAAAACAGGATCATTTTTAGCAAATAAGTTGAAATTTAAATTTTTCGTGTGTTTCATTATTTAATTTCTAGACAGCAATAGGAGCAAGACTTTTTTTTTTTATAAAACGTGATGTATATAACAAATATCTGAAGGACAAAGTACCACATGATATTTAAACATTGCACATCTCAGGTAACACCTGCCAGCTGGTGATAAAAACATGAGCATAATCACACCAAGAGAAGAGAAAACCGCTGTTATAAGTTCTGGATTTTCCTAACTGCCGGACACGAGTGAGCGCTAATGTCGTTATGTTTAGAAATGGCTTCATCCAGATCCAGTGGCACACCGTTGATGGTCACTTCCATGCAGCCACTGTAGAAGGCATTCACTGGTGTGGCACTGAAGGAAATGTCTGGGAAAACAATGTCTGGCCATTAGTCCAATATTCAGCATATCATTGGTTTACAGCTAGAAAAATTACTCAAGACTTCACAATTCCAAACAAATTCTAATCCTTCGAGAAAAATTACCAATGTGATTCTATTCAGCAGATGCATGCGACTCTGGGCATAGAGCTCAGCAGTTCACGAGCACTTCTCATTTCATAACCACAGTCATTTCAACCAAATTAGGGGAAAATGGTCACACTTGAAGGGGAGAGGAAAGCATATGTTCATGACATTCCATATTTACTGTAAAATAGTGAATGTTGGTTTCTCTTTAACGATAAACAACATTACAGTGTACCTAGGTCACCTCTTCAACTCTAAATTGTGGTGGTGTCTTCGAAATCCTTTTTAAATGTCACGGCAAATATGGCTTTTTTCTACTTTCTGGAACAAAAACAGCTTTTTATATTTCCCAAGAAATAGCTTCTGGCTGAGCATAAAAGCAAGTCATAATAAGAGACTGACTTTCATGTGATAATATTGTCCTACAAAATCTGTTTTGAATTGTTCCCCAGTGAGTCATTTGAGGTCCTTAGTGCCTTTGGGCTTTGCTGCATTTTCACTCTCATTTACCAAGTGTCGACCTAGATGTTCTTGTACCATCCATGGTTTGCTAAGAACCCTAGTCTAAAACACCTTTTTCTCTTTTGGCATTTCTTCCTGAAGGATTTGAATTCACAGTGGACATTCTCTTGTTCTTCCTTCTCAGAGCAGATTATGCCAAAAATAGATACTTCAAAATTTCTGCCTTTCCAACACATTGATAAAATCCATATCTATCAGCCAAATTCATATTTTAGGAATCCTCTTCAAGTTTCGCTGACGTCACTGATTATGCATTATTTTAACCACAATACCATCACTGGTTATGATAGTAACTTATCCCCAGAGTACATAAAATAACTAGATGTTAATTATAAGCAAAAATTAATTAAAAAAATCTTCACAGTCCAGCGCAGCAGCATATACCTTTAATCCCAGCACTCGGGGAGGCAGAGGCAGGCAGATCTCTGAGTTCAATGCTAGCCTGGTCTACAAAGTGAGTCAAAGAGTACCATGCACTGGTCAATGTACTGTGGTCATTGATACTATTATTACTGTTTCAGACTATCCATAGCCTCTGAACTCAAGTGAACTATACCCACTTTTGCTTCTTCCACTCCCTATATTTATTCATCCAGAATTAAAATTTGAAACTGTAATGTTTATATACCACTACCTTGTAATGATACCCAGGTCTTCCACAACAAGCCCCTAAGTCAAGTCTGGAAGTCACCAATTTACTTATTTTACAGACCCGTCTTGGACTACCCCCTGTCTCAATATACCCTACTTCTATATTCTCCTGTGATGACACACGAACCATTCCACCTATGTGCACTGCAGGACCCACTTCTACCACCTAGTTAAATTTACTTAATCCTGTAAATACCAAATTTATACATATATATGTACTAGACATATATAAATATATATTCTCTTATTCAGAGAGATTGTTCCTGGCCCTCACAACCAAGTCAAGTCCCTATTTTCACGCTCTAAACTTGATTTGTAATGTTTCTTCATAGAGTTCATCACAATTTTAATTACTTTGATATCTCCATATTGTTAACTTGTTTAATGTCTGTCTCCCGAACTAAACTTTAGAAGCCTCAGTGGCAGAGACTTCCTGTTTATCTGGGTACATATTCATAATTGATGAATTAAATGTAGAGTAAACATATATTGGATAAGTGATAAATAGAGTGAATAAGTGGTAAGCTTACGATATTATCATGAGAATAAATTAAATGACATATTCTTTGCGATATAGATCAACCAAATGTATCAAAAATCAATTAGTCTCACTAGAAAGAAAATGCTGGTATAAGCCTCCCAAACAAGTGTGAAGGATACTGAAAGTTTTGTCTTCCCTTTCAATGCCATATTACTAAAATTCTGTGTTTAAGATATTATCTACTTAAGCAGGCATGATAGTGCACAGCTTTAATCCTAGCACTAAGGAGGCAGAGGTAAGTGGATCTTTGAGTTCAAGGCCAGCCTGGTCTACATTGTGAGTTCTAGGACAGCATGACATATATATATATATATATATAAATGTCTCAAAAAAATAAATTTAAGAAAAGAAAAACAAGATATTTGACTCAAAGCCCATTTTCAGAACGGAAGATAAAGTAGACAAATACCTGGAATACCCCCTAGGTAAGTGGCCACGGGTCCTTGCATTGCTTTGTCCAAGACTGCCAGTTGCCTTTGAAGATCGTTAGAATAAACGACATCTCTTCTAAGTGATGTCCACAGTTCCAGTCCTTTTCTGTTAACATTACATTTTAGTTGGGATTGCTGTTCAGAGCACAGAGTTAGGGCCTCTATTCGAGCCGCCACTGAATTTTCAACAAATACCAGAATATCCTAAAGAGTAGAACAAAGACTTCATATGAACAAGCAGTGAGAGTAAAGCCACTTAGAAATAGCTTTGCTCCTTTGAAATTCAAAAACTAAATTTCAACAAGGAGAAAAAAATGGAGCCTCTACATGTAAATGTAAAGTTGTTCGTTTAATTTTAACAATTAATTTTCAAGCATACATTAGATTTACAAGACCCCAGTATAATTAAGATGTAAATGTATACTGTCTTCTGAATATTCAGTTAAACTGACTGAGTTGTATCACTAAATAAAGAAAAACTAACAAGACATGCCTAAGTAATACTTATGTTTACAAGGCTCCCTGATTTCAAAAGTTGCACAAGAAATAGAAAGAGTGAACTCTGTGTTGAGGAAAAATTCCAGTCCTTTAATATGCAAGAAAGTAGGAAAGCTTGCCTGCACCATCTAAGTAATCATATAGACCAAGGACAATGGGGGTAAAGAGGCCTAAGAAAGAGGCCAGGCTTTGTGAGCAATCCTTACAGTAGGTAGCAGAAGAGTCTCAAGAAAAGAAGTGTTTTATTTTGCTAGAATTTTCAAATTTTCAATTTGTTGGGGGTGACCTCTGCTGTTAACTTACAGATGGCAAAGAGGAAATAGAAAATGGAACCAAAATAGAGACAGATGCTATGATGCTTCCCAGATACTAAATGTAGTCTCAAATTGCCTCTTCGGTTAAGATATTTATGGTTCTGGAATTTGTGGCCAGCCTGGTCTACATGTGAGTTCCAGGCCAGCCAGGGATCACAGGAAGACGGGGGTGGGTAGGGTAGCAGTTGTTACTCACCAGAAACTCATTTCAAATTACACTCTAATTTGCAAAATGAATCCCACCTTTCTGTTGATTACAGTGCAAACAAAAGAAATCCAACCTTGGCATAAACATAAGCTGTTTCCAAAAACTTGCTGCAATGCACCGTGCAGGACACAAGAAGGGAGCTGTTAGTTATTAACATTACTAGAAACTGGAAAAGCATAGATCTCCTGATAAAGGTTGTATTTCTCTGTACCTAAGACTTTTCCATTCTTCCTATTTCCAAATTGGAGTTAGTAAAGAGAAATCAAGTGGGATAGTTTCCATTTTCTCTTCTTTTTCTGATTTGATTGTGGGGTAAAAGATTTAACAAGTGCAAGGGAGAACACACAATTCCAGCTGTATACTAAACAGCTGAGAATGGAATGTTATCACACCCTTATTCTGTGTGCAGATAGATTCCCGGAAAGCTTCGCAGATCCTTAACATGAGTGGATTTCTATGCATGTTGTGATATCACCAAGTAGCCTGTGTGACCATACTTCCAGATGCAAAGGTTTCCTAGCATCCCAATATTTTCTCCTTCTAAACCTTGGAAATTGGCCAACAAGTCAGGAAAAAAAAGACAAGCAAAAGAGAGCTTCATCTAGGTTGGAATAAGGTTCGTTACCTGAGAATTTCCAGAGCCAGAGTCCACCAAGGACAAGGCAAAGGGCACTGTGTCCCCAGAAACCAAAGCAAGCATAACTCCAGTGCCAGTGGATGGGCGAATATTCAAGGTCGCATTTATTTGCCAACCTTCCACATTGGTTTCATTATCTATTTAAAATGATAGGCAAAGTGGGACAGAAAATAATTATGGTGATTAAAATAGAGAAAATAGTAACTATCAATTATTATAATCTGATTAATATTCAAAGAAGGTACTTTCTGAAGCACTAAAGACTTTAATGCTTTTTCTCAATGACATACATTACCTAAGCAAAACAAAACAGGGTTGTTTTATTTTTATTTTTTTAATGCAAGCGGAGTCCTCACTTTTCCATTCTTCCAAGAGGAAGATTCTGTATTGTGATATTAAGGAGTACTCCAAATGTACCCTGCTTTCTCTTTGACAACTCTTTCATCTCATGCAAATTCACAAAGTTCAGACCTCAGCGTGGCCAGACTTTATAGTACACATTTAGAAGGAAGCTTTCGCAGGTTTACTGTATTCTTTCTGAGAAAAAAAAAATACAAGAACAGAAGCCATCCACTCCCCACCATTACTCATTCCACAGCAATGGAAGGGAAAAATATGTTCTATGTACAGGGAGAGGTAGACAGTCTGGTAACAAAGAAAAGCTGTGAAGTCCACGGTTAATTTTCAAACTATGTTGGGGATTCTTGCTCTGTGATAGTCTTGTTTTAATACGTTAGTCTCAATTAAATTACTAGGCTACTTATCTACCTGCCTAGTGGAGTATAAGCAATAGCACATATGTGTCCCTATCAACACTTTGTTTTTCATAGCAGACAATAAACACTCACTGAATTTATGTTTTCAAAGTACAGTCATGCACCACATAATTATAGTCTGGTCAATGATAGAGACACCTATGATAATGTTCTCCTAAGATTATGGCTCCTAGTGAAGTTATTATAGTTGGCTTGCTTTACATTAGTCTGTTCTGTGACGTCCACCAAATAATGAAATTGCCCAGTGACACTGTGATAGTTAGCTTTAATCATCTTCTTGTCATAACCTAGAATTAACTGGGAGAAAATTCTTTATGAGGGACTGTATACATTGGATTGGTCTGTGGAGGACTGTCTTAGTTAAAAAGTTATTGACATAGGAAGACCCAACCCCCTGCAGGTGGCAGAACTCACTAGGCAGGTGGTCCTAAGCTGTAAAAGAGTGAACATTTTGAGCTGAGCATAAGCAAACAAGCAAGGGAGTATGAATCGTTCATTTCTCTCTGCTCTTGGATATGGATGTGACTAGTTGTTTCAAGTTCCTGTCACTGTGACTGAAATGAACCCCTTTCTCCTCTAAGTTGCTACACAGTTTTCAGAACATAGTCACTCACAAATAACTGTCTTAATTAAATTCAAGTACTTTAAAAAATTCATTTATAATATAAATGAAGACTTTCTCATTTATTGTCGCATATTCTGTCTTTGAAAGGTAAAAGCAAATGAAGAAATGTTTTTCTTTTGGCTAAATGTTCTGTTTAACTACATATAATGAGACTACACTTCTCATTATAACTCTTACTCAGAAAGAATATATAGAATTATTTTGAAATGAAAAAAGATTGAATTCATGAATGTTAAAATGTGTGGAGGTTAAACATTAAACATTAGTTTTGAAGTAAGCTGTTTTAAATTATCCACAAAATAACTTAAAGTAATTTTTTAAGCTACAATGTAATGTACTTAGATTTCTTTTTCTGGAAAATTTTCTTTAACAAATCATGTTCTGGGAATGGGACTTTCAGGGAGCCTTGCTGCTTAACTTTTTCCTTGTAAAGCCAAACAAAGACATGAGCTGTGAGCCAGAGCCCACAGGCAGCCCCAGAGTTACAATTATGACAGCTAAAAACCCATCCTGGACATGCAGATGAGCCTGGAATGAAGCAGAGGAAGGGCCTACCTGTCCCTGGGGCATCCCGAAGCTCTATTTCAACTGGGCTTGGAATACAAGTTGTCTGACAATTACAATGAAAACTCAATCAAAATCATTACTAATGTTAAAAATAATTTGAGTTCTTATTAGCATGATTACTTCTGATGCTCATTTTCCTGAAATTAATGAAAATTAAAAGGTCAGAGGATGGGCCATTTGAACTCTAGTAGCTAGGGTCTGGTTGGAAGCAGCCGAGTTCTCTCGTATTGCCCTTCCTGCCTTGAAAAAAAGGTCTGTCACTCTAAGAGCCTGCCAGACTAACCTTATGCCAGCACCAGCTATTTAAAACACTGCATAGATACTGTGACATAATGACATAACGACTGAGGCTAATTGCTCAACTCTGGATGGTACAGCCTCTTGGCCAGGGCTGTTTTGCTATCACAGCCCTCACAGCACTCTACATGACCCTGTAATGATTTTCACTTAGACCAGACTAAGGGCACTGACCCTGGTAGCCTAGCAGAGGAACTTATAAGACGAGCACTGAAGAGCCAACACTGTGATTGGCGGAAAGGCTCCTACTGTGGCTATAGAAGCGGGCTGTTTGGCTCATCGTGCTACTTCCTCTGGTGTTGAAACAGCAGGGCTAACAAAAGGCTTCTCTGAAGTAGGCACTTCCACCAGTATGGGCTGAGCTGGTACATGTGAATCCAGAAGCAGCACAAACAACATCAAGGCAACGAGGAGGAGGTGGTTGAACTATAGTGGCAACAGAAACAACAGAAGAGTTGCCAACAGCAGGCTTAGCGGGAAAAGCAGCAAGGCAACCAGCTGCTTGACGGCTGAAGAAGAAGCAGCTGAAGAGTGAGAGAGTAACCAGGGCAGGATCAGGCAGTGGTAGAAGCAAAGAGGGTAGAGACTTGCGGGTGGAGGTTAGAAGGTGTATAGAGCCAGGGAAGAGGCCCTGCAGGCCATGGTTGCTGGAGGAGTTCTAAGAGCTGTAATACCTTTAAGGCCAGAGGGTCTCAGATACCCCAGAGCCAGGCACTACAACAGCAGCAGCTGTTAAGGGTTGTAGGATTTCAACTTCCTGGGCTGTGACTACAGAACTAAAGGTCCTAGTTGACAAAGTCTACAGATCAATCTTAACGCTAAACAGTGCTACCCGCTGCTGCTCTTGCTGCCTTCCCACTGCCACCATTACTACTGTCCAACACTAAAGGATGAAGAGCTGCCAAAACTCAGGACTTGAGGAGCTTTTCATTGCTCACCCCTGATTTCTATGCAGGCAGAGCAAAGATCTCAGCTAGCAGGTTGCTCACAGGATCCGCCTCCTGGGTACCTGCTTTATGTTAAGTAAAAGCTGACCAGTGGGCTGCCCACCACTGAGACTGAACAGCCCAGTCAGGTCCAGACATTCTATATACATTTAAGTTCCTATTTTGCACAAAAGGACCTGAATAGGAACTACAGGCAAGAATCTTTCCTACATCAATACACCTATTCCTTTGTTCCAGAAGCTGCTACCTGGCCCACTGATGGTCAGAACTGCATCCTCCATCCAGCTCGAGCAGATAGCCTGACAAAAAAAGCAGTGCATGTACCTCTTAGTGTCCAGACTCTGTGTCCTGTTTCTGGATCCACGAACCTGACTAAGTCATACAAGTAATTACTACTAATATAAGGAAAGGTATTCAACTTAAGTAGAAATTAGCAAAATAATATTTTTAAGACACAGAAAATTTAAATTTGATCTCTCAGATTGGAAATCTATTTTGAGCATGGACTTTCTGCATTTTTTAAGAGCTGCAATAACTAATCTTTAGAAGAGAGTGTAATGAATCCTGTATTAATTACATATCTGTAGGATCTTTGATGGAGAAAATCTAGTTCTAAGATTCTTTCATACACCCCTAATATCACAAAATGCAGGATGTATACTCAGAGTGGTCACAGCAGGTTATTTATGAAGGCACACACAGACTTAATTATGACCCCAATCTGAAAAGACTTTTTATTCTACTTGCAAAAATAAAAATAAAAAAACACAAACAAAAAAACCCTAAAATAATAAACTAGATGGTAACAAAGCAGAAACTTCAATTACATTATTTGCACACTTTCCAAAGCTATTAAAAATAATAGGTGAAGCTAGGTGGCATATTTTTTAAAGACTTATTTATTATATATACAGTGTTCTGCCTGTATGTACACCTGCACACCAGAACTCATTATAGATGGTTATTAGCCACCATATAGTTGCTGGGAATTGAACTCATGGCCTCTGGAAGAACAGCCACTGCTCTTAACCTCTGAGCCTTCTCTCCAGCCCAGGCGACATATTTTGAAAAGCAATTTATTTGGCTCACAGTTATAGAGGGTGAACACTAAATAGCATCATGGTGGCTCTTGTGAGGCCTGGGGTAGATGGCAGGACCAACACAGAGGGAAAGAGCTCAGGAAGAGAAATGAATCCAGGGAACAGGATTCTTCACAAAAGGCTTTATAAGCTTTATAATCCCACCCTCACGTAGTAATTCAACAAATGGCTCAAATCCCAACTAAACTGACCAGTATCCCTCCATATCCATGTCAATAAGGGCTCAGCCAAAGGAGCAGTGTGCTCTTTTCAGATATAAATACTCTTCATGTCAGACTCTACTATTGAATGTAAAATACCCACCCCTAAAGCAAAACATTGTAGGACACACAAAGACACATGAGAAAACAACACACAATAAAAACAACATTCTCAAGGTTACAGGACTACAGTTGCTGCAACTTAAAATTAGTATTATGAAGCCCAGGCAAAAGCCTTTAATCCTAGCACTGAACTGAGGCAGGCAGATCTCTGAGAGTTCAAGGCCCAGCCTAGACTTCAAAGTGAGTTTCAAAACAGTTCGGGCTGTTACACAGAGAAACCCTATCTCAAAGAACTGAATAAACAATCAAACAAACAATATGAGCATGTTGAAGGGTCAGGATGAGCTACACAACATGTTTGAATACACAGGCAATCTCAGCAGAGCCAAGAATTTTAACACGTATCACCAGAAATAACAGAATGAAATACAATGGCCTTCTATGCATTGATGAAAGAACTTGAACTGATTGCAAACACAGTGAACCTTAAAACTGGTCAATTGAATCTACCCCCAATGAACCAAGCAAGCTATAAGTCAGTAAACTTTAAATAACAATAAACATTAATAAGAACATTTGATGGTGCTTTTATTTTTCCTGAAATTTTCATAAGAAGTATTTAACTACACAAATAAGACAATGCCTATTAAAGCAGCCACTCACTTGGTGATGCTAACAGAATAAGTCTTTGCAGTGTGTCAAGGACTGCATTTGATGATTAGATAGAAAGGAGAAATGTAACAGGGATCACTTACTATAATTTATGCTGAACTGAGCAATTCCAGAACCAGGGTAGTAGGAGCCTTTCTCCACCGTGAGGAAGCAATGCTTATTCTGTTTCCCTTGAATAATTTCCTTTGCACCTAAAGCTCCTTGTTTCATCAAATTCCAGCCTCGTATACATCCGTCCAGACGAGGATTAATCTAATGCCACAAGATATAAGCCAAGGAGTACATTTTAAACTTACGTAGAAATGAATGATAAATAGCTTTAACTGATTCTCAGTGTAGGTTGCATTTGGATGGAAAACCCTTTCTTTGGCAGTTTATTAAAATACTTTTAATTGGATGAAAGTTTTCCTTTCTGAGAGATTATACTTATCAATAAAATGAGACTATACCATTGCAGACCTCTAGTGGTGTCCCTATGATATTCACCACTCAAGGTCCTATCTGCTTTTCCCACATCTCTGCATTTCTGAGGTGGCCCTGAGCTCTAAGCTGTTTCTTGTCATGTGTGTGTGTGTGTGTGTGTGTGTGTGTGTGAGTGTTTTCAATACAGGTTCATCAACCCATGCAGATTCTAATTCTCTTCAGGAAAAAGAAGAGTTGTACTCTTCAAGCTAAACCAAAGCATCCAACCAGATTCAGGAGCCATGGTCCCCACCTTATAAATGGATGATTCTTCTTGAATCATTTGCTTTATTATTAAAGTAGCATAATTCATCAATTTCAAAAGTTTGAAATGTTGATTTTGGAATGGTTTAGTTAATCCAATTTAATATCACATAGAAGTCTATTAAAAGTTAAAGCAACTGTGGATTAGTGAAGACAAAAAGAAAGAAAGGAAGAGAGAGATAAAAAGAAAGAAAGAAAGAGAGAGAAAAAGAAAGACAGAAAGAAAGAAAGAAAGAAAGAAAGAAAGAAAGAAAGAAAGAAAGAAAGAAAGAAAGACAAATAGGTAGATAGATATAAAGTAGTAAATATTTAAGTTAGGTCAACCAGATCACAGGGCCATAAATTCAAGTAAAGTTTTTTTTAAACTCTTCAAATATAGCTAATTTCTTGAATTCTATTCAATGGTTATTTGAGAAGCATTGTATTCAGAACATTGTATTCATCTGTTGTAATTAGCATTTCTTATATTTTGTTTAATCCACCATATGTGCTGCCCTTAACCTCCAAAGTTAAATCTTAAAATAAAGGCGAGAAAGATCTTTGGCTATATCTATATCATCTGTATCTATAGCTATAATCTATATGTGCGTCTGCATATATGTATGATTTTGGGAGTGAATGTATGCTACATTAAATGCACATTGGTAGCTGAGTCTGGAATAGTACAATGTGAACACTGAGTTGACAACTTGAGAATTTAGCAAACCCACTGCTTAAAAAACAATGAAGCAATTTAAATGGACACAAAATGGTCATTTTCTTATTTTCTTACTATAATTTCAATGGTCTAAAGTTCATTTCACATGTTCAATACAAATGGTCACACTTGGTGTGTTTCCTAAAATTACTTCTATCACGTGTCATGAAAACTTATCGTCAAACCCATGACAGAGAAGGGGATCCTCCCAAGATGAAAGGAGCAAGCAACATCATTACCGGTTTAATGAGCGCACTTTCCACTTTCCGAGGTAAACCTGCAAAGTATATTTTGGTGTCCAGAAACCCATCTGTAGGTTTAAAAAGGCTCCCGAGTTTGTTTATATTCATCACAGCTTCTTTAGCTATTTTAATGCTAACACTGTCATCTAATTCTTCCACAGACACCTACAATTAATAAGAAAAGGCAAGCATCACTTGCATGGCCATTTGAAATAGTAGAAAATACTAGATTGAAAAAAAATCATATTATTCTATTAAATAATTTTGTATAACAATCAATTTAATATAATTTTTAATTTGTCCAAACCCACTTGGAGAGCATGACTGTGACAGGTGTGATATAAACACATTTTTAAGGTGGGTTATAGATCTTAATTTCAAATTAAAAGGACCTCTTACTAAAAACAAACAAACAAAAAGCCACTAATATTCTTAAGTTTTAACATTCACTTATAATATAAACATATACTTTTAATCCCTTTATGCAATAAAGTAAACACTCTCAAAAAGAAACATGAGGCTCTGTCCATGAGGAAAATTTTTAGTACTCTTCATTTGCAACTGATGCATTATACATACAGAATCAATAAAATAAGTTTGTAATATGAATTACAAGAAAGCAGTAATGTCCAGCACTCTGTGTAGCATACACAAACTGTATTTTTTTTCAAAATTTAAATTAGCACTTAAAAACCAAGTGCTTGTTTTTAAAAACGATTAGAAGTGACAGTATGCATGAATAAAAATTCATCCTAGACAATCTGAAGACGGTTGCTGTAATTGTTTCACGTACGACTGCCGCACTCACAAAGCAAAGGCTTACTAATCAATAACAGAAAGCAAACAACAGCATGTAGACACAGTAAAACGTAAAACTCTTCTCATTCCCTTTGACCAGCATTGATTTCTTGGGAATTGCTGGTCACTTGAATCCTTTAGTTATCACAAATCTCTGTTACAAGCAACATTTGAGTTTTGAAGAGTATAAACCACTTCAATATTTCCAAGACTTAATTTTGCATTTCTGTGTTAAAAAGTTTGGCCATAATTCAAGACACATGCTTCTGATTCATGTACCTGCATGCGTGACCCCTGAGTTGAAATCTGCATTCATAAGCTAGATTCACTTATAACTCCAGTTGTATGCTGCTTATATCTGTGGATTCACATCACGGAAGTGAATACCAATTTAAAAACATGAACATAATTTTGAGCAAAGACTTACAATAAAAAAAGTCCCCAAAATGTGTCCACTTTAACCCGACCCCACCATGAGCACACCAACCAAAGCTACAGTCTTCTTTGTTCTGGGTTGCCGCAATGCTCTTGAGACCTCTGCACTACTCTCCTCTGGCTAGTTTCCAAAAAGCCATCAGATTTTGATCAGATCATTTAAAATGTAAATCACATCCTGTCACTTCTCAAAATGATCCAGGGACTTCCCACACAGCATAAAATCCAAGTCTTCACTATGGTCCCCAAAAACCCTCATCCAGGTGGCCATGTTATAGACCTCAGTTCTGACTTCATTTTTTTAAAAAAATGATTCCTCTCTCCCATTCCTATGCATCTACAATCATCTTTAGGCTATTTGTCAAACACATCCTCCCCATGAGACTTGGAACTTGCTGTTCACATTGCACAGAATCATGCTATAATCTCGCCCATATTTTTCATGACTTGTCTTAAGCCTCTGCCCAGATGGAATCTTGTCAGGTTCGACTCTTTGACTTCACATGCTCACTGACTATGTGCACAGTCAGTGTCACACTAATGCCTTGCCTCGCTTTCCTTTTTCTTCATCACATCAATAAGTACCTGATACAATTTATCTGCAGTTTGCCAAGGAGTGTTAGAATGTAAGCTTCATGTAAGCCATGACTGCTTCACTCATCACTATTATTATGCGAAAATGTTAAAGTAGTCTGGTACTAAATCTACTAAGTATATGCTATTTGTTTAAAATTGGCTACTTATCTATGTCCTTATATTTAAAACTGAATTGACTTTTTGATAGTTACTGCATGCATTTTTCTATGTAAAAAAAAAAAAAATCCTCATGACAAATAAGGGTGTTTTTATTTGATCAGGGGTGTCTTTATACTAACTGTGCCTGCTAATGATTCCTGACCTACAGGGGAGATGCAGTAGCCTCCCCTCCCCCAAAAGCAGCTACTAAAAGAGTAAAAATTTAAAAACAGAGAAGTTCAAATAAAGAAAGGAACAATTTCTCGATTGCTACCAGGACCGAGTGTGTAGACTGATTGTCACATAACATTGGTTGACCAACATTGGTCACATATTTTGGTTTGCTACCACTTGATAATCAGACTATAATTTTTCAAAAAGTACATCAAAGTAAGGAAATTAATTATGAAATCCTGTACATACCATATTCCATATACCATTGTTAATAAAATTGCCTCCAGTTGTGATTTGGGTTGAAAATTCATTCTTAAACTGCACTTCAATCTTTCCATCACGAAGAGCAATCAGGAGCCAATTTGAGTGATCAAGAGACTCTGCATACAGTATAATGCCCTCTGAATCAAACGTCCGGAAATCAAATTCAGCTGAAAATCTAAGGAAAAAGACACTATTCTTGTGAGAGATTTAGAAGGGTCAATGATCCCCCAACACACATGCACGCCTTGAACTGGCAAACAGTACTATACTAAAAGAGAGAGATTAAAAAAAACCATTTAACAGAGCAGAGTTAAGGTGTTCATACATTGTCTCTGATTCCATATATATTTCAAAACCAAGCTTTATGTTTTCTTGATTATTCATAGAGTCTTGTTCTCAATGTATCAATATTTTGGTAATTTTTTTTCACTTACGATATGTGTTTTGAAGACATCATTCAGATACTAGAATGTATACACTACAGGAGCCTTTTATACACTCTAAATATAAGAGTAAGGTGTGTGTGTATAAGAGAGAGCGGGAAAGAGAAAAATGAGAGAGGAGTGTGCATGCGTGCGCTCATTTACTGAATCCATCTGTAACTAGTAAAAGATGTTACAATGGCATACTTGTTTTATCTAGCAAAAGGCATGTGCTTCTATGATTTCACATATGACAGAAAAGGATCTCTGCAACACAGCTTTTAGGTGACTAAAAATATAAGTAGCCTTTTACGTAATCATTAAAAAGAAACAGCGTGGCTCTGCATTACCCTCAGATCAGGACTGTGAGCTTCAAGGGATAACCAAGAAAAAGTGACCATGAACAACTGCCGTTCTTCCCTGAGAAGTTCTGCCACAGTAGCCGCCCTGAGCACTGTACGTAACACACCAAGTTCGTGAGAGGCATGATCAGAGTAGTGTGTGTCTTTCTCCTTATAGAAAGCATGGCTCTCTATCACCAAAAGGAAGCTAGAGGGGCTACCATGAAGAAAATGGCTTCCAGGAAGGTCTGAGGCTCTTCCTCTCAGTGAATAAAAAGTTTCACAGAAAAGAGAGAGGGAATTAAAGGAGGGAAGAAGGGAAAATGAAAAGACAGAAAGGAAGAAAGAGAAAGAGAAAAGCTTTCCAGAGATTTCCAAACACTGTAATAGCACAAATCACGGTGGTAGAATGCATGAGAATTAAGCTTAGCAAACATAGTCTAGCTAGTTGTTGAGGGACTGTGTACTCACTATAATAATGTTTGCTGTTACCAAGAATCTGAACGTGTGTACTCTATAGCTATTACAGGGAAGAAAAATCTTATGGGTGTTGGGTGTTGATTGAGTGTCTGCCCTTACGATGTGTTAATGAGAATCATCATGAAGATCCCCAAGGCACCTGCCAATAAAAATGTTTTTAAAACAAAAACAAATAAGAAAAGGAAAAAATAGTTGTATAGCTATCTATTATGTAAACTAAGTAAAAAAAAATGAAAGACCAAGTAAAGAGTTAAAAGTCTCAGAACTTCTGATTGTTGTTAATAAGTCAACAAAATATTTACAGAGATCACCCTTTATTGCATGTTAGTAACAAAGGCAGTTTTTGTAGTGGGGATAGACATTCCTCAAAGGGAACAAGGAAAAAGAGGCAGAACAAATATTCTCATGTTTTGAATTTCTGAAAGGGATAAAATGTGAACTGTGCTGGATAGATAACACTGTGATAGAAATACAGTGACCTGTTCTTGTTTTTTATTTTATTTTATTTTACTTTTTTAAAATAAAAAACTAAAACTTCCTTTAGCATAAGGCCTTATGTCCTTTCTCACAATTATCTGAGCATTTGGCTGATGTAAAAAATGAACTATCTTGCCAAAAACTAAATCTGTGTTTGGTCACGATCTTCCAGAAGTTGATCCTATTATGGAGATAATTTCCTTTTCTTTGTAAAATAAAGCTAAATGGTATTTCAAAGAGTCATTTTTTTTTTGCATATGTTCTTTCTGGAATACATCATCACATCCTGACTCATTACATTGGGGATCAATTTATTCTGTTTCAAAAGTATTGCAGAGTTGAAACAAGGCAGAATTTGTCAACATTTGGCAGAGCTAACGGAAGCAGTTGGTTATGTAAAACAGAGGTGAAGAGATTTGCTTTAAACAAATCACTTTATAAATATTCATCAAGCTGTGCCTCTTCTACGTAATGTATGAGAGATATTACAGTTCTGAGAGTGTAAATTAAATAAATCAATGAAGAAGCTAAAAATACCGGGAAAGTTGTTTTGCTAATTCTGATCCATTGTTAGGTATCAAGTTAGATAGGCTGAGTTGTCATAAAGAAATAAATAATATGAAAGTAAATTCAGCTGTATTGTGTTTTCTCTTTCATCCTCATTGTTCTCATAGCAAAATAGGATTTCCAATAATCTCATTCACTAGAAAATATTTTTTTCAGAAATATTTGTGGTAAAACCAGATATTGAGGGAAATGGAATCTCCACGAAATACACCCACTTTAGTAAATTTTGTAAGTTTTAATGCTCATCCATGTAAGACTTCTACACATTCAGTTAAATTGGTTAGTGAGTAAACAATGATTCTGTAAATTCTAAACATACAAGATTATTTAATTAATACACTTTGAAAGTTAAATTGGCTAGTGAGTAAACAATGATTCTGTAAATTCTAAACATACAAGATTATTTACTTAATACACTTTGAAAGTTAGGCTCTAAACTTCAAACAAGGTTTCCTTCTCTTTGTAACAACAAAATTCTACTTTATTGCTTCTTATTTCAACACATATGCATTGAGAAAAGTTAACAAATTAAAATCATGACCGAGAAGCACAAACAAAAACACTTTTTCCAAACTCAATCTAACTACAAGAAGAGAAGCTGAGGTATTCAAATCTCCAAACTAAGTAACCATTTCTTTAGAATATTTCAAGTCACTTTGTTAACTTTCCTTATTAGTTTTGAATATAATGATAACCCATCAATACACTGATTTTCACTTAGGTTTTATAATATATAAAAGAAGGGTGAACATTTTACAAGGGTTTTTCAGCTTCTTAGTCAATACGTAACTAATGGGAAATGGAAAATGATAGGATAAAGTAAGTTTGCATTGGCAAAATGAGCCTTGTTGAATTTGAAAAGGTTCTAGTGTGAAAATTACACGTGAAAGATCATCTAAATGGTAATATACCCAAGTTACCATAATGATAACAAATCTATGGCTGTTAATATTTTTTGTCTTCCCTTCTATCCTTTACTGTTTAACCTGTATGAATTCCGACTGTCATTGGTTCCTTACCTGGTGACTTCTGGCAATCGAAATTTCATATATAAGACAACTCCTGCAAACTGCTCGGCCAGGTATAATAATTCATAATTCTTGTCAAGGTTCAAGGAAAGGCACACTGGAATAACCTGGAGAAAAGAAAATGTATGGATTACTGTCTGTTTTTCGTATTCTTTCTTTAGTGCCCAAAATAGTCTCTGAAACACACTCACATTAGAATGTCTTGGCAAACAACAATGAAATCTTCCATTTCCTTGCAACGCCTATGCACAAAGCCCCTAAAAATATGAGTGTGTGGCCTTAGATTATCCTTATTATTCCTTTCACACACCTTGCTGTTAAACATAAATGTTTTCTTTAAGTCCCAGCAAGTATGTCTTTAATAAACTGTACAATGCCTTGCATTAATTATATCTGAAAATTATTTTGCTTATTAAGAAAAAGTATTGTAAGCAAAACTGTGCTATCTGGATACTCAAGAAAATACTGACAACTAAGGAGGAAATAAACTTTTTTCATTTTTAAAAAATTTACATGAAAATGATTTGAAGTTAGGTGATTTTTTTTTTTAATCGAGTACTCATTTCTTAAAGCTGAATAGAAACAGTAAAGTAGAAATTTACCTAGAGATGAGATTTCAGGTGAAGGACATTTCGCAATTAATTCTCCACAGTTATTAAATAGAGCCCCAGAAAGAATATTTTTCATAACCATTCCAAGGTGGATAGAAGTATGTTCAAGAGAACATACTGAAATAATAAGAAATTAAAATATAAAATAAGAAATTTTACTACATAGCCTTTCAATTGAGTAGCCCTGGAATTACTACCTACATCCATTAGCCTCCTGCTCTTTCTTCACATGGGTAGTGTGATTGATTGTTTATGATTGATTGATGAAAACCAATCATGGTTTTTCTGTGCATATCTTTACTCATTTCTGGTATGTGTATATGTGTATGTGTGTTTGTGTATATAGTTATAGTTATACACAGTGAAATCATTATTTAAGAATTTTAAACAGTCTGACTCACAATCATATATCATTTCACCTTTACATGTTTTAAAATGCAAGACTAGAAAGAATCACTAGCATGTGTACCTTATTATCCTTAAAAGAAAAAAAAAAAAAGGAAGGAAGGTGAGGGCGGGTCAAATGCTGACTTATTTATTCAATAAGGGAAAAATTAAAACCTTTCTGTAAATTGATTTCTTGGGTCAACCGTGCATTAAATCTGAGTGTTGAAAAGTGTGCTTGAGACACAATGAAGAACAACTGTTCTCTGAATTGTGATAAATTTAATGATGTGATAAATTTAAATCTTCTTGTGACAATTTTGCTTTAGCAGAAAGTTTGTGAACACTTATAAGCACAAACAGGCAGTGTGCAGGCTTTCCCGAATGTAATATAGATGGACAGCAGAAAATGCTATCACTAAAATTTCCGTGTAAGATTCCTTTCGTGGGACGAGAGGACAATGGAGATGGGGCCACCTTTTTCATAATCAGCTCCTTGGAAAACCAAAGACAGGAACTGACAGACTTTAATTACTGGTCAGAGAAGTGAGACCTGACACCTGCCTCTCAGACTGGGAGGAGACATGTCACCGTGAATTGCAGAAGTAACTATCTAAACTTGATTCCAGGATCCTAGCACTTCATAAGGGATAACGATCTGGCTGGAAGCTTTCTGATAAAGGACAAAGGCATCACCCTCTCAAGTGAAAATCAACCAAATAGGCCTGTCAATCATCTAAGCAGGAAAATGGCACTCAGGAAAGTTGTCTGTCCTAGTGATTTTGTAAGCCAAAAGAGAAGAAGAGGAGGAGGAGGAAGAAGAAGAGAAGATGACAACTAAATTGCCTATGGCCATAATGTACTGTCTAGGCACTGTGTATTGTCACCTTGTGAGAATGTTCTTCATGGTCATCCCTTGAGAGCCATCAGCTCTGCACTGTTTTCTCTGGCTGCTAAAAACTCTTACCCTCTGAGAGTATGTTTCCCTAGTCTACAGTAAATTCACCTGTCTTCCACATTGTGTTCTGTATTTCAACTGAATTCTTTCAGTGAAGATCATCAGGACAGGGACCAGGGACCCTGGTAACACCTAGATCTCTCATTTCAGAAACAAGGCAAGAAGTTTTTGTTTGTTTTGTTTTTGTTTTCTTCTCATTTCTCTGTGTAGCCCTGGCTGTTCTGGAACTCACTTTGTAGAACAGAGGCCAACCTCAGAGATCCTCCTGCCTCTGCCTTCCAGGTGCTGGGATTAATGGTGTGCACCACCATGCTTAGCTTGGTAAGAACTTTGAATTAAAAAAAAAATTTACCTCACAACTCTTCTGATCTTGGGCAAGTTTGAATCCTTTCTTCCCATCACAGTAACAAGAGTAGCCTCCAGGGTAATTGACGCACAGTTGATCACACATGTTCTCAGAGCATTCATCCACATCTGAGGTGAAAGAAGAAGAACCCTTCATAGCTGCTAAATGCTCAGTCAAACAGACATAGTTCTCAGAAATCAGAACAGCTCTGACAGTATATCTAAACATTTGTTCTAAAAAGGTAAAGGAGTTCCAAGTGCAATTTTATGTATATATTCACATATTTTTTATAATTTTCAATAATTAATAATAGTGTAGAAATTATGCTAATTTTCTTATTTTCAACTTAAAGAGAATTATTTAGGGTCTCCACTGTCATTTCTGATTATGAGAATTTCCTTATAATCACCTCACAAATCTTCATTTTGAAAATAAGAAAAAATGGCAAAGGAGAAGAAATCAGAAGGGGCAGGAGGATAAAGGTGACGACATCCAAGAAAAGATAGTGAAAGGGAGGGAACAACTGACATTAACTCACTGAAAGTTAATGCAAAATGTATAAACCAACAATATCAAAAACATCTGACTTTTATAATAATATAATAAGGCAACAATTAATACTAGCCATTTTTTTTTTATTCAAAGGGATAATCAGCGGTTTATTCTAGAACCAAACAGGAATAATACTGTCCCAACAACACAGATTTATGTTACAATTAATCCCAGGCTCCAACACAAAAGCAACTTTATGAAATTTTTATTTCATAGTAGTAGAACAAAGAAATGTATAAATAAAGGTACTTGTTAAATACACCAGTGACAACATTAAGTAGATAATGCAAAAAGCCGATGGGCATTACATTATCTTCTGTTTGTTGAAAACTAGGGTGTGTTAGGGTAATAAATTTATCTGTTAGTCACAGGATGTTTAGTCTGACAGAGAGGTGGACAAGGACTAAGCCAGCCCAAAATAAACTGTAATTAGGCTCTGGACCCCCAACATTAGGACTCTTCATAGTCATTTTTTAATTATTACAATTTATTCACTTTGTATCCCAGTTGTAGCCCCCAATCTATTACCCTTTGTAGTTTCAGCTTCTTTTTAGTAATTCAGATCCACAGAAGTATCTACCATGCATATATAGACAGAATTATCTACCCAATCATTTGCTATCCAGTCCTCCTCACGACCTTTGCCATTGAACGCTGACTTTCAGATTCAGGGTCCTTCTATATAGCTGATCAATGCATTGGCCTCCTGAGCTTATTTCTTCCTCCCTGGTGATTATGCTTGCTGGGCCAGCCTTTCCCATATTCACTTCTTTTCATCACTGAGATGTTTTGAACAAAACACTTCTGCCTCTCTCAAGAGAAATCCTTCATCTCTCAACAAATTAATATCTTTTGTTTTAATGTTCTAGAATAAACTGTATTTTACTCTTTCGTCAGTTAGTATTGAAAATCATGACTTGTGTTGATTTAATCATGTGTCTCCAGCTGAACTTTCTAAGTGGAGAAAATATGTCTGTTTAATCATCATTTTGTTTCCACTGTAGACTACATCCATAAAACAATGTTGAATAATGAATATTTGTCACAATCATGTTGGGTGATATTAAGACCTTGTGGCCATAACTTTAATGACATATACTAAAGTCCTTTTTTTTATATCTTAAATAATTTGGAATCTTTTAACTGATCTGTCCCCAACTCTCTACTTTGTAATAACATGCCTAAGCTAAAGACTATTTCAGAGCTACAGAAAGTCCTTGACATTTCATTGGATACACCCTATTATAAATTTATGAAGTTCTTATTAATGCCATCATGTAATATATGCTCTTTTAAATACTTTAAAATACATTTCCAGAGTTAATGATACTATAAATACATTAAAATTGTATGATATAGGATTAAAATAAGATATATATGTACTCATATATAAAACATTTAAAATGTTGTCCTTTAGCAAATGAAACTATAGTCTAGGTGATGAAAATTGCTAATAATGATAAGAGCAGATAATAGAGTCTGGTAGGGAAGATTAGGAACATGGACTTTGTTTCAGATCCTTGGCCAGAGGCTCGGAATGTCCAAGGTTTGTCATTGCTGGAGGCCAGAAATGCCAAAAGAACTTTAGTTTCTGGTCTGATTTCTTGTTATCTTGCCTCTCCTTTTACACAGCTGCCTAGAAAGCTATATCTGAGGGTGTGACCAGAACTCTACTTCAGGCACCTGGATTAGACTTTGCGTCAGGGTACTGGACAGACAACTCACCTTCCAACATCTTCTGCCATAAGTCCTAAACTAAGCCCCTAAATGAGCAGCTCAATGATAAATTCAGGGCACCTGCCGCCCCACAGAGCTCTGCTGGTTTGTGCTCTCTTAAACACCTACCTACGAGATTATCATAAATTCCTTTCTAAAACTTAACTCCCAGGTGGTCCTTGAGATTCATCCTTTGAATTAACAAGACGAGGACCTGACTTGTGGAAGCTCTGTGACTGCAAACTAGCACCCAAACTCCTTCATTAAGCCCACCTGAAGTTAGAAAGTCTTTGTTGTAATCAAGGACCCTGTTTATCTCTGCTTCCAGGGATCTGAGAATTACTAGGTTTCCTACAGTAATTGCCATAAGGAATGGTGGAAAGTAGAAATGTATGATGTGGGGGCAGAGTAAAGTAAAACATCAACATTTCAACAACACTATAAATAATTAGAAAAAGTCATATAGAATCCAGATCCTCTGCAACAGCTGCAAATACTCATAACTGCTGAGCCATCTCTTCAGCTACAGTTTCCTATTTTAAAATAACCTACCCATATACAGAAAATTACTGAAAAAAAATTAAATAAAATCTAAGGTGTTAAGGCCCATAGTTTCAGTCCTACAATTAGAGCTTGTGTCATTTTTGTCTATATGGATTTTTTCTTTCGAATTCAATTTTTCTTTTAAGCTATCAAAATGTGTTTATTTTGCTTTTATAACAAAGGGAGTCTCTATTTTTTCATTTTCTTTAATGGGTTAAATGGAATGTGTAGTATTAAACCCAAAGACCATGAGTCTTAACTTACTTAGTACTTCTATTCTGTGAGGAAGCCAGATCACCAAATCAACCAAGCTACATCAGGAGTTAACAAAAGCAATACCTTTTTTTACATTAACTCAGGGTTCAAACCCACCCTCTCTCCCATGAGCAGTGACACCATCATCATTCTACCTTTACAAGACTTTGATGAGGGATCATATCTATAGCCGTCAGGACATACACATTCAAAGTCTCCTGGAATGTTCTTACACACAGCTGTGCCACAAACACTTGGCTTTAGGGAGCACTCATCCAAGTCTGCAAATAAAATCAATATGCTCAGTTTACCAGTATCAAATAAAAACTTATTTGCTTCCTGAATCGCATATACGTGGATTATTTATCAACAGAGTAGCCTTGGAACATCAAAATAATAAAATTATCACCACGTTTTAGTTCCCCAATATGACTTTTGAATTAAAAGTCATTGGGAAATGTTTGCCTGATGTTCTTTTATAGTTGTGAGGCAAAAAGAAAGAGAGTTAGTCATTTTCTTATCTACCAGGGAGACGTACGAAAGAAGAGGCTCAACTATATTCTTAATAAAGCCAGGCGCAGTGGTGCATACCTATAATCCCAGCATTTGGGATGTAGGGCAGGCAAAATTTTTTTCTTTTAATTCTGTGCTCTGATGCATATCTCAGATAAATTGCTATGCAAAGAAAGAGTGAAAGGCATGTGTCCTGATCTTGAGAAACAATCTGTTGGTTGTTTGACAGCACTGAGAAATGCATCCATGGCTTCCACAGACTAAGTGAGCACTCCACCTCTAAACTGTATTCTTAGCAAAAAGCTTTTTTTTAAAAAAAATAATAATTGTGTGTGCATATATTAACTCAATGTGGATATGAAATATTCACAAAATTTGAATAAGGATAGATTATTCAAGTTTTTAAGTGTTAAAGTAGGAATGGGCACTATTTATATAATGTATGTGTTATCCTGAACTATAATGGCTTTCTATAACTGCTTTTCTAATGACATCCCTACTCTAATAGCCAAACTAAAACCTTCAAATAGACAGATGAGAGAGATATATGGTCACAAATCGGATAATGGCTTGGAAGAGACTGCTAGTAAATGCATTTCATTTCAGCTTCATTCCACAGCACTTTAAATTTCACTGTAGCGAACTATATAATACTGAATATTTCCAAGCAGATGGAAAATTCCTTAAATATGAATTCAGATAAGGGATTTTCTAAGACAAAAATAAAGACTTACACAAAGAAACTTCACACTTAACCTAGTGATTTTTTAGCCTCTTAACTAAAAAGTCCTTTTTAAGGGTTTCTGCTTTGTGGAAAGATTTTACAGCAGGCTCTAAATTCTGGTTTGAGCTATATATTCACCTACCAAGAAAATTTGTAGATTTCTTACAGCAATTCAAGCAGTCCAATGAAGCAAGTATTTAAGGGGAAAAAAAGAAAAACTTTGGGAGACAAATATTCATAGAGAAAGCCATAAGAAATATATTAGCAACATACAAAAAGCTAACCTGACAAATTGCTGAAATCCAAAGATAAAAAGACATAAGAGCAATGTTGGAACAGTTAATGTGTAAGGAGTATACAAAACAGAGATTCTTTCTCAAAACCATGACTGGAAATGGGGCACCAAATAAATGACTTACTTTGAAAATCAGAAAGAGATATCTGCAGAGCAAAGATAAAAATGTAACAGTGATGTTATTAAGAGCTACCGATTTCTTTGTGTAGCTGCTGTTCATCTTACGGAACAACAGAAGAGTGGACGCTGATTCTGAAATGGGACAATGTCTCTGTAAAGTCGGTGGCAATGGAGCCTCTCCTTTGAATGAAGTGCTTTAACTACCTTTATTTATCACTAAATGAATCCTTAAAATGTGCACTTAAAGATAAAATAAAATACTACTAACGTAAACTCAGGTGGAATCCTGAGCATCACAAAGCTCCTAGACATAGTGGCACGTTTGCTATAAGTAATTTTCTGACCAGAGTGTTTTCCAGAAGTTTGCCAGGGAAATTCCTCTACTAAACTTTGGCCTAACACAGCAAATGCAGTTGTATTCTGTTTCTGTGCTCTTACCTTTGCAGTCTTTTTTGTTTGAGAGCATGGCAAAGCCACTTCTACAGGAGCAGTGGTAACTTCCAGGAGTGTTCTCGCAAATGTGGCTGCAGCCTCCATTTACATTTGAAGGATCTTTACATTCGTTTACATCTACAATGGGAAAGTAAAATATTTTTAAAAAAATACCACCTTAGATAATTTGTCATGCCCAGAAAAGCCAGGGGATGTGGATTTTTTCATACAAACCAAATTGACATTTTTCTCCTTGCCAGCCTGGTTTACAGATGCATGTGAAAACAGCTTGGCCATCTTTGCAGCTCAGATACCCATCTTCATTGCATGGAAGAGGGTCACATTGGTCTGGGATGGCTAAAAAAAAAAACAGACCTCTATTTAATGTTTTTTTAATTTTTATTTTATTTTATTTTATTTTATTTTTATTAATTACAGTTTATTCACTTTTATTTTTATTCCAGTTGTAGCCCCCTCATTCCCTCCCAATCCTACCCTCCCTCCCTCTTCTTCTCCTAAGCCCCTCCCCCAGTCCAGTGATGGGGAGGTCCTTCTCCCCTTCCATATGACCTAGTCTATCAGATCTCATCAGGACTGGCTACATTGTCTTCCTCTGTGGACTGGTAAAGCTGCTCCCTCCTCAGGTGGAGGTGGTCAAAGAGGAGCCCATGAGTTCATGTCACAGACAGTCCCTGTTCCTATTACTGGGCAACCCTCTTGGACGCTGAGCTGCCATGGGCTACATCTGTGCAGGGGTTCTATGTTATCTCCATGCATGGTCCTTGTTTGGAGTATCAGTCTCAGAAAAGATCCCTTGGCCCAGATTTCTTGGTTCTGTCGCTCTCCTTGTGGAGCTCCTGTTCCCTCCAGGTCTTTCTATCCTTCCTTCTTTCATAGGATTCCCTGCACTCTGCCCAAAGCTTTGCTATGAGTCTCAGCATATGTTTTGATACCCTGCTGTGTAGAATCTTTCAGAGGCCCTCTGTGGTAGGCTCCTGTCCTGTTCCTTGTTTTCTCCCTGTTCTGATGTCCATCCCGTTTTACTTCAGGCAAGAAGAAGGAATAGCCAGAAGGGAAATAGAATAATTGCATGCTTATAACCAGTAAGGCTATGGTGCATTTTTCAAAAAGTACTGGCTCATGAAAAAATAGGTGTGACCTGGGGGTGTAGCTCAGTTGGTAGAGTGATTGCCTAGCATATGCAAAGCTTTAGATTAGATCCGTAACACTGCATATACCTCACTGGGTGGCTCATGCCTTGTGATTCCAGTACTCAGGACCTCAAGAGGGAGATCATGAGTTCAAGGTCATCTTTGTCTATACCTCTAGTTCAAGGCCAGACTTGGTTACATGAAATCCTATATAAAAAAAAGTAAAATAAAATAAAATAAAAAGAAAGAAAAGAAAAGAAAAAGTGAAACAAGGCCTCACTGTGTATCTCTGACTGTCCTGGAAGTCACTATGGAGACCAGGCTGGCCTCAAACACAGAGATCTGTCTATCTCTGAAGTGCAGGGATTAAAGCCATGCACCATCAAGCTGGGGAAATACTTCCTTGATTTGAGCCTTATATCAGTCCCATGAGAAAAACAAACCAAGCAAACTATTCTCTGTGTGACAGTGATGGAATTTGGCAATTTCAACTTAGATGAAGATGAAGTAAAAGGAAACTTCTTGCCTTAAATAACATGAAATAATTGTTTTCAAACACTGGAGAAGATGCTGAAGGAAAATCTGGTGCCTAAATAAAAGGAAATGAGCCCAACAATCACATAATGGTTACTGTAGGCCTTGTAGAAACTTCAGAGAATAAAGACTGTTATGATACACACATTTTCATATTTGTATTATGGATTCCCAAAACTTAAAAGAATGAGCATGGCTCTTACCTTTGACCTATTAGTAAACTGTACTGTTTTGTAATACCATGTAATTACACAATTTTAGCCAAAATAAAGATGCTAGAGATAAAATGTCTGACAGCAGTAACTTAAAGCCTACTATCGCTGATCACCACTCAGTTAAAATGTTAAGGGAAATTTTCATTTTAAGTAAAATCGATGCATTTACAACTGGAAAATATGCTTCTTTATGCAGTTCAAAAATATGTCTTTGCTTGGCATAGCCACTCAGGAGCTCAGTTACTGAACTTTAAACATTAGGTTACAGTGGCACAGTATATTTTACCTACAAGATATATTTTACATTATTTTAGTTATTTAAACAGTAGCTTACCATTGACACAGCTCCTGAGGTCAGGGTAGGTATGAACAGACTGACGCGCAGCACTGAATGCACCACCACGGAATGTACCCAGACATGCTGTGAGGAACAGAAGGACCAACAGTGTCACAGCAGCTTGGATCTGAACTCACCTTAGAGATCGCCCAAAGCAGGAATATTTCTCTTCCTGTTGTTTCACAGGAGTTAGTACTCAATGTGTGGCCCTAAATGTTTCCATCTCCCCTTTTGTTCTATCGGAGTTCAAGAGAATTTCTCAGTTAAATTGAAGATGCTTAGGAGCTCCTGGTAGCACAGCAGCTTTAAACTGATGCCTTTTTATGTCTGATGGTTCATGTGCATGCTTCCCTCGAGTACAAGTATTTTATCTAAAACATACTATAGTGAATACTGAATAGTAAATGTTATATATAAGTGGATTGATAGAAGTGAACAAAATACAAGATTGCTAATATAAGGAGCATATTTAGATATGATTGTTTTTAGGTTTTCCAGGTTTTTGTTAATTAATTCAATCAACATCTCTGTCACAGGCCTTTCCTCCCAGTCCCACCTTCCCTCCTGCAGTCCCTCTCTCCTATTCCTTAAAATAGGGGAGCCCCCCTACTCAGACATCCTAGTTCATCTATTCACATGAGGACAGAGTTCGTCTTCCCTGCGGCCTATTAGGGAATTCCCGTCAGGGGAAGTAATCAAAAAAGCAGGCAACATAGTCTGTGTCAGAGATATCCCCCACTCCCCTAACCAGTGAGCTGACATGAAGCCTAAGATGCCCATAGGACTTATGTTCTTGAAGTTTGTGCATCGTAGTATGTCTATACTGTACTATACAACTAAAATCCACTGTCTTTCTGGGTCAGGATGATGTTTTCTAGTTCTATCCATTTGCCCTCAAATTTCATGATTTCCTTGTTTTTAATGGCTTACTAGTATTCCATTGTGTAAATGTACCCTGGTTTCTTTATCCATTCTTTGGTTGAGGGACATCCAGGTTGTTTCCAGATTGTGGCTAATAAGAATAAAGCTGCTATGAACATATTTGAGCAAGCAAACTTTCTTGTTGAATGGTGGAACATCTTTTGGGTGTATGCCCATGGGTGGTAATAGCTGGATCTTGAGGCAAGGCTAGTCCCAGTTTTCTGAAAAAGCACCAGATTGATTTCCAATCTGGTTGTATAAGTTTGGTTGTATAGGTTTGCACTCCTACCAGCAACGGAGGAGGGCTCCCCTTTCTCCACATCCTCTCCAGCATGTGTCACTTGAGTTTTTGATCTTAGCCATTCTGACAGGTGTAAGATGGAATCTCAGAGTCATTTCGATTTGCATTTTCCTAATGACTAAGGGCATTGGGCATTTCTTTCAGTGTGTCCCCACTATTCTGAGATTCCTTTGTTGAGAATTCTGTTTAGCTCTGTAGCCCATTTTTAATTGGATTATTTGGTTTGTTGTTTAATTCCTTGAGTTCTTTAAATATTCTGGATATTAGCACCTTGTCAGATGTGGGATTTGTGAAGATTTTTCCCAATCTGTAGACTGCCATTTTGTTCTATCGCTAGTGTCCTGTGCTTAACAGAAACTTTTCAGTTTCGAGGTCCCCTTTATTACTTATAGATCTTAGGGCCTGAGCTGTAGCTATGTTTTAAAAAGATATTTATTGTGTGTTTGTCTGTGTGTACGAGCAGGTGGGAGCTCATGTATGCATGCTTCATTCCTATTGTGGAAGGAATCCTGTGTATTGTACAGATACAACACCTGTTAATTAAAAAGCATATGGCCTGAGTCAGGAAATAGTGTGACATCTGGAGGAGAGCCAGGCCATGAGATTCAGCCAGTAAGAGGTGAGGAACATGGATGCATGGTGCCTGAGCTCAGGTAACCATAGCTCTATGGCCTAGGTATTTGTATAATATTTAATGAGTCTCATGAACTGTTATTCTGGCAGCAAAGGAATATGAGGTAAAACCACCCATAACATAAAGGACTACTACAGCATACTATGACACACGGCGAGCAAAGAATAACTTTCTGGGAGTCAGTTCTTTTCTTCTTGTTTTTGAGGCAAGATATCTTGTTATTCTATGTTATGCTATGCTAACTCCCCATCTTCTGGGCAATTCTCCTGTCTCTGCGTCCCAACTCCCTCTAGGAGTGCTGGGAATGCAGACATGACCCAGTGTTGCATACAAGCTGTTTCATCTTCTCAGCCATTTAACTGACTCCTGGGTGGACTGAAAAAGAAAAAGTTCTGGTTGTTCTCCACTGAGGAGCCACACTGGCGAAAAAGGTGACCAGAAAGGACATGTGTCTGAGATGTTCTTCATTTACCCTCCCATCTTAGAGAGAGGAGTTACTACTGTTTAGATTGAATCAAAACAAGAGGAACTTTGGAGCTTGGCTTTATTTGTTTGTTTGTTTTTAAAACAGGGTTTTATCTGTATAACCTTGGCTGTCCTGGACTCACTTTGTAGGCCAGCCTGGCTTCAAACTCAGAGATTCACCTGCATCTGCCTCCTGAGTGCTGGGATTACAGGTGTGTGTCACCATGCTCAGCTGGAGCTTGACTTTTTAAATATTTATATATTATATAGTGTACTGTCTGCATGTGTGCCTGCATACCAGAAGATGGCACCAGATCTCACTGTTACAAGCCACCATATGGTTGCTGGGAATTGAACTCAGAACCTATTAAAGAACAGCCAGTGCTCTTAAACTTTGAGCCATCTTTCCAGTCCCTGGAGCTTGACTTTTTTTTTTTTTTTTAATTTTTATTAATTACACTTTATTCACTTTGTATCTCCCCTGTAGCTCTCTCCCTCCTCCCCTCCCAATCCCAACTTCCCTCCTCCTTATCCACGCATGCCCCTCCCCAAGTCCACTGAGGTCTTTCTCTCCTTCCTAGTCTATCAGATCTCCTCAGGAGTGGCTGCATTGCCTTCCTCTGTGGCCTGGTAAGGCTGCTCCACCCTCAGGGGGAGGTGATAAAAGAGCAGGCCAATCAGTTCCTGTCAGAGACAGTCCCTGTTCCTATTACTATGGAACCCACTTGGACACTGAACTGCCATGGGCTACATCTGTGCAGGGGTTCTCGGTTATCTCCATGCATGGTCCTTGGTTGGAGTATCAGTCTCAGAAAAGACCCCTGTACCCAAATATTTTGGTTCTGTTGCTCTCCTTGTGGAGCTCCTGTCCTCTCCAGATCTTACTATTATCCGCTTCTACCCTACTCCACTGCTGGTGGGAATTTCAACTTGCACAACCACTCTGGAAATCAATCTGACGCTTTCTCAGAAAATTAGGAGTAGCGCTACTTCAAGATCCAGCTATACCACTCCTAGGCATATATCCAAAAGAAGCTCAAGTACACAATAAGGACATTTGCTCAACCATGTTTGCAGCAGCTTTATTTGTAATAGCCAGAACCTGGAAACAACCCAGATGCCCTTCAACTGAGGAATGGATACAGAAATTGTGGTACATCTACACAATGGAATATTACCCGGCAATAAAAAAAACAAGGAAAAGATCATCCTGAGTGAGGTATCCCAGAAGCGGAAAGACACACAGGGTATATACTCACTCATAAGTGGATATTAGACATATAATATAGGATAAACCTACTAAAATCTGTACACCTAAAGAAACTAATCAAGGAGGACTCTGGCTAAAATGCTCAATCCCCATTCAGAAAGGCAAAGAAGGTGGACATCAAGAAGAGGGAGAAAACAGGAAACAGGACAGGAGCCTGCCACAGAAGGCCTCTGAAAGGCTCTACCCTGCAGGGTATCAAAGCAGATGCTGAGACTTATGGCCAACCTTTAGGCAGAGTGCAGGGAATCTTATGAAAGAAGCTTGACTTTTAGTCTTTTCCCCTCTTCTTGTATGATGGTATTTTGTGCTGGTACGTATTTTTAGGGCTACTCATCAAAATGCTCTGGGGCAACTGAATAATTTAGTTACAGAATATTCCTTCAACAACATCTGAAACTTATTTCTTGTTAGAATTGATATAATCTGCTACAACGAGGAGAGGCAAATTCATTCTTTTGCTACATCAACAAACCATTTCAAAATTTATCTCATTTGGATCATGGTTTATTTTGGTGAAATCTTGTGAGCTAGGTCCCTGAGCATCTATACTATCTGCTCTGCTCTGCTTTCAGCAAAAACTGAGAATAGGTCTACTTAATGTTTTCACCTTTTATTTTCACCTTTTATTTTATTTTATTTTATTTTATTTTAAAATTTTTATTTGACTTTTGGGTACTCTGAGAATCAGTACCTTTCCATGCATGGTTAGTCTTTGAAAGCCTTGCAGCAGCTCTAAGCCACTGTATTGCTAACACACAGTTCTAAGTTTTCTTTAAAAAAAAATACATTTTTGTTAATTTTGTTTTCTTGAGACAGGGTTTCTCTGTGTGTCTTTGGCTATCCTGAACTCACTTTGTAGACCAGGCTGGCCTTGAACTCACAGAGATCCTCCTGCCTCTGTCTCCTAAAGTGCTGGGATTACAGGCATGTGCCACCATACCTGGCCACTTTTGTTAATTTTTTGAGAATTTCACCTGATTTAAATATATTCACCTCAAATTCACCCTAATCCCAGGTCCATTCCATCTCTCTATGGCACCAAAATCATGTCCTCTTTTTAAAAAAATAAATTTTTAAAAAATTTAAATGAGATGTAATTATATCATGTTCCCATTTCCTGTTCCTCCAATCTTTCCCATGTATCTATCTCACTCCTTCCTACTTGCCCCCTCTCAAAATTACTGTCTAAATATATAAATACAACCGGTTTAGTCTATATAATGTTACCTAGATGTACATGATTTCAGGGCTGACCAGTTGGTATTAGAAAACCAGCTACAGATTTCATTCCTGGAGAGGACTGTTTCTCCTCCTCTCAGCATCTGTGATCTGCCTTTAGTCCTTTGCCTTTAGTCTATGGGTGGAGCCATGTGAGATTGCCTTCTTCTGTATTGGTATGTATATTGACACATTTCTTCAGGTCTTGTTCAGGCAGCCAATTTGCTGAGCTATCATGTGTGATACTTCTCGAACTTCAATTTGCTCTGCCCATATGTTCTTTGGTATGGGCAAAACTCCCAGCTATGGTGGGAGTTCATGTCCCCCTTCCCACTCCATGCTAAAATGTTGACTGGCTTGCTTTTGTACAAACGTCCTTAGCTGCTGTGAATACATGAGTGTGTCATATACAGGAAATACTGTGTTGCCCCAGTATTCCCTTATCTGATTGAAAAAAATCTTCCCACCCCTTCTTTGGGCATGGACCTTGAGCTTCAAAGAGGGGATGTGAGTTTTAAAAAATCCCATTTCTGTCTGAGTTCTTCACTGATACTTACTCTCTTCACTTTGAGCAGTTGTCTGTGCACTAGTACCCATCCGCTGACAAAGAAACATCTCTGTTTAGGTCTCAGGGCTGTAGGAAACCGGGGCTAGACAGATATGAACTGAAAGGGCAGTTTGATACTATGTCCCTTTATCAAAATGATAGGAGTAGGTTCACTCCTAGGGAGTGTGAGCTCCCTAACCACTCTATCCTCACCAGAGGGAGTGTCTGTGGAGCAGGCACTCTGAGTCTTTGAGAAAGCCTTTCAGATCACGCACTGCCCCAGAGCATGACTGAAGAGAACCTTCAACTCCAAAAGCTCCAGCGTCACTCATTTACAAGGTCTCTCGGGACTCCCAGAGACCCCTGCTTTTGCATCCTCCTCCTGTTTGCACTTCTCATGGGGCAGCTTTCTGTCTTCTAGCTTCAATCCCGACATTTGTGGCCTCCTTTGTGAACTCTCTATACCAGAGACAGACCTTTTTCTGAACGAAGTTTTTGCTTCTTAATGTTTGTTGATTCACTCACTGTTTTGCCTGCCAGAGTGCTTAGGTCTGCTCAGACTATTGAACGTTTGGCTTCTATCTCCTATCTGAAGACTAACCCCGTTTCAACATTTATCCAGGTCTCTGAAGTACCCTTCTCTGCAAACATCCCGAAGCAACTCCAATTGCTTGGCCATTCCTTCATGAGGTTTGACAGCTGCTGTGTGAGTAACACCTGTGCCACCACTTGGAATGCCCAATTCTAGCTCCCTGTCTCTGTCTCATCCACAGTAATATAAGCTAATCTTTCCACCTGACCAGAAAACTCCGACATGAAGCACAAGGTGCTGTCATAGAGCCATTTGGCTTTCCTTTACTTCACAGGATGGGACTTCTTAGTAGCAGTTTCACTCTGACTTCATTCCAAAATGTTAAAGCAGTGGTCCTCACCCTTCCTAATGCTGTGACCCTTTAATACAATTCCCTGTGTTTTGGTGACCCCTAGCCATGAAATTATTTCTGTTGTTACTTCATAACTGTAATTTTGCTACTGTCATGTATCATAACGTGAATATTTATGTGTTCTCATAGTCTTAGACAACCCCTATGAAAGGATCGTTTGATTGCCAAAGGGTTATAACCTATAAGTTAAGGACTGTTATGTTAAATACACAAAACCTTGCGTTCATTTTACCTTTGCTGTGCTGTCTGGGGAGAACAAATATACTGGTTGGTTCCTAAGTTCCAGTGAGTGTTCCACTTCTATGCATTGTGAGCTTCTCTTTTTCTCGTGAAGACATTGGGATTATTATGCTTTGAACAAGAGTGTGTAGATGCTACTGCATCGAGAACACTCGGGTGCCTGTGGGTGTCACTGTTTTAGCTGGACAGGTCTTCAGACCATTTCTTTAAACACTGAAACTTTGGGTAAAAAGGAATTCTTCCGTGAGATGTTACAGAGGATGCCTTAAATAAGCTTTCATTTTTATTTCTCTTTATTTTTTAAATGATTTATGTTTGTGTGTATCTGGGGCAGGTATGTACAGGTGTTTGTTGGGTGTTCCTAGGTATCAGATGCCCCTAAAACCTGAACAGAACCCATGTCCTCTACAGTAGCAGCTGATAAGCTCTTAACTTCTGACCCATCTCTCCAGGCCTCTATTTATTCTTGCCTGTAATGCAGTTTCGTTTTGAACTCATGAAGCTCCTGACTGAACCTCATGAATGCTGAGGAATTTCAGGTATGCATGACTACACCTGTCCTAAACCTTAAATTTCCATTTTTTTATAAGATACCAAGAGAATTCACTCATTTGCTGTACTTGTTTGTAAACGAATAACATTTTCTACACTATCTACCTTAAATGAACTGGCTGGGTTTTGTTTCCATTCTTTGTCAAGTCTTCCTTTACCTGGCACTTACAGCTCTCACAACTAGCTTTTTTGGTTTAGTACATTTATCTGTAGGAAAAGTTAAAAAGCTACAAGTCAGCTTGCAGTGAACAACAGAATCATGGAAATAAGTTAAAAAATGCTTCTCTTGGTGGATAGGAACATTAATCTGAAGAAAAAAAAAAAAAAGACGTGGGATTAGTAGCAAGGAAATCTACCTTAACATAAATCTGTGTTTTCTGTTTTGTAGCAAAGAAACGTTCAGACCTGCAGAGGAGACCCTGACTTAATCAGCATGCATAATTGAGTCAATAGGAGTCATTGTTTCTGGTTGCTACAGACAACTTTTCAGGCCTTCTTGTGTAGCTCCCAGACGAACACAATATTTGCATAATTCCTTCATATCACAAAATGGTTGACCCTATTCTTTTTGTTCCTGACCACAAGTCTATGAATGTAATATCTTAAATGGTAACAAACCAAGAAATAACACATGATATAATAGAGATAAAATACTTAGGTACTCGAGTGTTAATAAGAGTTGTTCGGTTCTTAACACATAGTTCCTAACTGATATAAAAGAAATGGCACATAGTACTTCTTTGCTCAAATACTCAACAATTAGTTACTGGTTGCAGAATAACAAGCCATCTCCCAAATAATGGCTATTTGGGACTTGATTTTGAGTTCCATTATCTGGGAAGCAATTAGTTCACCGAATTAAGCTGTGTGTGGCATGTGGAGTTGGGCAGAGTGTCAGATCAAGGTAAGAAGCCATTTCAAGAAGAGCTTTCACTCAGTCATGACAGTTCACGCTGTCTGACACCCTACCTCCACCGGCATATGGAACGTCATATGTCAGAGTCTCTCCATGTGACTGAGTTTTCCTCACTGTGCTGGTCTTAAAGTGGCCCTTATCCCACTGCATCCAAGGAGAAAGCAGAAGCTGCAAGGTCCTGCATTGGGTATTGTCCTGCAGATCCATATTTTAAGTGTTTCATGTTGTTGTTTGTGTGGGTGTGTGTGCCTGTGCGTGTCTGTGTTTGTCTATGTGTGTATGGTTTTAGGAATTAAACCTATGGTCTTCTGTGTGTCAGGAAAGCACACATAGAACTACATATTTAGCCCTAAAAGAATGATTTCTAATATTTTCATTTAGGCTCAAACTTTACCATTCTCCAGAAAAATTATTCTCCATGAACAAAGTCATCTAATTTTCCAGGTGATGTTTTCAAATGCCTATATAGATGGTAAGCTTATTTATCCTATTTCCTCAGGAAAAAAAAAAAAGAATTTAAGTTATAGTGATATCCCGGGGAGGCAGCCCAGTGTACTACCTAACAGTACAATGACTGAGTTCAATCTCCAGCAGACATAAAAATTTGATAAACTTGATTTTATTATAAGTTTATGTATAAACACATTTCTATTAATAGAACCACATTATAATAATTTCTTTAAGAGCATCATTTGCTTTTATTTCTTGAAGCAAACTAATTAACACCAGTGATTTCCTTCTATGTGATAAATGTCAGAGAACCCAGGGTATTTACTCTGAATTGTATGTTCTAAGGGCAGCAGATGGCACAGGGTACTGCATGAGGCGCTCTATATGGCCCTGAAGTGTTAAGACTAGACACTGTCCAAAAAGAATTGACAACCGTGCTCAAATTTGCTCAAAAACTTTCTCTCCTTATAAGGACAGCCCAGCATTAGTTATGGATAATTAAACTACTACTATGTTTACTGTGAACAGAAGTACACATGCCATTTTTTGTAACCACTGCCCCTGTGCACATCCAAGAACAAAATGTGTGACTTTGCTAGAGAAGTTTCGTTCTCTCTTTCAACAGTGGAAATCACTACTTACACATACAAGATCAAATATAAAATTTCAATCAAAAGCATTTTTGTTCTACCTGATGGTTTAAATAAATACCTTCCATTAGAAGAAAGATTAGCAATAAATCTATTATCTATTTCCTTAACAGGCCAAGAGTTCCAAAGTCAGAAAATCTAGCGATGTTCAGCATATGAAAATAGAAACCCTTTCAAATAATTCAAACAACACCAATAACAAAAGCAAAACTGAAAATAGAATCCAAAGTATTGCCAGCTAAGTGTTATGGAACTGGGCCCACATCTCAGAGTCTGGATTTTGTTTTATACTTTAGTCTTCTACCATGTTGCCAAGGAAGTTAAAAAAGAGAAGAGAAAGTTGAATGGAGGCAGAAAAGGAAAATATTAGAAGAGATAAAAGGAGAAAAATTGTTATTTTAGGAACCTCTCTTAATCAAATGGTTCTGCATGAAAACATTATTTATCTTTATTCAAATGTACTGTGATCAAAGAGTATATCTTTTAGACTGCTGTTCCTGAAAAAAAAAAAAACAAAAAAAACACCTCAATACGTGGCCATAAGAAACAAAGTTAACATAACCTTATAATTTTAGTAGCTAAGTGGTATCTTTTTTATTATAAAACATTCAAATTCCCACTAAATATGAGAGGCTGGAATAGTCTTGATAACTTACCTTTCTCAATCACTTCAGTGATGTAAACCCTTGGCTTTTGTTTTAGAAAGTGATAACTTATTATGTTTACAAAAAATACATCTTTTCGTAGATGAGTGCTTTTATCTATTCTCTATCCTTTAAAATGTAAAAGCAAGGAGTTTTGCATAACCTGTGGTGGAACATGTTTGTAGACACAAATAATACCACCTCCCAATTACTGTTCATGGTGCACACTTAAAAGAAAATGTTCAACACTGGTTTTAACAGCTAGAGAAGGAAAGAAAGGACATGGCCTTACCACCCTGAATGCATCCCATCTCATCTGATCATGGAAGTTAACAGAGGTCCGGCCTGGTTAAAACTTGGAAGGAGGAAAGGAAGAGAAAGAAGCAAACAGAAATTGCACATCAGGGGAGAAAAATGAAGAGGACAAAAAAAAAAAAAAAAGACATTACGTTTTATTAAGTCCTTTGCAAACTTGCTGAAAACCCATTCATAGAGGTGAAAAATAGGCTCATAGATGTTGGGAAGCTAAAAATCTTCCTCTGCTCTACAGAGAGCTACTGTAGAACTGACTGGTGTCTTACAACAAGATGAGCTAGAGTGTTGTACAGTTTAGTAAAGTCACCCAATCTCAGCAGGTGGCACAAATAAAGGATCATGACCATCGTGCTCACTAAAAAACCGGGAAGAGCAATCAAGACCTGTTTCTAAAATATTTTGTGCCCAGTGTTCTTGGACTCTTAACCTACTACTTGTCCTAAAAGATAAATACAAATCCATAGCATCATTTCAATATAAGATTCCCTAAAGGGCCAAGTATAAATATCTTTCTCAAAATATCTATGAATTTGCTCCAAGGATACACATAGCAACATATATAACCAAATAAATAAATAAATAATCATATTAAATAACTACTCAAATTCTAGGAGAAATTCATTTAATGACTTAATCATTTATAAGACTGTATTAATAATAGTATCAGACTTCAGTTCTAGATTTTTTCAGTGATTTTCTTTTGATTTCTGGTTGGCTAGAGATAATGGGGTGAAAACAAGCATAGATCAGAGGAATTCTGAAAGAAGAGGGGGAAAGAAGAGCACAACTTTATTGTAAACACAGAGAATCACATGAGAAACAGATGCAAGAATTAGACCCTAGTGTGACCATTTAGAAACAGAAAAGATGATCCTAAATAATAGTAATATGAAACATTTCTACATTTGCTTTAAGGAAACAACCTTTGTTACTTTGAAGTAGTATTTACTTGTGGTCATGTAACCTATATGAGTGTACAAATATTACCACAATGAGAGCCCAGAATGCAAAAGAGCATGAATGGGATATTGCAGGGAGTGATACGATGATATCACAAAGAAAAAAGCTGTAAATGACTTCTACAAATGGCTGAGTGATAATTGTGTACATCATACTATTTGAAGAGATTAGATATCCATCATTTCATGAAAGACAGCCCATGAAAATATATTTGTATATAATGTCTGGGTGTCTGAAGATTAGTGACATCAGCCTAAAGATGTTTTAGAAGAAAGACATGGAAAACTAAATGTTAAAGTAAAACAGAGCAAAAAGCCATTCCAAATTAATCTACATGACACTAAATATGAGAGCATCATAGGTCTTGTATCTTCCCAAGGATGATAAAATAGTTTAGGACACGTATATCAGCAGAAAATGAGGTTTGAACATATCTAAGTTCCCTTCAGTTTCCAAGATTTTATGAAACAGATACTTAGAACTTACCTAAATATTTTGGATAAAAATAATCCTAAAAAAAGAAAACAAAAAAATGAATATATTAAAAATCCTAAATTTCACCACAGAGTTAAAGATTAATTTTCTAGTTCATTTTTAAATTAACATAAAAATAAATTATGTTCTGTGTTTTCACATCCTAATTTTTTTACAAGAATAGATAGATAGTCAATACTTGACAAGAATATATCCCTGGGTTTAAAACACTACTGTATAATTAAATATCATTTTAAAGCATTTAATTTGAAAAGGTGGTACTTAAGATGATAAATAGAACAATGACCTCTTTTTATAATCCTCTAATTTTTCCATGGTGATTAAACATCCATTTGGTATACATTTTTGTTGATGATGTCTCTCTACATAACCCTGGCTACCCTGGAACTCACTGTATAGATTAGGTTCACCTCAAACTCACCATCATCCACCTTTGTCTGCCTCCTGCAGGCTGGGATTAAAGATTTGTGTCATCATCCCTGGCCTTAATTTGATATATTTTATACCATGATGATTATCTACGTCAAGGTCAACAATGAAAAAATTTGAAGGAAACTCAATTGAACACTTACCTTAGCTATAAAGCACATGTAACACCCTCCTTATAAAGTGGTAGGTACAAAAAGTAGTGATCAGAATGTGGACAAAGGAATGTATTTTATTAAGGGGAAAATAGTATAAATGTCTTATAGTAAACTCGTAATATATCAAACATGTAGCATAAATAATACAAGAATATTTTGTGCGAAACCAAAACTTATGCACAAAAAAATATTTAAAGTTCCAGCTCAGTCAGCAGAACATGGCTTTTTCCAGCTCAAATCCCTCACTCTTTCCTCCTGTCACATATAAACCTGCACAACAGGTTTCTACTGGCTTATGAGAAAGGGGCCTGACACTGAATCATTCAGACAATAGTGTTGTTTGCAGCAGATCCAGAACAATAAGGAGAGATAAATGGGGTTCAAGAATTGGTGATATGCTGATGAGAAGAATATTTTAGAGACAGTGAAGAGGTAAGCAAGAGAGTAAACACTGTGAATATTGACTAAGGGTATGAGGAATGCGGACAGAGAGTGGGTAGAATTGTCAGCAAAGCCAATTTGAGGCAGGTGAAGAAACATGAATGAGTTTTCCTCCTCCATCTTCTTCCCTTTTCATTCTTTGTTCTATCTCCTTTTCTCTTCACAGGCTGATCTCAGAGCAAAGGTACAATTCAGAAATATACACTCAAGTGTTCATGGATGACATAATCATGTGCCATGAACGCTAACAACATTCTATCAAAACCATTGAGTAGATGAGGTGGACAGGCAAAATAAAATGGAAGAATTGATCATTATTAGAGGGAGGTGGTGTGTTGGGACTTATTGTATTGTTTGCTCTACTTTTAAAAAATTGTTCATACTGGGAAGAAATACATGTATCTTACAAATAGCATATTCTTTCTAGGAGTACTTGGACACAGTCCTTTCTAGTATGAAAATGTAGCGTGGAATACATATGTAAAATGCTATACAATAAGAAAGTCTAATACATCATGCAGAATAGAAAATTTTGTATTATTAGTGTTTGTGCTGGCTAATTTTATGTCAACTTGACACAAGCTAGAATCATCTGAGAGAGGGGAACCTCAACTGAGAAAATACTTCTTTAAGGTAGGGATGTAGGCAGAACTGTAGGACATTTCCATAATTAGTGATTGATGGAGGAGGTCCCAGCCCATTGTAGGTGATGGCACCCTGGGGATGGTGGCCCTGGGTTCTATAAGAAAGCAGGCTGATGATGGAAACAGATGCAGAGACCCACTGCCAAACAATAGGCTGAGCTCTAGGAGTTTTGTGGAAGAGTGGGAGAAAGGATTGAGGCAGCCAGAAGGATCAAGGACACCACAAGAAGACCTACAGATTGAACTAACCTGAGCTTGCATAAGCCAGACCTGGACCCCCTACACATATGTAGCAGATGTGCAGCATGGTGATCATATGGGTCTCCTAATAATGGGAGTAGAGCCTGTTTCTGACTCTGTTGCCCACCTTTGGCTCTCATTCCCCTAGCTAGGCTGCTTTGTCTGGCCTCAGTGGGAGAAGATGTGCTTAGTCCTGCTTTGACTTTAAGTGCCAGAATGGGTAAGTATCCATTAAGGACCTCCCCTTCTCTGGAAAGGAGAGAGGGCAATGGGGGTGAGGAAGGCATGAGAGCGGGACTGAAAGGAGAGGAGGGAGATTGTAGACTGATTAAATAAACAAAGGAAGGAAGGAAGGAAGGAAGAAAGGAAGGAAGGAAGGAAGGAAGGAAGGAAGGAAGGAAGGAAGGAAGGAAGGAAGTTGGTTGAGCAAGCCATTAGGAGCATTCCATAAGCAGCACTCCTCCATGCCTCTGCATCAGCCCCTGCCTCCAGGTTCCCACCTGGTTTGAGTTCCTGCTTCGCTTCCCTAAATGGGCTGTAATTCAGGATATGTAAGCCAAATAAACCCTTTAATCCCCAAGTAGATTTTCCTCATGGTGTTTTATCACATTTGGTCCCAATTATAAACAGATTAAAAATTAAATGTTGGGTATTTGTATAAAATTTCTTCTTTGAACCAGTCAGACCCATATATGGATAGAAAGGGCTACAGGGATAGTCACAGAAAACACAAGTAGCTACAGTTTGGGACGAATTTTGTAACTGTGGACAAAGTGTTCTTGGTCATTATCACTCAGCTATTGTCATGGCGCTGGGAGCTGTCGCAGAGGCATAGGAGAAGTCTTAGACAAGTCATCTCACTCTTTTCCTCCAGATTATACATTCATCTCAGGAAAGATATCTGAGAAAACGCTAAAGAGTGTGAGATTTAGACTCTCAAGCTGACGCCGCTTCTTGGAGGTATTAATGCTACTCTTGCTAGCTACAGGCATGGCTACAGAACGCACTCCCCTAAAACACAGAGTGGGCGGTCAGCCCCATGTGGCCGTGTGATAAGTCTTTATGGTTACGTTTGGGGGATGGATAACTTGTAAATTCTTATACACTGAAGATTACTGCTGGTTTTCAGTACCCTAGGGAAAGTTTACAAAGATTATAAAGAACACTCTGCATTCATGACACTGTACATGGTAGTTCCAGTTCTAGTCCTCATTTCTAGAAATTTCTAAAGATAATGAAGTTGTGCACACCAACCTATAATCCCAGTACCTGGGAGACTGCAGCAGAGGCAGGAGGATAGTGAATTCCAGGCTAGCTTGGACTATAAATAAGAGACTACCTCATGTAAAATTAATCAACCAAACAAAATAAGTGAGAAGCACAGTGATGATACAAGTACACATGGTCACTTACGCTTCCCAGGCGTCTTCACAACACCAGTTGTTGATAATGAGACTTAAGGAAATCTAATTAGGTCAGAGCACCTGTCCTTGGCAGTCCTCCTAAAGTGTCAGTGCAACTCAGAGAATGAGCTACAAAATCTTTAGCTCTCAAACGGAACCAAGGAGACTTAAGCAGGCGACGTTCAGACTGTAACTATACATATCTAGATGTGTGGACTTGACAGCTTCCATGAATTCTCACCGTTTCGGGATTATTTTCAAAGACCTCCCTGGCTTCCTCTTTATTGCAGAGTTCTTCGATGCATTCTCTTTCGAGATTGCCCTTTTTAGTTTCTTCAAGCAAGGAATTTGCACGGCGCTTCCTCACCAGGACTTGTGAAGCTCGTTCCTTTGACAAAACTGTAGAAATGTAAGCTTATATAAGTAAAAGTATTCATTTCCCCCCAAAGATATATCATCTTACTAAACAATAAAAGCTGAAATAATTTTCTGCCTATGAAATGTACACCATTTAAAACTGATAGACTGGATCTCAGAAATAGGTAGGTACATAAGCCATTTGGTTAACAGCTCAAGCAGCAGATTCAGCACATGTCTGTCTGTACAGTGAGACACTACTGTTTTAACATGATCTATACAAATTATCCAGTTCATGCTTGAAGCCAAACACACTAGATGATATTCATTATTTCCTTTAACTATGTCTATGCCATGCTGAAATGAGGTGTCAAGAACCTGAGATACCGCCTTTAAAGCAAGAGTAACAAACTCTCAATTTTAGTGGAAAATGTTTAGTGGAAAATGCCTCTATGGAGGCAGAGAATTACAGATATGAAGTTTGAACAGCCATGTGAGAGCTATCCTTCATATATCTGGCAAAGTAAAAACTAGGGAAGAAGGAAATTTGATTAGCACACAGTAAAGAAGGCAAATAGAAAAGAAAAGTAACTTTGGTTACACACATGTAACCAAATGTAACACAGATGATTAACAACAAAAGTAATAACCAACTTCGGTGGTAAGTTTGAAAGAAACAAATTGCAACCACAGTTTTTAAGTCATTTTTGTAAATTAAAAAGGCCAATTAGAAAAGAATGTTTGCGAGGCTATATACAAAAATCACTTAATATAATAAAGAAAATAACATAAATATTGTTGTAAGAGCAAAAAAGTAGAAACCAAGCAGACATGTGAGGAGGAATATATTAAACAATATGCTATAATACTGGTATCAAGGAATAACAGAGAACTTTAAAAAGAAAGCAGTCTTAGGTAACTACCTCCAAAACAAAAATTAAAATGCAAATTTTAGGATGCTATTTCCTCAGCATAGAAAACTTTTACACACAGCAGCAGCAGCAGCAGCCCAAATTGCAAGTATATAAATATTATGTGGACAAATATATAGAAAAAAATTGAAAATATTCTTAAACTTCCATACCAATTATATTTGGAGAAAACTTTTATATAATATTAGTATGCAGAATAGACTATAGTTTTTAATGAAAAATTTTCAAGCATAAATAAAATCTACAATTTTTTTAGGTTTTATGTATAAATAATTCTTTTTGCTATGAAGAGAAGCAAATGTATAAACAGATGGGTTTATTTCATATCCCTGTCTCGTAACTATAATAACAATAGATACTCAAAAGCTCGACAAAAGGAAGAGGTAAAATGAACATAGCTGATTGATAGGCAGTCTACTTGAACAACTAGGAACTCTTTCAAGTGTGAAATAAGTAGCCGAGCACAGCGGTGCACACCTTTAGTCCAAGCACTCAGGAAGGCAGAACTGCGTGGATCTCTGTGAGTTTGAAGCCAGCCTGGTTTACAAATCGAATCCAGGACAAGCAAAGCTATACAAAGAAACCCTGTCTCAAAAAACAGTGAAATAAATTAGAGCTATAATAGCAGGGTACACATAATCTGATTGGGGGAAGGTGAAAATAGGGGACCTCTGATCAGGGATAGGGGAGTGAGACAAATACAGAGGGAGAAATAAACAGTAAGGATATCTGAAAAAGTCATAATAAACATTATTAACTCTTTGCCTAAAAATAGTATATTTCATGAAAACATATAACAGATTTAAAAACAACAAAAATAAGAAACAACCAACACCAAGTATGAGAAGCCCTCCTTTGAATTAATGATCAAAGTTGTCCAAGAGACTCCAATAGCATTACAAACGATTGGTATTGCCCTTGGTCTGTCCCCAAAGGTGAAAGTTAAATCCCTATTGCTGAAGACATTATGCAGTTTAGACACAGGACCCATAGACTCCTGAAGAGGAACTGGCAAGTATTCCTCCTCTCTGAGGGCTAGCTTTTATGATTCCAGAAGCTTCCAAAGGAGGGAAGAGAGCAACAGTCCTACTCAGCTATTATGCCAATAAACCACAATAACAACCACCATGGGAAGATGACCCTAAACATGGAATAGTGACAAGTATACCATAGCAGTGACCCACAGGTCTCTAATTGGACCTAAGGCTTCTTCAACAAGAAAGAAACAAAGCCTGGTATCATGCCAATTACCCAAGGGTAGCAAAATCATGGATCTTAGAAGAGAACCTTTAACCACCACTTTACTAACCTAGCATAATCTATAACAGCATTCTAAATATTTGTCCTTATACACACCAATCATCAAAGAAACTTCTCATTGCAACACATAGAGACTATTATAGAAAACCACAACTAATCCAAATGCAGACTGTGGAACCTAGTCCCAATCGATATACCCACCAGGCAACTTCAGCACCTAAGGCTCAGGGAACATTGTGGAAAACGAGGTGGAAAGATTGTAAGAACCAGAGGATCAGAGTTTGCCTTGAGATTGTGTCTCCTAGCAATGTCAGAAAGTACATCCATAAAGTTTCATCAACATCACTGCCTAAACATGACCTGAACAAGGATAACAATAGTCATCCCAAAGTGGCGGGGGGGGGGGGGGAGTCCCAAGAGACCTCAACCCTACATAAAGAACTACAGACAACTAATGCTGAGCATGACAAAAAACACTCTGTCTCCTCAAAGACCACACTAATTCGTTATCCAATATCAAATGGTTAGCAATGAAAACATACATACAATAACATTATACTGGCAAAACTGGTTATACTTTGGAATATATAGGTATATACATGTAACAATATTTACTAAAAAGGTAGGGAGGGATT